>NC_053028.1:358941833-359541833 GCF_003073215.2 Triticum urartu
CACAATAATCATCATAGATAGCAACTTTGTTCACATAATCAATTGGAACCTCTTCCGAAATAGTGGATTCATCACTAAATGAAGTCATGACCTCTCCAAATCCACTTTCATAATTATCACAATAAGATTCAACACCCTCCAAAATAGTGGGATCATTACTTTCTAAAGTTGACACTCTTCTAAACCCACTTTCATCAATATAATCATCATAAATAGGAGGCATGCTACCATCAAAATAAATTTGCTCATCAAAACTTGGGGGACAAAAATATCATCTTCATCAAACATAGCATCCCCAAGCTTGTGGCTTTGCATATCATTAGCATCATGGGTATTCAAAGAATTCATACTAAAAACACTACAATCATGCTCATCATCCAAAGATTTAGTGCCAACCATTTAAATACATTCTTCTTCTAACACTTTGGCACAATTATCGGAATCCTTATTTTCACGAAAGACATTAAAAAGATGAAGCATAAGAGGTAACCTTAATTCCATTTTTTAGTTTTCTTTTATAAACTAAACTAGTGATAAAACAAGAAACAAAAAGATTCGATTGCAAGATCTAAAGATATACCTTCAACCACTAACCTCCCCGGCAATGGCGCCAGAAAAGAGCTTGATGTCTACTACACAACCTTCTTCTTGTAGACGTTGTTGGGCCTCCAAGTGCAGAGGTTTGTAGGACAGTAGCAAATTTCCCTCAAGTGGATGACCTAAGGTTTATCAATCCGTGGGAGGCGTAGGATGAAGATGGTCTCTCTCAAGCAACCCTGCAACCAAATAACAAAGAGTCTCTTGTGTCCCCAACACACCCAATACAATGGTAAATTGTATAGGTGCACTAGTTCGGCGAAGAGATGTTGATACAAATGCAATATGTAGTAGATAATGGTTTTTGTAATTTGAAAATATAAAAACAGCAAGGTAGCAAATGGTAAAAGTGAGCGTAAATGGTATTGCATTGCGTTGAAACAAGGCCTAGGGTTCATACTTTCACTAGTGCAAGTTCTCTCAACAATAATAACATAATTGGATCATATAACTATCCCTCAACATGCAACAAAGAGTCACTCCAAAGTCACTAATAGCGGAGAACAAACGAAGATATTATGGTAGGGTACGAAACCACCTCAAAGTTATCCTTTCTGATCGATCTATTCAAGAGTCCGTAGTAAAATAACATGAAGCTATTCTTTCCGTTCGATATATCATAGAGTTCGTACTAGAATAACACCTTAAGATACAAATCAACCAAAACCCTAATGTCACCTAGATATTCCAATGTCACCTCAAGTATCCGTGGGTATGATTATACGATATGCATCACACAATCTCACATTCATCTATTCAACCAACACAAAGAACTTCAAAGAGTGCCCCAAAGTTTCTACTGGAGAGTCAAGACAAAAACATGTGCCAACCCCTATGCATAAGTTCACGAGGTCACGGAACTCGCAAGTTGATCACCAAAACATACATCAAGTGGCTCACATGATATCCCATTGTCACCACAGATAAGCACATGCAAGACATACATCAAGTGTTCTCAAATCCTTAAAGACTCAGTCCAATAAGATAACTTCAAAGGGAAAAGTCAATTCATTACAAGAGAGTAGAGGGGGAGAAACATCATAAGATCCAAGTATAATAGCAAAGCTCGCGATACATCAAGATCGTATCACCTTAAGGACACGAGAGAGAGAGAGAGAGATCAAACACATAGCTACTGGTACATACCCTTAGCCCCGAGGGTGAACTACTCCCTCCTCATCATGGAGAGCGCCGGGATGATAAAGATGGCCATCGGAGAGGGATTCCCCCCTTCGGCAGGGTGCCGGAATGGGTCTAGATTGGTTTTCGGTGGCTACGGAGGCTTCTGGCGGTGGAACTCCCGATCTATTCTGCTCCCCGATGTTTTTAGGGTATATTGATATATATAGGCGAAAGTAGTCGGTCAGGGGAGCCACGAGGGCCCCACGAGGGTGGGGGCGCGCCTCCCTGCCTCGTGGCCACCTCGAAGCTTCCCTCACGTCTACTCCAAGTCTTCTGGATTGCTTCCGTTCCAAAAATAACTCTCCCGAAGGTTTCATTCCGTTTGGACTCCGTTTGATATTCCTTTTCATAGAAACACCGAAATAGGCAAGAAAACATGAATTTGGGCTGGGCCTCCGGTTAATAGGTTAGTCCCAAAAATAATATAAAAGTGTAAAATAAATCCCATTAACATCCAAAACAGATAATATAATAGCATGTAACAATCAAAAATTATAGATACGTTGGAGACGTATCACACTCCTCCTCGCAATGCAAGCTGGCGTCGAACTCCACCCATTGAAGATTCGGAGTACTCATCTTCGGCTGCAACTGTTGTTGCGAGAGTCGTCGAAGAAGACGATGCCACTTCACCAGCCATGGCTTCACCACGTCTCGACACTGCACCAGGCCCCTCTGCACCACTGAACGTCAACATCGACCCTGCTCCTTCATCTACTCCTGATGGGAATGAGTAGACGCTCTATGTCTTCAAACCTTTTTGGTCCTTACTGACAAAAGGGGGAGAAGCATATGAGTTGATAGTCTTCAAGCGGGTCCATATGGATGGTTGCTATCTTTTTTTTTGCTAAGTGGTTACAAATCTCGTTTTGATACATTTGGTTCTTTGGGTTGTAACACTTAAAACTTGATGGTCGTCTGCCACTTTGTCCGCCACTTTGTGATGCAATGATAAATTCCGCATGAAGTCATTCCGCAGACGTCCATTTCTCATTATGCATGTCATTATATTCGTTATATCTTTATTTGCATAATGAATTGTCTTCATAAAGTGAAGAGGATCTCCACAATTAAAACCTGCCATGTGCATTTGCAGTCAAGAGCAAACTACTCATATGCACATCTTCAGGGGGAGCCTTTTTGCTACTTATGAAGACAATGCCTTTACCCCTACAATTTCACATACCTTTATCCCCGTTGAAAACTTCAACCAGTTTGTCATCAATCACCAAAAAGGGGAGATTGTAAGTGCATCTAGTGCCACCCCTAGTTGGTTTTGGAGTATTGACGACAAACTTGGTTGAGGGACTAATGTATTTGTGAGAATTGCAGGATAACACAGGTAGTAGTCCCTCATTGATTCGGTTTACCTACCAGAGATGACCCCTAGACAATGAAGACAATGATGGTCTGTGAAGAGATTCACATTGAAGACTATGACATGTGAAGACATCGCATGAAGACTATGGACTGCGAAGACATAGTTGTTTCGTAGTTTCCTTTTCTTCTTTGTTGAGTCATAGGAACCACCGTACTGTTAAGTGGGGTCCAAGTGAACAAAGTCAGAGTGACTGAAGTGATGCTCAACCAAATCCTATGTCTTCGAGCGAAGACAATGAGAGCAAATCTTATCCAGAGCTGGATAAGTCAGCTTTACTTGTAGCCCAAGTCAAGCTGCCGCATGTGTTTGAAATCTGACCGTTAGACACGTGTCAGTTCCTTAGTGACCCAGGGTCATTTCGGACAAATCAGGTCGGGTTGCCTCCTGGCTATAAATAGCCCACCCCCTATACCATAAATTGGTGGCTTCTCAGAGTTAGTGCACGGCTTTTGTCGTTTGAGAGCAACCCACCTCCGAAGGCTTTGAGAGAGAAATCCTTGCGAGGACAAGCCCTAAACACCCAGAGCCAAAGAGTGTTAGGCACCACTGAAGTCTTTCTGTCTGCGTGATCTGAAGACTTGTTACACTTGATGATAGAGGCAAAGGTGTCCCGTCTTTCGATGAGATGGTGGCTATCATTTTGGAGGAAGTCGACTTTGACGATCTGACTACGAACGTGCGAGGACGTCGCGCCTTAGCAATAACTAAACCAACTCTGAGAGGTTATTGACCATGCCAGAGCACGATCAAACTGACCACGAAGGTCTATTTCCTGCAGGCAAACAAAGAACAAGCAAGAAACTAAGATTGCAATCTAGATATTGTGAATATAAGAGGAAAGCTTTATTGATCAAAGGTGGGGTTTTGTGACGCCTTTGTATGGTCGTTGAACACAAACGAAGTACGCGAAGTTGCAGCTATGTTGAACTTTAATCTAAACAAAACCCAAAGTCTAAACGACGCCCTAAGGGCTGTATATATGGAGGAAGAGGGGGGCGAATTTCGTGGCCCTTGGAGGAGGGGTCCGAAACCAACCCTAACTCTTGTTTCCCCACACATACGGACTCTAAAAATAGCCTATACTTAAGCATTTCGAAAATACATGGGACTGGCCCAATAATAAGGTGACACAACACCTAGAATAGCCTCTGGACGAAATTTATGAAGTGGCATCTTGTATATTTCGTCCAAGGCTTCAAGCACTCCTTATGGTGGCTTCAAAGTCCTGGAATAATCACTTGTAACTCCGTTCTTGGTCCCCTTGCGCATGCCATCATCTTCATGCTTGAACTTGCTCCAAGGTTCATCTTTCTTGTCCAAACTAGGCCCTTCATTTGTAAGAAAAAAAAATGTATCCAATTTAGGCAGTATCATATTCTCATGAACATTAGCATCATTACCAAGAAACGAAAGTACCTGATAATTCAATTGGCGTGCGCGAGCTCTAGTAATTGGTCCAGTATGTATAGCAGCAGGGGCTGTGGGTGTAACAATGGTATTGATGTCCTCATCATCCTCCCCTTCTTGAAATGAAGTCGCCCTCGACGAAAGCTCATCTTCCTCACCTTAAAAGGACTAACAACACGTGGCATTAGCTTTGATTTGCGCAAATTAGGAAATCTATCCTTATGCAAATGTAACCAAACAAGATCTCCAGGTGCAAACACAACATGTTTTCTACCCTTATCTCCAGCAAGTTTATATTTAGCATTCATACGCTTTATCTTTTCCTTAGTTAACTCATGCATTTTTAAAATCAATTCAACACGTTCTTTAGCATCAAAGTTAACCTTCTCCGAAGATGGAAGAGGCAACAAATCAATAGGTGCATGAGGTAGGAAACCATACACAATTTCAAAAGGGCACATCTTAGTAATAGAATGCAATGAACGATTATAAGCAAATTCAATATGAGGCAAGCATTCTTCCCACATTTTCTTATTATTCTTCAAAACAGCACTAAGCATAGTAGACAACGTTCTATTAACCACTTCAGTTTGTCCACAAGCTCGACGATCACAAGCAAGAGAATGACGCAAGGATGGACGAGATTCGCGCTTTGTTGCTCAACCGCTCTTCTTCCACGTCTTCATCAAGAAGGATCCGCTCAAGTTGACACTCCGACTTCACCCTCTCCGGCTCAAGTACACCGACATCGAACACTCTTCGCCGTGCCGTGCGCAATGATCGTCAAGCAAGCCTCAATCCTCTACGCGACACCGACTCTCAAGAGACCTGACAACGTCAAACCCAAGAGGCTTTTGCACTAGCACGAGAACGGCAACGACAACGCCAACATGAAGAGGAAGAGCGAGCGCGTTTACACCAAGAAGCATAAGATGCCGAGGCACAATGCCAAGAACAACAACTCCATGAAGCTCAAGCATTTGCGGCGCAACAAGCCCTCCAAGATTCAAGTCGAGCCGTAGCCAACCGAGGCCGACAAGCTCGTGAACAAGAAGAAGCACTTTGTGAAGAAATTCAAGAACGAAGATTTCAAGCTCGCGTGCATCGTCAAGTTCCCCCTCGAGCTTGACAAGCTCCTCCACAAGCTCTCCAAGAACATCAAGTTCATCAAGATCATGACAACAATGGAAATCCTCGACGATAAGAGAAACATGAGGTTGACAACCCTCCTCACCAAGAGCGACACGAGCTTGACAATCATCAACAACATGGGCGTCATCATCCCCGACCCCAACACAATGAAGAGCAACGCTACGGCAAGCTAAAGTTCACCATGCCCAAGTTCAATGGAAGCAACGATCCCGAAGAATATCTTTCATGGGCATTGAAGGTCGACAAAATCTTCTGCTTGCACAACTACGACAAAGAGAAGAAGATCGCGATGGCATCCCTCGAATTCCAAGACTATGTCCTCATTTGGTGGGAACAAGTTATCAAGCGCCGAGAGGCAAGAGGTGAACCACCCATCACTACTTGGGTGCAAATGAAGGATGTCATGAGAGCACACTTTGTGCCTACCTGCTACAACTGCGACCTCTTCAAGAAACTCCAACTACCCAAGCAAGGAACCAAGAGCGTTGAAGAGTACTACAAGGAGATGGAGATTGCCATGATAAGAGCCAACATCACGAAAGATGATGAGCAAACAGTGGCACATTTCTTGAATGGACTCAACTATCCTATCAAGAAGATCGCCGACTTCCAACCATACTCAAACCTCATCGAGCTTGTGCATCAAGCTACAAAAGCGGAACGTCAAGTGCAAGACGATTACAAGTATGCCAAGTTCTCATCCAAGTCCTACGGCTTCTCCAACACCCAAGCTTCAACGACTCCAACAGCGTCTACCAAGCCTTCTACAAGCAACATCGACAAGTCGAGTTCCAAGAAAGCTTCGTCAACTCCAAGTCATCCTCCTACAACAAGCAACTTCAAGTCGAGAGCTAAATCATCCTCAACCCCAACCGATGAGACCGTCAAGACAAGTTCCTTCAAATGCTTCACATGCGGAGGCCGAGGCCACAAGTCCTATGAGTGCACCAACAAGCGGACCATGATCGTCAACGACGACGGCACCTACGAATCGATGAGTGAAGGAGAAATGGACGCTCTTAAACAAGTCGCCATGCACCGGCAAGTGAACGATGAAGAGGAACAAGTCTTTTGCGATGAAGATTCAAGTCCCGCTCTTTTTGTCTCCAAGGTCTTGACTCTCCAACATCACCAAGACGAAGACCAAAGATGCCACATATTCCACACCAAGGCCGACATCAATGGAAGATCCGTCAAGGTCATCATCGACGGAGGGAGTTGTCATAATCTCACAAGTGAAGAACTTTTCTCCAAGCTCCAATTGCCCAAGACGAAGCACCCACATCCATACAAAGTGCAATGGCTTAGCGACTCTGGCACTATCCAAGTCGAGCATCGAGTACAAGTCTCCTTCAAAATTGGTGCCTATGAAGACACTTTGGAGTGTGACGTCGTTCCAATGACCATTTGCCACCTTCTCCTTGGACGCCCATGGCAATTTGATAGAGGAGTCATCCACAACGGCCGAACGAACCACTACATCTTCAAGATGAAGGGAAAGGAGTACATACTTTGTCCCATGTCTCCAAGCCAAGTGAACGCCGACAAGCAAGACACCCATCGTGGAGAGAACAGTGAGAGAGCGAGCCACCAAAAAGAGAATAGTGAGAGAGCGAGCCACCAAAAAGAGAATAGTGAGAGAGCGAGCCACCAAAAAGAGAGTGAGCGCCACAAGCCCAAATCGAGCGCCTCCACGATGAGCGAAAAGAAGAACTTAGTCCTATTTGCCACCAAAAGTGAGATAAGAGGAGTGTGTGAGAACCCATCTAGTGTCCTACACTACGTCCTTTTGTGCAAGGACAATGAACCACAAACTAACACCTCTCACACTCTTCCTCTAGTGTTGTCTTCTCTTTTGCAGGAATTTCATGATGTTTTTCCCGACGAGCTACCTCCAGGACTACCTCCACTGCGAGGCATTGAGCACTGCATCGACCTCATCCCCGGAGCACCTCTTCTGAACAAAGCTCCCTACCGTGTCAACCCCGAAGAAACCAAAGAAATACAAAGGCAAGTAAAGCATCTCATAGACCATGGACATGTGCGTGAAAGTTTGAGCCCTTGTGCCGTCCCGGTCATTCTTGTGCCAAAACGAGATGGTAGCTTTCGCATGTGCTCCGATTGTAGACCTATCAATGCTATCACCATTCGTTATAGGTATCCCATTCCACGCCTTGACGATATGCTTGATGAACTTAGTGGTGCCACTATATTTTCCAAAATTGATCTTAAGAGTGGTTACTATCAAATCCGCATACATGAGGGTGATGAATGGAAAACCGCCTTCAAAACCAAGTTTGGGTTGTATGAGTGGTTAGTCATGCCTATGGGTCTATTGGAAGCACCGGGTACTTTTATGCGTCTTATGAATCATGTTTTTCGCCCTTACATTGCTGTGTTTATTGTGGTCTAATTTGATGATACCCTTGTTTATAGCAAATCTCTTAGAGATCATGTCACCCATGTTCGCACTGTTTTACAAACTCTTCGAAAAGAGCATCTCTATGCTAATATGGAGAAATGCCTTTTTGGCATTGACAAGCTCGTTTTCTTGGGTTTTGTTGTTTCCTCTAAGGGTGTTCATGTTGATGAGTCCAAGATCAATGCTATCAAGACTTGGCCAAAACCAACCAACTTGCTTCAAGTGCGTAGTTTTCTTGGCCTTGCGGAAGATTTGTGAAAGATTTTAGCACCATTGCTTCGCCTTTGCATGATTTGAGCAAGAAGAATGCGCCTTTTGTTTGGGGACCATTCCAAGATACCGTTTTCAATGAGCTTAAGAATTTGCTTACTCATGCTCCCGTGCTTGCTTTACCAAACTTTGACAAACCCTTTGAGATTCATTGCGATGCTAGCGGTAATGGCATAGGAGGTGTGTTAACGCAAGAGAAGCGCCCCATAGCTTACTTTAGTGAGAAACTCTTCGGAGCGCAACTCAATTACCCAATATATGACAAAGAGCTATATGCTTTAGTCCATGTTTTGCATGAATGGGAACACTATCTTCGCCCTCATGAGTTTATCATTCATATCGATCATGAGACGCTCAAGTATCTTAAGAGCCAAACCAAGTTGAACAAGCGTCATGCTAAATGGAGTGAATTTATTGAGTCTTTTCCTTGTGTCATTAAGTACATTAAAGATAAAGAAAACATTGTGGCGGATGCCCTTTCCCGCATATGCATGCTTGTTACTCAACTTGAATTGGATGTCATTGGCTTTGAGCACATAAAAGACTTGTATGAGCATGATCCTACTTTTGCTACTCCTTATGCCAGGTGTTTGACGCACACCTCTTGGGAATGCTATTACATCAAAGATGGATATCTTATGAGAGCTAACAAGCTTTGCATCCCCGAGTCTTCTCTTCGCTTGTTGCTTTTGCAGGAATCCCATGGAGGAGGCTTAATGGCACATTTTGGATGTGACAAGACTTTTTCCATGCTCTCCAAGAACTACTTTTGGCCCAAGATGTTTCGTGACGTCAATCGCTTCACCAACCGATGCTCTACATGTCGCAAAGCTAAGTCAACAGCTCAATCCCATGGCCTTTACATGCCTCTATCAATTCCTTATCAACCATGGGAAGACATTAGCATGGACTTTGTACTTGGATTGCCTAGGACTAAAAATGGAAAGGATTCGGTATTTGTCGTTGTGGACCGTTTCTCCAAGATGGCACATTTCATTCCTTGCAACAAGATAGACGA
Organism: Triticum urartu; assembly: GCF_003073215.2. Lineage (NCBI taxonomy): Eukaryota > Viridiplantae > Streptophyta > Magnoliopsida > Poales > Poaceae > Triticum > Triticum urartu. The sequence goes on from NC_053028.1 coordinate 358,951,263, forward strand.
TGCTTCACATATTGCAAACCTCTTTTGTAGGGAAATATTGCGTCTACACGAAGTGCCAAAGACGATCGTCTCGGACCGCGACGTCAAGTTCCTAAGCTACTTTTGGAAGACCCTATGTGCCAAGCTTGGAATCAAGCTACTCTTCTCCACGGCTTACCATCCTCAAACCGACGGCCAAACGGAGGTGACCAACCACACACTCTCGGTTCTACTTTGAGTACTCATCAAGAAGAACATCAAGGAGTGGGAGGAGTGTCTACCTATCACCGAGTTCGCCTACAAACGCGCAAGACACTCAACAACCGGCAAGTCCACCTTCGAGGTCGTCTACGGATTCAACCCTTTGTCCCCATTGGACATTCTCCCTCTACCACTCCAAGAGCGCATGAATTTGGACGCAAGTGCACGTGTGACTCATCTCAAGAAGGTGCATGAGGATACAAGACATACTATCGAGTGTCAAGTACAACGACTTGCGACCAAGCTCAACATCAACAAGCACCCCATGGTCTTCAACATTGGTGATCTCGTGTGGCTACACCTTCGCGAGGACCGCATTCCCCAAGAACGCAAGTCCAAACTTCGACCACGAGCGGACGGCCACTTCAAGGTACTTGCACGCTACAATGACAATGCTTACAAGATCGACCTCCCCCGCGACAAGTACAACGTGAGCGATATCTTCATGTAGCAACCTGACCTCAAACGGTCAAGTCTCTGTGCTTCAGTGTCATCCCTAGATCGGTAATGCTAACACACACAATATTCGAAGGATTTATAACAGAGTAGCAATCACACACTTATTACATCGAATGTCTCAAAAGAGAACTTATTACAATAACATGGCTTAAGGCCATCTAATGCGATAACATCGGAAGGCTTGGAAGATAAGTGAGTCCATCAACTCCAACGGCATAGCTGAGCTGCACGACAATGACCTAACGAACCTTCTCGTCTGAAAAGTCCGCAACATAATACGTTGTAGCCCAAGAACGGGTCATCAAATGGAATATGCTGGCAAGGTAACACAGTAGAGCAAGAACAGAATAATGCTATCACTACATGCATATTTGGCTGGTGGAAAGCTCTATGGTTATAGTTTTTGCGAAAATCCAATTTTTCCCTACAACAAAGGAATATATTTTAATTAAACTATCATGGTGGTTGAACAACATTGAGAAGGTAACCCAACTCAATCCCAATTAAAGTATTTAACAACCCAACAAGTTGAATTAAGAGTGATGAGATACATGTGATAACCCAAGTACTAGATACTCAAGATTGTCCATAACCGGGGACACGGCTAACCATGATTAGATTGTACACTCTGCAAAGGTTTGCGCACTTTTCCCCACAAGACTCGATCACCTCCGTTGGATTTCTCGCACTACATGGTGTTTGAGAAACGGATGACCGAGACACAGTCTTTCAGAAACATTACTCTCTACTCCGGGTAGACCATACCAAACCTACAAAACCCACTACCTGCTGATCCACCTCTTCAAGAGCTTCACGTAACATACTCAACTATGCTAGAGCCCATAATAGCTTGTGGTTGCACACGGAAGTTTCTAGCATGAATCATCCCAGTTCCCTTTGAGCTTGGGTGGCGGTCCATAGGAAGATCCCACGGGTACCCCGGGATTTCCAAAAAAAAAAAACAGACAACACTGGGTTCCCCAGGTGCCTCAATCCACCCAGATGTGTATTAAAGTTGCCACCTTAAGTTGAACCATTAATTAACAATCTCACATGTGTCATGGATTTCACTCAAACCCAAACCACGTCTACGAGCATAGCATAGCAATAAGCAACGCGCAGAAGTAACTCCCAAGGGTTTGATAGTAACAGGGTAATAGGTTCTACCTCAACAACTACTTCCCAACCACAAGTTAAATGACATCCTAATCATGCAATGTTTGAGGATGGGAACTAATGCATAAAAACTAGGTATGAAAAGAGTATGATCAATGTGTTACTTGCCTTGCTAATGATCCGCAAAACCTAGAGATTCGTAGTAGCACGCTTCGCACTCCAGGTGTTCTATCGCAAACAAACAATAACATACATAAGCAACAAGCAAAGATGCACAAGCAAAACTCAAATAAGAGAGGTTGACCAGAAAGTTCAACTTAAGAACTCCGGTTAGCAAAAAGAATCAAATCAAACGGAGCAATGAAACTCAAACGGCAAAAAAACAAGATCCGTTTAGTAATCTGAACTAAGGGCAAATTTTACAGTACCAAAATCTTGTTCAAGTTGATTAAACAGAAAGAGGGTCTCGAGACGAGGATCTAGGCGCTTGAATCGCCTGATTCCGACTAACGAGAGAAAAGATAAACAGAAACTAAGATCGGATCAGAAATCGTGATCGAGAATAATCGTAGATAAATCCGATAAAAAGAAAACTGACGAACAGACTAACGAACGAGCGTTCGTTAGCTGTAACTAACGGGCGAAAACCGTTCGTTAAAATGAACATACGGACGAACGTCCGCTAAATAGAAGAACCGAGAAAAACCGGCGAACCGATCTAAAAAAAGCGAACTAGGGTTTCTAAAAAAAAACGAACGGTTTTTAGAAAAACCGGCGGCTCGGGTCCGACGCGGTACCTCCGGCGAGGGGCTCCGGCGAGGCAGGGTTGGGCGGCGGGGCTCGGTGGCGCGGGCGGCAGCGAGGTGCGGCGGCGGCTGCGGGGCGGCGGCGGCGTGGTGGTGGGGGGGCCGGGGTGGCGCGTATAAATAGAAGGGGGGGGGACTTGGAGGAGGGGGCAAGGCGCGGCGGAGGCAGAGTCCGGCTCGGACTCCGGTCCGAGCTCGGCGGTGGCGGCGCGCGCGCACGAGGAAGGTGGCGGCGGCGGCTTGGGCCGGCGGCCCGGCTGGTTTCGGCCCAGTCGGCTGTAGATTTTTTTAAATAATTTCGCCGACAGAAATAAAATCCTAGAAAATAAAATAAAAATCTAAAAATGGCAAAACAAATTTTAACCGTCTAAATAAAATATTTAGAACGAGATGAACATTTTCTTGGCCCTAAAATGCAATTTTGAAAACGTGCAATTTTTCTATTGCAAATAAAATCCAAATAAAATCGAATAAAATCAAATAAATGATTTCAATATTTTTCCTCCAATATTTCAATTATTTTGGAGAAGTCATATTATCTCCTCTCATATATTTTTAAATGTGAAATATTTTTTGGAGAGAAGAATAATTAAAATAAAAAATCCTTGTTTTAATATTTGATAAAATGAAATATGAAAACTGGGAAATCCCCAACTCTCTCCGAGGGTCCTTGAGTTGCTTAGGATTTCGAGGATTGCAAAACGAAAATGAAATAAAATATGATATGCATGGATGACCTATGTATAACATTCCAAATTGAAAATTTGGGATGTTACAAACCTACCCCCCTTAAGATGAATCTCGCCCTCGAGATTCGGGTTGGCTAGAAAATAGGTGCGACTGGTCTTTGCGTAGATCATCCTCTCGTTCCCAGGTGGCTTCACCCTCAGTATGGTGGCTCCACTGAACTTTGCAAAACTTGATAACCTTGCTGCGGGTGACTCGGCTGGCAAACTCAAGAATCTTAACTGGTTTCTCCTCATAAGTCAAATCACTGTCCAACTGAATCGCCTCCAAGGGTACTGTATCTCTTAACGGTATATCGGCCATCTCAGCATGACACTTCTTCAATTGTGAAACGTGGAACACATCGTGAACTCCTGACAATCCCTCAGGTAATTCCAGCTTGTAGGCGACTTCTCCCATTCATTCCAAGACACGATACGGTCCTACAAATCTTGGGGCTAACTTTCCCTTAACTCCAAAACGTTTCACTCCCCTCAAGGGTGATAATCGCAGATATGCTCTGTCTCCAATTTCATAGGTTACCTCCTTGCATTTTGAATCCGCGTAACTCTTCTGCCTGGACTGAGCAATCTTCAGTCTATCACGAATTAGTTTAACCTTCTCCTCAGACTCCTTGATCAAGTCTGGTCCAAACAACTGCCGGTCTCCTACCTCATCCCACATCAATGGCGTTCTGCACCTTCGTCCATACAGGGCTTCAAACGGTGCCATCTTCAAACTGGCTTGGTAGCTATTGTTGTACGAGAACTCTGCGTAAGGCAAATTGTCATCCCAGCTAGATCCATAATCTAGCGCACAGGCTCTCAACATGTCCTCCAAAATCTGATCGACTCTCTCAGTCTGTCCATCCATCTACGGGTGAAACGTTGTACTGAACTCCAATCTCGTACCCAAAGTCTGGTGTAACTGATGCCAAAACTTTGAAGTAAACTGTGTTCCTCTATCTGATACGATGGTCCTCGGAACTCCATGCAGACATACGATCCTGGACATATATATCTTGGCCAACTTCACACTTGTATAGGTGCTTTTCACTGTGATAAAGTGAGCCACTTTGGTCAAGCGATCAACTACTACCCATATAGAATCATATCCTGCTTTGGTTCTGGGCAATCTGGTAATAAAATCCATGCCAAGTTTATCCCACTTCCATTCGGGTATCGGCATAGGCTGTAACAATCCTGCTGGCTTCTGATGCTCTGCCTTCACTCTCTGACATACATCACATACGGCTACATACTCGGCAATATCCTTCTTCATACCCGTCCACCAGAAACGTTCCTTCAAATCCAAATACATCTTGGTGTTTCCGGGGTGTATCGAGTATGGTGAGTCATGAGCCTCCTGAAGTATTAGCTTCCGGATCTCTGGGTTATTGGGTACATAAACTCGGTCCTCAAACCAGAAGGTATCGTGCTCATCCTCACGAAAAACCTTGGCCTTTCCTTTGCTCATCTTCTCCTTTATCTCGGCAATCTCTTTGTCATCCTTCTGAGCTTCTCAAATCTTGCCCAACAATGTGGACTGAACCTCCATTGTTGCAAAGAAACCTCTTGGAACAATCTCCAACCGAAGTTCCATAATATCCTCTGCTAACTCCTTCGGCAGTCCCTTACTTTCAAGGATATTAGCATAACTCTTTCGGCTCAAAGCGTCTGCTACGACATTGGCCTTTCCGGGATGATAGTGTAGCTTCATACCATAATCCTTTATAAGCTCCAACCATCTCCTCTGCCTAAGGTTCAGCTCCTTCTGTGTGAAAATGTACTTCAAACTCTTATGATCCGTGTACACATCACAACGGTTTCCAATAAGGTAATGTCTCCAAGTCTTCAATGCATGCACTACGGCTGCTAACTCCAAATCATGCGTGTCATAGTTCAACTCATGAAGTTTTAGTTGTCATGAGGCATACGAAACAACTCTTCCGTCCTGCATAAGCACACATCCAAGTCCTAAGCGAGAGGCGTCGCAATACACTTGGAACTCCTTATGTATATCTGGCAGTGTTAGCACTGGGGCTGTAGTCAAACGTTTCTTCAACTCCTAGAAACTTGCCTCGCAATCATCTGTCCATTTAAACTTGGTATCCTTCTTCAATATTTCAGTCATTGGCTTCGCAATCTTGGAAAAAATTTCAATGAATCTCCGGTAGTATCCTGCGAGTCCAAGGAAACCGCGGATCTCGCTAACTAAAGTGGGTGCCAACCATTCAGTGACCGACTGAACCTTGGTGGAATCTATTGCTATACCTTCTCCTGATATAACATGTCCAAGGAATCCGACTTCCTTCAACCAAAATTCGCATTTGCTAAACTTAGCATACAACTGGTGTTCCCTGAGTTTCTCGAGAACTAAATGCAAATGCTCCTTGTGCTCCTCTTCATTCTTCGAGTATACCATAATATAGTCAATAAACACCACAACAAACTTATCCAAATACTCCATGAACACCTTGTTCATCATGCTCATGAAATAGGCAGGGGCGTTAGTCAGTCCAAACGACATGACCATATACTCGTATAATCCATACCGTGTGGTGAACGCTGTCTTTGGTATATCCTTCTCTCAAATCTTCAACTGATGGTATCCCGATCATAGATCGATCTTCGAAAACACTTTAGCTCCTTGTAGCTGATCAAACAGATCATTGATCATTGGCAGTGGGTACTTATTCTTGATCGTCACTTCATTCAAAGCTCGATAATCAACAACCATCCTTAGGGATTTATCGTTCTTCTCAACCAAAAGCACTGGGGCTCCCCAAGGTGATGAACTTCTTCGAATGTAACCTTTCTCCAATAACTCCTTGATCTGTCTCTTAATTTCCTCCAGATCATTTGCGGGCATCCGATAGGGTCTCTTGGATATTGGCCCTGTACCTGGCAATAGCTCTATCAAAAACTCAATGTCTCTATCCGGTGGCATTCCTGGTAACTCCTCTGGAAAAACATCCGGGTAGTCCTGCACTACAGGCACTTCCTCCTGAACAACTCCCGTGAGGGCATTCACTTGGCTCCTCCTAGGCACATGCCTAGATACATACTTAATCCTTTTTCCCTCCGAGGTGGTGAGATAAATCGACTTGCTAGCACAGTCAATACTTCCTCCATACTTTGACATCCAGTCCATACCTAATATCACATCCAATCCTTGTGACTCCAAGATAATTAGGTCGGACGGAAAAACATGTGTGCCAATGGTTAGGGGTATCTGGTCGCACCATCGGCTAGCCATGTACTCTGCTCCGGGTGTACTCACTAGGAGAGGGGTCCTAAGGGTTTGGGTTGGTAGTTTAAACTTATCCATGAATCCCCTTGATATGTATGAATGCGATGCACCAGTATCGAAAAGAACAAGAGCGGTAAATGACTTAACCAAAAACTTACCTATTACCGCGTCCGGCTGCTCTTCAACCTCCTCCACATTAACGTGGTTTACTTGTCCTTTGTTGAATGGATTAGGCTTCTTCCCCGCGCTCCCATTTCCGTTTCCATTCCTCCCTTCAGGGCAATCATTGGCATAGTGTCCTGTCTTCCCGCACTTAAAACAAGTAACTTGACTTTGGTCTCTTTTGGCGGGTGTGGCTGGGTTGGAGCGGTTCTGATTGTTGTTAGCTCCGTTCCCATTTCCATTCTTAGCACCATTGTGATTATGCGATCCTCCTCCAGTGTGGTTGTGACCTCCATGGTTATGGACAAGTTCTCCCGAGTTCGGAGTTAGGCGAGGCTTCTGCTGGGCTCCTGAGTTATACTTCCCTTGTCCGTACTTCCTCTTACGGTTCTCAATCTGTTGCTGCTTCCCTTCAATCATACGAGCCTTATCTACCAACTCCTGGTAGTTGTTGAAGGTTTCTACCATCAACTGCATGCTTATCTCATCATTCAGCCCTTCCATAAACTTCTCCTGCTTCACGGCATCTGTGGCCACATCATCAGGGGCATAGCGAGATAGCTTGCTAAACTCATCCACGTACTGAGCCACAGTATGGTTCCCCTGGCGTAAGTTGCGGAACTCCCGCTTCTTCATCTGCATAGCTCCAGTTGAGACATGGGCTGTGCGGAAAGCTTGCTGAAATTGGTCCCATGTCACCGTGGCTATGGGGTAGGTGACAGTGTAATTCTCCCACCATGACGCTGCTGGTCCATCCAACTGATGTGTGGCAAAACGCACCTTCTCAGCATCAGTGCATCCTACAGTGGTTAACTCCCTTCCAATCCCGCGGAGCCAATCATCTGCAACTATAGGCTCGGTGCTACTGGAAAACACTGGCAGTTGTAACCTTAGAAAGCGGGCTAGGTTGTCCACTTGTGGCAGGTTGTTGTTGTTGTTGCCCTGGTTTTGAACTAGCAATTGCATCAGAGTATTCTGCTGCTGGATTAACTGGGTGAGCTCTGGCGGGAAGGCAAAACCGGTGTCACGTCTCGGAGGCATCTGATGGGTGTAGATGGAAGAGATCAGAATAGAAAGGGGGTCTAATGAGAAACACTACCTATATGCACATGAGACAAACACAATCATTTCACTCAATCAATCAAGCAAGGGCATACAAGCGGTCTAGAACTATCGCAAAAGTGCTCTACTACTACTAAATACATGGGGGAATATTAATAATATATGGTGGTCATCTAGAAATTTTGATCGGGGGAAGACTCCATGATGTCTGCTCCAGCTTCGTCTTCAAAGTCATCCTCACTAGGATCGGAATTGGTGTCGTCGATGATGATGTAGTTATCCAGGCAAGTGGAATCGTCGTCTTCTACTCCCGGTGCTGGTCCTCCCATGAATACTCCAATCTTCTTAACTAGGTCGTCATTCTTCTGCAGTAGTGTCTTGATTTCCTCCTCATATCCATCGCATGTAAACTTGAGTTCTTCCTCCAGCTCGATGATCCTAGTCTTCGCCTTCTTCAAGTCCATCATGTCCACGCACATCTGATTCTCCTGACGTCGAATGTGCTAGTTTAACTCCTGGATGAAAGCTGCAATGGATCTATACTTCTTGGTGCTGATCATCTCCCATTGCTCATCTCGGCGCCCACAAATTTGATAGATAATATCCTTAAGCTCCTTATGATAAACTTCTCCAATGCGTCCCATGGTGATGTGAGCGGCCATACTCTTTCCTAAACTCCAGGTTGGTGCATCGAAGGAAAACTCTATGGGTTTAGTGACTCGCGTGAAGGTCCTTCCTGGAAATTGTACTTGAATCATCCATCGCTCCTCTTCTGGTAAAGTGGCATTGTACGTCCCGGTGAAGCTTGGTATTCCAATGTTCAAGTACCTAGTGACTTCCTTCAAGTGGCGTCCAAAAGGTGTGTCTTCATCCGGTTGTGCGAACTTGTTCCTTCCATCCGCCATCCTAAAGAGTAGAAAATTGAGAGGAGTCAGAAATGAGAAGAGAATAGTGATCTATGGCTTTAGCTTAGTGGTCGTGTCCTACACTCAGCGTGTGCTCTGATACCATCTTGTAGCGACCCGACCTCAAACGGTCAACTCTCTGTGCTTCAGTGTCATCCCTGGATCGGTAATGCTGACACACACAGTATTCGAAAGATTTATAACAGAGTAGCAATCACACACTTATTACATCGAATGTCTCAAAAGATAATTTATTACAATAACATGGCTTAAGGCCATATAATGCGATAATAGCCGAAGGCTTGGAAGATAAGTGAGTCCATCAACTCCAACGGCATAGCTGAGCTGCACGGCAACGACCTAACGAACCTTACTCCTCACCTGAAAAGTCTGCAACATAATACGTTGCAGCCCAAGAATGGGTCAGCACATGGAATATGCTGGCAAGGTAACACAGTAGAGCAAGAACAGAATAATGCTATCACTACATGCATATTTGGCTGGTGGAAAGCTCTATGGTTATAGGTTTTGCGAAAGGCCAATTTTTCCCTACAACAAAGGAATAGATTTTAATTTAACTATCATGGTGGTTGAACAACATTGAGAAGGTAACCCCAGCTCAATCCCAATTAAAGTATTTAACAACCCAACAAGTTGAATTAAGAGTGATGAGATACATGTGATAACCCAAGTACTAGATACTCAAGATTGTCCATAACCGGGGACACGGCTAACCATGATTAGATTGTACACTCTGCAAAGGTTTGCGCACTTTTCCCCACAAGACTCGATCGCCTCCGTTGAATTTCTCGCACTACATGGTGTTTGAGAAACGGATGACCGAGACACAGTCTTTCAGAAACATTAACTCTCTACTCCGGGTAGACCATACCAAACCTACAAAACCCACTACCTGCTGATCCACCTCTTCAAGAGCTTCATGTAACATACTCAACTATGCTAGAGTCCATAATAGCTTGTGGCTGCACACAGAAGTTTCTAGCATGAATCATCCCAGTTCCCTTTGAGCCTGGGTGGCGGTCCATAGGAAGATCACACGGGTACCCCGGGATTTCCAAAAAAAAAACCAGACAACACTGGGTTCCCCAGGTGCCTCAATCCACCCAGATGTGTATTCAAGTTGCCACCTTAAGTTGAACCATTAATTAACAATCTCACATATGTCATGGATTTCACTCAAACCCAAACTACGTCTACGAGCATAGCATAGCAATAAGCAACGCGCAGAAGTAACTCCCAAGGGTTTGATAGTAACAGGGTAATAGGTTCTACCTCAACAACTACTTCCCAACCGACAAGTTAAATGACATTCTAATCATGCAATGTTTGAGGATGGGAACTAATGCATAAAAAATGGGTATGAAAAGAGTATGATCAATGTGTTACTTGCCTTGCTGATGATCCGCAAAACCTAGAGATTCGTAGTAGCACGCTTCACACTCCAGGTGTTCTATCACAAACAAACAATAGCATACATAAGCAACAAGCAAAGATGCACAAGCAAAACTCAAATAAGAGAGGTTGACAAGAAAGTTCAACTTAAGAACTCCTGTTAGCAAAAAGAATCAAATCAAACGGGGCAACGAAACTCAAACGGTGAAAGAAACAAGATCCGCTTACTAATCTGAACTAAGGGAAAATTTTATAGTACCAAAATCTTGTTCAAGTTGATTAAAAAGAAAAAGGGTCTCGAGAGGAGGATCTAGGCACTTGAATCGCCTGATTCCGACTAATGAGCGAAAAGATAAACAGAAACTAAGATCGGATCAGAAATCACGATCGAGAATAATCGCAGATAAATCCGATAAAAAGAAAACTGACGATCAGACTAACGAACGAGCATTCGTTAGCTGTAACTAACGGGTGAAAACCGTTCATTAAAACGAACGTACGGACGAACGTCCGCTAAATAGAAGAACCGAGAAAAACCGACGAACCGATCTAAAAAACGAACTAGGGTTTCTAAAAAAACCGAATAGTTTTTAGAAAAACTGGCGGCTCGGGTCCGGCGTAGTACCTCCGGCGAGGGGCTCCGGCGAGGCGGGGTTGTGCGGCGGGACGGCGGCTCGCGGGGCGGCGGGGCTTGGCGGCATGGGCGGCAGCGAGGCGCGGGCGGCGGTGGTGTGGTGGTGGGGGGGCCGGGGTGGCGCGTATAAATAGAAGGGGGGGGGACTTGGAGGAGGGGGCAAGGCGCGGCGGAGGCAGAGTCCGGCTCGGACTCCGGTCCGAGCTCGGCGGTGGCGGCGCGCGCGCACGAGGAAGGTGGCGGCGGCGGCTTGGGCCGGCGGCCCGGCTGGTTTCGGCCCAGTCGGCTGTAGATTTTTTTAAATAATTTCGCCGACAGAAATAAAATCCTAGAAAATAAAATAAAAATCTAAAAATGCCAAAACAAATTTTCACCGTCTAAATAAAATATTTAGATCGAGATGAACATTTTCTTGGCCCTAAAATGCAACTTTGAAAACGTGCAATTTTTCTAATGCAAATAAAATCCAAATAAAATCAAATAAATGATTTTAATATTTTTCCTCCAATATTTCAATTATTTTGGAGAAGTCATATTCTCTCCTCTCATATATTTTTGAATGTGGAATATTTTTCGGAGAGAAAAATAATTAAAATAAAAAATCCTCGTTTCAATATTTGATCAAATCAAATATGAAAATCAGGAAATCTCCAACTCTCTCCGAGGGACCTTGGGTTGCTTAGGATTTCGAGGATTGCAAAACGAAAATGCAATAAAATATGATATGCATGGATGACCTATGTATAACATTCCAAATTGAAAATTTGGGATGTTACACTTCAATGTCAAGGACCTCTCGCCTTTCCATGGTGATGAAGAACTTGATCCGAGGACGGATCTTCCCCAAGGGAGGGCAGATGATGCGGAGCATCCTTTGGTCATCCCCATGGACCCACCATCGTCTCAAGAAGCGCTAAGAGGACCTATGACTAGAGCTAGAGCTAGAGCTCTCGAGACCGAGGTGACCTCTCTCCTTAGTGACATTACATATGACCCTCTCGAGATATGGCTTCTACCTAAGTCTGAGACATTGTGCATGATTAGGTGCGAAGAGGACCCTCCCGAAGATGCACGTGAAGACGGACAAGCCGCCAAGTCTACGGATGAAGAGGAACGCCGGAAGGAGAAGAAGCAATCTCCAGGGCCCGGACATCCGGCCCCGATCCCGGACGTCTGGCCGCTGAAGACTCCAACTACAACAGCATTCCAGCCGCCAAGCCCCTACAGGCCCCGGACATCCGGCCCCGCCAGCCCGGACGTCCGACCCTTCCCGAGCGCCCGGATATCCGGCCTCCGGCCCAGAAATCCGGACCCCTCCGAACCCGAGAGCAACAAACCAACCGCTCCAGCCCAGACATCCGGCCTCCCCAGCCCGGATATCCGGGCCGACGCCCGGACGTCCGGCCTCCCCTATCTGCGCATAGTGAAGGGCCGAGGCCCGTGTACCCCTTCTCCTCCCTAGACTATATATACTCCACCTCATCCAACTTTCTAGGGTTAGCAAAGGGTTAGCTCATATTTTGTGTGAGAGCTTTGCTCATCTACTTGGATACCTTCTCCTTGGAGATTCGAGCCTCCACCGGAGAAGATCCCCCAAGCGGATTCAAGACCCCTTTTAGGGAAGAACTCAAGACCTCCTCACGGAGAAGACTGGCTACCCTTGTATCGTCCTTAGCTGTCTGTGGATCGTGTATCTTTCCTTATGTACTAGAGGATCTAGCACATGTGTGACTTATTTGTGTTGGTTTAGTGTTTCCTATTGTGTTTTCCCTCTTTTCCCCCTCATGTTCCTCGTGTTCTTCGCGGGATCCGCTCCTTTCGTGAAAGATCGACGGATTAGGGTTCCACCCTACATCACAAGTAGTACTAAAAAGAAGTTTAGTCCCCAACTTAGCCCATAAACATCTCCAAAAGTGGCTAAGAAATTTAGTATCACGATCTGAAACAATAGTATTTGGCACACCATGCAAGCGAATAATTTCACGAAAGAACAAATCAGCAACATTAACAACATCATCGCTTTTATGACATGGTATAAAGTGTGCCATTTTCGAGAACCTATCCACGACAACAAATATGCTATCCCTCCCCTTCTTTGTTCGAGGTAAACCTAAAACAAAGTCCATAGATATATCCTCCCAAGGAACACTAGGTACAAGCAAAGGCATATATAAACCATGAGGATTGAGTCGTGACTTAGCTTTTTGACATGTAGTGCAGCGAGCAACAAAACGCTCAACATCCCGTCTCATCTTTGGCCAAAATAAATGTGTAGCAAGTATATCCTGCGTCTTCTTGACGCCAAAGTGTCCCATTAATCCTCCTCCATGCGCGTCCTGCAACAACAAAAGACGAACGGAGCTAGCTAGAATGCATAGCTTGTTAGCACAAAACATAAATCCATTGTTAAGAACAAACTTGTTCCAAGTTCTCCCTTCCTTTCAATTCTGCAAAACATCTTTAAATTCAGCATCATGCACATATTGATCTTTGATGGTCTCCAAACCAAATATTTTGAAGTCAAGTTGTGAAAGCATAGTATAACGACGAGACAATGCATCAACAATAACATTTTCTTTACCCTTCTTGTGTTTAATGACATAAGGGCAAGTCTCAATGAATTCAGCCAATTTAGCATGTCTACGGTTCAGTTTTGCTTGACTTCTAATGTGTTTCAAAGATTCATGATCAGAATGTATAACAAATTCCTTGGGCCATAAATAATGTTGCCATGTTTCTAAGGTCCGTACAAGAGCATATAATTCTTTATTATAAGTAGAATAGTTCAGACTAGGCCCAATCAATTTTTCAGAAAAGTATGCAACAAGTTTGCCATCTTGTAATAACACACCTCCTAATCCAATTCCACTAGCATCATATTAAAGCTCAAAAGTCTTATTAAAATCAGGAAGTTGGAGTAAAGGAGCATGTGTCAACTTTTCTTTCAATACCGTGAAGGCTTCTTCCTGTGCGGTACCCCAAACAAAAGGCACATCCTTCTTTGTAAGCTCGTTGAGAGGTGAAGCAATGGTGCTGAAATCTCTCACAAAACACCTATAGAAACCAGCGAGGCCAAGGAAACTCCTCACTTGTGTGACTGTTTTGGGCTACGGCCAATTCTCAATAGCTTCAATCTTGGCTTTATCAACTTCGATTCCATGTGGAGTAACAACATAGCCAAGAAAAGATACTCGGTCGGTGCAAAAGGTGCACTTTCCAAGGTTACCAAACAAACGTGCATCTCGTAGAGCAATAAAAACAACACGTAAATGTTCCAAATGTTCCTCCAAATATTTGTTATAAATCAATATGTCATCAAAGTGAACTACCACAAATCGTCCAATGAAAGCACGTAAAACTTCGTTCATTAATCTCATGAAAGTACTAGGTGCATTAGTTAACCCAAAAGGCATGACTAACCACTCATATAATCCAAACTTAGTTTTAAATGCTGTTTTCCATTCATCTCCCAATTTCATACGAATTTGATGATATCCACTATGCAAATCAACTTTGGAGAATATTGTAGAGCCACTCAATTCATCAAGCATATCATCTAGCCTAGGATGACGATAACGAATAGTAATATTATTAATGCCTCTACAATCAACGCACATACACGACGTACCATCCTTTTTCAACACTAAAATGATAGGAACAACACAAGGACTAAGGGATTCACGTATATAACCTTTGTCGAGCAGCTCTTGTACTTGATGCATGATCTCCTTCGTCTCCTCTGGATTGGTACGGTATGGTGCATGGTTGGGTAATGATGCACCGGGAATTAAGTCAATTTGATGCTCAATCCCTCGAATAGGTGGTAATCCCGGTGGCACGTCTTGTGGAAAGACGTCAGCGAACTCCTGCAAAATATTAGTGTAACACCCACGATGCGGCTATATCTCCCATGTGTCGGAGCACGACTTAGAGGCATAACCGCATTGTAGGCATGTCGCAAGAGGGGTAATCTTTACACATCCCATGTACTAAACAAGAAAGAGGTACAGAGTTGGCTTACAATCGCCACTTCACACAATAAATGAAAATAGCATTACATCATCCAGAATACAATCAAGGTCTGACTACGGAACGAAATTAAGAAAGAAAACCCCTAATGCAAAAGATCCCCGATCACCCCAACTAGGCTCCACTACTGATCGACTGGAAATGAAACAACACAACGAACATGATCTTCGTCGAGCTCCTCCTTGAGCTCGGTTGCGTCACCTGCACGGTATCATCGGCACCTGCAACTGGTTTTGGAAGTAATCTGTGAGTCACGGGGACTCAGGAATCTCACACCCTCGCGATCAAGACAATTTAAGCTCATGGGTAGGAAAAGGTAGTGAGGTGGAGCTGCAGCAAGCACTAAGCATATATGGTGGCTAACTTACGCAAATGAGAGCGAGAAGAGAAAGCAATGCACGGTCGTGAACTAGAAATGATCAAGAAGTGATCCTGAAACTACTTACGTTCAAGCATAACTCCAACACCGTGTTCACTTCCCGGACTCCGCCGGAAAGAGACCATCACGGCTACATACGCGGTCGATGCATTTTAATTAAGTTAAGTTTCAAGTTCTCTACAACCGGACATTAACGAATTCCCATCTACCCATAACCGTGGGCACGGCTTTCGAAAGTTCAAAACCCTGTAGGGGTGTCCCAACTTAGCCCATCACAAGATCTCACGATCAACGAAGGATATTCCTTCTCCCAGGAAGACCTGATCAGACTCGGAATCCCGGTTACAAGACATTTCAACAATGGTAAAACAAGACCAGCAAGACCACCCGCTGTGCCGACAAATCCCGATAGGAGCTGCACATATCTCGTTCTCAGGGCACACCGGATAAGCTAAGCGTACAGGAGCCAACGTAACCCAAGTTTCCAAGGGATGGCCCTGCACGGTGCTCTAGTTTGGACCAACACTCAGAGGAGCACTGGCCCGGGGGTTTAAAATAAAGATGACCCTCGAGTCTGCAGAACCCAAGGGAAAAAGGCTTAGGTGGGAAATGGTAAAACCAAGGTTGGGCCTTGCTGGAGGAGTTTTATTCAAAGTGAACTGTCAAGGGGTTCCCATTATAACCCAACCGTGTGAGGAACGCAAAATCAAGGAACATAACACCGATATGACGGAAACTTGGGCGGCAAGAGTGGAACAAAACACCAGGCATAAGGCCGAGCCTTCCACCCTTTACGAAGTATATAGATGCATTAATTAAATAAGATATATTGTTATATCCCAACAAAATATCCATGTTCCAACATGGAACAAACTCCATCTTCACCTGCAACTAGCAACGCTATAAGAGGGGCTGAGCAAAGCGGTAACGTAGCCAAACAACGGTTTGCTAGGACAAGGTGGGTTAGAGGGTTGACATGGCAATATGGGGGGCATGATATAGCAAGTGGTAGGTATCGCAGCATAGGCATAGCAATAGAGCGAGCAACTAGCAAGCAAAGATAGAAGTGATTTCGAGGGTATGGTCATCTTGCCTGAGATCCCGCAAGGAAGAAGAACGAGTCCATGAAGAAGACAAACCGGACGTAGTCGAACGGATCCTCACAACTCCGGAACGAAACCGAAGCTAACGAGAGAAGCAACCCGGAAAGAAGCAAGCAACGTAGTAAACAACCATCACATCAACATGGCATGATGCACAACCAAGTATGATGCATGTCCGGTTTAATGAAGCATGGCATGGCAAAGTGCAACAAACAACACTACAAATTAAGTGGAGCTCAATATGCAACGAGTTGCATATTGACGGAACGCCACATCAATTATTTAGTTCTCCCACATTTAGGTACCCAACAAGGTTAAATGTTATTAAACATGGCAAGAGGGAAAGCAAAAGTAAACTACACAATCTAAGCAATTTAAATGGGGCTGGATATAACAAACAGCCAATTCGGTAAATCCCCATATGCATTTAGCAATTTAAGCAAACAACAATTTAAACATCTTAATGTTGTTAACATGATGCAGATGACATGTTCAAGTTTTATGCAAGTTTTATTAAAAGTTGACATGAGCGTGATGAGAGCATTTATCACCATGGTAGAAAGAAAGGGGTGCCACATCGACGAAATGGAAATGATGCCGCGGCAACATTTCGATGATCCGGTAGCTCACGGGGATACCGGTGCAAAAGGAAATGGGTGCGAGTGTGTCATGCAAGAAGATGGGGTGCTCCCGGATTCCGGGTTCCCACATGACGTCGGCAAGGCAAAAGAGGGGCTTCGTGCAATGAACAACTCGGACACGGAGCAACACACGGTCCAACTCATGCATCGCAAGCATTCACCCACCGGCGTCGTATCGGTGGTATACCTTCGAAGCATGCGTTTCGGGTGGAACGAGTTCGTAGAGGGAAGTAGGCGTACACGGGCCATAGTTGAAGTAGTTGTTCTCGCAACGGTAGTCGAAATAGTCATCCTTTCGTTCATCGGCGATCATCGGAGCGGTAGTGGAATTATAGGCTCACGACGTCTTGTCGAAAATCACGGCGGCGGCAGTCGTACACATGGTGTAGTTGAACTTGATGGAACCTATGTCCTCGAGGGTAGTCGTGGTACTTTAGGTCTTCGGACTACCGGTCTGGGTTCTTGCGATGGTAGTGGTACAAGGTCGTCGTGGGAAGTAGTCGTACTCGCGAACTTGTCGGACCCACGGCGACGGTAGTGAAAACTTGGCGAATCCGAGTTCTTCGGAGGTCGTCATCGAACTTGGTCAAATACATGACGTGGGTAGATGTTGACTCGACGGTCTTCGGTGACAGTAGTTGTACACGGTTCGATGTACTTGGCGTGTCATCATGTAGACGTAGTACTTTCGAAGAGGAACTTGGCGCGTCCAAAATCTTCGGGGATAGTCCTTGGACTTGGCGGTGGTCTCCTCGGGTCAACGGTGATGTGCACGGGCCAGAATGCCCGGCGGCTTAGGCTGCTCAAGGCCATGGAGATGACAGGCAACAGGAGGCTGCTAGCAGAGGCAGAGCCACGCCGAGGAGGTCCTGCTCCGGCGGCTGCAAGTGGTAGACGGACGCAGGCAGCGGCAAGGCTTCGGGCATGAGGGAGAAGGAGTCGGCGCGAGGTGGCTGATGGAGGAGCACATCTCACGCGTAGGGAAGGAGGTTGAGGCTGGTGCGGAGCAGAGCAGCAGCGAGGAGGAGAAAGGAGCAGGCGCGAGGCTCGATGAGAAGGTGGGGTCGCGGGCATCCAGGGCCTCGACGAGGGGGTCAGGCGCGAGGCTCCTACGTCAGAGGCGACGAACGGACGGCGCAAGGCGGTGGCTCAGCGGCCATGGAGGTGGGTCGGCACGGAGGAGGTCTGGTGGTGCAGGGACGAAGCAGCAGGGTGGCGCCGGTGCTGAGCGGCGAGGGCGAGGGGGTCCAGCGGGGCTTGGGCTCCCAGCGAGAAGGACGAACGGGGAGGAGGAGACCCGAGCGCGGGGCCAACAGAGCAGGAGGTCGGGCGCTGCTCTCTCTGTGATGTGTGAGCCAGTGGAAGGGTTCAATGGGGAGAGGGCGAGGCAGCAGCGCTCGCTGTCTCTGGCGGCGCGAGGGAGACGAGGGAAGGGATCGAGGGAGATGAGAGGGGTTCGGCCTAGGGTTAACAGGGGAAAGACTGGGCCTTGGCCTTAGGCCGAATGGGCCGGCCTAGCTACAGGTTGCGGCTGGTGCAACAGTAGGGAGGCCCAGCTAGCTCTCTTCTCTCTCCTCTTTCTTCTAAAAAAACAGAGAAGTAGAAGAAAGGAAAAAAGGAGAGAAGAGAAGGTTGGAAGAGGAATTTGGACATGCGGTTAATTTTCTTGGACTCACAAAAATAAGTTTGACCCAAGAAAATTAGAAGTGGCATAAACGAAAGGTATAAATTCAAACTCATTTGAATTTAATTCAAATGGGTTTGAACTCGGACTAGGTAAAAGGAAGGTCAAAAAATGTTTGGATTTTTAGAGGAGCCTCGATAAAGGAGATAAAGAATTGTTGCCAAGGTTTGGAGGTGAAACTTGAAGTAGAAAAGGCATAGGGAATATTGCAGGTGTGTTATGGTTAAATCCCCACTAATGGAATATTTAATATAGATCCCTAATATCGGGAGGATATGTTATAAATAGAATCACCATGTGAATTCCCTTGGTTTAAATGGATCAAAGATCCACACAATTTATTTAGATGAGATGCAAAAGATTTATGAGATGATGGCATGATGACATGATGCAATGCAAAAATAAAAGGGGAGGCACAAATGAAACACACGGCGAAACCCGGAACATATGGAAGTCTTCGCGAGCATCGGTCTCGGGGAGTTACAGTTAGTGACAGCAGGAGGCAAAGAGGAAGGCACGTCCTCGAATGAAAATAATGCCTCTTTGCACACAAAAGCATAGCAAACAGATTTGCTAAAATCTAGATCATCAATATCAAATTTGGTGGCAAGTAAACATGCACTTTTCAATTTAATTTCAGAAGCAACACTAGATGGTTTATTATTAGGCTTCATTTGTTGCTCAAATTATTTTGCCACAATCTGATTTTCACTCTTAGTTTTCTCCTGTTTTGCTTTATTAGCTCTACTAATATCATCTTTCAAAATGGAATCAGGAGTTATAGGAAGCAAAGTAATATTTTTATCCTGATGAACAAGAGTATACTGATTGTTTGTACCATCGTGTACAGAATTTCTATCAAATTGCCATGGTCTACCAAGTAATAAGGAACATGCTTGCATAGGTACCACATCACAATCAACATAATCAGCATATGTAGAGATACTAAAATGCACATGAACAGTACATGTTACCTTAACCTTGCCGCTGTTGTTGAACCATTGGATGTAGTAAGGATGTTGATGGGGTCTTGTGGTGAGAGATAGCTTCTCCACCATCTCCATGCTAGCCAAGTTATTGCAGCTCCCTCCATCTATGATGACGCAAACAGAACATTCTTTCACAACTCCCTTTGTATGGAACAAATTATGCCTCTGATTTTGCTCAGCTTGTGTAACCCGCATACTAGCATAGCATAGCATGGCATAGCATGGCATAATAAGCAAACGTAGAAGTAACTCCCAAAGGTTTGATAATAAACAGGTAATAGGTACTACCTCATCTACTTCCCATCCCACAGTTTAATTAGATCCTAATCATGCAATGTGAGAGGATTGATCTAATGCAATAAAACTGGGTTGTAGAAAAGGTATGATCAAAGTGTGAACTTGCCTGCAAGGTTGATGAAGATGATTCGCACTCAAAACTCTTGATAGATCTACTCGTCACACTCCGGTCAATCTATCGTAAGCAAACAATAGTAACCACACAATAAGTACTCATCTAATGCACAAGTAAAACTCGAACAAGAGAACGAATCAGAAAGTTCAACTTAAGAACTCCGGTTGCAAAGAAGGAAAGAACCGAACAAAGAAACCGAAAACAAACGGTGGAAGAAACAACTCGGTTCTAGCAAGTTGAAACTACGTCAAAATTTTAAAGTAGCAAAAACTTGTTTAAGTTGATTAGACGGAACGGCGGTTTCGAAACGAAACTCCAGGCGCTTGAATCACCTGATTCCGATAAACGAGCGAGAAGATAAACTAGAAAGAAGATCGAATCTGAGATCGCGATCGCGGAATAAATCCGACGAGAAGAAAAAGAAGAACGGTTAAACGAACGGACGTTCGTTAACCTAGAAGAATCCGGTGATCACGTTCGTTAGGACGAACGGTCCGGCGAACGGTCCAAAGGCAACTAAATCGGAAAAGAAAACGAATCCGATCTAGGGTTTCGGAGAAGAAAACTAAGAAAGAAACGGAAAACCGATCTAGAAAACGGAACGGTTGAGAAGAAAAGAATCGGAACGATTAGAAGAAAACGATCCGAGGAAAAGAGAAGAGACGCGGCGCGGTACCTCCGGCGAGGTCTCCGGTGAGGGGCTCCGGCGGCGGCGGCGTTGGGCGGCGGCGGTGTAGGCAAGGCGCGGCGGCGGCGGGTGACGCAGGGCGCGGCGTGGGTGAGGGGCGGCGGCGGTGTAGGCAAGGCGCGGCGGCGGCAGGTGACGCAGGGCGCGGCGCGGGTGAGAGGCGCGGCTTGGGTGGTGGAGAGAGGGGTTTTGATTTGATGTTTAGAGGGGGGGTGCTTGGGTATTTATATTGGGGAGGGGAGGGTTTACTTGAAGGAGGGATCAAGGAATTGGAATAGGAGTAGGAAAGATCTAGAAAAAGAAACGGAATAAACGGGAGTAGGACAAAAGTCCTACTAGGACTTCCAAAAGACAACGGCGGCGGCTCCCTGGAGCCTGGGCGCTCGCGCGATGGCCTCCTGGCCTTGGCCGGCGGCGGCTTGGGCCGTTGGCCCAAGGCGCTGAGGAATTTTTTCCTTTTTTTAACAGATTTCGCACGCAAAAAAAAACAAAAAGAGAACTAAACGAACTCCGAAAAATCTAAAGTAAATTTTCCCCGACTCCTAAAAATGAGCCGAACAAAATGAACTTTTCTCCGGGCCTAAAATGCAATTTTTGAAAACACGCATTTTTCCCTATCCGAATAAAATGAAAATAAAACTCTGGCAAAACCAAAACTTGATCTATTTATTAAATCTTCATTTTTCCTAAATTTGGGAAAGTCATATTATTCCCTCTCTCATATTTTGACGTCGGAAAAATAATTGAAGATGAAATAAATAAATCAAATGATCCTCTTTTCCAATTCGAGAAAACTCTCAAATAAGAAAATAGCGAAATCTCCAACTCTCTCCGAAGGTCCTTGAGTTGCGTGAAATTTCTAGGATCGACCAAAATGCAAGAAAATAAGATATGCATGATGATCTAACATTCCAAATTGAAAATAAATTCAAAAGAACTTTGAATTTAATTCTTTGAAACTCCCAACTCATATTTCATATAATTTGAAGAAGTCATTTTATCTTCTCTCATGAAAATCATTGAGTCGCATAAAGTTTCAGGATTGGAATATTTCCAAATGAAATTCAATTATTTTAAAACACCCTTTTCATTTTTAAATGGAAGAAGTCATGTCATCTTCTCTCTAGGGTTTTGTGTTTGAAAAGCATTTGAATTCATGGAGATCAGAAAGCAAATATGAAAGTTTGGGAAAGTCCTTTTATTCCCTCTCATTTAACTTTCAAAAGTTTCGAATTCACTCACTTTCAGACAATCAATCAAACAATGAATCAAATCTATCTATTTATTATAACATTCCAAATTTTAGAATTTTGGGATGTTACAAACCTACCACCCTTAAAATGAATCTCCTCCTCGAGATTCGGAGAGGCTAGCAAGAAAAGGTTAGGGTTTGGGGGTCTCCTCAAAATTCATCGATCGTCTCCGGGGTCTGGGGTGCTACCACCCTTAGAGGCATGGTTACTGTTCCATCGAAACTCATATACTTCATCCATATTGTTAACAGTGTCGGTCTTCTTAGATCTTCAGGATAATTCCTTATCCGGGCTCTTCCAGTAGTGGCATAACCTTTTCCTCAACTCTTCTGTACTTTCATCCTGGTAAGGTTATTCCAAGACTGGGTCTTCTTAGCTGACGGGTCGGGCGCCAAAACTAAACAACTATCGATATCTCATGGTGGTCAACAATTTATGGTTTCTCCTGCAGGAAATGGGTCTGGGTGATCCTCACCGTATAACCTACGGTTGGCCAAGCTGCCGTGTACAAGGGAAAAATACTTATACCATTCTAAGGTTTAAACGAGGTTTAATATCGCCGTCTCTCTACTATAGGTAAGTCACTTAGATTTACCATCCCATATAGCAAGGCGAATAATAAGAGTAAGTCGGTATGGTGATCAATCCATCCCACACCCAAATCATTACCTTGTATACGGTTTAGCGAATCTCGCATTCTAACACTCGGTCATCCTCACAAGCATTGCAGAATTTCTCTTGTCGACGAACCAAGTTCGGATAAATCCATAGATTCTGCAAGCCAAACAACCATCTATCGTTCCTTCACAACTCTCAGGTTTTGCGTTACTCCTATAAGATCGTCTATCGATAAGGGCATATCCTCTTCCAGGGTTTTTCCTTTAGCAAGAGTGTGCTTGCTTCTTGGAAGGTCTTGTGGCCTGTGGGTTATGGCACATCTCATCACTTGCAAACCTTGAACTCTTCATCGGGGCAGCGGATCTCTAATCCAACATCCAACTTCCAGCTTTCCCAGTATACTTAAATCCATCCAATTGTACTGTCTTCCTTCCTTATATTGGCATCAAACTAGGACATGATTACTCAGACTCATCATGGAATTTTCCATTGATCCATATTTCCAACATCATACCTCCTTTATATCCAATAGTAATTCATCTCTTCATCCTTGTGGGATATCCCTCATAACGAGATAAAACTTATACTTATGAAGTCCATATTCCACTTCGTGGAACATCATTATCCTTTCCGCGGTCAAGCGTCCTTACAGGGGAATATTGGCCATCTCTGCATGGCACTTCTTCAACTGGGAACCGTGAAACACATCATGAACTCCTGACAGTCCTTCGGGTAACTCAAACTTGTAGGACACTTCTCCCATACGCTCCAAAACTCGGTATGGTCCTACAAATCTCGGGGCTAACTGTTCCTTAACTCCAATTCGTTTAACTTCTCGCAGAGGGAACACATGAAGACATGCTCTGTCTCCAATTTCATAGACTACCTCCTTGAGTTTTTGAGTCTACATAACTCTTCTACCTGGATTGAGCTACCTTCAGTCTATCTCGAATCAACTTAACATTCTCTTTGACTCCTTTGATCACATTTGGTCCAAACAACTGTCGGTCTCCAACTTCATCCCCAATACTCTTGGGGTATCAAGACAAAACTCGTATTCATTTTGTCCGAAATCCATTACAGGGTACTACCACCCTTAAAATGCACAAATCTTCCATAGACCATATTTCTCTCATCCTCAAAATGGTCAAAATTCTTCTTCATAGAGTAACAACTCATAAAATCCATATCAGTACCAACGATGCTACTTTATTCACTCTCCAATGATTACAATCTCTTGCTTTTCCATTACCAGTCTCAACTCAACACCTCAATACAAAAGAAAATGTTCTCACTTCTACTACTCCATTTCTTTTGTTGCAAACTCAACTATCTAGCACAAGTTTCCTTCTCCTTGGGGCATTCTCTGGCAAAGGGCCCTGCTTCATTACAATGGAAACATATTACTTCTGACAAGTTTCGAGGTTTCCTTGTGATTATATAGCCTCCTGGGGTTCTTGGCTTCCTTTTTGGGCAACTGTGGAGGTAGTGCCCTGACTCCTTGCACCTGTAACAGGTGACATGACTCAGATCCTTCCCGGAATCCAATCTACTTCTCTTTCTGGACTTTTCCATTCCAATCAGGGCTTCTATTTCCTGTGAGTCATATTCTACTTCCTCTGTCGGGAATTCTACTAGATCCCCATTCATACAATTCTGGGAGATGTGTCCTTCTTCTCCACATGAATAGCATGACTTGGTGCAGGGTTTACTTAGTTCTTCTTTGGGTGTGTCCTCCACCTCTTTCTTCATCACAGGTTCTTCTAAACTTTCCATATGAGCTCCTTTCATTGCTTCTTCCTTCTGCTGGATGGTTCTTTGTACCAAGGGGTAAATGTGACACTGAGCAGGATAGTGGGTAGTCCCTTCACACAAGAAACAAGTGATCTGCCTAGCTGGGCATTCTTCAACTGGGTGACTTCCTCCACAATTAGGGAATTCATCCTTGTGTTCTTTATGGGTGTGTCCTATTTCTCCACAAATCTTGCATGCACAAGGTTTCTTCATGTCCTTTCCATAAGGCTTCAACTTCTGGGACACAAACTGTGACTTTAGCAAAGTCAACTTAAATTCTTTCCAAGTGGTTACTCCTTGCCATCCATTGATGATTTGGTATATCCTCCACCAAGTAGCAGCACCTCTTTCAAAGCATTAAAGAGCATGCTGGGTCATATCCTTTCCGACTATAGGGTTGTTCTCCATATGATCCTCCATGTTCTGAATCCATCGGTCCGTCTCCAATTGACTCATCGGTCCCGAAAATACGAGCTCATCTCCATTCATCCTCTATTGGGTCCAAGGGTTTTGGGGTGAGATAAGAGGGATAGAGAGGGATACACACAATACAAACAATGGTTTTGAAAAGATAGATTTTATTGTGGCTATCAGAAAAACAACAAACAAATGACAGCTCACAATCGTCGCATCTAACGTAGGTATATAATAGGGGTTTGGTCTTCTAATGGTCAACGTTGCCAAACTCTTCAAGCCTTGTTCATGCCTCCAATGGCTTCTTCCGATCGTGCTTGTCCTTCTCAAGTCCTTTTGCCGGATCAACTCTGTTGACGCGAAGTCTCTCGTGACATCCTGTAATATTCTGGAGTTGCATTTCAAACTTCTGGTTTCAACATCCTTCTCATGAACCATGGTCATACTGTCCTTAAGTTCCCGACAAATCTTCGGTATCTAGAGGTTTTGCTCCTCCAGCTTGGCTACTCTCATCTTCAGGATCCTGAAATACTTCCTTGTCTAATACGACTTCCTGGAGCTCCATTTTAAACTTCTTGACGTACTACTCCAGATCCTGGTGATACACCGGCTAGGGCTAAAACTTCATCTTATGATAGGTGCTCCATCAGCCTTCTTCCATCAAATCCATTATGAAGACTTGCATCCTTAACTCAGCACGGTGACAATAGCATTGGCGGGTGATGACATCACGGATAACCATGTTTCTGCTCTTATCATTTCCATGAGCTATCTCTCCATAGTTGATATCTCCTGCCTTAGGGTTTTCCTCGACAAATCCTTGAGTTCTATGCTCCATGTTTTGGTCTTTCTCCAATACACCTTGATCTCGGGTATTGACAACTTCCATAGTCTACCAAGCTCCATAAGGGTAGCCGTCCTAGGTCATATAAATCTGGGGATTCTTCAGAGCCTCCAATTCTCCTAGTCTTCAGAGTCTTCACAGCTGTAGTTTCCATTATCATAATGTATGGTAAAATCCTCTTCATTCCGAAGTGGTCTTAGTTGTCTGATATCCTGTACTTCTTGGAGTGGTCTCATCAGTCGAATCTTCGTGTGGTCAAAAGGGAAAGGGGTATGGTCTCACTAAAAGGGAATTTTTGAATAAGCTCAGAAGAGAAGAGAGGTAAAAGATATTTTTGAAAGGGAAAGTTGTAGAGAAAAATCTTTCCTATGGGCTTGCCAGTTTCTAGGGTCACGTCCTACAGTCAACATGTGCTCTGATACCATCTTGTAGCGACCCGACCCGAATGGGTCAAGTCTCTGTGCTTACGATGTCATCCCTGGATCAGTATGCTGACACCACACAGTACTCGAAGGATTTATAACAGAGGTAAATCACATGTATAAAGTAACGTAAATACTATTACCTCAATCCAAATAGCGGAAGCAACAAGGTTGTGGATTTCCATCAACACCAACGGCAAAGTTGAGTGTAGAAATCGTAACCCTAATGTATCACTTACTCGTCGTAAGAAACCTGCAACATAAGACGTTGCAGCCCGAAACGGGTCAGTACATTGAATGTACTGGCAAATTCACACCATAGAGAATGATGAACAATGGCTATCACTACATGCATATTTGGCTGGTGGAAAAGCTCTATGGTTATAAGGTTTTTGCGTAAAGCCAATTTTTCCCTACTGCAAAGGAATAAATTTATTTAACTATCATGGTGGTTGTTGAACATTGAGAATGGTTGACAGCATTCTCAATCCCAATTAAAAATAATTAAAACCCAACAACATTAATTAGAAGTAACATGTTGAGATTCACATGATATTCAAGTACTAGATACTCAAGTTGTCCATAACCGGGGACACGGCTAATCATGATTAGTTTGTACACTCTGCAGAGGTTTGTGCACTTTTCCCCACATGACTCGATCACCTCCGTTTGTTTTCTCGCACTACATGGTGTTTGAGAAACGGATGACCGAGACATAGTCTTTCAGAAGCGCTAGCACCTTACATGTGGGGTAGACCGTACCACCTACAACCCCTACATCTGCTAGTCCACCCCGTAAGAGTTCGCACAACTTAGTCAACTATGCCAGAGCCCATAGTAGCATGTGGCTGCACACGGAAGTTTCTAGCATGAAAGATCTTATGATCCCTTTGAGCCTGGGTGGCGGTCCAAAAAAACAGGCAAGTCCTGATAGACATCAGGTGCCTCAATCCACCCAGATGTGTGTTTAAGTTGCCACCTTAGATAAACCATTAAAATTATCAGCTCACATCTGTCATGGATATCACTCACCCAATCCACGTCTATTAGCATAGCATGGCATAATAAGCAAACGTAGAAGTAACTCCCAAAGGTTTGATAATAAACAGGTAATAGGTACTACCTCATCTACTTCCCATCCCACAGTTTAATTAGATCCTAATCATGCAATGTGAGAGGATTGATCTAATGCAATAAAACTGGGTTGTAGAAAAGGTATGATCAAAGTGTGAACTTGCCTGCAAGGTTGATGAAGATGATTCGCACTCAAAACTCTTGATAGATCTACTCGTCACACTCCGGTCAATCTATCGTAAGCAAACAATAGTAACCACACAATAAGTACTCATCTAATGCACAAGTAAAACTCGAACAAGAGAACGAATCAGAAAGTTCAACTTAAGAACTCCGGTTGCAAAGAAGGAAAGAACCGAACAAAGAAACCGAAAACAAACGGCGGAAGAAACAACTCGGTTCTAGAAAGTTGAAACTACGTCAAAATTTTACATTAGCAAAAACTTGTTTAAGTTGATTAGACGGAACGGCGGTTTCGAAACGAAACTCCAGGCACTTGAATCACCCGATTCCGATAAACGAGCGAGAAGATAAACTAGAAAGAAGATCGGATCTGAGATCGCGATCGCGGAATAAATCCGACGAGAAGAAAAAGAAGAACGGTTAAACGAACGGACGTTTGTTAACCTAGAAGAATCCGGTGATCACGTTCGTTAGGACGAACGGTCCGGCGAACGGTCCAAAGGCAACTAAATCGGAAAAGAAAACGAATCCGATCTAGGGTTTCGGAGAAGAAAACCGAGAAAGAAACGGAAAACCGATCTAGAAAACGGAACGGTTGAGAAGAAAAGAATCGGAACGATAAGAAGAAAACGATCCGAGGAAAAGAGAAGAGACGCAGCGCGGTACCTCCGGCGAGGTCTCCGGTGAGGGGCTCCGGCGGCGGCGGCGTTGGGCGGCGGCAGTGTAGGCAAGGAGCGGCGGCGGCGGGTGACGCAGGGCGCGACGCGGGTGAGGGGCGGCGGTGGTGTAGGCAAGGCGCGGCGGCGGCGGGTGACGCAGGGCGCGGCGCGGGTGAGAGGCGCGGCTTGGGTGGTGGAGAGAGGGGTTTTGATTTGATGTTTAGAGGGGGGGTGCTTGGGTATTTATATTGGGGAGGGGAGGGTTTACTTGAAGGAGGGATCAAGGAATTGGAATAGGAGTAGGAAAGATCTAGAAAAAGAAACGAAATAAACGGGAGTAGGACAAAAGTCCTACTAGGACTTCCAAAAGACAACGGCGGCGGCTCCCTGGAGCCTGGGCGCTCGCGCGATGGCCTCCTGGCCTTGGCCGGTGGCGGCTTGGGCCTTTGGCCCAAGGCACTGAGGATTTTTTTCTCCTTTTTTTAACAGATTTCGCGCGCAGAAAAAAAAACAAAAAGAGAACTAAACGAACTCCGAAAAATCTAAAGTATATTTTCCCAGACTCCTAAAAATGAGCCGAACAAAATGAACTTTTCTTCGGGCCTAAAATGCAATTTTTGAAAACACGCATTTTTCCCTATCCGAATAAAATGCAAATAAAACTCCGGCAAAACCAAAACTTGATCTATTTATTAAATCTTCATTTTTCCTAAATTTGGGAAGTCATATTATTCCCTCTCTCATATTTTGACATCGGAAAAATAATTGAAGATGAAATAAATAAATCAAATGATCCTCTTTTCCAATTCGAGAAAACTCTCAAATAAGAAAATAACGAGATCTCCAACTCTCTCCGAAGGTCCTTGAGTTGCGTGAAATTTCTAGGATCGACCAAAATGCAAGAAAATAAGATATGCATGATGATCTAACATTCCAAATTGAAAATAAATTCAAAAGAACTTTGAATTTAATTCTTTGAAACTCCCAACTCATATTTCATATAATTTGAAGAAGTCATTTTATCTTCTCTCGTGAAAATCATTGAGTCGCATAAAGTTTTAGGATTGGAATATTTCCAAATGAAATTCAATTATTTTAAAACACCCTTTTCATTTTTAAATGGAAGAAGTCATATCATCTTCTCTCTAGGGTTTTGTGTTTGAAAAGCATTTGAATTCATGGAGATCAGAAAGCAAATATGAAAGTTTGGGAAAGTCCTTTTATTCCCTCTCATTTAACATTCAAAAGTTTCGAATTCACTCACTTTCAGACAATCAATCAAACAATCAATCAAATCTATCTATTTATTATAACATTCCAAATTTTAGAATTTTGGGATGTTACATTATATTTTTATGAGGGGGACATTATTCTTTTTAGCAGTTCATCACGCCATCGTGTTAGTATTGTTGAACTGATGAATTCGAGCGTTTGTACTAATACTATTATTTCATTGTACTGATTCTGAGGACAAAATACGAATCTTTGAAGCACTAGGGGGTAACCATTGCACATGACTTCATGTGTGCCTTCATCATGACCGAATATCACCAAGTTCTAAGGTTGAATAAATGAATCATACAGAATATTGTCAAAACCCCGCATTTTTATCACCAAAACAAACTTATGTACTTGCATACAACCCTCTTTGAACCTGGACAGCACCTAGTGCTCAACTTGGATGATGACCAGTGCTCAACTCGAACGGAGGACTTTGTCGTTGCTTTTTAACCATGAATGCTTCTAAAGACACTTGGAATTACTTCAAAACTGCTTTATACTCCCTCCGTCCCAAAATAAGTGTCTCAACTTTGTACTAACTATAAAAGAAAATATTTTATGTGTTTCTTTTTGAAATTCAAAATTTTCTTTTGCATCAAAGTTCTGCACTTCATTCTTTCTGCTTGACCTTTTTATGCTCTAAACTTTCACAAGGTATTTTTTCTATCAGTAAGTGTTCTTTTCTTCTGGGCATTCATTTTTTGTACCTTTTGCACAATAATATTCAAACTTATGGTACTAGAGAGTTTGTACTTCTCAAAAAATAATCACTCAAAGCTCTTTTTGTTTGAGTTTTAAATTTTCCTTCTCATCCTTACTGACGGCGTCATCGCCATCATACCTGCATGGTTATATAGTTGAACGGACTTATATTTGTACCATTCCCTTGTTTTAAAAACTTATGTTTTCTTCTCCACACTTTCTACCGGACAAGTCTTGGATGATATTTTCACTATTTTTCTTTGTTTTACCTCATCGAACATGGGAACAACACATTATAAGAAACAAAATACACATTTGAAGAAACAAAATAGGGGGATAACCATTGCACACAATCTCATGTGTGCCTTCATCATAGAAAAATAGAGTGGATATCTCCAAGTTCTAAGGTTGAGCAAATCAAACATACATAATATTGTCCAAAAACCCGCATTTTTCTAACTAAAACAAACTTCTGTACTTGCATACAACCCTCTTTGAACTTGGACGATGACCAGTGCTCAACTTGAACGGAGGAGATTGCCATTGCTTTTAACCATGAATGCTTCTAAAGACACTAGGAATTGCTTCAAAACTTCTTTATACTTTTCAACATGAAGGTTCTCTCAGCTGGGCCAAGAAGTAACCCATACATCTTATTTTTATTCTGCAAGAACGAAACACTACAATAATTAACAACTAATCTATCAGTGCATCCAGAACAATTTCAGTTTTTAGAACAAACTTCCATTGATGTGTTAAACTCTGAATCTATATATAGGACATGATGGGTCTCAGGCCACTTACAAAATATGTTGCATTAGGGGAGAAATTACCTCTATCTCCTGCCCGGATAGAGGATACATACTTCCAATACACGAACAACAGAACTGAAGTGGCTCTTGTCACCGATCTGCAGTCGCTCCAGCCTCCCTCGTGCTGCATTCAGGGAGAAAATAAATTAGTGACAGAAAGGGGATTTAGAGAGGAAGAGAAACAGAGGGGGAGGGCATTATAATGAAGTGCAAGATCATTATTTTACTTGCAACTGAGAAATTGATCAATGCTTAACTACAAAAAAGTGCACACATGGTGAAAAAGCATCAAAATGTTGATAAACTAATACTAAATTCTCTTAAAAAACAAACACTAACATGTATTCTTTGCTTAGTCTGGGATGGACTGTCAGAATTTCTAAAGGCACTTAATTACCTTTATTGCACACATAATATTTCAGGATTTCCTCAAGATTTTGCACATTTAAAGCACAATGCAATGAAAAGACCACACTACTTGAACTGAGAATCAAAATGAAAGTTGGGGTAGCATGCCTGTGAGAGGGAGGTCGAGGGCAGCAGGGCGTGCAGTGGGCTAAGGACTTAGCTGTACAGGGCCGGCAACGGCGCTAGCGCGTGAAGAACCCTAGCCACAGTTTAGAGAGTACAAACTAAATGAATAGTAGTTGATCCATCAGTGAGCATGAATCGGAAAGAAAATGTTCAAAGAAAAATGAGATGGCATTCTCACTGTGTGGGTGCTCAATGGGTGCAGCACTGGGTGAAGATGGTGGTCGCAGTAACACTTGTAGTGCGGTCTTAGCTCGACTTGGACAGCTCCCAACGATTGTGGATCCCCTGGCTGCTGCAAGTTTGACATGGTGAAGATGGTGCAGCAGCAAGTTTGACTTTGTGCGATAACTTTGCTGCTTGAGAACCTAGGGTGTCCGTCCTTGAACTTCAGGCATGTAGATTTTCAAATGATGACATTCTAAAGCAGATGTCAGTTTGACCTTTTTAACTACTTTTTTGCACAAGGAGATGATGTTATTGAATTGGCTACATACATTCAGTTTTACCTAGTATGGTTGGACTAGTAATGCAAGCACTGCTTCCAAGGTTTTATAGAGATCAGTAGCCATCCAACTATGAAATGCATGCAAAGCAATCTGCATACACTAGCGAACATTGAAACAAAGAACCCTTGTTTCTCAACTTTGAACTTTTGTATGGGTTTTCCCTCAACTTATTGTATCCGCGAGTTTGAACTGATGCAAGTATATAAGAATACCAAACATTTATTACCTGAACCTGAAAAGGATCCGAGACAGGTTACCCTGGAACTGCAACTTGTATCTTTTACTGCTCATCTTTAACATAAGAAAGTACTAATCAGTGCTAGTATTGGTTTAAGTCATACTGATCAGTACTGATGCTTTCTATACTGATGAGCACTAGTACTGATCGCTAACACAGAGAATTTTTCATCTAGTTGACTTTTAACATTATATAGAAAAAGTGATCTACAAAATAAAAAACTAGATTAGAATAGAAGCATTGGCGTATATTAGAAACGATGAGCTATGAAATAAACAACCAGATGCGAATTTGCTTCAAGTCAGGTTTGCTATTTTTTTGAATTTTATGCATGTTGCACTATAGGACTACTACTAGTTTGCAAGTTGGACTTGAGTACTTTTAAATTGTTTGCATAGTTTACTGCCGAAATCTAAACCACCAAGGAACACATCGGCGTTACCAATCGTATATGGCAAAACTGAACTTTCTGCGTCTACTGTTGTTTTTACAGAGTGGACTTATGTTTTCTTATGTACTTGAACTACTAAAGTTTTTGAAAATTGCCACTTTCACACATGTTATACTTGAAAACCCTTGCCAGACTAGGCACCCATCCCGCACAACAAAGCATCCCCCAAGTGAATTGTAGTAGCCTCTCTCTCCATGTCTCTTTTTTGCATCTCTCTCTCTATGTCTCTTTTTTGCATCTATGAGCAGTCCCCCGAAGAACTCCTGAACTTTTAGTTGGATCAAAATCTAGATTACAAGAAAAATGGCCTTCATGGATGGCAGTATGTGAACTAAAGAGTAGGAGAGGAGGAGCATGAAGGTGTTTCTCACCAATCGTGTTCCTGATGGCGTGGTGGATGGCAAGAATCGATGGCTGAACAGGAGGTCGAGGCGTTGTGGAAGGAACTCCATGGGTACGTTCGTTACGAGGGTTTGCATATGGATGAACTGACTGACCCATTTTTCTTGTACTGAACCTTCTTTGTATGGAAGCTTGTTTTCCAGAAATTTAAGACTATGCAAATACTATGTACAATATGGACATTTAGTAAGTCCGAACTGATCTTTTTGGCACTTTTTGCACCGAGGTAATAGAAGTGAACCTGTGACGAAGAATAGAAATCAAAAAGAATTTTTTTTGGAGGTGGAATAAGACGTTGGAGATTGGGTGGACCGGCTACACCTCCTCCTCTGGATTGATTGCTCCGGCAAATTGGAGCTAACGGAGGCAAAGATCACGAGCAGCACGATTTGGCCACTGCAGGGAATCCCGGTGACCACCAAGTCATCCTTGCTATTCCAGGATGACATCCAGAGCATTGCGATGGGGGTGGAGGAGCCGGTGTCGTCGGAGGGAATCGCGACTAGAGCAAATAAGTTTAGATAGAAGCTATTTGCTTTCTATTCCTGGTGGTGTTTATTCAGCAAGGGCACCAGGGATGACTAAGCAAATAAGTTTAGCCATCCCTATGCTGTTTATTCAGGATCCATGCAAAGTAAAGTAGCATCTATTTTATAAATGGATGGTTATAGGTTTAGACAGAAGTTAAGTTTGAGCAATGCCCTTGCGGCAAAGCAAACTAAAATGTATCATTTTGCCTCAGGACTCTACACATTTAAAGCATAATGCACTGAAAAGAACACACAAGTTAAACTAAAAATCAAGATAAAAGTTGGGGTAGAATGCATGTGAGGAAGGAGGTCGAGGGCAGCAGGGTGCACAGTGGGCTAAGGACGCACAAGGAAGATGAGTTACCTCATCGCTAGGCTGCGAGGCGACCTCCATCTTGGAGGTCCTCGGGTTGGAGTGCATTAGTAAGGAGTGGTGGGGCTGCGACAAGGGACATGTTGGAGCGGTGGCCCTGTAGATATGATGACGGCATGAGGTGTTGCGGCTTGGAGCAGCAACAAGAGAAATAGATGAACCGCCAACATGCTGCTGGCAAGGTTGCACCTGAGGTTGGAAAACATAGTTAATTAATTAACTCATCTAATGTAATCATTCAAGAGTTCTAGTCTCGGGTATGTATAACACTAAACAAAATTTTAGAAATTGAACTGAAGTAGAATACGAATTTGAACTAAACGAGAATAAGAAATTAAAGTCAGCTAAAATAACAAATAGTTGATCCTTTCTTTCAGTTCACATATTATCATGAAATAGTACCAGACTGTAAGGTTTAATACATGAAAGCAGAAATATATAAGCAGGCATCGCCGCCGAAAATACTTAGTGCACCAGAGAACCTACACTGCTAGATTTGTTGAGAGAGTACTGAGGTCAGTACATCCCCGTGGCAGATAGGTAATTTCAAGTTCTATATGAACCAACACTACTGGATTTGTTAAGAAAGTACTAAGGGCAACACATCGCCTCCAAAGCTTCTGGGTGCAGGACAAAACACGTCGTGCTTGGCCGCCTAGGATGCGTCCATTGACGCATCGTGTACTCAGAAACTTGAGGAGGCGCTTCAGGACTAGCCAAACCTGCTTATTGGAGAAGCCAAGAGGCTTCATGGCCTCTAACACTTTCTAGTAGCATTACCATAGTTGGAAACCATGGCATTTAATCAAATGGTTCAGGGATCACTCCCAGTCAGTCTCACTGCTACCTGTGCTGTAGAGAACATGAATATAAAGCAGACGGTGACTCATCAATTTTTCTTTACGATATATCTAAACTTACAGAATTTTCAAACTTGCACTGACGATACTTTAGGTGATATATCTAAACTTTACAGAATGTTGAAGAAACTCGTTGCAAATCATTACTTATTTAGGTGACATATCTAAACTTACATAATTTTGAAACTTGCACTGACGATATTTCTGCACACACACCAACTATTTATGTGATTTTTCATGGACTGACGATAGATTACACACCGAACTAATACTAAGTCTGGTACAAAAATTCTCTATCACGTAGTTGAACGGGCTCTCTTCGTAGTGGTGTACGGCCTGGGGTGGCGGAGGTGAACTGCTTGTGCGCTGAGTCGGTGGAGGGTGACACAGGAAAATTGGCCCATGACACAGCACGGGCGCTTCGCCGAGAGGATGCCACACACGGCGTGGTGAGTGCACGATGTGGCAGTGCGAGAAGGAGGGGTCGTGGCGATGGTCAGGGCGCAGGGCCATGTTGTTGGCCGGTGGTGTTGGTTAGGGAGTAGGGCCACGACGATGGGCAAACAACAAAGTATTTTGCAATCAACCAATATAATCCAATATCAACTGGTTGAAGTGAACTGAACTATTATATTTTTGTTTTTTCCATTACACACATTGAACTTATCAAGGGAGATAGAAGTGAATTGAAAGGATTTGAATGCTGCAGCGGATCCTGGCTTCAATAGATCATGGCAATAAGTAATATTCCTCAGTCCAAATAAGTGATTTGTTTGTTAAGCAGCAGGAGCAGTTTACATTGGGTTTGGAACTTTGAATTAAACACATCAGGTAGGGGGTGGCCATCTATCTATCTACAGTGGCATTGGGTGTGTGTATTCCTGTATCAAAGACTCAATTTGCTGTTGTGCATATCAAACTTTTTTAAGTGTTACTCACGGCTAAATAGATAGAATATGTATGTTTTGTTCACTACACCATCTTTATGTTGATCAGTACACCATGTGATGCAATTACAAAGTCTATTTATTTCTGAAACAAGCAATATTCACAAAGGACCTAATTTTTACGATCAGAAGGCTCTTGTCTTGAACTGACAGATTTACAACAAGTAGACCAAATTCGCGAACTGGATTAACCGAATTTCTACACACAAAAATGCACGGTGGGAACTTGTCGGACAGGAGCGGGCGAATTGCACGGTGCATCGCTGCAGCCGTCCTCATTTTACTTCGAGCTCCTAATGGTGTTGCTCCTACTGAAGAGGAGACTAGGGGAGGTGGAAGATGGGGGCTGACCTGCGGATCCCACCGATGGCCACTTGCTGGAGCTCCTCACCGTCTCAGAAGTAGAAAGAAAGGAGAGTGTGCATGCATGGCGACGTCGTCCTTGTCGTCATGGAGAAGTAGGATTGCTGGAGACACTGCAAAGCAGCAGAACAATATTACATGTTTTCTAAAGTTGAGTAAAACATGTTTGATATTATCAACAGTACACATATTGTATCTTTCAGCAGATCAACTAGTATATCTGAATGTGTAAACATAGAACAACTAATTTGAATGGATCTCCATCATGGCTGGAGAAAAGGACTTGTAGTGGCTGATATCAATCGAGCAAAAAAACAATATATAAGAATGATGCAATCCAGCGAGGAATTTTGTTATTTGAGCTTGAACTGATTAGCAAAACCACCCATCTATTATTAGAACTTACAAGCAGAAGAATATGCACTCCTGCGAAGTGTGAAGCTGAACCCAAAATTTATCAAATGATTAGCTGTTATTTGGGTTGTGTGAGCTGCAGAAAAGAAACCAAATGTATCACCAGGCCAAGTTCTGAACTGAACCTCTGGGCGTTCAAAGTTCTGAACTGACCCTCTTTGAAGCTGAGAGAACAAAGTCGCACGGGGTTGACAGGGGTGTTGACGCACAGGGTTCTCCTGGTGGCATTGAACGGACATCGGTGGCGGAGGTGAACGGCCTGGGTGGCGGAGGTGAACGGCCTGCATGCTGAGGCCGTGGAGGGCGACGCCAGAACATGGGGCCGGGGCACGGCGCGTGTTACAGGAATTTCTTTGAACTCCCATGGTAGTAATACATTGACTTATGTGATGATAGGAATTCTTGGACTTGCACGCGACGGTAGAGCACGCACGATAAACATTCTGAAGTCATCTAAGCTACAACATTTGGCAAGAACGAGCTACCTACAAATGAACATGAAACAAAGTAAAAATGGTGCTCCACTGCACCGAGTCAATTTAGCAAACACATGGTGTGCACCTCATGAGCCGGTGGTTGAAGTTGATGGAGCAAAGCAGCATCGAATGACACCAGCCACTAGCTTCCATGTGCGGGGGCAGGGGGAGGAAGAGGTGCCAGGGGGCATATCCAGTCTCGTAGACGATGAAGGCAGGCGATGGGCGATGTTGGTGTCCGGTGGGTGGCGCAACTGGAGGAAGGCCGACAGGAATGTGGGATAGAGGGTGGCCGGGGGCACGCAGGATGGAGGATGGCTGGCGGGCGCGCCGGGTGGAGGGTAGTCGGGGGCGTGGGGGGTGGAGGTTGGCCGGCGGGCGCGCGGGGTGGAGGGTCGCCTGCAGGAGCGCATGATGGAGGTTGGCCAGCGGCGCGTGGGGTGGAGAGTGGCCGGCGGGAGCGCGGGATGGACGTTGGCCGGCGGCGCGCGGGGTGGAGGCTGGCCTGGGGGCGCACGGGGTGGAGGTTTGCTGGTGGCGCGCGGGGCGGAGGGAAAGGCCGACGAGTGGGAAGAGGTGGTTGTGAGTGGGTGATTTGAATTTTTTTTCGCACAGGCGTACTGGTTCGAAGAAAATTCATCTCGTTCTCAATAGGGTGCTGGAGTAACAGAATATTATTCTGTTACTAGTAACAAAATAGCCTTTTCCTATACACACACATTTGTGTTCTGTCCTCTACATCATTCACTTATAGCTATGTCTTCTTGTTTGAATCTTTTGATCTAAGTGAATGTGATTGGACCCTAACCCCCTCTATGCTTCTACCTCAGATTCTATCTATCCAAATCATATGCATTCTATTGAAAATGTCGATTGTCTTCTCTGAGTTCTTGTTAGCAGAAGACACAGAGACAAAAATTGAATCTATTTTAATGCTATATCCTTTTTCCTGAAACCCGGAGAAGCTGGAACGACCACCCGACAATCCAGGCATGCGTGGGAACATGGAACAACTTCCAATGTGTTGCATGCATGCCACGTGTCCTTCAGATGTGAAGCGCCAGGGGCACCTACGTAATAACGCTGTGCCGTCCCTGTCTCTATAAATACACACCTCACCGCGGTCATTATCTCTTCTTACACCTCTCTCCTCGCACCAAAACCCTAGCGCCTCCGCTAGCTCGCGATGACGCCGGAGACGAAGTGCTTAGCTGCCGCGACATCTTCGACGCCGTCTTCATGCCGGCTGCGGACCTCGTCCTCTCTGCTGCCGCCATAGGTGTCTTCCGTCACCAAGTTAGGGCATGGGAGATTGAACTGCTCGGCCTCCCTCTCGACTTCGTCTAGCAGTTCTTCGTGTGGTAATTAAATCTCACTTTTACTGTCCCTTTTGATTCATCAGATCCATCCACTTCAACCAGAAGTGGTTTCTAAGCATGCAAATCTGGATCTATCTTGTTTGCATCTCATATCATGCCAAGTATATTCACTTATGCTTCACTACTAGTTAGATTCCTCACTTGTACTTATTCTTGGATTCGTACAAATATGGAACCAGCTCTCAACAAATAAGTGAATGTCTTCGCTCTATGAGGTCAATGTCTTCAAACTGATTTTATCTTCAAAATCTTCTAAGAATGCATATGACCTCTTCCCCTTTCCTCACACCTCTAATGTTGTCACAGGTACATGTCCGTGGGAGAATCCCTTGGTTCTCATAGTCTGCATTCGTTTGCAGAATCCTTAGAGCGACAAATCAATTCTCCTGAAGCCAGTTCCTGTTTGACCAGTAGAAGGAAGCCATTCACAGTCTTGAAGCCTTTCAGCTTGAATACTATGGCCACTGAGAAATCAGCTAGAAAGGGCAGTAGGCAGCACCGTGGGGATACAACCAAGGACCTTCCACTAGATCTCTTTGAACTGTACAAGTCCGATCCTGAAGAAACCTATGGTGAGCGCAAGACCCGAATCCAATGGATTCGAAGATATTGGGCAGAGGAATGGTCCAAGTACAGATTTGTGACTGTTGAGTATGCAGAAAAGAACACCATCAAGCGACCATGGGGAGATATTATATACAGAGGTCTGCAGCCCAAGTCCAAGACCGAAGCTATTGCTCAAGGCTTCTATCCTTGCATGGTCCGAGGACCACAGCCTGAAGATGCCGACCCATCTAGTCTGCTATGGTGTCGCGATGACAATCTATTCAAGCCCAACTTTCAGTTTGCTAAAGAGTCTGCCAAGAAGAACAAGAAGCAGTTTGTCCTTGACTTCAACCCTGGTCCATCTGCTCCACGGGCTGATGGCACACGTGATGCCAATCCCAATGAAATTGGCCCCTTCTACAACCTCGAAGGCCTCATCACCCATATCGTTGTACAGGGGGCTACGTTGGACCACTCAGTTGGCAACGCAGATTCTAAAGATGCGCCAGCCCCACCAAAGCAAAAGCAGAAGAAATCAAAGGCTTGAAAGCCCTCTGCTGCACCAAAAGTTTTGCATGCGAAGCCATTGGACACTGCACGTCCTGAACCAAGTGTGCATTCTTAAGATCTTTCTCGCGTCTCCAAGAAGAAGGAGAAGCCCAAGAAGAAGCCCATGAAGATTTCCGGGCATGAACTGACTCCAGCCGCCATTCTGAGGAACGAAGATGAAACCATTGATCTGTCAAGCGACGAAGACTTTGGCGATGATGCTCTTGAGCTTCTAATCAAGAGCAAGCAAGAGGCGGAGATCTTCAAAGATCTGCCCCTCTTTGATGTGGAAATTCTGAAAAGTTTCATTGATGAGTGGTTCAACGACCAAAGCATCAGCATCGATGATCTTCAGCTACCAGTGGACATCAGCGCCACGTTCCACGGAGCCATTGCAAATGAGTTGGCCTTGGCTCAGAAGATCATCGAGCTAAAAAACAAAATTGATTTTGAGAAGGCTCAGTTGAAGAAGCACATGGCAAAGCTCAGCGTAGCTGATGTTCAAAACTTCAAGCAGATGCTGCATAACCTCAAGGAGCAGTTTCACCAGAAACGTGAGGAAGCCAAAGGCTCAAGAGAGCGGATGAAATACTTCGCAGAGAAATGTGTTCAAGCGCACAATGAGGCTGAGAAGTGCAAGGTACTTCACAGAGAAATGTGTTCAAGCGCACGATGAGGCTGAGAAGTGCAAGGCACTGGGGCGTCCTAGCATTGATCCTAGAATGGCTGCCAAACAGAAGAAGAAGTCTGCTGCAGCTCACACTGAAGCACCAAGGCAGGAAGCACCTCGCACTGTCTTCCCTGCCGGCATGACAAGCTCGAAGCCTAAGGTCCCCTCAGCAGCTTCAGAGCTGAAGAAAACCAGGGCAGCTGAAGCTGATGCTAGGAAGCGAAAGCACAAGGATGCCTCTGATGGTGCTCCATCAACCAAGAAGCCGAAGACAAAGTCTTCGCGGAGAGAGGGTGCTGCTGCCACAGAACCACTTGTTGTTGAGCCCATCTTAGTTGCACGTCCTGCCTCCTCCGACTGAGAGTGTCAACTCGTAGTTCATGAGCCTGCTACCATAGAGGCTCCTGAAGATGAAGAAGTACCAGCTGCTGACCCCATCACAGCTGAAGACATTGCTCGCGAAGACAATGTAGAAGATGATGAAGTCCTTCCTCAGATCGAGCACCAATCGGTATCATCACCTGTTCTCAGGAACAACGAACTCATCAGCATTGGTCGTCCTTTGACGCCAATTCCCCAGGATGCATCGTGGGCTAATCACCCCCAACAAGACACCCCCATTCAAGATGAAACCCCAGAACTCCAACCCATCAAGTCCCCACTCTGGTACTTGACGATGACTACATGGTGCAGACCACTCCTTCACCACAAGCGTCGCGCACATTCCGCAGGCTTCGTAAAGGCCCTAGGCCTCCAGTCACCATGTCGAGCATTCCAGAAGGAGAAGTGCAACAAAGCTTAGTCACACGTGAAGTGTTTCCTAAAGCCACTCCTACCGTGAATGTCTCTGAGTCTGAAGTCAAAATTGCTGAAGACATTCCGGTTGCATCAGCCGAAGATAATCAAGAACCAAGACAAGAAGAAGAGAGAGTTGCCACACCCCTGTCACTCAAGAAGCTGTTCTCGAGGAGAACGTGTCAGTGCCCGACCCTCCTGCTACTGAAGAGGAGGTTGAAAACATTACGGCAGCCACAACCAACACTGCTGAAGCCAATGACGTTGTCATGGCTGAAGACAATGTGGCGCCTGAAGCTGATGTTGCACCCGAAACTAGTGTGCAACCTGAAGCCCATGTGGATGCTGAAGCCACTGTTACACTTCCTAGGCCTCACATAATTGAACAAGCCTTCGACCATGGACATCTGGTCACTGTGAAATGGCCAATCATGGTTCCTCCCATTGCTCCCGAACCACAATATGAATACCATCTGGAGCATAGGCCTCAGGTCCAGAAGCCAAAGCCCAGACTGCCAAGGTTTCCCAGTGTTGCATCATCACTAGGCTCGTTCAGTGTCAACAGCTTCAGGGCACACAACACATTCTTTGACAGTGCCAAGAAACCATACTCGAAGCCAAAGATCTCATCTGATCGCTTCTGGAGCTTTCCGCAGCGCAGTTATTACTCATGCGTCTTATACAATCAAGAGCGGATCTTTCCTCACATGCATCTGGATTGTGAAGCCATTGCTGGACTGCCCTGTTTGGAAGAAGCCTTAGGCTGTTTCAGAGATGTTGGCCTTCTATAGTTTGTCATTGATAAAGAGCATTGGAACGAAGAGCTTTTGCTGCAGTTCTATGCTACTCTTCACATTCGTGGCTACTACAGGGATCCGAAGACTTGGGTCCTTGAGTGGATGACAGGTGATGTGCACCATGAAGCCAAAGCTCAAGATATCATCGAGCTTACTCCCATGCCCACTCCAGGTGAATACTATGAACCTGGTTGTCAGCTACACATGAATGCATTGGAGAGCATCTTTCAGAAGCCTGAGCCAAACATGAGTTAGATGCTCAGCATGATGAAGCCACTGCCACAAGATGCTGAATATCCTGAGGAATTCTTTATCGACGACCTTGAGTATCTGCCAGAGACCATTTATCACATTGTTAGGCGAACTCTATGGCCTATCAAAGGACATTCCCCTGTAGCCAAGCTTGAAGGCGCGATGAAGACATTGGTATTCTATATTCTGAATGGCATCAGCTTCAATGCTCAAGATTTCTTCATGAGACAACTTGATGCAGCTGGAATTGATCTCTTTGGACTGAAGTTTTATGCTCCATGGGTGATGCCTTAATCAAGCTTCACTCTTCTGTCAACTATCATCCCTCTGCGCAACCATCTTATCTTCTTGCCTGAGGTTGATATGTCCGTCGAAGCCATCTACCCTGAGCCTGCCAAGGTGATGCGGGGAATCCTATGGACATCACCATGTCAAGAGTCCATTTGGCAAGTGACACGTGCCACATCTACTTCATACATACAAAGGTGAATCATCTCCTTTACACGTGTCCACTTGTACCTTTCAAGGATGGTATACTACTTGACCCCTCTCTCTTGTGCATACATAGGTGTGAGCGGAGCTACACATTCATAGAGGAGGAGTCCAAGAAGAAGAGAACATCTACACCATCCAAAAGGGAATCCTGGAAGCG
This sequence comes from Triticum urartu, assembly GCF_003073215.2. Taxonomy (NCBI): domain Eukaryota; kingdom Viridiplantae; phylum Streptophyta; class Magnoliopsida; order Poales; family Poaceae; genus Triticum; species Triticum urartu. The sequence continues at coordinate 358,993,753 of NC_053028.1, forward strand.
GAGAAGGAAGCGCCAAGAAGAAGGCAGCAGCTCCCAGGCGACCCCGTGCGCATAGGCCCCTCTGACCCCGTGCCCACGGTCCTCCAAGGCTGGCGGTCCTGAAGACCCCGTGCACACGGGCGTGTACCGTGTCCACAGGATCGTCAAGCCCACGGGCCTCCCGGATCCTGTGCGCACGGGCTCATGCATTAGGTCTCTGGATACCCTGTGTGCACGGGCTCCACTTACCCCGTGCACACGGGGACCCCTATGCGTGGCTGTTGGGCTTGGCCCTTGTATCCCCATCTCGTCCCTACTTCCCCCTTCATCCCTTGGACCTATATATACTCCCCTTCCTCCTCCATTTAGACTTAGCTAAGAATAGATCTAGATATTAGAGCTTAGCTCATGTACCTCCCCTTGTGGGATTCCTCTTGAGAGAGAAGACTCCATTGGAGTACAAGACCTCCATTGGAGTACAAGACCTCCATTGGAGAAGATCCCTAGTGGATAAAGCCCCCATCTAGGGAAGGATCTATCTAGATCATCAAGCCCTCATCTCCTTCATAGGATTTGGGATGAACTCTACCATGTATCTTGTTTCCCTTTGATTGTTCATGTACCTTGTGGATCTTGTGTGTTTGTTGGTCTAGTGGATGTGTGATTGGACTTGTTCTTGAGTGTTCCTCTTGTTTTCCCTCTTGTGTTCATCTTGTTCTTGGGGATGCCCCCTCCAATTCGTGAAAGATCTCCACTTAGGGTTCCACCCTACAACATCTTGGTAGCAGAGCTGTCACGACCGGGTTTTCCGGGTATAAATTTCCAGAAAAAGACCGTCGTGCTCATCAGCCCCAGGATTACTGTTAGCTGATGAGGCTCCAACTTGATACAGAAATTCCAAGCAAAATACAAAATATGAAGTACAAGACCATTCTGGCCTGTGAGTACAACAATTGGGTTTCTAGTGGTCGATGGCGGAAGCGGTTTGTGAGTCGTCAGTGTCTATGGGACTCCATTTCCCACAGGAACAGCTGACCAGGTCAACTCCTATCTTCGCGAGGCTGCTATCACCGTTGCTTAGTTTCCGGGGCTGTCATCGCCACATTCCTCTCCAAGCAAAAATCTGGCCAAGACAATAGCCAGGGACAAGCCAGTGAGTACTTTGAATGTACTCGCAAACATTAAGAACACAGGTATAATATAATTGATAATCATGCACTGAAAAATTTCATGATCACATCGTCAGTCATAAATAAAACATCTTTTATGCATGCAAGCAGGTTATTTTCATGCAACATGAATAAGCAGTGATAGAGTGGGAATAAAATGCCGCAGTCGGGCGTCTGAGCGACACCACATAAAGGGCTTTAAAAGAAATGCCATAGTCGGGCGTCTGAGCGACACCACATAAAGGGCTTTAAAAGAGATGCCACAGTCGGGCGTCTGAGCGACACCACATAAAGGGCTTTAAAAGAAATGCCACAATCGGGCGTCTGAGCGACACCACATAAAGGGCTTTAAAAGAAATGCCACAGTCGGGCGTCTGAGCGACACCACATAAAGGGCTTTAAAAGAAATGCCACAGTCGGGCGTCTGAGCGACACCACATAAAGGGCTTTAAAAGAAATGCCACAGTCGGGTGTCTGAGCGACACCACATAAAGGGCTTTAAAAGAAATGCCACAGTCGGGCGTCTGAGCGACACCACATAAAGGGCTTTTAAAGAATAATAATCACGATGAATATCCAGGAGGTAGAACCGTCCCAGGGATACTCGATAATACAGATAATGCAACGGGTTAGTCCATCACAAAATAATAATCATGGTCCTCACAAGTAACTAGTCGGTATCCAAGTTTGGTTTAACAATATCTCCTCCGAAGACCGACACTAAGACCAACACTTGACCCATCCCAGACTGTAATCCTTAACCATGGACACGGCTATTCGAATAGGTTTAATCTCTGCAGAGGGTGTACTCTTTACCCACGAGTAACGGATTCCTTTAGTCCATCGGGACTAATTCCGTCTATGGCCTTTTAGTTGAAAACACGCCTAACTTGCACACACCAGCTTAACTCATCGGTGTCTGGAATCACCCACGACACTTGTTAAGCAAAACTCTAAGTGGGGAGGCTACAACCTCGCGTAGCATGGGATCAAATTTATATCGCGCGCTCTAAGGGGTGGCCTCCCCTCTCGGTCCCAACCGGAAACACCCATGCCCCCGGACCAGGTGGCCTGCCTACCGGCTACAACCGGTATCTTCCACCATGGCCTCTCTGTACGGTGTGTGCTTGAAAGGGGTTGACGACTTACTGAACTGTACCCTACCTGCGGCAGGGACAAGTGGTAGTACAAAACAAGTATGGGGGTTACTGGAACAAGACTCGATCTACGGTCGACTCAGGAGGTTTATAAATTCCCTGCATGACATGTATAACAAATATATTTCAACCAACAAAATCACCACTCAATATACCTTACCATGCCATACCGGACATAACCGTCCCGACGGGGACCGGCGACAAGCTCACTCCTACCCAAGGCAGAGGCTTTCCCGGATTCCTTTTCGTCATGCATGCAAGGCACATGAGGATGATTACCATCACAAGTATATTCATTTCCAACAGCAAGGAAATCACTAATATGTATTCATGCAAATGATCATATCACATGAAATAACAAGTTCTCCGATATAAGGTGGTGTTATAAACGTGTCAACTAACACACCAAAAATATTATTCCGGGGTTCAGAATGCTTGCCTTAAAGGTGTGGAGAGGTGGGGTGTTCTCCAAAACTTTTGAAAGTTTTCTTCTATTCCAAAATCCTATTTTCAAAAATATGCAAATAACACATATTTCAAAAACAGTACAAAAAAGTTGTTTGGAAAATTTTCAAATAAATCTTAAAATAAACTAGACAGAGTTTGAGAGATGTAGGAAAAAGAATCAATTCATTTGGAGTTATATTCAAAGAGTTATAGATAGTCAAAGTTCTGGTCAAATCTGTTATTTAAAATTAAAACAGAAAAAGAAAAACGTTTCGAATATATGTACACGTCGAAAGCGTATTTTGGTTATACGCTTCCACTTACTCCAGCGTGGACGGCGCGCGAGTCACTGACAGTGGGCCCGCCTGGCCCACGGGTCAGGTTTGACTGGTCGACCTCCCTGCTCTTCCTCTGCCCCGAGAGGAGGCGGTACATCCGGCGATCGTCGCCGGCGAACGGCGGTTCTTCGCGGGCATCTGAATGCAGGGATGGATCTGCCACTCCTAGGCGGTCCTCCCGGTGGTTGTAGGGTCGTCGGGGGTGGAGGGAATCGCCGGCGGCGAGCTTCACGGCGGCCGGTGGCTTCAGGAGTTTTGGGCGTTTGAACTACGGTGGCTCCCGGTCGGGTTTGAGTAGCTGGGCGGCTCCGCAAGTCGAAGTGGAGTCATTTGGTGGCGTTGGACGGACGGGAGGGGCTCTGATTGCGGTGAATGGAGCTGGGACGCGGCGGCGGCCGAACCGGCCGGAGTTGGGGAAGACGGCTTTCCCTCGACGATTGCTGGCTGTGGGGGTGCCATGGGGGTGGCTTGAGGTCGCCTGAGTGCTCGGACGAGCTCGGGGCCCTCCTTTTATAGTGCGATGAGGTCGGTTCCGCGGCGGTGGATAAGGCTGCCGGCGACCGACGTTCTGTAGCTTGCAGGGCAACGTGGCGGGGCTGGGGATGGCGGCAGGAGCTAGCGGACGAGCGGGCACTGCTCCAGGGGCGAGCTGGCGAGCGGGAGAGGCTTGGCGGCGCCGACATGAGCAGGGGCTGTCGGGCGGCCGTGGCGGCTAGCTCCTGGCCTGCCGGGGACGTGGCGAGGGCTCTTGGCGTGTTGTGGCGAGAAGGGAGCGAGTGGCGTGGCTCTGCAGAGCGGGCAAGGCCAGGGGCGCGACGCGTCGGCTCGGCACGGCACGTGCAAAACGCATGCCCTGCTCGCGCCCAGAGCATGCACGAAACGTGCTCGACGAAATGCCATGGCATGCTGGGGTTTCCAAACCGCAAGAGGGTTAGCAGGGTGAGGCTATAGGCTAGGGAAACACCATTGGACATGCTGGTTTGGTCAGGGGATCAAGTTCATAGAGCGAACACAAACCCATGTCAAAACTGATCATGCCCATAAGGTGTTTGACAAAATGCTAAGGGCACTTAGGTAGGTCTTGGAGTGGCCAAAAACTCCAGATGGTGGTCTCTTTAGATGAATAAGAGGGTGGTGAGGTTAGTTGGTGGAAAGCACAAACTTGCTAGTGCAAGTTTTGCAGAACTTCAAATCTGGACAGGATGAGAATGGCATCATTTCATGAACCAAAAATGACCCAAAGGGTGCATGCTCCTAGACTTAAGGGTTTTGCAGGGAGGAATACAAGTAGGAAAAAGAATCAAGAGCTAAAGAGCAAGCAAGAATATGGTTGCTGTACAAACCATCATGTTGGACCAGAATGGAGATGAGGTTGTTTCACTCAAAATTTTCAAAGAACAGCACTAGGTTTTTGCATAATGTTGAATCATATGCTACTACCAATATCCCATAATTTTGGTGGAGGCTAGAAAGAAATATTTAGATGGGTTGTAGTGCAAAATTGCACTCTGGACTGGAGAAGAAAAATTGAGTGTAGAGCTCAAAATATTTAATGAATAAAAGATATTTTTGTATACAAGTGATTTAAAAACATCACATGACATCTCCAAATTTTGGTTAGAATTTTAGGTGAATTTATCAAATGGTTGTAGTTCAAATATGGCCATATAACCTTGAAAAACCATTTTTCAAGAAAATAAAGATCAAGCAAATTAATTATGTAATTAGTTATACTGATAAAAGAAAAGTTTTTCTTGAGAGGTTAAACAAGTCCAATAACATATTTGAAAGGTTTTCATTTTAGGGAACAACTCAATGATAATAAGAAAGGAAATGTTTAAAAAAAATCAAAAGGGAGTCCAAAAAAATCAAAGTTTTAATTCCTGGCAAAAAAATATTTAATTTAATAAAACAAGGCCAACATTTTGGGGTGTCACAAGAGCCATGATTTCTCACGAAATTGGAGCCCCCCTTCTTAGTTTTCTAGCCTAATTTTGCTTGTTCTTGCCCAATTTCGAAAATCCGCACAAAAAGAGCCATACAAATTTTCTTGTCATTTGAAGTTTCTTGTGAGTTTTTGTTGATTTTGATTAGTGGATCTGATGTATAGCAAGTAGATCTCCCCCCTCTTGCGTCCCCATACCCAAATTTTTCTTCCCCCCATCGAATTTGACAAGAAAATCGTGAAATTTCCGCCTACCCCGTGCCCACGGGCTCCCAGCCCCGTGCCCACGGGCCCCCGCATAGTCCCAGGTGACCCTGTGCCCTCGGTACATGTACCGTGTGCACGGGACCCCGTGTCCACGGGCCTTGGACCCCATGCGCACGGCCCTCCTAGAATCAGCCGCGTGCACTTTACGTTTTCGGCCATAACTTCTACTCCCGAACTCCGATTTGGGTGTTCTTTGGCTCGTTGAAAAGCTAGCGACGTGCCCTAGATGCTCATCTTGGTTTTGCCACCATTTGACTCCATCAAATTTTTGCCATTTTTGCATATTTTTCATAGGCCTTACGCCATAACTTTCGCACCACCACATACAACTTACGTAAACTAACCCATTTTGGTTCTTAGTGCATTTGTGGTTGTTTGAGTTGTGATTTGAGTCTCCTAAGGTGTTTCCGCTACTTAGGCATGGTTACATATTCATCCACCACCGGTGACTTGTATCGGTCCATCGACTATATCCACCACGAGCTTCCACATCGACGATGACCATCCATTCTTTGAGACCATCTTCAACCGAAAGCAAGGCCGGTTACACCCGACTTCGTGAAAGGTTAAGTGTGACGAAGGTATCCATTCCGTCATAAAACTTTTCCTTCCTTGCCATTACATCTTGATAGCCCCACCATCTTTGCGAATACCTTCATACCTATTGAGACTAGCTATTCGAGTATTGCCGGGCTTCGCGAATACTTGTGCACCATGGTGATACGATATCATATTGTTGCATCATTGGATATATCATATAGTGCAATTGCTTGCTCCCGTGCATATCTTGTGATACTTATCTCATGTGTTTGGTTGAGGCTCATTAAGCATAGTGGAAAGGAAGAGGAAAGTCCAAAAAAAGCTTTTAAGCAAGAAAAGAATGATCATAAGCTTATAAGCAAAAGTGAGTTGAGCATGAAAAGAGATACTTGTGCATGAGGATACATGGAATAGGAAACATTTAGCTTGCATACATATAGGTTGGTGCCAAGTGGTGAATCATGCCCAAGTGTGTAATCAAGCTAGTGCTCTCCTAGTGTTTGTGCAACACGATCTTAGTCTTCGTTAGGCAATTTTGCATTGCTCATCTCTATAGTTGCACAAGCCCCATTATCCCACCGTGTGTGTTTCTTTATTGCCCTCCTCTATATTTGTGATCACTTGCTTTGCATTTTTGAGTCCTTTGGATTTATTTCAACATTTACAATATCTTAGACTTCAATTTGCATGAAATTTGGGCCACTTGTCCTAACCAAGCCCCTCGATAAGCTTTTACTTGTAGGTGTGAGTGAACAAGTCCGGTACCGATTCCACTATTCTTTCATCTCACATTGAGTGATACGAGATACATCCTCAACATTGAGAAAAGGCAGCTTGGTATTGTTTATCTCATTTCCTACTCACCTTTGCTCGAGTCTTGTGATGGATAGGCAAAGCACATCATCTCCGGTCTACAACCACGACGACGAGTTCGATGCTATGAAGAACTTCATCGACGCCAAGATGGACAAGAAAATGGAGGAGCTCAAGGCCCTCATCAAGAACCGCAAGCGATCTTCCTCATCTTCGAGAAGACGCTCAAGTGCAAAGACTCCCGAACTACCATCTCTGGCGAGTACACAGAAGCATCGACATCGACGTGACCGTGAAGAGCGAGATTCAGGACACGCATTGGCTGCTCTGCCAACCCCGTGCACTCGGGCCATCGACCCCCGTGCACACGGGACCCCGTGCACACGGTCTCCCACACCCCCGTGCACACGGGCTCTACAGAACCGCGACATCAACTACAAGGCTGCAGCTTCTTCAACACATTTGGCATCTTCGCCAAGTGACTTCAAGGCATCTTCGCCTTCGGATGTACGACATCTTCGCCTACTCCACGAGCTTAAGTCCACTACCTCCACGAGATACTTTGACTTCACCGACGATGATGAGTGTCCATTCTTTGGGACTCATTACCCCGAAGAGTACCTCGAGTGGGAGTGCAAGATGGACGACTACCTCAAGCTGCACCAAGTACCCTTCGACGATCAAGTGAAGTGTGCCACAAGGATCTTCCATGACTATGCATCGACATGGTGGCTTCATAGACCTTCAACAAGCTTCACCATGACATGTCCCGCGATGAAGAAAGCAATGAGGCGATAATTTGTGCCTTCCACCTACACGGAACATCTTCAACGCCAATTGGAGAACACCATACAAGGATGCAAGTCCCTCGACAAGTACTTCAAGAACATGAAAGAAGCCTTGCGACGTGCCGGCGTGGACGACCCCATTTGGATGAAGTTCTACTTCATGATGGGATTGAACAACGACATCTCCAAGACTGTCTTCTTCGAGAACTACAAGTCCCTTGACGAAAACTACATTGGTGCTCTCAAGGCGGAGCAAGAACTCATGAAGGCTAACTCTACTCGACCCTGAGCTCACTTCGCACTGACCACGCTACAAGACGGTGAGAGTGATGATGTGCCATCTTCGGCCTTCATACACGACGAGAGTGATGATGTGACATCTTCGGCCTTCATCCACGGCAACGACTACGAGACGGTTGAGCATGGACTTTGCCTTCGACCACGGCGACATATGATGACTTGAGCGACTTGTGCCACCATATTGAGAGTGAGAGTGACTTCACCACTAGCCCCATATATGATGAGTTGCCACAACTCCCATGTGAGTAGATCCACAACCCCCACCACTTGAGTGAGATGAGTGACTCCACCATATGTGAGTTTGAGTGCACCTATTTTGAGGGAGTGAGTGAGGCACCACATAGAGAGAGTGAGGTAGTTGATGAGGCATATGAGGCCATTTTGCTTTCTAACAACTTAACCTCTCCCTCTATTATGTCTTATCCTTTGGTGCTAGGTACCATATATGATGATGCGCCGATCCTCGACGACTCCGTCCTTCCTTTGGACATGATGATGGCCATGGTGGACTATGATGCACCCCCACATGGTTCCATCAAGATGAAGATGATGACCACCATTTGGTCTTCGCCACCTCACCTACACCACTTGAGTGGAATGAACAAGGTAACATAGGTGAAGGTGATGCTCTAGTCCCACTAGTGGACTATCATGACATTGATTGATTGCATGATGTTGATCCCCCTATTGCTATGATTCATGCTAGTATGATTTCCCCATGCAATGATTTACCCATTTATGATGAGTTTGATGATTGCCATGTGGAGTCCATTAGTTGTGATGCCATGTTGCATAGGATCACTTGTGATAATTCTCTTGGTCACATCATGTTTGCCAATCCGCTTGACTTGTCATATGCTATGCATGAGATCAATCATATGTCATATTTGCAATCTCTTCATAGTGACTATGCATATGATATTAAATAAACCCAATTTGCACACATGGCATAGATGACAAGCCTGTGGTTATTGGCATTTGTTTCTCCTGTGATGATATTGACATGCTTCATTTGCATAATTTATCTCATATGCCATGCCATAGCCACCTAGCTTCGGATATGCATTGTTTTGGATGTTGTCCATTTTCTCCATATGATGTTTCCAATATTGCTCATGAGGAGACCCCCATAGTTTCCTCATACATTTTAGGAGATTTTGATTCATCCCATTCATTGCATGATCCCAATACTTGTGTGCACCATATGCTCCCCATGAATAACCATGCTATTGATGTGACATATACTTGTTTGCTCAATTTGTGTCCCCATCGTGTTATACATAACACCTATTCTTTCATGATGGATGACAGGTTTATATACCATGCATCACATTTCTTCGAGCAATGCTTATCTTGTGCTAACTCTCACGTGCACATACACATCATGATGGATGATGTGTACATTTACCACACACACAATTTCTTTCGTTTGTGTCTCTTTTGTGTAGGTACCCATGAACACTCGTCAACCTCAAAAGCCCATGAGTTGACGAAACGAGCTCTAGAGAGCAATGATGACTTGGGATTCCGTGGATTGTCCTTACCACTACTCCCTTCGCGCAAAGACTTTGCGCATCTCTTCTACATGGCCATCACATGGTTATGGGTTATATATCATTTCTCACTTTATGCCCATATTGCCATGTTCATTTGCATGATATTATAATTCCTATACCTTTGCCATGCATTTGTGACCCATGCTTTGCATTACACATGTTTCTAGATTCGCATACTTGTATGTGTATTCGCAAGCTTGGTGGAGATATTGCTTGTTGTTGCCATGTTCCATTTGTGCCCCATGCCTATGATGTTACTATGATCTTGCTTTGTGTTCGTGCTTGCGATATGTCATGTGCATTGCCTATGCCTATGATTTGCTCACATGACATGATTGCCATGATTTCCTCTAGTATGTTGCATCTTCGCACTACTAGCTTGCATGACTTGATTACTATGATTGCTTTCCATGTTGCATCCAATTCTTGGATTACTTGCTCCTATCATATGTTTGGTTGCAACAATGTCACTTCTTCACATACGCCATGTCCCATTGCTTGTCACATGATTGACTTGATTGCCTCACACATATCGAAAAATTACTATTTCCTTTGTGTTGAGTTCCATGATATCTTCACTACACCATATGCACATTATGCTTGGATTGTCTTGCACTTGCCCCATGTGTTTAGACATCTAATTATATTTGGTGTTGTGAATGATTCCTATGCATACCATAGACCGTTTGTTGAGTGCTTTATGCATGCTTGCTTTGACCTTGAGGTAGATGCTTGTTCACTTTTCACACATATTAGCATCTTCACCTCCCATTTGCATGCTTGTTTCCATGCTGTCCTTGAGTGTCCTCAACTTATATGCATAAATTCCATGCCACACTTCTTTGTCAAACCATATGCTATGCTTGATGACAACACTTGTTGGGTGAATCACCTCTTGAATGCTTGGTTTTGCTCTTACGCCAACCACATTTTTTTTCTGAGTGCTTGTTATCTTTGCTCCTTTTGAAGGAATTACAAGACGGTGCGACATTGGAGAGTGCCCATTTGAAACTACAAGATGATGAATGCTTGGTGATCGGCCACTTCTACACGGCAACATCATCTCTTTCCCATGGTGATTTGGATTTTGATCCGAGGTCAGATCTTTCCAAAGGGGGAGGGGATGACGCGGGGCATCCTATGGACATCACCATGTCAAGAGTCCATTTGGCAAGTGACACGTGCCACATCTACTTCATACATACAAAGGTGAATCATCTCCTTTACACGTGTCCACTTGTACCTTTCAAGGATGGTATACTACTTGACCCCTCTCTCTTGTGCATACATAGGTGTGAGCGGAGCTACACATTCATAGAGGAGGAGTCCAAGAAGAAGAGAACATCTACACCATCCAAAAGGGAATCCTGGAAGCAGAGAAGGAAGCGCCAAGAAGAAGGCAGCAGCTCCCAGGCGACCCCGTGCGCATAGGCCCCTCTGACCCCGTGCCCACGGTCCTCCAAGGCTGGCGGTCCTGAAGACCCCGTGCACACGGGCGTGTACCGTGTCCACAGGATCGTCAAGCCCACGGGCCTCCCGGATCCTGTGCGCACGGGCTCATGCATTAGGTCTCTGGATACCCTGTGTGCACGGGCTCCACTTACCCCGTGCACACGGGGACCCCTATGCGTGGCTGTTGGGCTTGGCCCTTGTATCCCCATCTCGTCCCTACTTCCCCCTTCATCCCTTGGACCTATATATACTCCCCTTCCTCCTCCATTTAGACTTAGCTAAGAATAGATCTAGATATTAGAGCTTAGCTCATGTACCTCCCCTTGTGGGATTCCTCTTGAGAGAGAAGACTCCATTGGAGTACAAGACCTCCATTGGAGTACAAGACCTCCATTGGAGAAGATCCCTAGTGGATAAAGCCCCCATCTAGGGAAGGATCTATCTAGATCATCAAGCCCTCATCTCCTTCATAGGATTTGGGATGAACTCTACCATGTATCTTGTTTCCCTTTGATTGTTCATGTACCTTGTGGATCTTGTGTGTTTGTTGGTCCTAGTGGATGTGTGATTGGACTCCTTCTTGAGTGTTCCTCTTGTTTTCCCTCTTGTGTTCATCTTGTTCTTGGGGATTCCCCCTCCTAATTCGTGAAAGATCTCCACTTAGGGTTCCACCCTACAACACAAGGATCCCCTTCATCTTCATAACATTGATCGCCAAAGCTTTACGCAACCAATTGAAGGAGTTCTCGCTGCTACTCGTGTCTATCCTCTGGCTGGCAATACACGTGCACCTTGTCATGCAGCTACTGAAGCCACTGAAAGCACCATTGCTCAAAGGCCTCGGAAGCGATCTCGTGTGCTCAATGACCGAGAGCTTCTCGTGGCTTTGCATCAGAAACAAGATAGGCACCACGACTGGCTAAAGCGTCAGATGCAGACCGTCTTGGTGGACGTCAATCACATCAGAAACTTGGCCACCAAGAACTCATTTGTTGCTCATGAAGCCTGTAGGAGGTCCTGGAAGAGTCTCACACTTCTATGCTCTGAAGACGATCTTCGCGAAGATGGCTTCACTAAGGATTTCAAATTTGACTCCACTCCTCGCAATGCAAGCTGGCGTCGAGCTCCACCCATTGAAGATTCGGAGTACTCATCTTCGGCTGCAACTGTTGTTGCGAGAGTCATCGAAGAAGATGATGCCACTTCACCAGCCATGGCTTCACCACGTCTCGACACTGCACCAGGCCCCTCTTCACCACCGAACGTCAACATCGACCCTGCTCCTTCATCTACTCCTGATGGGAACAAGTAGACGCTCTATGTCTTCAAACCTTTTTGGTCCTTACTAACAAAAGGGGGAGAAGCATATGAGTTGATAGTCTTCAAGCGGGTCCATATGGGTGGTTGCTATCTTTTTTTGCTAAGTGGTTACAACTCTCGTTTTTGATACATTTGGTTCTTTGGGTTGTAACACTTAAAACTTGATGGTCGTCTGCCACTTTGTCTGCCACTTTGTGATGCGATGATAAATTCCGCATGAAGTCATTCCACAGACGTCCATTTCTCATTATGCATGTCATTATCTTAGTTATATCTTTATTTTCATAATGAATTGTCTTCATAAAGTGAAGAGGATCTCCACAATTAAAACCTGCCATGTGCATTTGCATTCAAGAGCAAACTACTCATATGCACATCTTCAGGGGGAGCCTTTTTGCTACTTATGAAGACAATGCCTTTACCCCTACAATTTCACATACCTTTATCCCCGTTGAAAACTTCAACTAGTTTGTCATCAATCACCAAAAAGGGGGAGACTGTAAGTGCATCTAGTGCCACCCCTAGTTGGTTTTGGAGTATTGACGACAAACTTGGTTGAGGGACTAATGTGTTTGTGAGAATTGTAGGATAACACAGGTAGTAGTCCCTCATTGATTCGGATTACCTACCAGAGATGACCCCTAAAAATGTGTGAAGACATTGAAGACAATGATGGTCTGTGAAGAGATTCACATTGAAGACTATGACATGTGAAGACATCGCATGAAGACTATGGACTGCGAAGACATAGTTGTTTCGTATTTTCCTTTTCTTCTTTGTTGAGTCATAGGAACCACCGTACTGTTAAGTGGGGTCCAAGTGAACAAAGTTAGAGTGACTGAAGTGATGCTCAACCAAATCCTATGTCTTCGAGCGAAGACAATGAGAGCAAATCTTATCCAGAGCTGGATAAGTCAGCTTTACTTGTAGCCCAACTCAAGCTACCGCGTGTGTTTGAGATCTGACTGTTAGACACATGACAGTTCCTTAGTGACCCAGGGTCATTTCGGAAAAATCAGGTCGGGTTGCCTCTTGGCTATAAATAGCCCACCCCCTACACCATAAATTGGTGGCTGCTCAGAGTTAGTGCACGGCTTTTGTTGTTTGAGAGCAACCCACCTCCAAAGCCTTTGAGAGAGAAATCCTTGCGAGGACAAAGCCCTAAACACCCAGAGCCAAAGAGTGTTAGGCATCACTAAAGTCTTTCTGTCTGCGTGATCTGAAGACTTGTTACACTTGAGGACTGTGAATCCTCCAGCCGGTTAGGCATCGCGTTCTGAGCATCCAAGAGTCATTGTGGATCGCCGGTGAATGAAGTCTGTGAAGGTTTGGAAGTCTGCCTTGAAGTCTTACCAGAGTGATTGGGCGAGGACTGTGTGTCCTTAGCTCCAGGGGAATAAGGTGAATACGCGGTCTTCTGAGTTGAATCTCAGCCTCCCTAACCAGACGTATAGTTGTCACAGCAACTGGAATTGGTCCAACAAATCGTTGTCCTCAGCAAGCAACTGGTTCTATCCTTACCTCTCTCTTTACTTATAGTTTGTCTTTGTGAAGTCATTGTCTGCTTGCATGATCTGATTGACTTCATTGTGTGAAGACTGTTATTGTTTGGCTTCATACTATCTTCCATCCTGATCCATACTATCTTCGGCGGAGCGACCCCGGATCCCGTTCGGTACAGAGAGGGTGAAGAGCGTGCTTGGGATTTATACTAACGGCTCTTCCGACATGACGCGGTGGGGTGGCAGCCTTCCCTCCATGCTCTAACGATGGTGCTCTTCGGTAGTGGCAGGAGTGTTAGGTTGCACCGCGGTGGTAGTGCAGCTGTGGATGATCGCCGAATCTGGGCGGCCAACTCTAGGGCTTTGAAGGTTGTCTTGCAAATGCACAGGTTGTCAGTTGGATGTTCTTGGGACAGATCCGGGTGAAAACCTGGTCTTCGGTCGGTGGCCAGAGCCGGTGATGGTGACCCCCTTTGGCGTCGTTTCCTTCATGAAGGCATCATCGAGGTGAAACTCCCAACTCCTCCTACTTCCTCTAGGGGAAACCCTTGATTCGTCGATTGGATGATGGCGGCGCTCTTTTTTTGTTCCCTCCTTGGGGCATCATTCATGGAGGTGTGCATTGGCTTGAGGGACCAGTGGATGGTTTTAGCGGCGGAGCGGCGTTTCATGTCACACATCGACAATGTGGAAACTCGGCGACGTGGTGCAGCAGGGTCTCAGCGACGAATGTATGATGATGGACGCGCGTAGGAAGGTGGTGTTGTCTAACGCTGTGGTGGCATCGGCAACATGCTTGGCAAGGTCGATGTGTCAGTATCTCCTCTGAAGACGGACCAATGTGGAAGACGGTGGCGGTGGCATCTGAGACTGCGCTGGACTGGTGTTGCCCCAGACCCGGCAAGAGGCTTGGTTGGGGCCTCCGGCTTTAGATGTTAGGCTTTGGTGCGATGTCTGTTTTGTATTCGGCTCGGACATTCGGCACCCCTTCATCAAGTGGATAGTAGTAGCAATAGATGTTGCCAAGATGGTGGCTTCAGATTAATGATGTATTACTTTGTATGATCTTTTTGAATAATTAATAAAATGGTTGCATGCATCATCCAGATGCAGAGGCCCGGGGTCATCCTCCTTTTCTAAAAAAAAGTTAGTTCTGAAGTAAGTCTTGCTGAGTACATTTGTACTCACGTTTGCTTAACTTATGTTTGGCAGAGGAGACTTCGGTCTCACTAGTAGTTCCACGTGGGCTTCGATGAGTAGCTTGGGAATCCCAGACAGAGGTCTGGTTCCTTTGGAGGGTCTTGTAGGTAGACATGCTTCTAGCCTTCTTTATTTCTAGCTGTCTGTACTCAGACATGTTTATGCTTCCGCTTGTTGCTTGTATGACTTTGTATGTTGGGTCATGAGACCCATGTTTGTAATATCATGTTATGTATGGTTCTTTGGAGCCTCTGAAATGAATACCTTGAGTCGTACAGTTATGTTGTGATGCCATGTTGTACCAACACATACTTGCATGTTCTGCGTACATATGATGTGTATTGCTATGTGTTGGGTCACGACATGTACTATGTAGTTCCGCCAGGACTGCTGCGTAACAAGCTATTCTACAATCGGTTGCAGAATATATTTTGTACATTGCATTGAAATCTCTCATCTCCACAAAACCTAGAACTTCTATGTATTTTTTCAAAATGTGGCATGTAATATATCACTGGAAATCCATGGAAAAGGCAGTCATATTTCATGCATAACGTTCACAAAATCCTTGCAGTTTGATAATATATCTAAAATCGGTGGATTTTTTATTAACAAAAATGCAACTTGTACTCCCTCCATCCGAAAAATATGACCTTTTGCACAACAGTCCTCTTACTTTCAAATATTTGCAAACAAGTCCTTGAAAATGTATTGTACTTGATAGTTTCTGTTTGATGCCAAACATTTGGTGAGTACAGTGAGGAGGAAGGAGTACCAAATTAGCAATGCGACAGCTACCACTAAACATCATCAAGGAGCAACCACGTCTTTGTTCTTGGGCTCATGTCACTACATTAATTTCTATTCCTGGCTCGTTGTGACCAGCAACAGGAAATTAACATATAGATCTTTTGAAGATCCATGTACCATCTTGCCTCCTTAATTTGCTACTCCTTCCTCCTCTCATGGAAAACAAAATCAAAGATCGGGAGACACGTATCAAGGCTAAACACTATATATTGACAAAACAAACTAACTGCATATGTTGGAAAAAGAGGACCGAATTGAAGATACTATGCTACCCAACCGCGGTTTGATTCACTGAACCTTGAGGAAGAAGTGGACTACTAGAGGTTGCCTGCATGTAGTTTTAGAACATGATAATTGCCTTGTTGCGTAACTTGTTTCCTTCTAGAATCTGCACAAGGATTGTTGACATAATGATGGAGAGGAAATAATCGGTGTATATCACTACAAAAAAGGACACATCAATGACATTTTGGCCCGAACGAAAAAAATTCTGTCATGGTTATGACACTTCTATGATGATAATTTTGACAAAAACATGTATCATCATAGATGTGGTGGGCTCCTACTTCCATGACAAAAAATCATGATAGAAAGTGGGCTTTTCGTCCTGGGTGGGCTGGGGATGCACCTGCATGAAATTCGGGGCCGAGCGGTGCACGGAGGTTTGCACGTTTCTCTCATGTGCCTGTGCGAGACGTTGGGCTCTAACTAAACCCGAGTGAGATGTTCGCTTACTAAACCTGAGCGATTGCACAAGCTACGTTACTGAACCTGAGCGATCGATCCCTTGGCTGTTAACTGAACCCGAACGATTCCTTCGCTGTTGATTGAACCTGAGCGATTCCTTCGCTAATGTTGCTAACTGAAGCCGATCGAACCTTCCTCTTGATGAACAGTGACCACTGTTGGGGGTTGGATGAATAGGACCTCGTGGTAGTAGGCCGTTGCTGCTGGATGAATAGGACCCTGAGGAGGCCGCCACACCGGAGCAGGTTGGGGGTGGATGAACATGACCCCGTGGAGGGTTGGTTGAACAGTAGTGGCAGCCCGTGGATGAACAATAGCCGGTGGAGGGCAGGAGGAAGGTCGCGGTGGATGAACAGTAGCAGGTGGAGGTTGGAGGAAGTCGACGGTGGATGAACAGTAGCCCATGGAGGCTGGAGGAAGTCAGCGGTGGATGAACAATAGACCATGGAGGCTTAAGGAAGTCGATGGTGGATGAACAGTAGCCGCTGGGGCGAGGCAATAGACGGTGGATGAATAGTAGCCAGTGGAGTCCCGTTTTGTGGTACGCCACACCCCTCCCGATGAACATGACCCTGTTTCGACTGTAGGCGCTCTAACAGAAGTCCGTTTCCTCCGTTTTGTGGTACGCCACATCCCTCCCGATCAATAGGACCCCGTTTCGACCATAGGCCCTCGAACAGATGTCCGTTTCCTCCATTTTGCCGTATGCTAGACCCTTCCCGATGAATAAGACCCGTTTCGACCATATGCGGTCGAACAGAAGGCCGTTTCCTCCGTTCTGCGGTACGCCACTCCTCGTTTCGGCTGTTCCGTCCAAGCCGGTTGGCTCCCGATGAACACGTCATATTCTGACCCAGTCGGTTGCCTCCCGATGAACACAATGTTGTTTCCTCCGTTCCTTCCTAGCCGGTTGGCTGCCGATGAATAGGATATCGTCGCTGTACGCGTTTGAGACACCGCCCGCATGTACGTACGTAGCCGTATTTACTTTCTTGCAGCGTGGTTGTACGTACATGTAGACGATATAGACAGGACTGCGTGACATGCTATGTCGGCGGGTCTACTACGACAACTGCCGCTCCTTACTCGGCCACGGTTCGTCGCTGTAGAGAGACCGATCGACCAGTATGTATGCACATGGTCGCGACCAGACAGATAACGCTACGTATGCTTCGAATGGGTGGGTCCCAGCTGCCAGGGAGGACAAGGAGGCACTTCCTTGTGTGCGAAGATATAGCTGGTGGGTCCTAGCTGTCAGGCGGAAGAATCATATTTTTCTTGTAATAAGGAGGCACTTGCGTGTGAAGATGTTGTTGGTGGGTTCGAGGTGTCAGGGGCAGGAATAAGGAGGCACTTCCTTGCATGCAAAGATATAGCTGGTGGTCCGAGCTGTCAGCGGGAGGAACATTTTTTCGTGAAATACAGAGGCCTTTCCGGTGGGTCCCCGCTATCAGGTGGAGGAATCATTATTTTGCGCGTAATAAGGAGACACTTCCTTGCGTGCGACCATGGACCCAGCTGTCAGCCTCTCCACATACAGTCCTCTTATGATGGTTGTTATTCTCTAACCGCGTTGATGACGCCGTACCGTCTGAGAGCACCAAGGTGCTGGACGATGGCGCGACCTAGGAAAGGAACGACCTGGAGCCGGGGAATACGCATCAGTGGAAGCCCATGAGGAGGGGAGTATGAGGGTTGACTGGTTCGGCTGCGGTTCGAGGCTGCCGTCACCGAAGAATAACAGGGGGTTTGGGTGAGTAGAGGGAAGGCCTGGCCAGCGGAGGGAGTAGGGTGGGGTGGTGAGGCCTGTGCGGCAGCACAACCGGCCACTGGAGGTAGGAGTAGGCAGTCCCTCCATCGCTAGTTTGGGTGGCTGATGGAAAAAGATCAAAGATTGAAGAAGCAGCAACATTGTTCGTTTAACATCCAACGGTCACTGCTGCTAGAATCGTTTGTTGACTAAGTTGACAAAGCCTTGCGTACGCGTCAACTTAGTAGGCCCACGAGTCAGCCTCCGAACCAGTGCGCCCTAGATGTCAGGGGTAGGAATAATTTTTTTCGCGTAATAAGAAGGCAGTTTCTTGCGTGCGGCCATGGACCATGGGGGTCCCTACTGTCAGCCTCTCCACGTACATCCCTATTCCGATGGCTGTTGTTTTGATGCAGAGCATCCCAAGGTAATCCCCATGGACCTACCATCGCCTCACCAAGTGCTTAGCAGACCCATGACACGAGCACACGCAAGAGCTCTCGAAACCTAGGTGACATCACTCCTCTCACGTTTCCACTTCGATACACATGAGACATGGCTACTACCTCATACGGATACATTGTGCATACTCAGGTACCATGGAGAAGCTAAGGAGCAAGGAGAAGAAGAAGAGGAAGATGGACGTGAAGACGGAGAAGAAGAAGTGATGAAGAGGAAGCTACAGGCTCCGGACGACCATCCAGGACCGGACGTCCGACGACCTCCAGGCTCCGGACGTCCGACCCTGACCGGACGTCCGACACTTCCACACCCGAGCCAAAACGATGGACTTCCGACGCTCCACGGACGACCGATCCCGACCGGACGTCCGACCAAGGACCACCCAAGCCGAATCTACGGACCTCCGACAGGCACCAGACATCTGGACCCTCGCGAGCCTCCAGACGACCGGTGACTCCCGGACGTCCGACGCCTGTGTGCTGTTTCGTGTTGGGACGCAGCCCATGTACCCCTTCGCCCCCTCTTTTGCACTAAGACTATATATAGACCTCATATTGCTTCTAGCTAGGGTTAGCAAAGGATTAGCTCATATTTTCTGTGAGAGCTTGCTCATCCACTTGGATACCTTCTCCTCGGAGATTCAAGCCTCCACCGGAGAAGATCCCCCAAGCGGATTCAAGACCCCTTTTAGGGAAGAACTCAAGACCTCCTCACGGAGAAGAACAGCTACCCTTGTATCGTCCTTAGTTGTCCGTGGATCGTGTATCTTCTCTTATGTATTCAAGGATCTAGCACATGTGTGACTTGTTCTTGTTAGTTTGAGTGTTCCTCTTGTGTTTCCCCTTGTGTTTTCCCTCGTTTCCCTCCTCGTGTTCTTCACGGGATCCGCTCCTTTCGTGAAAGATCGGCCGATTATTGTTCCACCCTACACCATCTTGGTATCTAGAGCCAGGTTGATCACGATTTCAGAGCCTCCCCGTTGTGTTGCTAGCCTAGTTTTGTTGTTTTTGTCCCAAATTCAAAAATTCCCCACAAAAATAGCCCCAAATTGTTTTTTGTGATTTGTTGGTGTTTTGAATTTTTTTTGGTTTGGATCCATGGATTTGCTTTGTTTTGAGTGGATCTAGCTTTTCCCCCTTGTCTCCACATTTTCCACCCACAAAATCCTCCCGATTCGACGATTTCCCGCATCTCCACCACGAACCTAGCTGTTCATGCCGTGCCCAATTTTCGCCCAGGCACCAGACGTCCGACCCCTTCCGGACGTCTGACGACCGGCCCAAACCGGACGTCCGACCCACACTGACAAAACTGAATTTTTCCAGTTTTAGTCACCACCACCGACCCACATTTCTGCATACGCACTCCTACCACCGATACACCATCACCACTTCCGCATACCACCACCATTGCTTACCCGTTTCATACTCCGACACGTGTTTCCACTTCGAGCTTTGAGAATTTGAGTTGCGGTTCCGTATCCTTTTGTGTTTGGGCTATCTAGGTACGGTTCGACATCAACATCACCACCGCTCATCTTCGCCACGATCGCGTCATCAACAATGACCACCTCGACTACATCTTGATATTCATGTTTGGACCACCTTCATCCGTTCTCTCTTACGGACGTGGAACCAAAGAACGGTAACCTCGTCTTGGTATCGTGATACATCATTCTTGCCATTACATTGATAGCCATAATAGCCTTACTCCTTTGAGTTGCTTACCCAGCGAGACTAGCCATTGAGTATTGCCGGCAACGAGACTTGTGCACGTTAGTGATCATACTTCCCATAGCATACATACATCATTGTTGCATATATTGGTATCATCTCTTGTGTCACAAAGTTGTCATCGCATACACAATTGCTATCTTGGTTCGTGAAGCATTGCATGAGAAAAGAGCTCAAACAACAAAAAGCCAAACAAGCTTTTAAGCAAAGAGGAAAGATAAGAAAAGAGCTTTTAAGCAAGAACCATAGCATCATACAACATTAAGATTGTCATACTCGATCACCTTGGATCATCGCATAGAAACACCTTGCATAGAGCATACTTGGGATAGAAGTCGTTGCATTTTTGCAAAGTAGGTTATGCACAAGTTCTTGTATCCGCCTATTGTGCAATCGTGCTAGCGTCTCTCTAGTGTTGTGCAACACGAGCATTTTTGTGGATTCCACATTTTGGCTCATCCTTGATAGCACGACCCCACTTATCGTTTTGCGTGTGTGTTTCCGTGTACCTTATATGCTTGGTCTACTTGTTGCATTGCATCTTGTGAATCTTTTCCAACATTATTGAAACTCACTTAAAATTGCATCAAATTTTGTGCCACCATCCTAACCAAGATCCACCATAAGCTTTTACTTGTGTAGGTGTGAGAAACCGACAAGAGCTAGTACCAATTGTGCTATTTCCTTGTCCTACATGGGAGTGATCATTGATCCACTTTCAACTTCGGTCAAGGTACATTTGGTATTCGTTCTTCTCTTTCTATCACTCACATTTGTCTTGGAATTATGGATAGGCCAAGTACTTCTACCAACCCACTCTTCATTGAGCACAACGACGACATGAACTCCTACGTCACCAAGAGCCACCTCTTTGGTGCACAACATGCTTTGCATCAACAACAACAACAAGCAATGAGTGAACACATCGACAACCTCGCCGCCGACCCGCGACTCTTCGAGCAACATACACACGACTACTTCAAGCACAAGCTCGACGATCACAAGCAAGAGAATGACGCAAGGATGGACGAAATTCATGCTTTGTTGCTCAACCGCTCTTCTTCCACTTCGTCTTCATCAAGAAGGACTCGCTCAAGTCGACACTCCGACTTCACCCTCTCCGGCTCAAGTACACCGACATCGAACAATCTATGCCATACCGCACGCAACGATCGTCAAGCAAGCCTCAATCCTCTACGCGACACCGACTCTCAAGAGCGCCGACAATGTCAAACTCAAGTGGCTTTTGCACTAGCACGAGAACGGCAACGACAACGCCAACATGAAGAGGAAGAGTGAGCGCGTCTACACCAAGTTGCACTAGATGCCGAGGCACAACGCCAAGAAGAACAACTCCATGAAGCTCAAGCACTTGCGGCGCAACAAGCCCTCCAAGATTCAAGTCAAGCCATAGCCAACCGAGGCCGACAAGCTCTTGAACATGAAGAAGCACTTTGCAAAGAAATTCAAGAACGAAGATTTCAAGCTCGCGTGCATCGTCAAGTTACTTGAGCTCCTCCTCGAGTTAGACAAGTACCTCCACAAGCTTGCCAAGAACATCAAGTTCATCAAGAGCATGAAGACAATGGAAATCCTCCATGACAAGTCCAACATGAGGTCGACAACCCTCCACGCCAAGAGCACCACGAGTTGGACAATTATCAACAACATGGACATCATCATCCTCGACCCCAACACAATGAAGAGCAACGCTACGGAAAGCTCAAGTTCACCATGCCCAAGTTCAACGGAAGCAACGATCCTGAAGAGTACCTTTCATGGGCATTGAAGGCCGAAAAAAAATCTTCCGTTTGCATAACTATGAAGAAGAGAAGAAGATCACAATGGCATCCCTTGAGTTCCAAGACTATGTCCGCATTTGGTGGGAATAAGTTATCAAGCGCCAAGAGGGAAGAGGTGAACCACCCATCACTACTTGGGAACAAATGAAGGATATCATGAGAGCATGCTTCGTGCCTACCTACTACAACCGTGACCTCTTCAAGAAACTCCAACTACTCAAGCAAGGAACCAAGAGCGTTGAAGAATACTACAAGGAGATGGAGATTGCCCTGATAAGATCCAACGTCACGGAAGATGATGAGCAAACTATGGCACGTTTCTTAAATGGACTCAACCATCCTATCAAGAAGATCGCCGACTTCCAACCATACTTGAACCTCATCGAGCTAGTGCATCAAGCTACAAAGGCGGAACGTCAAGAGCAAGACGATTTCAAGTATGCCAAGTTCTCATCCAAGTCCTACGGCTTCTCCAACAACCAAGCTTCAACGACTCCAACATCGTCAACCAAGCCTTCGACAAGCAACGTCGACAGGTCGAGTTCCAAGAAAGCTTCGTCAACTCCAAGTCATCCTCCTACTACAAGCAACTTCAAGCCGAGAGCTTCATCATCATCCACTCCAACCGATGAGACCGTCAAGACAAGTTTCTTCAAATGCTTCACATGCGGAGGCCGAGGCCACAAGTCCTATGAGTGCACCAACAAGCGGACCATGATCCTCAACGACGACGGCACCTACAACTCGATGAGTGAAGGAGAAATGGAATCTCTTAAGCAAGTCGCCATGCACCGGCAAGTGAACGATGAAGAGGAACTAGTCTTTTGAGATGAAGATTCAAGTCCTGCTCTTGTTGTGTCCAAAGTCTTGACTCTCCAACGTCACCAAGAAGAAGACCAAAGATGCCACATATTCCACACCAAGGCTGGCATCAATGGACGATCCGTCAAGGTCATCATTGATGGAGGTAGTTGTCATAACCTCGCAAGTGAAGAACTTTGCTCCAAGATCCAATTGCCCAAGACGAAGCACCCACATCCATACAAAGTGCAATGGCTTAGCGACTCCGGCACTATCTAAGTCGAGCATCGCACTACTAGGAAAAGGCCTACTAATGGCGCACTAGTTTTGCCTACTAATGGCGCATCACTGGTGCGCCATTAGTATCACGCCACTAGTATTTATTACTAATGGCGCACCACAGGTGCGCCGTTAGTATCTGGTATACTAATGGCGCACCACCCAGTGCGCCATTAGTATATAACACCATGCACCATTAGTATGCCTCCCAGGGCCATATTTAACCATGTGCTTTGGCACACTAATGGCGCATTGTGTATGGATGCGCCATTAGTATACTTGGCATACTAATGGCGCACTCTGTAGTGATGCGCCATTAGTATGAATATTAGGTTTTATTTTTTTTACTTTTCTGATTTTTGCACAGGTTACAAAATATATTATTTGACTGAATATAGACAGTAGCACACAGCAACGGCAGATTCATCGAATACAATAGAAGATTAGTCTCCGAATACAATTCATCATATTAGTCTCCGAATTCAAAAGACCGAACAAAGATAAAACATTACAAGTCTCGAGACCGCGAGTATCGAGTTTGTCAGAAGTAATACTAATCCTAAGAAGTCCTACTAATCATCATCATACAACTTCTACTCGTTATTCATAACAAGTCATACGATCATCATCTTGATAGTCATCGAACCAACCCTACTTAATTGTTCTTAGCACATGATCATCAGTATTAGGCAGGACCTAAATACCCTATTTAAGCTAAAATAGCATAAAACAATATAGACCCTGACTCTCCATTATGGAGAATGGAGAACATCCTGTCTCCAATTCTTGCGCTTCGCTTCCTTTTGCTTCCAAGAAGCTCCTTACGACTGTCCATACATTTTTTCCATCCTTTGATTTTCATGTCTCAACTTCTTTTAGAAATCTCGTATGGACAGTTGAGATTCGTAGGACGACCTGGCTGTATGTTCAAAACATTAACACTACCTTTCTGATACATCATATGAGGCACACAATTCTCTGGGATTATCTGTTGAAAAACATAGTAATAACTTCATAGTTAGCAATGATGTACTAGTTTTAGAAGTATGCAAAAGATGCACGGATGTCGTAATAGTAAAAATCTTACCGGGGTACCTCCATGGTAGTTACCGTAGTTGAACACATGCACTAGTGGCACGTATTTACTATAATGTTGAGGAGTTTGATTGTGGATAGTGTAATTCTCAATGTCAGTACAAAATCCGACTAGATGATTTTTCTCCTTGTAAGTTGTTAATTCGGATCCATCGGTGTAGTGGGTTTTGTCTACCATCTCCCGCACATTCTTTGAACAATAAAAATAAGCTGTCAATGGAAATAAGCTATCAACTATTTTGAAATAAACAATATAAATTAGCTAATAACTATGTTTGAGAAACTCACATAGCGGTAGAACTGGAGGCGTATCAACAAGGACCCAAATGTCCATATTGTCTTGGTTGATGTCAGGATTACCAAGATCCATGGTGATAAGCATACCCTCATCAAAACCATACATCTTGCAAAATGCTTCCCAATTTTTGCAACCAAAATGGGTTACGCTCTCAGAATTATATAGATTTACTTCAAAGTCCACATCGTGATGAGTCCTTAGGTGAATTTTCTTTGTTTCAGAAATTTCATGGTCTTCAAAATCCATCCTCTCCAAGACATAGCGGCTTGCATGGCATGGGATAAGCTATACTCGAATTGTAAAAGATGAAAATTACACGTTGAAATAGTTGAAGTCATGCTTAATTATTAAAATAACACTTGTCGTCGTTGTGTACCGTTTCAACTTCGAAGGTCTCCTCGAGCTTAATACTGAAGCGCCGATCATCGTCCAGGTGAGGCATGTCGCACAGACCTCGATTGTCGTGGCACCAGTCGCACTCCGCCGGGAGACTTTCGTCGTCCGATGATGATGATGACATATCCTACGTTCATAATTCAAAACTACATCACTTAGGGTTTGTCGACACCGAGGCATCCTAAAAGCTAAGCTTTTATCATTTAGGGTTTGTCAACGCTGAGGCACCCTAAAAGCCTAAGCTTTCATCATTTAGGTTCTTATCGACACCGAGGCACCCTAAAAGCCAAGGTTTTATCATTTACGGTTTGTCGATGTCGAGGCACCCTAAAAGCCTAAGCTTTCATCATTTAGGTTTTGTCGACGCCGATGCATGCATTAGTCGCAAGTACCCCATATGTCCTATTTTTTAGCAAAGTCATGCTAAAATTCACGGAAAATTTCGGCATGGCCTTTGCTAAAAATAGGACATATGGAGTACCCGAATTTGCCGGAACAGAAGTTAATCGACATTCCGGCAAACTCAAGGGCCTCTCGGGGTACCTGCAAATTCATCACGACACAATGGTCGGAGACAAAACCCAGCAAACTAGCAAGATGATCATCATCTTTAAAAGTCATTACTTGTCAAATACAGAAGAAGGAACAATTTATTTGTGACATAGTTGGCCCATACAGAAGAAGCAACACCCTGCACTAGCCTAAAAACAAGTGAAGTTTCACCCATATAAGAACAACTTTATAAAAACAGAGAAGTTGCTATGTTTTTTCTACTGCTAGGAAAAACATCACTCATTGGAAATGAAAATCTCAGTACCAGCATTTTGAACTTTGAAATGAAATACAGTAGTAGTATTAGTAGTATATGGAGTAGTATCTTGTCTAGTATTAGTATTAGTTGTATATGGAGTAGCAAGTTTTGCCTCAGAGACCGCAAAAGCTATGTTTTTTCTCAATTCAGATAGCTAAGTGGAAAACCACGTCAAGTCCTGTTTTAATACTCTATTTCTCAATGCATGCAATTGGTTTCATCTGGACTACATCATAGAACCACCAATAAAGGACACTGAAAAAATATATAGAGATGCCTACGGTTCCTATCCTTGAGTAGCATGATTAGAGATGAGTAGATATCCTAAAGGTGTCATAAGCACCTGCTCTTACTCTTGGAAGCAATGCAAACATGTAAAAGTTATTACTGTTGACAATACTACTCAAATATCCAACTATCAGGACACAAGGCATGATAATCCACCTAATCTAATGAAATTTGAACTCAACTTGATAACGGTTCATGCCCTGAGACACATCAGCACCTCAAGAATGCCATAACAAAAATGAAAAGGACCAAGACAATCACCACACAAGTGAAGAGAGAACTCGGGGCCTCTTTGACAAAAATGAAAAGGACCAATACAATGAAAAGGACCAGTGAGATGAAAAAACTAAGGTAAGGGGGGACATCAAAACGCAGAAGTGCATAACACAAGCTCACCGACATAGACACACATAACAGCCACACAACAGCATAGACATTAAACATGTGCAGAGATCACAATCAACAGAGGCATAACAGTAGAAATTACAGGTGTAGATTGCTCTGTTCAACAAACTTCCTATCAGTCCAACAATGCTTCTGAATCTAAACTTTTTCAGTTAACAGAACCTAAACCTGACAATATTCAGTTAACAGAAAGGGGGGGAGGGGAACCGGTGCAGCTCACCGAGAGGAAGACGATGGCGAGCTCGTGCGGGGATCGACGGTGAGGCCGCGGTGGCCGGAGGTGGAAGAAGGCACAGATGCCCTAGACAGTGGAGGCGTCAGTGTCGTAGAGGTGCCGGAGACCTTGCCCTGCGAGACAGAGAAGGGGCCGTCAGCCCCGGCGCAGGCGGGGGGCAAGGGGAGGAGGAGGAGGGGAAGGGGAGGAGGAGGGTCGGGGGGGCATATGGTAATGCGTCGCTGCTCGGCGCCGACGGCGAGGAGGAAGGCGAAGACGTTGAGGGTCGGGGCGGCGGGGGTGGGGGCGCGGGGGCGCGTGGGCGGCGGGGGTGGAGTCCGGCGGGGGTCGGGGCGGCGGCGTCGTGGGTCTGGCGAGGGAGAGAGGGACGAAAGGGGATCTCTGGCGAGGGACATGGAGGACTTAGCTATAGGGGGAAGCTTACTAATGGCGCACCACCCGTCGGTGCGCCATTAGAAATCTTTTTTTAGATAGCAATGGCGCCCCCACCGCCGGTGCGCCATTAGAAATATTTTTTTAGATAGCAATGGCGCACCACCAGGCCGGTGCGCCATTAGTATATTTATTATTATTATTTTTTAATAAATGAATATGAATATGAAACAGTAATATTTTTTTATAAAAATAGTAATAATTGTTGTTTAACAACAATTGTAGTCTACAATTTTTTATAATTATTTTTTAGAAAATGAATATGAATATGAAACAGTAATAATTTTTTATAAAAACAGTAATAATTTTTTAAAAAATATCATCAAATTTGTTATTTGAAAATATCATCGGCGGCGGCGGTGGAGCGGGGGAGGGTGCGGGGGGTCGGCGGCGGCGAGGGGGATAGCTATCGAGAGGGAGGGGGATCGAGATCGAGTGTCCTCATGAATATTCAATATTTTTTCATATGGAATATGAAAAAATATCATCAAATTTGAAAAAATATTCATGAATTGAAAAAGTGCCCATGAAATTTAAAAATATTCATGATATCAAAAAGTAAAAAAAGTGCCCATTACTAGTTTAAACTAGTAATGGCGCACTATGCAACGGTGCGCCATTAGTAGTTTTGCAAAAAAGTAAAAAAATACAGTAGTGGCGCACTCTACGGCTGGTGCGCCATTAGTAGTTCTAACTACTAATGGCGCACTCTGCCCGGATGCACCATTAGTGTGTTTGAAAAAATGAAAAAAGAAACATTTTGTTACTAGTGGCGCACCATGTGCCTGGTGCGCCATTAGTATATAGTAATGGCGCACCACATGTCTGGTGCGCCATTAGTGTCATTTCCATCTATAGCCCTTTTCCTAGTAGTGTCGGGTCCAAGTCTCCTTCAAAATTGGCGCCTACGAAGACACCTTAGAGTGCGACGTCATTCCAATGACCGTTTGCCACCTTCTCATTGGACGCCCATGGCAATTTGATAGAGGAGTCATCCACAACGGCCGAACGAACCACTACATCTTCAAGATGAAGGGCAAGGAGTACGTCCTTCGTCCAATGTCGCCAAGCCAAGTGATCGCCGACAAGCAAGCCACCCATCATGGAGATCACAGTGAGAGAGCGAGCCACCAAAGAGAGAGTGAGTGCCACAAGCCCAAACCGAACACCTCCCCGATGAGCGAAAAGAAGAACTTAGTCCTATTTGCCACCAAAAGTGAGATAAGAGGAGTGTGTGAGAACCCATCTAGTGTCCTACACTACGTCCTTTTGTGCAAGGACAATGCACCACAAGCTAACACCTCTCACACTCTTCCTCTAGTGTTGTCTTCTCTTTTGCAGGAATTTCACGATGTTTCCCAGACGAGCTACCTCCGGGACTACCTCCACTATGAGGCATTGAGCATCGCATCAACCTCATCCCCGGAGAACCGCTCCCGAACAAAGCTCCCTACCGTGTCAACCCCGAAGAAACCAAAGAAATACAAAGGCAAGTAAAGCATCTCATAGACCATGGACATGTGCGTGAAAGTTTGAGCCCTTGCGCCGTCCCAGTCATTCTTGTGCCAAAACGAGACGGTAGTTTTCGCATGTGCTCCGATTGTAGAACTATCAATGCTATCACCATTCGCTATAGGTATCCCATTCCACACCTTGATGATATGCTTGATGAACTTAGCGGTGCCACTATCTTTTCAAAAATTGATCTTAAAAGTGGTTACTATCAAATCCGCATACAAGAGGGTGATGAATGGAAAACCGCTTTCAAAACCAAGTTTGTCTTGTATGAGTGGTTAGTCATGCCTATGGGTCTATCGGAAGCACCAGGTACTTTTATGCGCCTTATGAATCATGTTTTTCGCCCCTACATTGGTGTGTTTGTTGTGGTTTACTTCGATGATATCCTTGTTTTTAGCAAGTCTCTCAAAGAGCATGTCACCCATGTCCGAACCGTTTTGCAAACTCTTCGAAAATAGCATCCCTATGCTAATATGGAGAAATTCCATTTTGGCATTGACAAGCTCGTTTTCTTGGGTTTTGTTGTTTCCTCTAAGGGTGTTCATGTCGATGAGTCCAAGATCAATGCTATTAAGACTTGGCCACAAACAACCAATTTGCAACAAGTGTGTAGCTTTCTTGGCCTTGCGGGTTTCTATCGTCGCTTTGTAAAAGATTTTAGCACCATTGCTTCGCCTTTGCATGCTTTGAGCAAGAAGAACACGCCTTTTGTTTGGGGACCATCCCAAGATACCCCTTTCAATGAGCTTAAGAATTTGCTTACTCATGCTCCCGTGCTTGCTTTACCCAACTTCAACAAACCTTTTGAGATTCATTGTGATGCTAGTGGTAATGGCATAGGAGGTGTGTTAACGCAAGAGAAGCGCCCCAGAGCTTACTTTAGTGAGAAATTCTCTGGCGCGCAACTCAATTATCCCATATATGAGAAAGAGCTATATGCTTTAGTCCGTGTTTTGCATGAATGGGAACACTATCTTCGCCCTCATGAGTTTATGATTCATACCGATCATGAAACGCTCAAGTATCTTAAGGGCCAAACCAAGTTGAACAAGCGACATGCTAAATGGAGTGAATTTATTGAGTCTTTTCCTTATGTCATCAAGTACATTAAAGGTAAAGAAAACATTGTGTCGGATGCCCTTTCCTGCATATGCATGCTTGTTACTCAACTCGAATTGGATGTCATTGGCTTTGAGCATATAAAAGACTTGTATGCGCATGATCCTACTTTTGCTACTCCTTATGCCAAGTGTTTGATGCACACTTCTTGGGAACGCTATTACATCAAAGATGGATATCTTATGGGAGCTAATAAGCTTTGCATCCCCGAGTCTTCTCTTTGTTTGTTGCTTTTGCAGGAATTTCATGGAGGAGGCTTAACCTATAAGATGCAAAATGGATAACTTTCTATCCCAAGTATGCTATGTGTATGATGTTACGGTGGTATGATCCAAGATGATCGGATATGAAAATCTTATATGCAATGTGGTATGATGCTATGGCTATTGCTTACAAGCTCTTTTGTTTCTCTTTTTCTTTGCTTAAAAGCTTTTTTTTGTATATGGCCGCAATGCGAAATGCACAAACCAAGATAGCAATTAGGTATATATGGGAACAATCTTGTGACACAAGGGATGATATGATACCAATATGATATGGTATGTATGCAATGTATGGTGTAGCTCACTAATGTGCACAAGTAACATTGCCGACAATACTCAAAGTCTAGTCTCGATAGGCAAGTGACACAAAATGGGCTAGGGGTTATCAATGCAATGGCAAGGGAATATACAATGGAGGGATACCACGATACCAAGATGATATGGAGGTTACCATCCATGGCGATGATGAGTGGCGGCGATCTTGATGGAGATACCAAGATGATGGAGACTCGTCCCTAAGTAGCCGAAACACCTTAGGAAATGGAAAAACCGCGAACTCAAAATCTCAAATGTCAAATGGTGGTAGCGGGAATGCGGTGGTGGTTGCGGAAGCTCAATGGGATTGCGGAAATGCAAGGATGGGTTTTGAGACGCAATGCAGAAGTGGAGGGTAAGGTGGTGGACTATACACGGTGTCGGAGTTGGAAGCACGGTCCCTAAGTAGCCGAAACACATTAGGAGACACAACTAACAACACAAACAAAATTGGGTTAAATTGGGTTGGCGGAAGTGTATGGTGGGCAAGCCTATGCGTAGGTTATGGTGGTGGTGGTTGATGAAGAAGAAACCATCCCTAAGTAGCCTAAACACCTTAGGAGACTCAAATCACAACTCAAACAACCACTAATGCTAAGGGGAACAAAATTGGTTAGGTTGCAGAAGTCGGTGGTGGTTATGCGCATGATAAGCTGGAAGCCCTAGGCAAAGATGCCAAATTTCCAAAATTTTGATGGAGTCAAATGGTGTTGGAAGTATTTTTTTGGGAAGGGGGATGTCAAAGCTTCTCAACGAGCTAAAGAACGCAAAAATCGGACTCCGGATGAATTAGTTATGGACAAAACGGTGAAACGGGGAAGGCTGAAACCCCAGGGGCCGGACATCCGGGGTCGGGGACGGATATCCGGGGTTGTATGTCCAGAACCGTGCAGATTTTATGCTCCAGGAGCGGGATGTCCGGCTTGGGGCCCGGATGTCTAGCCCGGCGATTCCAGATCTTGTTTGGGGCAGAAATTTTCGAATTGGGGGTGGAAATTGATGATTTCAAGGGCAAAATTTTATGGATTGCATGGACGGAAGGTGGGTAAACTTGGGGGAAAGATAGATCTACTCAAGACACAACGAATCCATGGATCAAAATCAACAAAATATCATCACGCCAGCAAATCACAAAAAAAATTGAGGGGCTATTTTTGGTGGGGATTTTCGAAATTGGGGAAGAACACAACAAAATTAGCCTAGAAAACAATGAGGGAGGCTCCCAAATCATGATCAACGTAGCTCATGATACCAAGATGATGTAGGATGGAACCCTATATGACCGATCTTTCACGGAAGGAGCGGATCCCAACTAAGAACACGGAGAACACGGGGAAGAACGAAGAGAAATCACAAGGGGAAACACTCAAGAACAAGTCCAATCACACATCCACTAGACAATCAAACACACAAGATCCACAAGGTACATGAACAACAAAGGGAAAGATACAAGGTAAGGTTCATCTCCATGATGAGGTCTTGAATCCACGAGGGGATCTTCCCATGAGAGGTCTTGAATCCAAGGTGGATCTTCTCCGAAGAGGGGCTGCGGTCTCTCTCGTGGAGTAGATCCGTAATGGATGAGCAAAGCTCTATCTCTAAATGAGATACTACTTTGCTAAACCTAACTAGGAGGAGGGGAGTAGTATATATAGTCTAAGCCACGAAGGGGTAAGTGGGAAAGGGATACATGGGCCTCTGGCCCGACTCTGCGCGCAGGCAGGCGCCGGATGTCCGGGCTGCGCGGGAGGCCGGATGTCCAGGGCACGAGCCAGATGTCCGAGCTGAAGTGGCAGTTCGAGTCCTTCTCTCGATAGGGGGTGCCGGATTTCCGGGAGGGATTCTGGATGTCCGGGCGTTGCTGAGGCACCGGATGTCCGGGCACACGGGACGGATGTCCGGCCGCTGATGCTTCGGCCGTCTGTTGGAGCTGCACAGGCGCCGGATGTCCGGCCTCTGGCCCGGATGTCCGGCCGCTGTAGCTTCAGCAGCTCCGTCTTCTTCCGTTGTCGCTTCCAGGCTTCCCTCGCAGATGGTGTAGTTGTTCCTTGGCGCTTGCACTCCTCCTCGTCGTTCGTAGTGTTCCGACAATACCTATGCATGCACACGAGTGGAGTGTCAAGTAGTATACCATCCTCGAAGGTGTCAAATGAGCACGTGTAAAGGAGATGATTCACCTTTGTGTATGTGAAGTAGATGTCGCACGTGTCACTCCCCGAATGGACTCTTGACATGGTGATGTCCATAGGATGCTCCGCATCAGGAACTATTTTTCTACTGCGGGTAGCACGAAAGTTCGGGAGTCCTACTCTGTCACAACTCGGAGTAAGGCGTGATCTAGAAATCCAAAACAGAGTAACAAAATACTGGACTCAGACTAGGACTGGTGACGGAGATGAATCTAGTGGAACTCGGATTGGTGGCGGTGACGAATCTGGTGGAACTCGGATTGGCGTGATGGCGGCGGATAGGTGGTGGCGGGTATGGACTCGGATTGGCGGTGAATATGTGGTGGTATATGGCAGCGGCAATGAAGTTGGTGCGGTGGTGGTATATGGCAGCAGTGATGATGATGATGCGGTGGTGAGATATATGGCAGCGACGACGTGAAAACCTATGAACAGAACTCGAAACTCTAAAGGACTAGACGCTAAGACCAACAACTTGACACGATGATGCAACCACAAATTCAACAAAGCAAATACTAAAAATATTATGCAAAGGCTCAGATTGGTTCGGATAGGATGAACTAACCCTATTTTTTTTGGCTTTTTCATGGACAATAGGTATGAAGAACAGACTCGATCGAAACTACGGAAAAACTATAAAATCTCACCGAGCAACCTAAAAATCTGATACCACTTGATAGAGGCGAAGGTGTCCCGATGTTTCGATTAGATGGTGGCTATCATTTCCTGTGGAAGTCGACCTTGACGATCCGACTACGAACGTGCGAGACGTCGCGCCTTAGCAATCGCTAAACCAACTTCCGAGGGGTTATTGACCACGCCGGAGCATGATCAACCTGACCACGAGGGTCTATTTCCTACGAGCAAACGAAGAACAAGCAAGAAACTGAGATTGCAATCTAGATATTGCGAATATAAGATGAAAGCTTTATTGATCAAGGTGGGGTTCTGTGACGTCTTGGTTTGGTCGTTGAACACAAACGAAGTACGCGAAGTTGCAGCTATGGCGAACTTTTGATCTAAACAAAATCCAAAGTCTAAACGATGCCCTAAGGGATGTATATATGGAGGAGAGAGGGGGGAATTTAGTGGCCCATGGAGGAGGGGTCCGAAACCAACCCTAACTCTTGTTTCCCCACACATACGGACTCTAAAAACAGCCTATAATCAAGTATTTCGAAATTACATGGGCCTGGCCCAAAAATAAGGTGGCACAACACCTAGGATAGCTTTTGGACGAAATTTATGTAGTGGCATCTTGTATATTTCGTCCAAGGCATCATGCACTCATTATGGTGGCTTCAAAGTCCTGTAATCATCACTTGTAACTCCGTTCTTGTTCCCCTTGCGCACGCCATCATCTCCATGCTTGAACTTGCTCCAAGCTAGGCCCTTCATTTGTAAGCAAAACAAATGTATCCAATTTAGGCAGCATCATATTCTCATTAACATTAGAATCATTACCAAGAAACGAAAGTACCTAGTAATTTAATTGGCGTGCGCGAGCTCTAATAATTGATCCAGTATGTATAGCAGGAGGGGTTGTGGGTGTAACAATGGCATTGATGTCCTCATCCTCGGGGTTGTAGTATGTTGGCATGAAATGTGCTCTCATGACATCCTTCATTTGCGCCCAAGTAGTAATGGGTGGTTCACCTCTTGACTCACGGCGCTAAATGAGTTGTTCCCACCAAATGAGGATGTAGTCTTGGAACTCAAGGGATGCTATCGCGATCTTCTTCTCTTCCTCATAGTTGTGCAAGCGAAATATTTTGTCAATCTTCAATGCCCATGAAAGGTACTCTTCGGGATCATTGCTTCCATTGAACTTGGGCATGGTGAACTTCAGCTTGCCGTATCATTGCTCGTCATTGTGTTGGGGTCGGGGATGTTGACGTCCTTGACAAGGAGGATTGTCTCCCTCAACTTGCTCTTGTCTGATAGAGGCACGTGTTTCCCGATCATTCGATGAGATGATAACTATCGATTTTGTGGAGACGACTTTGACGATCCGACTACAAACATGCACGACGTTGCGCCTTAGCAATCGCTAAACCAATCTCCTGAGGTTACTGACGATGCCGAAAGCACGGTCAGCCTAACCACGAAGGTCTATTCCTGCAAGCAATTGAAGAACGAGCAAGAATATGATAAAGCAATCTGAATATTGCGAATATATATGAAGTACTGATAATGGTGGGGATCCATAAGCGGTCTTGGTCTGGTCATTGGACACAAATGAAGTACACGAAGTTGCAATGGCTAACTTTTAACGACACAAATCCCAAGGAAAAAGCTACTAGATGGATCTACTTATATAGGAGCAAGTGCTGGCAGCCAAGGAGGTGGGAGAACGTCCCAAGTCAGCCTAAAACCTACCCTAGGTCGTACAAGGCTCATGGACCCAAGTGGAGGTGACGCAACACCTTTGGACTTGTTGTTTGACTCGGATTCTGCTGCAACGTTAGATTGTTTCGTCGATATCTCAATACTCCAGACGAATTTTAAGGTGAACCCAATTGGGTTGGAAAGAGCACGAAATCTACTTTCCAACAAAAAAAGAATCACCCAATTCGGAGTCCGTATGAAGAAGTTATTGGCGTTTTGAGTCAGGTATGTCTATGTAGTCCGAATCTGAATCCAGAACGTGAGAGACTTGGACTCTATCTTCTCTTGGCCCAAAAATGACGTGAGAGAACTTTTTGAACAGAACCTAAACTTCTCCTTTTTTCCTTTTCTTCATATGTGGATTGTACAAATGTCCCGTACACCTGCAATTAGACAAAACATAAAAGTGTGTGAAGTATTTTTGTTTCGGATAACATAAATAGATTATTGAATAGTTTGCACTAGAAATCACCTGACAACTATCCATGTATGCAATATGTTTGGTGGTATCCAAGTTAGTCATGTCCTCATCATCCTCCCCTTCTTGAAAACAAAGCCGTCCTCGGCGTTGCTTAATCTAAAATGTGGCTAACAAAAGAGACAAGGTGTACATGTTGTATATGTATATATCATCCATTTTTACTTCCCTTGATTTTTGCACATACGACACATGCATACATGAGTAACTTTCATAGATCATAAAATATAAAGCCAAAATATTATCATAAGTAGAAGGCATGAACATATTGCAACTCGGTTTGCACATATAAGTGAAGCTCTTATTCATATCAAAAGATTGGCAATATTCATCATTAAACCATCCCAACATTGGTGAATAAACCTTACGTGCATCAAATTTACATGCTACAACATGCTTAAATAAGAAAACACGCAATAAGTCATTTGACACAGAATGATCATCAAGATTAGAGGTCATATCAAAATGATTAAACATTGGCACAATTATTTTAAAATATATTTGATCCAAATCTGATTTATTTCCTGATTCACATGGTTCTTTGACATCAACAGATTCAATGGGTGCACTCAAAATTGTTGGTATTTCAGTTGTTTGATCACACGATGCATTCATAACAGTAACATGATTCTCTAAAATAGGTGGCGTGCTCAAATCAACAGGTAACTCAACACATGATGTATTTAAGTTAATTAGGAATGCATCATTATCATGTGAAGTTATATCATAAATACCTTTACTGTTACCTTGTCGCAAAGACGTAGCTGATGTAGGTACGAACAATGACAATGTACCATACTCTTGAGATGATGTCGCCGCGCTCATAATCTAAGGTGGGGCTGCTCTAGTAGGTGCAACGATGGAGGAACCAACTGGTGGTGGTGAGCATGAACTGGAATAGTAGTTGTTGTAGTCACCCAATGCATCCTCCTATATCTGTCTCTCAATGGTACAAGTGCGAACATACATACCAGTAATGCAATGAGGAATATACTGAAATCTTGCACGAATATCATGGTTCAAACCACCAAAAAATCTATTCATTGTATCATCCTCGGATTCTTCTATGTCACACTTATGCATATAAAATTTGAACTCTTGGTAGTAAGCATGAACAATGTTATGTTCCAATTTGCGAAGCAATTCACGACGATAGTAAGGAGGAAAAAATTGTTGTCTCATTACAGCTTTCAAATGTTTCCAAGTTGTGGGTTGGTTACCAATGTTTTTCTTACAATGTACACTCCACCAAACAAAAGCAAAACCAATAAATGTTCTAGTGGTAGCTTGTACTCTCTCAAGTTCAGAAAAATCATGGTGACTAAAAACTTGTTCTACTTCGAGCTCCCAAGCTAGATAAATAGAAGGATTAAATCTACCCTCAAATGACGGTAAAGAGATAACCTGGCCATGTGCTTGTGTGTGTTGTCCCAACTCTCGTGATGGTGAAGATGTGTCCGTCGTCCAAGAACTTCTATCTCCGGAACCTGTCATGATTAGTAGAAACAAGAAACAAAATTCGAGAATAATGTTCTTATGAACTACTGGGACGTGGTTATAAAGTGCTCACAGTAAAGCAAATATCAATATCTTACAAGTTCTTACCATGCGGCAGGTGGTGATAGGCAACCATCGGTGCCAAATAACTTCGAAGATTGTGTAAAGCGATTGCCAGGGGAACACACATATACACGGTGTAGAAATATGTGGAGCTGGGTTGGCTATATATGGTAGCAAAAGATTAGCAATAATCAATTCAGAGATGCAATGTTGAATAAACACTCAATGACGGTACTGTGCTGGTCGTAGGCTAGACCGGACTAGAGACGCGAGCCTAGAACACTAATGAGGTTATGACGTAGCACAACTAGCATCAATGAAGGATACTAAGTAGCTCTGGACAACAATATATAAGTGAAGATCACAATGGTAGTAAAGATAATGATGTGAAACAGCAGCCAAGCAGGATATATCAACAACTTTGTCTCCAACTTTACTCTGAAAAAGTTTGTGCCAATTTTTTGATTTTTTTTTCAAGAATGGTATTGACTCAAGCTTTCAAACACAAAAGGAATCACTCAATTCCGAGTTGATATGAGGAGTGAATTTTTTTTCTAAAACTGGCCTCAAAAACTGGAATAAGCTGTGTTCGTGAACTTCGGAGGGCAAAAAGACCTATTTAGAAGCCGATTTTGAGGTGCCAAATATTGAAATAGCTTCTGCAACTATATAGATGTGGCTCGTCGCTAGCTTTTATTTGAGTACTCGCGGAGCCAAAACGGACTTCGTATGAGGAAGTTATGCCTGTTTTACTGCACAGTGCACAAAACATATTCCAATCTGAATTCAACTACGAGATTGAGTCTAGATAGATCCAAATTTTGTTTTTTTCTTCTCTATTTTTTCCTCACACTTTTTTCTTTTTCTTTCTCTTTTTTTTCTCTAACTTTTTTAACTTTTTTTCTCTCCCTCTTTCCAAGACAAACTAGATAAGATGCAGATTGGATCAAGCGAAGATGTGAATGACCTGAACTATGGTTGTGACAATGAACTATGGGTAGCACGTGGTGGAAATTGATGGATGGTGTGGTGGACAGCGGAAGGGATAACGATGCAGCGGCAATGTGACTAATGTGAAAAAAACTCAAAACTCTAAACAAACTAGACACTAAGACCAGCAACTCGACATGACGATGCAACCGATAATTCAATAATGCAAACAATGAAAAGAAAATTGCAAAGGCTCAGACTGGCTAGGACAAAGGATGGATAGATCTAACTTTTTTGTGGCTTTTTCTTGGACAATAGGTAAGAAAATAAATCTAATCTAGGGATAACTGGAAATTCTCACCGAGCAACCTGAAAACTGATACCACTTGATAGAGGCGAGGGTGTCCCGATCTTTCGATGAGATGATAACTATCGATTTTGCAGAGACGACTTTGGCGATCCGACTACAAACGTGCACAAAGTTGCACCTTAGAAATCGCTAAACCAATCTCCTGATGTTATTGACGTAGTTGTTGTTCTTGACGTTGTGCCTCGGCATCTTGTGCAACTTGGTGTTGTTGCGCTCGCTCTCCCTCTTGTTGTCGTAGGCGTTGCCGTTCTTTTTCTTGCGCGAATGTAGCTTGGTTTTGACAATGTCGATGCTCTTGTGCTCGAAGTTGCTCTGGATTATCGGTGTCATGTAGGGGATTGCGATTTGCTTGACGATCTTGACGCACGGCACGACGAAGAGTGTTCGATGTCGGAGTACTTGAGCCGTAGATGGTGTCGTCGGAGTGTCGACTTGAGCGGCTCCATCTTGAGTAGGACGAAGTGAAAGAAGAGCGGTTGAGCAACAAAGCCCGAATCTCATCCATTCTTGTGTCATTCTATTGTTTGTGGTCATCGAGCTTGTTGTCGAAGTAGTCTCTTGTACGTTGCTCGGAGAGTCGCAAGTCCGTGTCGAGGTTGTCGATGCATTCGTTCATTGCTTGTTACTCTTGATGCAAAGCTCGTTGTGCACCGAAGAGGTGGCTCTTTGTGACATAGGAGGACATGTCGTCGTCTTGCTCGATGAAGAGTGGGTTGGTAGAAGTACTTGGCCTATCCATCATTCCAAGCAAATATGTGAGTGGGATAAAGAGAGGAACTTATACCAAATGTGATGTAGGGTGGAACCCTATACGGCCGATCTTTCACGAAAGGAGCGGATCCCAATGAGGAACACGAAGAACATGAGAGGAAACACGAGGAAAAACACGAGAGAATCACTCAAACCAACAAGATTCGGTCACACATATGCTAGATCCAAGTACACATAGAGATCACATGGTCAAAATCCAACAAGGGGCGATACATAGGGTAACCGGTTCTTCTCCGTGAGTAGGTCTTGAATCCACGATGGATCTTCCCATGAGGGGTCTTGAATCCAAGATGGATCTTCTCCGAAGAGGCCGCAGTCTCTCTCGGTGGAGTAGATGCGGATGGATGAGCAAAGCTCTATCTCAAATGAGCTAAACCAATGCTAACCCTAGAAAGAGGGCGGATGAGGAGTATATATAGTCTAGGGGGGCGAAGGGGTACATGGGCTTTGGCCCTACACTGTGCGCAGATAGGGGAGGCCGGATGTCCGGGCTTTCGCGAGGGGCCGGATGTCCGGGCCGGGGTGGCCGGATGTCTGGGCTGGTGAGGTTGGTCTTGATGCATTCGAGACGGAGGACGCCGGATTTCCGAGCTTGGTCTGGATTTCGGGGCTGAGGCCGGATGTCTGGGGCATATAGGTAATTGGCGGCTGTCATGGTGGACACTCCAGGGGGCGAATGTCCGGGGTCATGGCCGGATGTCCGGGTCCTGGAAGATGCTCTTGACTCCTTCCATTGGTTCTCTTCATCCGTGAACTTGGGGACTTGTCCGTCTTCAGGTGCACCTTCGGGAGGGTCCTCTTAGTACCTAATAATGCACAACATTCCGGACTTAGGTAGTAGCCATGTCTTGAGTGGATCATATGTGATATCACTAAGGAAGGAAGTCACCTCGGTCTCGAGAGCTCTAGCTCTAGCTTGTGTCATAGGTCCTCTTGGCACTTGGTGAGACGACGATAGGTCCATGGGGATGACCGTAGGATGCTCCACATCATCTCCCCTCCCTTGGGAAAGATCCATCCTTGGATCGAAATCTTCATCACCATGGTAGGGAGAGAGACCTTTGACGTTGAAGATGTCGCTCACGGAGTACTTGTCTCGTGGAATGTCGATACTATAGGCGTTGTTGTTGTAGCTGTGACGCCCTCGATTCAATCATACACTAATCATACACGCAAATGTGTACGATCAAGATCAAGGACTCACGGGAAGATATCACAACACAACTCTAGACACAAATTAAAAATATACAAGCTTTATATTACAAGCCAGGGGCCTCGAGGGCTCGAATACATAAG
The DNA here is from genome assembly GCF_003073215.2 of Triticum urartu. Classification (NCBI taxonomy): domain Eukaryota; kingdom Viridiplantae; phylum Streptophyta; class Magnoliopsida; order Poales; family Poaceae; genus Triticum; species Triticum urartu. Next base: position 359,034,067 of record NC_053028.1, read on the forward strand.
CTCGAATACACAAGAGTCAGTGGAAGCAACAATATCTGAGTACAGACATGAGTTAGACAAGTCTGCCTTAAGAAGGCTAGCACAAAAACAACATCGATCGAAAAGGCAAGGCCTCCTGCCTGGGAGCGTCCTAACTACTCCTGGTCGTTGGTGGTCTTCACGTAGTAGTAGGCACCCTCAGGGTAGCAGTAGTCATCTGTGGTGTCGTCTGGCTCCTAGGATCCGTCATCTAGTCGCAACAATCAGGTATGGGGGAAAAAGAAGTAGCAAAGCAACCGTGAGTACTCATCCAAAGTACTCGCAAGACTTACATCAGATCTAAACTAAATATGCATCTGTATCAAAGGAATGGGTTGTATCTATGGATTAAACTGTAGAATGCCAGAAGGGAAGGGGAAAGCCTAGCCTATCGAAGACTAGCATCTTCTGGAAACCACCATCTTGCAGCAACAGGAGGGGGTAGAGTAGCATCAAGTAAAGTAGTAGAAGTGTTATCAACCTCGGTCAGAGATCCTTTCTCGACTACCTGCGAGAAAGCAATCCCAGAGCCATACTATCCATTTCTCATCACAATTATCCAGTTATAGTTGTATCAATCGGGATACGACTCCAAGTGTCCGTTATCGTAGGATAGGCTATCGATAGATGTTTTCTTCCCTGCAGGGGTGCACCAACTTACCCACCACGCTCGATTAACTCCGGCCGGACACACTTTCATGGGTCATGCCTGGCCTCGTCTAAACAATACGCCGCAACCCGACCTAGGCTTAATAGAGAGGTCAGCACGCTGGACTAAACCTATGCCCCAAGGGGTCATGGGCCATCTCCCCGGGAACTCCTGCACGTTGCATGGGCGGCCGGTGAGCAGACCTAGCTACCTCCTTCAACAAGGCAGGAGCTTACGCAGTCCAAACCGGCGCGCGCCGCTCAGTCGCTTTCTATTAAGCTTCAGCTGATGTATACGACGCAGAAGGCCCATACAATGCCCACGTGATGGTTAGTGCTATCAGGCCAGAGGCCCCTCGGATCAAATCCCCAAATCGTAGTGGATTAGGAGCACGCGGTAACGAGTAGAGACTCACAATCGATGTCACCCCATCGCCCCGTCCCGAGTACTTGCGGAAAGGGCTAAGAATGCCCGGCCACGCCTCATAAGTATCTCGCGGCCACCTTCCAGGTCCACCCGACTCCACATCACTCGCGTGTACCCCTCAGGGTCGACCCGCCTGTCCAAGTAACAACTGTAAAGTCCAAGTATCTGTGTGTGTAAACATCAAGGGGAAAACCCGAGGAATCACTCCCGGTAAATTCCACTCGATGTAATCATCAAGGTGAACATAAGAGGATCCACCCTCGAGGTTCACACTTGAGGGGTTGCATGACAGAGCCGTATCTAAGTGCTTAAGGAGGAAATCAGCCTCGATGACCATGACCGATTAGCTACACTACGGAGGTCTCATCAGGAGTGATGTAAGAGGTTCGACCCTCGGCACTCGATGGTAACTCTGCAGAGTCGTTCAACTAGGGAGGGTGATGTGCGGTGTTGGGGCCTGGACGTCGATCACGTTGATCGAGTCATCGAACATAAAGCGAGGCAACTGGGACAAGGTGGGGGTCACTGAAGGATCACTAATCAACCTATACTAAGCAGTTTAGGACAAGCCGGTAAGGTATGAAAGCAAGTAACAACAACAGGCTATGCATCAGAGTAGGATCATACAGAAAGCAGTACCAGTTCTAATACAAGCAAGAGAGGGAAAGAAATGGGCGATATCGGAATGCTCAAGGGGGGTTTGCTTGCCTGGTTGCTCAGACAAGGAGGGGTCGTCGGTGATGTAGTCGATCACAGCGGCATCATCGGTCTCGGGGTCTACTGGAGAGAAGATGGGGAAGAAACAGTAAATACAGAGCAATCAATGCATCACAAGGCATAACATGACGACGGGCAGAGCTAGGGTTGCCCTAACGTAGTACTACACGTTGCAGACGGAGGGGATAAACATCTGAGGATGAATTCCCGGCGTTAGGCGGATTCTGGACCGAGGAAAAGAGGGGGGAAAGTTCCATGTTCAGCATGCCAGGGGCATGTGACAGATGAACTGACCACGTATTCGGATTCGTTGGATTTGTCTGAGCAACTTTCATGTAGAAAAAATTTTCATCGGAGTTACAGATTATTTTCTATGAATTTCTAAAGATTTTCTTATTTTCTAGATTTATTTTATTTACAGAAAATGATATATGGCATCAGCATGATGTCATAGTGACATCAGCAGGTCAACAGACGGCTGACCAGGTCAAACCTGACCTGTGGGTCCAGTGGGACCCACATGTCAGCCTCTGTTAGCCTAACAGTATCTTAAACTAACTAATCTAGGTTAAATAGCTATTGGACCCCACCTGTCATAGACTAATTAACTAAACTAATTAGTTTTAATTATTAAAACAATTTAGTTAGTGGAATAAGCGGTGGGGCCCGCGTGTCAGTGGCCGGGGCCTGCCTCGTCAGCATAGTTGACCAGGTCAACTGGTCAACAAGGGGCCAGGGGCCCCACCAGAAGTGACCCAGGGGGTGGCCCCAGGTGTGCCAGCTCAACGCGGCCGGTGGCTCAACACCGGCGATGCCAAATGCGGCGACGCTGCTCGTATCTCGCCAGAAAACGCATAGAGGGCTCGGGGAGGACCGGGGCTAGGCTCATTCGAACGAGCTCTTAGCGCCGCGTCCAATGGTGGTCGTAGCATCGCCGGACTTGGCCGGAATCGGCGCCAGTGAGCAGTGGAGGCGGCGGCGTGCACGGGTGCTCGACGAAAAAGGAGCTACGACGCGCTATCGAGCAAATAGAGAGGCTGGGGGGTATCTATGCGGTGCGGGGAGTGCAACGGGCTTAAGCCGTGACCAGAAGGTCACCGGAGCCTTGCCGACGGCGAGCTCCACGACGATGCGATCGGACACTCATCGAGGACGGCGCTATGAGGCACGGGAGGAAGCGTGTGCGTGCGTGTTGGGCTCCTAGGGACACCAGGAGTCCTAACGTGGCCTTAGGCGTCGGTGACATCGACCACATCGATGGCCACAAGCTCGTCAGCGGCGAGCAGAGCACGGACGCGGCGGCAGCTAGCTACAGCACGCGTAGATGCTAACGGAGGGGAGCAGGAGATGGAGAATCTCACCGAGCGGCACACGGAGGCCGGTGAAGGCTTAATAGCAGCTGGAGTTGACGGCGCTCGTCGGAGATGCGCCAGGGATCCGAGGAAGAAGACGAGGTCGGGGCAGCGTTCGTAGGCACGCCGGCGTCCTACGGCTCGTCAGGGAGGCGTAGTCGAAGGGGGTGGAGCGAGCGGACACGTCGGAGAGGTGCGGAGGTCGCGGTGGCCATGAGTTCTATGGCGGCGAGGCCATGGCGGCGCTCGGATGCGATGGGGAACGAGGGGGAGTGCAAGGAGGGGTCCGGTGGGAGAGGGAGAGGTGGAGCGGGCGATAGTGGAGAGTGGGGGGGGAGAGGACCGAGGCGGCGGGGATCCTTATCCCCTCGGGGCGGCGCCGGCGAGCTGGTTGGACGGGGATGGCTCGGGCGGGCGCTCGGTCGGCTATACAGGAGAGAGAGGCGACCGAGAGGGGGTATGGGTTAGGTGGGCCGGATGGGCCGGTCTAGTTGGGCTAAGGCCCAGGGGAATTAGTGGGAGAAGGGGCCTTTCTCCTTCCCCTCCTTTTTCTCCTTTTCTTTTCTCTTTTTTAAAGCTTTTCTGATTTAGCTATTTTAGGCCACATAGGCATTTTGCAAAAATGTTGGTTCACCACCAATATTACCAGGAGAATATTTTACACATGATGAACATTTTAGTTTTCATGTTTGAGCATTTTTGAAATTCACTCAAAAGTTGAATTTGAATTCAACTGGAATTTGAAAGAACATGAGACAATAATGATCAGGCACATGTTTAGCAAAAAGATTAACTTAACCCCAGGGGTTACTGTAGCAACATTACATCGGGGTGTTACAACTCTCCTCCTCTAAAAGAAATTCTCATCCCGAGAATTAAGAGGTAGAAGGGAACAGTTCGGGGTATTCAGCATAGAGGTTATCCTCGCGTTCCCAAGTGGTTCATCCTTAGAATGATTTGACCATTGCACCTTGAGGAACTTGGTAACCTTTTGGCGTGTTCGACGTTTAGCTTCTTCAAGAATGCAGATCGGATGCTCCTTGTATGTGAGATCATCTTGAATTTCAATCAGTTCTGGATCCACTTCACGTTCCGGATCCTTGAAGCATCGACGAAGTTGTGACACAGGGAAGACATCATGGACGTGAGAGAATTGAGGTGGCAACTCTAGTTGATAAGCCACCAGTCCATGACGGGCGATAATGCGGAAGGGACCAATGTAGTGCGGAGCTAGCTTGCCCTTGACTTCGAACCGATGAGTGCCTCTCAAAGGAGTGACACGCAGATAAGCTTGTTCACCAGGTTGATAAGTTGAACCCAAGTGTTTCCGGTCATAGTTGCTCTTCTGGCGGGACTGGGCCGCCTTGAGATTATCCCGGACAACACGAACCTGCTCTTCAGCTTGTTGAATAATGTCTGGACCAATGAGCGTCCGATCCCCAGTTTCTGACCAATTCAGAGGGGTTCGGCACTTATGTCCATATAGCACTTCAAAGGGTGCCATCTTCAAGCTGGCTTGATAGTTGTTGTTATAAGAGAACTCCGCATAAGGAAGAGATTCTTCCCACTTCTTGCCGAAAGAAATAACACAAGCCCGAAGCATGTCTTCAAGAATTTGATTGACTCGCTTGACTTGACCTTGGGATTGGGGATGATAAGCAGCGCTCCAGGTAATATGAGTTCCCATTGCCTCTTGGAAACTATCCCAGAACTTTGAAGTGAATATACTGCCACGGTCTAAACTGATCTCTTTCGGAATGCCATGGAGTGACACAATTCTGGAGATATACAAGTTTGCTAATTGACTAGTAGTGATAGTCTCCTTGACTGGCAGAAAGTGAGAAACCTTCGAGAATTAGTCGATGACGACAAAGATAGCATCGTTACCTTTCTGAGACTTTGGAAGGCCAGTGACGAAGTCCATCTGAATCTTATCCCATTTCCATTCAGGAATAGGGAGAGGTTGCAGAAGTCCATCCGTTTTCTGATGTTCTGCTTTGACGCGACGACAAACGTCACATTCTTCAATATATCGAGCAATGTCTTTCTTCATATTAGACCACCAGTACTTCTGACGGATGTCTAGATACATCTTGGTACTTCCCGGATGAATAGAGAGAGGGGTATCATGCGCTTCTTTCATCACCTTCTCTGTCATAAGCGTGAACCGGGGTACGACAATGCGATCTCTGAAGTATAAGGTTCCATCTTCACCAAGTGAGAAATCTCTGGATTTCTCTAAGGCAAGATCCTTTTTCATCAAATCCACGTGAGCATCTTTGGCTTGAGCAAACTTAATTGCTTTTAGCAGAGTTGGTTCCAGGACAAGGTTATTCAGAGAACCTTGTGGAACTAGTTGAAGGTTCAGCTTGCATAGCTCTTCATAAAGGCGGGGTTGAGCTTTGAAGACCATGTGATTGTTGCAATAAGACTTACGACTCAGGGCATCGGCCATTACATTAGCCTTGCCAGGTGTATAAGATATACCGCAGTTGTAGTCAGCAATAGCTTCCATCCATCGCTGCTGACGGAGGTTCAGATCTGGCTGAGTAAACAAATACTTCAGACTCTGTTGATCAGTGAAGATCTCACAACGATTACCGAGAAGGTACTGTCGCCATAGCTTCAGTGCATAGATAACCGCAGCAAGCTCAAGGTCATGAACTGGGTAGTTCTCTTCATGAGTATGCACTTGACGGGAGGCATAAGAAATCACTCTGCGCTCTTGCATTAGGACACAGCCCAATCCTTGACGTGAAGCATCGCAATAGATGATAAAGTCCTTGCGAGAATTAGGGGGAGCAAGCACTGGGGTAGATGTCAGCTTGTCTTTGAGTGCCTGGAAACTTTCCTGACATTTGTCTATCCAATCGAACTTAACGCCTTTGTGAAGCAGATTGGTCAGTGGCTTGGCGATCTTGGAGAAGTTCTCGACAAAGCGGCGACAATAGCTGGCTAGACCGAGAAAGCTTCTGACTTGCTTGACAGTCTTCGGAGGGGTCCAGTCAAGAATAGCCTGAACGCGCTCTGGGTTGACGACAATACCATCCTTGGAGATGACATGACCAAGGTAGGTGACTTCGGGTAACTAGAATTCGCACTTGGAATACTTGGCATAAAGTTGATGTTCTCGAAACTTCTCTAGAACAAGTCGAAGATGTTCAACATGTTCTTCTTTGTTCTTCGAATATACTAGGATATCATCCAGATAGACTACGACAAACTTGTCGAGGTAATCCATGAATATGTAGTTCATCAGACGAGAGAATGTGGCTGGAGCATTGGTCAAGCCAAAAGACACGACGGTGTACTCATAAGAACCATAACGAGTGACGAATGCGGTCATTGGAATATCCTCTTCACGAACACGGATCTGGTGGTAACCCAACCTCAAGTCGAGTTTAGAGAATATCGATGAACCAGCCAGTTGATCATACAGATCATTGATCCGAGGAAGCGGATATTTGTTTTTAATTGTAGCTTGGTTGATAGGATGATAGTCTTGGACCAAACGGTTCGTTCCATCCTTCTTCTTCACAAAGAGAGAAGGTGCTCCCCAAGCTGAGGAACTTGGACGAATGAAACCACTGCAAAAAGAGATTTGTCGATTTCCTCCTTAAGTTCAAGGAGTTCGTGAGGCAGCATCTTGTAGGGTCGTTTGGCGATAGGAACGGTGCCTGGTTTCAAATCGATGACGAACTCGACAACCCGGGCAGGGGGTATTCCTGGAAGTTCTTCTGGAAAGACATCTAGGAAGTCGCGAACAACTGGAATCTTTTCAATTCCCTGCGTTCAATGCATTCAAAGCATAAAGTCGTGCTTCGGCGTTTTGAACAATCTGAGCATGGTAGCTTACTATTCATCGAAAGGATGTAGGAGATGAACGACTTTGGTGGCACAAACGATAGAGGCAGTATGTGCTTTCAACCATTCCATTCCTAGAATGAGGTCAATGTTGGAAGACTCCAGAATAATGGGAGAAACTTGAAATTCCAACCCTTCAATTTCAACGGGGATGTCGCGACCAGTAATGGTAGTTCGACACTGACCCGCAGGGGTGCGTACCACTATCGGAGTGTCCATGGGCTCGCATTGAATGTCGTGTGCATATGCAAAATTTTCTGACGAATGAATGCGATGCTCCTGAATCAAATAAAACAGATGCTGGTACTGAATTAACAAGGAGAGTACCCATCACAGTAGCAGGCTATTCTTGAGCTTCATTCAGATCAACATGATTAGCCTGACCACGACCATAAGGTCTGGCATTGTTGTTGTGGGGCTGGTTGTTATAGCCAGTTGAAGGCAAAGCCAGCTGGTTCTGATTCTGAGGGCACTGGAACGATGGCCTGGAAGGCCACACTTGAAGCACAGACCATCATTGGGATTGTGAGCAGAAGCTTGGGGTGGTACAGCCCGAAGGGGGTGCTTCTGCGGTGGAGGAGGCAGACGAGGTGCGGCATAGGTATGTCTTGGTGCAGGTGCAGCTGGACGATACATGTTGCGGGGAATCCATATCCGACACTTCTGCGCTGACGGGCCCGAAGATGAGCCAGCGTCACGGCTGTGCCTAAGGGATCCCTGGTGTTCCTGAGGACCAGTCTCAACCTGAATAGCCTTGTTCACCAAGGTGGCGAAGTCGGCAAAGTCATGAGCGAGCAGTGCTAGCTTAATATCAGGGTGAAGTCCATCACGGAACTTTTCTTGCCTACGAGCATCAGTTGCAATGTCTTGTTCAGCATAACAAGACAAGTCCAGAAATTCCCGCTGATAAGCATCTACAATATTGTTGCCTTGGGTGAGGTTGCGGAAATCTCGCTTCTTCCTGTCCATGATTCCTTGAGGAATGAAGCGGGCACGGAAGGCAGCTTGAAAATCCGGCCAAGTGATGACCGTTCCAACAGGCAGGGTACGTCTATGGCTGTCCCACCATTGAGTAGCGGGACCCTTCAGAAATAAAGATGCAAAGATGACATAGCTAGCAGGGGCCACACTAGCAGACTCCATTTCATATGTGATGTCGCGGAGCCAGTCATCAGCATCAAGGGGTTGAGTTGAGCTGCGGTAAATAGTTGGGTTGAGACGCATGAAGGCTTGCAGAGTTACTGGGGCTGGCTGTTGATTCATGTTCGGACGAGGAAACTGAGCCATCATTCCTTCCATGAACTGGCGGTTCAGCTCAAATTGTTGCATCATTCCAGCAAAGAATTCAGGCGGTGGTGGATCGTTGGCACCACGGCCACGACCAGCGGGTCTAACCATCCTGCTAACAAGTAACATGCGGTAGTTCAACATTGAGCATTGTAAAAACAAGGATCATTCATGATGAAACATGCATAATGAACGAGGTACGATGGATACCACTTCGTTGTCATCACCACAGTGCGTGTACTATCCAGAATACTATTCTAAGGAAAAACTATGGCTTATCCAGCTTTGGGGTGAATGTGGTCACGGGATCCTAATGTTAGAGTTAGTAAAACCATTTTAACCCGAATAGAAGAGAGATCAGAGTCCCAGAGTATAGACGAGGAATAAAAGATCCTAATACCACCCATATGGCGACGTGGGCCCGTAAGACACACAACCATGTTAGTAAAAGTTTTTGTAGTGACTAGACTCGACTTCGTCCAAGGAGTTGGAAAGGGCACTACCTACAGGCAGTCGGCTCTGATACCACTGTGTGACACCCTCGATTCAATCGTACACTAATCATACACGCAAATGTGTATGATCAAGATCAAGGACTCACGGGAAGATATCACAACACAACTTAGACACAAATTAAAAATATACAAGCTTTATATTACAAGCCAGGGGCCTCGAGGGCTCGAATACATAAGCTCGAATACACAAGAGTCAGCGGAAGCAACAATATCTGAGTATAGACATGAGTTAGACAAGTTTGCCTTAAGAAGGCTAGCACAAAAACAACATCGATCGAAAAGGCAAGGCCTCCTGCCTGGGAGCGTCCTAACTACTCCTGGTCGTTGGTGGTCTTCACGTAGTAGTAGGCACCCTCGGGGTAGCAGTAGTCATCTGTGGTGTCGTATGGCTCCTGGGATCCGTCATCTGGTCGCAACAATCGGGTATGGGGAAAAAAGAAGTAGCAAAGCAACCGTGAGTACTCATCCAAAGTACTCGCAAAACTTACATCAGATCTAAACTAAGTATGCATCTGTATCAAAGGAATGGGTTGTATCTGTGGATTAAACTGCAGAATGCCAAAAGGGAAGGGGAAAGCCTAGCCTATCGAAGACTAGCATCTTCTGGAAACCACCATCTTGCAGCAATAGGAGGGGGTAGAGTAGCATAAAGGAAAGTAGTAGAAGTGTTATCAACCTCGGCCAGAGATCCTTTCTCGACTCCCTGTGAGAAAGCAATCCCAGAGCCATACTATCCATTTCTCATCACAATCCATTTCTCATCACAATTATCCAGTTCTAGTTGTATCGATCGGGATACAACTCCAAGTGTCCGTTACCATAGGACATGCTATCGATAGATGTTTTCTTCCCTGCAGGGGTGCACCAACTTACCCACCACACTCGATTAACTCTGGCTGGACACACTTTCCTGGGTCATGCCCGGCCTCGTCCAAACAATACGCCGCAACCCGACCTAGGCTTAATAGAGAGGTCAGCACGCCGGACTAAACCTATGCCCCAAGGGGTCATGGGCCATCTCCCTAGGAACTCCTGCACGTTGCGTGGGCGGCCGGTGAGCAGACCTAGCTACCTCCTTCAACAAGGCAGGAGCTTACACAGTCCAACCCGGCGTGCGCCGCTTAGTCGCTGACATCTATTAAGCTTCGGCTGATGTATATGACGCAGAATGCCCATACAATGCCCACGTGATGGTTAGTGCTATCAGGCAGGGGCCCCTCGGATCAAATATCCAAATCGTAGTGGATTAGCAGCACATGGTAACGAGCAGAGACTCACGATCGATGTGACCCCGTCGCCCCGTCTCGAGTACTTGCAGCAAGGGCTAAGAATGCCTGGCCACGCCTCGTAAGTATCTCGCTGGCACCTTCCAGGTCCACCCGACTTCACATCACTCGCGGGTACCCCTCAGGGTCGACCCACCTATCCAAGTAACAACTGTAAAGTCCAAGTATCCGTGTGTGTAAACATCAAGGGAAAAACCCGAGGAATCACCCCCGGTAAATTCCACTCGATGTAATCATCAAGGTCAACGTAAGAGGATCCACCCTCGAGGTTCACACTTGAGGGGTTGCACAACAGAGCCGTATCGGAAGTGGTTAAGGAGGAAATCACCCTCGATGACCACGACCGATTAGCTACACTATAGAGGTCTCATCAGGAGTGATGTAAGAGGTTCCACCCTCGGCACTCGATGATAACTCTGCAGAGTCGTTCAACTAGGGAGGGTGATGTGCGGTGTCGGGGCCTGGACGTCGATCACGTTGATCGAGTCATCGAACATAAAGCGAGGCAACTGGGACAAGGTGGGGGTCACTGATGGATCGCTAACCAACCTATACTAAGCAGTTTAGGACAAGCCGGTAAGGTATGAAATCAGGTAACAACAACAGGCTATGCATCAGAGTAGGATCATATAGAAAGTAGTAGCAATTCTAATACAAGCAAGAGAGGGAAAGAAATGGGCGATATCGGAATGCTCAAGGGTTTTTTTTGCCTGGTTGCTCAGACAAGAAGGAGGGGTCATCGGTGACGTTGTCGATCACAGCGTCATCATCGGTCTCGGGGTCTACCGGAGAGAAGAGGGGGAAGAAACAGTAAATACAGAGCAATCAATGCATCACAAGGCATAACATGACGATTGGCAGAGCTAGGGTTTCCCTAACATAGTACTACACGTTGCAGACAGAGGGGATAAACATCCAAGGATGAATTCCCGGTGTTATGCGGATTCCGGACCAAGGAAAAGAGGGGGGAAAGTTCCATGTTCAGCATGCCAGGGGCATGTGACAGATGAACTGACCGCGTATCCGGATTCGTTGGATTTATCTGAGCAACTTTCATGTAGAAAACATTTTCATCGGAGTTACAGATTATTTTCTATGAATTTCTAAAGATTTTCTTATTTTCTGGATTTATTTTATCTACAGAAAATGATATATGACGTCAGCATGATGTCACAGTGACATCAGGAGGACAACAGACGGCTGACCAGGTCAAACCTGACCTATGGGTCCAGTGGGACCCACATGTCAGCCTCTGTTAGCCTAACAGTATATTAAACTAACTAATCTAGGTTAATTAGCTACTGGACCCCACCTGTCATAGACTAATTAACTAAACTAATTAGTTTTAATTATTAAAACATTTAAGTTAGTGGAATAAGCGGTGGGGCCCGCGTGTCAGTGGCTGGGGCCTGCCCAGTTAGCACAGTTGACCAGGTCAACTGGTCAACAAGGGGCCAGGGGCCCCACTGGCAGTGACCCAGGGGGTGGCCCCAGGTGTGCTAGCTCAGCGCGGCCGTCGGCTCAACGCCGGTGATGCCAAATGCGGGGGCGCTGCTCGGATCCGAACGAGCTCTCAGCGCCGCGTCCAATGGTGCTCGTAGCATCACCAGACTTGGCCGGAATTGGCGCCGGCGAGCGGTGGAGGCGGCGGCGTGCACGGGTGCTCGACGAAAATGGAGCTACGGCGCGCTATCGAGCAAACGGAGAGGCTGGGGGTATCTACGCGGTGCGGGAAGTGCAACGGGCTTGAGCCCGTGACCAAAAGGTCACCGGAGCCTTGCCGACGGCGAGCTCCACGGCGATGCGTTCGGACGCTCATCAGGGACGGCACTATGAGGCACGAGAGGAAGCGTGCGCGTGTGTGTTGGGCTCCTAGGGACACCAGGAGTCCGACAGTGGCCTTATGCGGCGGTGACATCGACCACATCGACGGCCACAAGCTCGCCGGCGGCGAGCAGAGCACAGACGCGGCGGCAGGTAGCTACGGCACGCTTAGATGCTAACGGAGGGGAGCAAGAGACGGAGAATCTCACCGAGCGGCACAGGGAGGCCGGTGAAGGCTTAGTAGCAGCAGGAGTTAACGGCGCTCATCGGAGACGCGCCGGGGATCCGAGGAAGAAGACGAGGCCGGGGCAGCGTTCGCAGGCACGACAGCGTCCTGCGGCTCGTCAGGGAGGCATAGTCAAAGGGGGTGGAGCGAGCGGACAGGTCGGAGAGGTGCGGAGGTTGCCGTGGCCGCGAGTTCTACGGCGGTGAGGCCATGGCGGCGCTCGGATGCGATGGGGAACGAGGGGGAGTGCAAGGAGGGGTCCGGTGGGAGAGGGAGAGGTGGAGCGGGCGATAGTGGAGAGTGGGGGGGGAGAGGACCGAGGCGGCGGGGATCCTTATCCCCTCGGGGCGGTGCTGGCGAGCTGGTTGTACGAGGAAGGCTCGGGCGGGCGCTCGGTCGGCTGTACAGGAGAGAGAGGCGACCGGGAGGGGGGATGGGTTAGGTGGGCCGGATGGGCCGGTCTAGTTGGGCTAAGGCCCAGGGGAATTAGTGGGGGAGGGTGAAAGTGCAACTATCCCTAGGTGGTTTTGGTAATTCATAACAACATATAGCTCATTGAGCTAATGCTATTCCAAGATTATTATTTCAGGAAAGCTCAATGATTGGCATGGCATGGATGTGAAAGTGGAACCCTCAAAATGCTAAGGACAAAGGATTGGCTCAAGCTCAAAAGCTCAAGACTCTTCATTTTATATTTTAGTGATCCAAGATCACATTGAGTCTTTAGGAAAAGCCAATACTATTAAGGAGGGATGAGGTGTTGGTTAATGAGCTTCTTGCTTCATGTGCTTAGTGATATGCTCCAAAACCCTCAACTACTTTCCCATATCCACATATGACCTAAACCCTAAGCCAAACTCGGTCCTACCAATTCTTCCTATCCGGCGCCACCGAGTTTCACTTGTCATTAGCCACTGCCAAACCCTAGCAATTCAGTTCTACCGATAAGGATCTCGGTCTCACCGAGATGGGGTTGCAAACTCTCTGTTTCCCTTTCGTAACTTTTCGGTCTTACCGAAAGAGCGAATCGGTCCCACCGAGATTGCAATGTAAACTCAGTGTTTCCCCTTTGTAACTTTTCGGTCTCACTGAGTTCCACTCGGTCTCACCGAAAGAGCAAATCGGTCCCACCGAGTTTGCCTGACCAACTCTCTAGTTAGCTAATTACCAAATTCGGTCTCACCGAGTTTGTGTAACCGGTCTCACCAAGATTACGTTATGCCCAAACCCTAACCATATCGGTCCTACCGAGTTGCATGTCAGTCCCACCGAAAATCACTAACGGCCACTAGGTTTACATTTTCGGTCCGACCGAGCTTATTGATTCGGTCCCACCGAGATTGGAAAACTGTGTAACGGTTGGATTTTGTGTGGAGGCTATATATACCCCTCCACCTCCTTCTCATTCGATGAGAGAGCCATCAGAACACACACACCATTCCAACTCATATGTTTTGAGAGAGAACCACCTACTCATGTGTTGAGACCAAGACATTCCATTCCTACCATATGAATCTTGATCTCTAGCCTTCCCAAGTTGCTTTCCACTCAAACCTTCTTTCCACCAAATCCAAATCCTATGAGAGAGAGTTGAGTGTTGGGGAGACTATCATTTGAATCACAGGAGCAAGGAGTTCATTACCTACACACCATTTGTTACTTCTTGGAGAGTGGTGTCTCCTAGATTGGCTAGGTGTCACTTGGGAGCCTCCGACAAGATTGTGGAGTTGAACCAAGGAGTTTGTAAGGGCAAGGAGATCGCCTACTTCGTGAAGATCTACCGCTAGTGAGGCAAGTCCTGTGTGGGCGATGGCCATGGTGGGATAGACAAGGTTGCTTCTTCGTGGACCCTTTGTGGGTGGTTGCTTCTTCGTGGACCCTTCGTGGGTGGAGCCCTGTGTGGACTCGCGCAACCGTTACCCTTGGGTGGAGCCCTGTGTGGACTCGCGCAACCGTTACCCTTCGTGGGTTGAAGTCTCCATCAACGTGGATGTAGGATAGCACCACCTATCCGAACCACGGGAAAAACATCCGTGTCTCCAATTGCGTTTGAATTCTCCAAACCCTTCCCTTTACATTCTTGCAAGTTGCATGCTTTACTTTCCGCTGCCTATATACTCTTTGCATGCTTGCTTAAATTATGTGATGATTGCTTGACTTGTCCTAAAATAGCTAAAATCTGCCAAGAACTAAAATTGGGAAAAGGTTAAGTTTTTATTTGGTCAAGTAGTCTAATCACCCCCCTCTAGACATACTTTCAATCCTACAAGTGGTATCAGAGCTTTGGTCTCCATTTGCTCGATCTCCATAGCTTTTGGTGGTCATAGCCTTGGTTTCACAACCTAGGAGAGTATGGCGTCTAGCGAGGGAAATTATCACCGTAGAGGTCCTTACTTTGATGGTACTAATTTTGCTAGTTGGAAGCATAAAATGAAAATGCATATTCTTGGACATAACCCTGCCGTTTGGGCTATCGTGTGTGTTGGTTTGCAAGGTGACTTCTTTGACGGGAGAGAACCAAACCGTGAAGCTACCGCGGATGAGTTGAAGATCTTGCAATACAATGCTCAAGCTTGTGACATTCTCTTCAACGGATTGTGCCCCGAAGAATTCAACAAAATCAGCCGTCTTGAGAATGCAAAGGAAATTTGGGACACTTTGATTGATATGCACGAAGGTACCGACTCCGTCAAGGAATCCAAGTTGGATGTACTTCAAAGCCAACTTGACAAGTTCAAGATGAAGGATGGTGAAGGTGTCGCTGAGATGTACTCTAGGCTTGCTCTCATCACAAATGAGATTGCTGGCTTAGGAAGTGAAGAGATGACCGATAGATTCATCATCAAGAAGATTCTAAGAGCCTTGGATGGAAAATATGATACCGTGTGCACATTGATCCAAATGATGCCAAATTACAAAGATCTCAAGCCAACGGAGGTGATTGGAAGAATTGTTGCTCATGAGATGTCACTTAAGGATAAAGAGGAACTTCACAACAAATCAAGTGGTGCCTATAAAGCCTCATGTGAAGCCCCTACATCATCAAGTGAGAAACAAGACTTCAATGAAGAATTGAGCTTAATGGTGAGGAACTTCAACAAGTTCTACAAGAGTAGAAGCAAAGATAGAAGCTCCAAGTCAAGGTCCTACAATGACAAAAGATCTTCTAGTCGAGAGCGAAACTGTTACAATTGTGGAAGACCCGGACACTATTCCAATGAGTGTACGGCTCCCTACAAGAGAAGAGAAGATTCTCCAAAAAGAAGAAGCAAAGGATCACCACCAAGAGAGAGAAGGAGTAGAGATGATCATTATGAACGAAGATACTCACGGAGAAGCAAGGATTCGGAAAGGAAGGAAAAATCATCAAGGAGCTACACAAGACGAAGACATCAAGCTCATGTTGGTGAATGGGTATCCGGCTCCGACTCCGACAGCCACTCCGAGAGAAGTTATCACTCCGACTCCGAAGATACTCAAGATGAAGGTGTTGCCGGTCTAGCACTTGTGTCAACCAACTCCTACGACATATTTGACTCACCAAATGAAGGAATTGGAAGATGCTTCATGGCCAAAGGTCCTATGGTAACACACCCCGAGTATGTTGATTTCAATAGTGATGAAGATGACTTGTTAGGTGATGATTTGCTTGTTGACAACTCTAGTGATGAATACTATGATGAAATATCAATTAAACATGCTAATCAAGATAAAACGAATGACAATGATAAGGAGAAAATTGAGGTCCTAACTAAAGAGCTAAACACTCTTAAGTTAGCTCATGAAACCATCTTCGAGGATCATCAAGAACTTTTAAGAGCTCATGAGAAATTACGCTTTGAAAAGCTCAATCTTGAGCAATAGCATGAGTTCTTAAAAGCAATCAATGATGATCTCCGCAAGAAAAGTTCTTCTTACATTGCCAAGCGTTTGCTCTTGTCCACTTACATGCCTCAAGTCAAGTCTAACAAGAAAGATTCTTCCTCTAGTAGTAACAATGATCATGCTAAATCAAATATTGTTACTTCTAGTAGCTCTCTTGATTCCACTAATGATTCTCTTAGCCAAGTTACACTTGAGCAAGAAAATAGTTTATTGAAGGGAATTATAGAGAAAGGAGTGTACAAAAGCCTTGCCGGGAGTAAGCAATTCGAGGAAATCATGCGCAAGCAAGGAATGCACCGGAAGAATCAAGGTGTTGGTTTTGAGCGAAAGTTCAATGCCAATGGAGTTGAGTGGGAAGAAGATCAATACCCCAAGACAAAGTTTGTCCCTCAACAAGAGAAGTATACTTCTTTCAAGGGGACACAAGCTCAAGATGATCTTCCACCACAAGACTACAAGCAAAAAGGCAAGGACAAGCTTCAAGAGGAAATTGATGCATTTGAAGAAGCTCCGAAGACCTTAGTCAAGTGGATTCCCAAGACTACTTCAAGCTCCACTTCATCAAGTACGACTACAACTCCAAGGATTCCCATCAAGATGATGTGGATCCAAAAGAAGAAGAACTAGAGAGTTCTTGAGGGTGACTCCGCCAACATACTTCACTCTTATCATTTTGGCAAGAACAAGTGCAATCAACTTCCACATCTTGCACTAGTTCAAGGAGTCACAAACCCTCTTGTTGGTAAGACAAGGGACAAGGTAACCTAAAAGTTTTCATGGACATCATCTTTTGTGTGCATCACTCTATGTCTATGGATATCCTTGTTTGTTCCTTGTGGGACTAACCCATGTAGGTATTGAAAGTGCAATTCACTCAAATGGATAGCTCCAAGAGATCTACATCAACATTGAGCATCCACATCTTCAATATCTACATGAAGTCATCATCGACAAAACCCAAGGTTAGTTGATCCCTCTTAGGGGGGATATCACCATCTAGGGGGAGCTTTACTCTAAGACTTGAGCTAAAGCAACTCTAAAGATGTGAACAAAACAATGCTTTATGTAAAAGTGGTAACCCCACTTGAGCTTAAACGATGAGTATGACCTATGATCAAGTGATCTCACTTGACTCCTAAGTCAATATACTCATATATAGATGACCTAGTCATCGCAAATTGCTTGATAGATGCTAGAATTGGTTGTGCATGCCTTGTCACATATTTCATTTGCCATCTTATTGTGTGAGCATGCTGGTTGCATATTTTACTCATTCGAGGACATCCACTTGTTGTTTTGATTGTTCGGCTTTATTTCTTTTTGCCAAGTGGATGGACAAGAATGCCTAAGAACCTCCTCTAGCTATCTATGCTTTTCTCGTCTCAAACTCTATTCATGCTGCATCACAAAATTTGATCAAGTCAGATTCGAACCACTCTGTGTGAGGAGCGCTCGGAGTCCCCGATTCGTCATAGACTTAAACTTTCAAAACCTCTTTATGATTCTCGGTCTGACCGATACTCCACTTTCGGTCCTACCGAGATCATTAAGTTGATCTAGGTTTTCGATCTCGGTGCAACCGATTTGAACATTTCGGTCACACCGAGTTTCAGTAACTGCTTGCAGTTATGAATCTCGGTGCCACCGAGTTGTTCCACTCGGTCACACCGACAGGGTCGGGCTATATATAGTCACGGGCAAAATTTGGAAATTTCTCCGAACCCCTTCGCCCGCACGATAGCCTGCTCTGCCCTCGTGGTCTCCGGATCGTCTTCTCGCCGCCAGCCGCCTCCAGTCGCTGGTCTCCATCACCGTCAACGGGAATTCTGCCCCGCCGTTGCCGCTGTAGCAAGTCCCCGCCGAACTAGGGTATGGACTTGATCTTTGTGCTACTCCTCAATCTGATTCCTAGCACATTGTGATCATATTGATTCTAGCCACGTTTGATAAACTTCTATCCAGTCAAAACGCCTGTAGATTAGGTTTGATTCGAAAATTCTAGGTTTAGGTTTCTGCCGAAACCATCTCGGACCCACCGAGTTGAAAAACTCGGTCCCACCGATTTGGCTTATGCCATTGCACAAGTGAGACTCGGTCTGACCGAGAATTACTTATCGGTGTGACCGATTTTGGAACTCTGTGAAACCCTAGCAGTCTCGGTGCCACCGAACTGTGACTCGGTCCTACCGAGTTCACTAGTTTAGGTTCCAAAACTGCTTCGGTATCACCGAGTTTGAAAATCGGTAGATCCGAGATGATTTCAGTAGGAAACTAAAACTAAGTTTTTGGATCATTCTTTTTGCAAAAATCTCTGCATTTTGTGATGCTCATCCTTTCTACCTCATCTATAATCTATTCACAGGGTCAGCAGTCAGTTTGCAGCATGTTTGATCAAAGTGATAGCCAAAATATGTCAGAGCAGCAAGTGGTGATGAGTGAGGGCACTAGTCCCTCCAGTTCATCTGATGAAGGCAGCAGGAGCACTCCTAGCAATTTGCCAAAGGCTGCCACGAGATAAAGGAAGAAGAGGACTTCAGATTCCGAAGATGAGGACTATGTGGCAGAGGAAGAGGCCACTTCCAAGAGAGTTGAGCCAGCTCAAGGCACTAAGCCAGGTCTGAAAATCAAAAGGCCAGCAGGCAGGCAACCAATGTCAAAGGCCAGAATGTCAACTGAGAAGCCCATAGAGCCAGTTGCAACTGAGAGCAAGAAAAGAAAGGAAAGGGTGAAGAAGACTGTGGCTAGAGTGCTTGGCAAAGCTTCCATCATGGAAGAGGAAGAAGAAGAAGAAGTAGCTGCACCAGCACCCAAGGCACCCAAGCTAATGGGAGATGCCATAAAATCAGGGGGAGCTGCTTCCAAGGCCAAGCCAGCTCCAAAGCCAAAGCCAAAGAGGAACACAAGAAGCATTCCTGCAGCTGAAAAGAACAAGGCCCCAGTGCCTGAGACTGTTGCTGAAGAAGAGGAAGAAAATGTCCTAAGGAAGCTAAAGCCCAAGATCCCAGACCACAACGATGCTCATCCTGTGGCTGAGGACATGAAGCTCAGGACAGATTCAGGGCTGAGAAAGTGGAGAGAAGCAGACCCGTATGCTTCAAGGAGAAGGACTGCCGTGGACTACAGGTTTCACACCAAGGAGCAGCAGGATTTTTATGAGACAGTGCTGCTAGATAAGAAGCCCATTGTCTGTGATATGCGATGGGTTGATTGGACATACATCAAGGACAATGAGGAGCACTATCCTGGAGTGCAAGACAGCTTCATGGCTTGTGGAGTAGCTGACTTTGTTGGGCAGAAGCTCACAAAGTGGAACGAAGAACTCATCATGCAGTTCTACTCCACAGCTCACTTTTATCCAGATGGGAGGATCACATGGATGTCTGAGGGTACAAGGTACCAATCCACAGTTGCTGAGTGGGCACAGATCATTAATGCCCCAGAGGAGCAAGATGATGACTTGGATATCTATGCCAAGAAGAATATGGACCACAACTCAATGTCAAATATGTACAAGGAGATCCCACATGAAGCACTTGATACCTTCAAGTTTGGCTCAGTACATTACCTTCTGTCAGGGCTCCCGACGATCAATTGGATACTAAGGCACACCTTACTGCCCAAGTTTGGAGATCACAAGATGATCAGAGGCCATGCTATCAACTTGATACATGTGTTTGATGTGCCTCAGAAGTTCAAGGTGATGAGCCTCATAGTGGAAACAATCAAGAGGACTACAGCAGACCAGAAGAGGAGCTGCGGATATGCCCCTCAGATTCAGGAGCTCATCAACTCCAAGATGGGCACGGGCATATATTTTTTGGACAAGGAACATTTGCCCATCCTTCCAGATTTTGAGAACAATGAAGTTGTGATGACTGAGAACGAGCCATCGTCTGCACAAGCATATGCAAAGAAGGAGAAGGCGAGGAAGGAGAAAGCTGCCAAGATGCCTACTCAAGAGGAGGCATCTGAATACTTCTTGAAGACCAAACAAGAGCAGCTTGGTTACTTGATTGCATCCACGCTGAGGATTGAGCAAAGTCTGGCCACCCTCACTCAGAATCAGCAGAGCCTAGAGATAATCATGGAACAGAAGTTCTATGACTTGGATGTCAAAGTAACGGAAGTTCAGTCTGCAGTGGAGCAGCTTCAGGAGGACATGCAGGAGTGGAGAGGCAGGACTACTACTCATGCCTTTGCCAGAGTACCAAGAGGCCCGAGGTCATCTGCCGTGCCAGTTGCTGACACAAGAGCCACCACCTCAGCACCAGCCACAGCCTCAATTCCACCAGCTCCAGCATCTACTTCAGCTCCAACTCCAGCGTCTACTTCAGCATCTACTGAAGCCTTCGTCCTTGGAGTGATCCGGACTCCACCACCACTAGAAGATCAAGCCTGAGCGTCGATCTAGTGCTATGCATTTTCTAGGAACTTTTTGGTAACTTGTTGCCAAAGGGGGAGAAGATGTATAGATCATAGGCTTCGAGAGAGAGAGTGTTGCTTTTCTCTCTTGCTTTATTTGGTGGTTGTTTTTCGAACTTGTTTGCTTTTGAGTGCTTAAGATACTACGTCATTATTTGTGAGACATTGATGATCATGTGTTTGATCATAAGCTACACTTAATGCTTGCTTAATGCTATTATCTTATCTATCTTATGTGATCATTCATTATTCTTGGTGATGAGTGCATGTATTTCATTCTTATCATTTTAAGCGCTCCACCAAGATGTATGTGACATGGAAGAGTAACCCATGACTCTAACTCTTTGTGCATTTGCAGTCCAAAGCAAATTTTAAATATGCACAAATTTAGGGGGAGCTCTTACTTATCACATACTTCTCAAAGCGACGATATATTTCATGCTTATTATCATTTGTCGAAGCTTTGATCTATATGTTGTCATCAATTACCAAAAAGGGGGAGATTGAAAGTGCAACTATCCCTAGGTGGTTTTGGTAATTCATAACAACATATAGCTCATTGAGCTAATGCTATTCCAAGATGATTATTTCAGGAAAGCTCAATGATTGGCATGGCATGGATGTGAAAGTGGAACCCTCAAAATGCTAAGGACAAAGGATTGGCTCAAGCTCAAAAGCTCAAGACTCTTCATTTTATATTTAATGATCCAAGATCACATTGAGTCTTTAGGAAAAGCCAATACTATTAAGGAGGGATGAGGTGTTGCTTAATGAGCCTCTTGCTTCATGTGCTTAGTGATATGCTCCAAAACCCTCAACTACTTTCCCATATCCACATATGAGCTAAACCCTAAGCCAAACTTGGTCCTACTGATTCTTCCTATCCGGAGCCACCGAGTTTCACTTGTCATTAGCCACTGCCAAACCCTAGCAATTCGGTTCTACCGATAAGGATCTCGGTCTCACCGAGATGGGGTTGCAAACTCTCTGTTTCCCTTTCGTAACTTTTCGGTCTTACCGAAAGAGCGAATCGGTCCCACCGAGATTGCAATGTAAACTCAGTGTTTCCCCTTTGTAACTTTTCGGTCTCGCCGAGTTCCAATCGGTCTCACCGAAAGAGCAAATCGGTCCCACCGAGTTTGCCTGACCAACTCTCTAGTTAGCTAATTACCAAATTCGGTCTCACCGAGTTTGTGTAACCGGTCTCACCAAGATTACGTTATGCCCAAACCCTAACCATATCGGTCCTACCGAGTTGCATGTCAGTCCCACCGAAAATCACTAACGGCCACTAGGTTTACATTTTTGGTCCGACCGAGCTTATTGATTCGGTCCCACCGAGATTGGAAAACTGTGTAACAGTTGGATTTTGTGTGGAGGCTATATATACCCCTCCACCTCCTTCTCATTTGATGAGAGAGCCATCAGAACACACACACCATTCCAACTCATATGTTCTGAGAGAGAACCACCTACTCATGTGTTGAGACCAAGACATTCCATTCCTACCATATGAATCTTGATCTCTAGCCTTCCCAAGTTGCTTTCCACTCAAACCTTCTTTCCACCAAATACAAATCCTGTGAGAGAGAGTTGAGTGTTGGGGAGACTATCATTTGAAGCACAAGAGCAAGGAGTTCATTACCTACACACCATTTGTTACTTCTTGGAGAGTGGTGTCTCCTAGATTGGCTAGGTGTCACTTGGGAGCCTCCGACAAGATTGTGGAGTTGAACCAAGGAGTTTGTAAGGGCAAGGAGATCGCCTACTTCGTGAAGATCTACCGCTAGTGAGGCAAGTCCTGTGTGGGCGATGGCCATGGTGGGATAGACAAGGTTGCTTCTTCGTGGACCCTTTGTGGGTGGTTGCTTCTTCGTGGACCCTTCGTGGGTGGAGCCCTGTGTGGACTCGCGCAACCGTTACCCTTGGGTGGAGCCCTGTGTGGACTCGCGCAACCGTTACCCTTCGTGGGTTGAAGTCTCCATCAACGTGGATGTAGGATAGCACCACCTATCCGAACCACGGGAAAAACATCCGTGTCTCCAATTGCGTTTGAATTCTCCAAACCCTTCCCTTTACATTCTTGCAAGTTGCATGCTTTACTTTCCGCTGCCTATATACTCTTTGCATGCTTGCTTAAATTATGTGATGATTGCTTGACTTGTCCTAAAATAGCTAAAATCTGCCAAGAACTAAAATTGGGAAAAGGTTAAGTTTTTATTTGGTCAAGTAGTCTAATCACCCCCCTCTAGACATACTTTCGATCCTACAGAGGGGGCCTTTCTCCTTCCCCTCCTTTTCTCCTTTTCTTTTCTCTTTTTTAAAGCTTTTCTGATTTAGCTATTTTAGGCCACACAGGGATTTTGCAAAAATGTTGGTTCACCACCAATATTACCAGGAGAATATTTTACACATGATGAACATTTTAGTTTTCATGTTTGAGCATTTTTGAAATTCACTCAAAAGTTGAATTTGAATTCAACTGGAATTTGAAAGAACATGAGACAATAATGATCAGGCACATGTTTAGCAAAAAGATTAACTTAACCCCAGGGGTTACTGTAGCAACATTACACCGGGGTGTTATAGTAGCGTTCAAGCATATTGAAGGGTCCATCCGCTCATGGTAGAAATTTGGACTTGCGTTCATTGGGGAAGCGGTCCTTGCGAAGGTGTTGCCACACAATCTCCAATGTTGAATACCATGGGGTGCTTGTTGAGGTTGCTCTTGGTCGCGAGTCGTTGCACTTGGCGCTCAATGGTGTGCCTTGTATCTTCATGCATCTTCTTGAGATAGTTTACTTGGGCACTCGCGTCCTTGTTTGTGCACTCTTGTAGTGGTAGGGGAAGAATGTCCAATGGGGACAACGGGTTGAAACCATAGACGACCTCAAAGGGGGACTTGCCGGTAGTCGAATGTCTTGCTCGGTTGTAGGCGTACTCAACGATGGGTAGACACTCCTCCCGCTCCTTGATGTTCTTCTTGATCAACACGCAAAGTAGAGAGGAGAGTGTGTGGTTGGTCACCTCCGTTTGGCCATCGGTTTGTGGATGGTATGCTATGGAGAAAAGTAACTTGATTCCGAGCTTGGCACATAATGTTTTCCAAAAGTAACTCAAGAACTTGACGTCGCGGTCCGAGACAATCGTCTTTGGTACTCCATGTAGGAACAATATTTCCCTACAAAAAAGAGTGGCAACATGTGAAGCATCGTCTATCTTGTTGCAAGGAATGAAATGAGCCATCTTAGAGAATCGGTCCACAACAACAAACACGGAATCCTTTCCATTTCTAGTCCTAGGCAAACCAAGCACATAACCCATGCTAATATCTTCCCATGGGTGATATGGAATTGGAAGGGGCATATAAAGGCCATGAGATTGATCTTTTGACTTAGCTTTGCGACATGTAGAACATCGTGTGGTGAAGCGTGAGACGTCGCGGAACATATTGGGCCAAAAATAGTTCTTGGAGAGCGTAGCAAATGTCTTGTCGCATCCAAAGTGTCCCATCAGTCCTCCTCCATGAGATTCTTGCAAAAGCAACAAACAAAGAGAAGACTCGGGGATGCATAGTTTGTTAGCTCTCATAAGATAATCATCTTTGATGTAATAGCCTTCCCAAGATGTATGTGTCAAACATTTGACATATGGAATAGCAAAAGTAGGATCATGCGCATACAAGTCTTTTATGTGCTCAAAGCCAATGACATTCAACTCAAGTTTGGTGACAAGCATGCATATACGGGAAAGAGCGTCCGCCGCAACATTTTCCTTACCTTTAATGTACTTGATGACATAAGGAAATGACTCAATGAATTCACTCCATTTAGCATGATGCTTGTTCAACTTAGTTTAACCCTTAAGGTATTTAAGTGTTTCATGGTCGGTATGGATGACAAATTCATGAGAGCGAAGATAATGTTCCCATTCATGCAAAACTCGCACTAAAGCATATAGATCTTTGTCATAGATGGGGTAATTGAGTTGCGCTACGGAAAGTTTCTCACTAAAGTAAGCTATGGGGCGCTTCTCTTGCGTTAACACACCTCCTATGCCATTACCACTAGCATCGTAATGAATTTCAAAGGGTTTTACAAAGTTTGGTAATGCAAGCACGGGAGCATGAGTAAGTAAATTCTTAAGCTCATTAAATGTGCTATCTTGAGATGGTCCCCAAACAAAGGGTGCATTCTTCTTAGTCAAAGCATGTAAAGGAGAAGCAATGGTGCTAAAATCCTTCACAAATCTACGGTAGAAACCGGCTAAACCAAGGAAGCTACGCACTTGTTGCAAGTTGGTTGGTTGAGGCCAAGTTTTAATAGCATTGATCTTAGATTCATCTACATGAACACCCTTAGAAGATACAACGAAGCCGAATAAAACTAGATTATCAACAACAAAAAGGCATTCGTCCATATTAGCATAAAGTTGCTCTTTACTAAGAGTTTGTAGCACGGTTCGAAGGTGGGTGACATGGTCTTTTAGAGATTTGCTAAAGACAAGAATATCGTCAAAGTAGACCACAACAAATACACCAATATAAGGTCGAAAAAGAAAATGCTTGAGTCGCATGAAAGTACCGGGTGCTTCGGGTAAACCCATAGGCATAAAAAGCCATTCATATAAGCCAAATTTGGTCTGAAATGCGGTTTTCCATTCATCACCTTCTTGGATGTGTATTTGATAGTAGCCACTTTTAAGATCAATTTTAGAGAAAATTGTGGCTCCGCTAAGCTCATCAAGCATATCATCTAGGCGTGGAATGGGGCAATGATAACGCACGGTAATAGCATTGATAGGATGACAATCGGAACACATGTGATATGTACCATCTTTCTTGGGAACAAGGATTACCGGGACGGCACAAGGGCTCAAACATTCTCATAGATGGCCGTTGTTGTACTTGCCGTTGGATCTCCTTAGTTTCATCGGGTTTGACGCGGTAGGGAGCCTTCTTAGGAAGGGGTGCTTCGGGGATGAGGTCGATTCGATGCTCGATGCCTTGTAGTGGAGGTAGACCTGGAGGTAGCTCTTCGGGGAAAACGTCTTTGAATTCCTGCAATAAAGAAGATAACACTAAAGAAAGATTATGAGAGGTACTAGCTTTTGGTGCCTCGTCCTTGCACAAAAGGACATAGTGCATGACACTTGATGGGTTTGCACACACGTCTCTCATCTCACGTTTGGTGGCGAATAGAACTAAGTTCTTCTTGTCGCTCATCATGGAGGCACTCAATTTGGGTTGGTGGCGCTCACTCTCTTTTTGGTGGTTCGATCTCTCACTAGTCTCTCCACAATGGGTGGTTTGCTTGTCGGTGATCACTTGGCTTGGAGACATAGGTCGAAGTACTTACTCCTTTCCTTTCATTTGGTGTGTGCAAATGCCATGGTTGTAGTAGCCACCTATGTAAGTGGATGTTTAATTTGGTTATGCAACCATGTCCTTATAAGTGTGTGTGTATGTGTGTGTAGGTTGTTGTTCTGTATGCAATCCCATCGCACAACACACACACATCTTATTAGCAGCAATCATCTGTGTTATTATCGGTCTTCGCACACATTTCTGATTACATACCTGTTTGCCGCGTATCACACACATCTTGTTATATTGAACCGTTTCTATTCTCTTTTCTCAACGCAAATAGTTCATCCGATTGAACCGCATGTCGTATATCGCACACACCTTGATCCGGCCGACCGTTTCTTTTGTGTTGCCTAATCACAAACAGTTCATCCGAGTGAACTATATGTTGTATATCGCACACACCTTCATCTGGCTGCCCGTTTCTTTTGTTTCTCCTCATCGCAAACAGTTAATTGAACTGAACCGTATGCCCTACATTTCACACGCAACTAAAATCTGAACCGTGTTTGATGCATCCATCATCGCAAATGTTTTGCACCTTTTTACGGGTTTTTACACCACCGTTAGCGATTATTCCATCGCACACAGTTTCGTCGAAGGGTCTCTGATCATAGTGTCGCGTTAGCAGCATCCTGTAGTAGTGACTCTTGCATATTATCGTTTTGATATCAAATCAATGAAAAACTGCTTTAATTCAATCAGTTCCCAATATGCATACCGCAAATGATTACATGACTAAGACATGTTAGGTAGCATTTTGCATCAAAAATTCTACTTTTAGCATTTACCTACTCAAGGACAAGCATGAATTAAGCTTGGGGATGTAGATACATGATGTAGGGTGGGAACTGATGCGGAGCATCCTACGATCATCCCCATGGACCTACCATCGCCTCCACAAGAGCCAAGAGCACCCATGACACGAGCTAGAGCTAGAGCTCTCGAGAACGAGGTGACTTCCTTCCTTAGTGATATTACATATGATCCTCTCGAGACATGGCTACTACCTAAATCTGAGACATTGTGCATGATTAGGTACCAAGAGGACCCTCCCGAAGATGCACGTGAAGGTGTACAAGCCCCAAGTTCATGGATGAAGAGAACCCACAGAAGGAGTCAAGAACACCTCCAAGGACCCGGACATCCGGCCACGACCCCGGACGTCCGGCCCCTGGAGCATCGTCCATTGCTAGCTGCACAGCCTCCGAGCATCTACAGGCCCCGGACATCCGGCCCTGCCCAGAAATCCGGCCTCAAGCCTGGATATCCGGACACCACCGAACCAGAGAGCAGCAAGGCCAGTGCCTCAAGCCCAGACATTCGGCCACCCAGCCCGGACATCCGGCCCCTCGTGAAAGCCTGGACATCCGGCCCGACGCCGGCGTCGGGCCTCCCCTGTCTGCGCACAGTGAAGGGCCGAGGCCTATGTACCCCTTCAACCCCTAGACTATATATACTCCCCCTCGTCCTACTTTCTAGGGTTAGCATTGGTTTAGCTCATTTTCGAGATAGAGCATTGCTCATCCACATCGGATCTACTCCACGAGAGAGACCGCGGCCCCTCTTCGGAGAATATCCCTTTGGATTCAAGACCTCCTTGCAGAGAAGAACATCAAGACCTCCTCACGGAGAAGACCGGCTACCTTTGTATCATCCCTAGTTGTTCGTGAATCGTGTGATCTCTTATGTACTTGAGGATCTAGCACATGTGTGACTATTTCGTGTTGGTTTAGTGATTCTCTCATGTTTCCCCTTGTGTTTCCCCTCGTTTTCCCCCTCGTGCTCTTCGTGTTCTTCACGGGATCTGCTCCTTTCGTGAAAGATCGGCCGATTAGGGTTCTACCCTACATCATCTTGGTATATAGAGCCACGTTGATCATGATTTCGGAGCCTACCCATTGTGTTTCTAGCCTTGTTTTTGTCCCTAATTCGAAAATTCCCCACAAAAATAGCCCCAATTTTTTTGTGATTTGTTAGTGTGATGAAGTTTTGTTGGATTTGATCCGCGGCTTTCGTGTGTTGCAGGTAGATCGAGCTTTCCATCCTCTTTTCCCAAATTTCCATCCACAAATTCCTCCGAATTTTGCCCGGGTTTGCCAACTTCCACGCGGAGTTCATCCGGATCTAGAGCCCGGGCATCCGGCCCGACAGCCCGGACATCCGACACCCCGGACATCCGGCCTTCAAGCCCGAACATCCGGCCCCTGGCAGCATCACTTCCTCTCCACCACCTGTTTTCCGTCCATATTTCGCCAAATTTTGTTCAGGTGCCCACATATACTTCCGCATGCCACCACCACTTTCGCATCGCACCACCATATACCTCATACACAACCACCGCTTACCAATACCAACTCCGACAATTTTGGTCCAATTTTGCTTTGAGAATTTGAGTTGTGGTTCCGTGTCCTACTTGTGTTTTGGCTATTTAGGTACGATTCGACATCAACATCCCCGCCGCTCATTTTCGCCACGGACTCGTCATCAACAATGACCACCTCGACTACATCTTGGTATTTGGGACACTCATTGGATTTTCGTCATCCATTCTTGCTTACGGACGAGGAACCGATGAAACGGTAACCTCACCTTGTTTTTGGACATATCATTCTTGCCATTGCATTGATAGCCATCATAGCCTTACTCCTTTAAGTCGCTTACCCATCTAGACTAGCTTTTGATTATTGCCAGCAACGAGACTTGTGCACATTGGTGATCATACTTCCCATAGCATACATACATAATTGTTGCATATATATTGGTATCATCTCTTGTGTCACAAGGTTGTCATCGCATACACAATTGCTATCTTGGTTCGTGAAGCATTGCATGAGAAAAGAGCTCAAACAACAAAGAGCCAAACAAGGTTTTAAGAAAAAGGGGAATATAAGCAAAGAGCTTTTACGCAAGAACAATAGAATCATACAACATTAAGATTGTCATACTAGATCATCTTGGATCATATCATCGAAACACCTTGCATAGAGCATACTTGGGATAGAAGTCGTTGCATTTTTGCTTAGTAGGTTGTGCACAAGTCTTTGTATCCGCATATTGTGCAATCGTGCTAGCGTCTCTCTAGTGTTGTGCAACAAGAGCATTTTTGTGGATTCCACATTTTGGGTCACCCTTGGTTGCACGACCCCACTTATCTTTTGCTTGTGTGTTTCCGTGTACCTTATATTGCTTGGTCTACTTGTTGCATTGCAATCTTGCGAATCTTTTCCAACATTATTGAAGCTCACTTACAATTGCATCAAATTTTGTTCCACCATCCTAACCAAGCTCCACCATAAGCTTTTACTTGTGTAGGTGTGAGAAACCGACAAGAATTGGTACCAATTGTGCTATTTCCTTGTCCACATTGGAGTGATCATTGATCCACTTTCAACTTTGGTCAAGGTACATTTGGTATTCGTTCTTCTCTTTCTACCACTCACATTTTCTCTTGGAATGATAGATAGGCCAAGTACCTATAACAACCGACTCTTCATTGAGCACGACGATGACATAAACTCCTACTTCACCAAGAGCCACCTCTTTGGTGCACAACATGCTTTGCATCAAAGGCAACAAGCAATGAGTAAACGCATCGACAACCTCGCCGTCGACTTGCGAATCTCCGAGCAACGTACAAGGGACTACTTCGACCACAAGCTTGACGAGCACAAGCAAGAGAACTATGCAAGAATCGATGAGATTCGCGCTTTGTTGCTCAACCGATCTTCTTCCACTTCGTCTTTATCAAGAAGGAGCCGCTCAAGTCGACACTCCGACTTCACCCTCTCCGGCTCAAGTACACTGACATCGAACACTCTTCGCCGTGCCGCGCGCAAGGATGGTCAAGCAAGCCTCAATCCTCTACGTGACACCGACTCTCAAGAGCACCGACAACGTCAAACCCAAGAGGCTTTGTGCTAGCACGAGAAAGATAACGACAACGCCAACATGAAGAGGAAGAGCGAGCACGTCTACACCAAGAT
Source organism: Triticum urartu (assembly GCF_003073215.2). Taxonomy (NCBI): domain Eukaryota; kingdom Viridiplantae; phylum Streptophyta; class Magnoliopsida; order Poales; family Poaceae; genus Triticum; species Triticum urartu. The sequence continues at coordinate 359,063,889 of NC_053028.1, forward strand.
GCACAAGATGCTGAGGAACAACGCCAAGAACAACAACTCCGTGAAGCTCAAGCACTTGATGCGCAACATGCCCTTCAAGATTCAAGTCACGCCGTCGCCACACGTAATCGCCATCGGCGTGAACAAGAGGAAGCACTTCGCAAAGAAGCTCACGAACGAAGATTTCAAGCTCGTGTGCATCGTCAAGTTCCTCCTCGAGCTCGACAAGCCCCCCCCCCCACAAGCTCGCCAAGAACATCAAGTTCATCAAGAGCATGAAGACAATGGAAATCCTCCACGACAAGAGCAACATGAGGTTGAAAACCCTCCTCACCAAGAGCAACACGAGTTTGACAATCATCAACAACATGGACGTCATCATCCCCGACCCCAACACAATGAAGAGCAACTCTATGGCAAGCTAAAGTTCACCATGCCCAAGTTCAATGGAAGCAACGATCCCGAAGAGTATATTTCATGGGCATTGAAGGTCGACAAAATCTTCTGTTTGCACAACTATGAAGAAGAGAAGAAGATCGCGATGGCATCCCTTGAGTTTCAAGACTACGTCCTCATTTGGTGGGAACAAGTTATCAAGCGCCGAGTGGCAAGAGGTGAACCACCCATCACTACTTGGGCGCAAATGAAGGATGTCATGAGAGCACACTTTGTGCCTACCTACTACAACCGCGACCTCTTCAAGAAACTCCAACTACTCAAGCAAGGAACCAAGAGCGTTGAAGAGTACTACAAGGAGATGGAGATTACCATGATAAGAGCCAACGTCACGGAAGATGATGAGCAAAATATGGCACATTTCTTGAATGGACTCAACCATCCTATCAAGAAGATCGCCGACTTCCAACCATACTCAAATCTCATCGAGCTTGTGCATCAAGCTACAAAAGCGGAACGTCAAGTGCAAGACGATTACAAGTATGCCAAGTTCTCATCCAAGTCCTACGGCTTCTCCAACACCCAAGCTTCAACGACTCCAACACCGTCTACCAAGCCTTCTACAAGCAACATCGACAAGTCGAGTTCCAAGAAAGCTTCGCCAACTCCAAGTCATCCTCCTACAACGAGCAACTTCAAGCCGAGAGCTTCATCATCCTCAACCCCAACCGATGAGACCGCCAAGACCAGTTCCTTCAAATGCTTCACATGCGGAGGCCGAGGCCACAAGTCCTATGAGTTCACCAACAAGCGGACCATGATCGTCAATGACGACGGCACCTACGAATCGATGAGTGAAGGAGAAATGGACGCTCTTGAACAAGTCGCCATGCACCGGCAAGTGAATGATGCAGAGGAACAAGTCTTTTGCGATAAAGATTCAAGTCCCGCTCTTGTTGTCTCCAAGGTCTTGACTCTCCAACATCACCAAGACATAGACCAAATATGCCACATATTCCACACCAAGGCCGGCATCAATGGAAGATCCGTCAAGGTCATCATCGACAGAGGGAGTTGTCATAATCTCGCAAGTGAAGAACTTTTCTCCAAGCTCCAATTGCCCAAGATGAAGCACCCACATCCATACAAAGTGCAATGGCTTAGCGACTCTGGCACTATCCAAGTAGAGCATCGAGTACAAGTCTCCTTCAAAATTGGTGCCTATGAAGACACTTTGGAGTGTGACGTCGTTCCAATGACCGTTTGCCACCTTCTCCTTGGATGCCAATGGCAATTTGATAGAGGAGTCATCCACAACGGCCGAACGAGTCACTACATCTTCAAGATGAAGGGAAAGGAGTACGTACTTCGTCCCATGTCTCCAAGCCAAGTGATCGCCGACAAGCAAGCCACCCATCGTGGAGAGAATAGTGAGAGAGCGAGCCACCAAAAAGAGAGTGAGCGCCACAAGCCCAAATCGAGCGCCTCCACGATGAGAGAAAAGAAGAACTTAGTCCTATTTGCCACCAAAAGTGAGATAAGAGGAGTGTGTGAGAACCCATATAGTGTCCTACACTACGTCCTTTTGTGCAAGGACAATGAACCACAAGTTAACACCTCTCACACTCTTCCTCTAGTGTTGTCTTCTCTTCTGCAGGAATTTCAAGCTATTTTCCCCGACGAGCTACCTCCGGGACTACCTCCACTATGAGGCATTGAGCACCGCATCGACCTCATCCCCGGAGCACCTCTTCCGAACAAAGCTCCCTACCGTGTCAACCTGGAAGAAACCAAAGAAATACAAAGGCAAGTAAAGCATCTCATAGACCATGGACATGTGCGTGAAAGTTTGAGGCCTTGTGCTATCCCGGTCATTCTTATGCCAAAACGAAACGGTAGCTTTCGCATGTGCTCTGATTGTAGACCTATCAATGCTATCACCGTTCGTTATAGGTATCCCATTCCACGCCTTGATGATATGCTTGATGAACTTAGTGGTGCCACTATCTTTTCAAAATCGATCTTAAGAGTGGTTACTATCAAATCCGCATACAAGCGGGTGATGAATGGAAAACCGCTTTCAAAACCAAGTTTGGCTTGTATGAGTGGTTAGTCATGCCTATGGGTCTATCAGAAGCACCGGGTACTTTTATGCGTCTTATGAATCATGTCTTTCGACCTTACATTGGTGTGTTTGTTGTGGTCTACTTCGATGATATCCTTGTTTTCAGCAAGTCTCTCAAGGAGCATGTCACCCATGTCCGAACCATTTTACAAACTCTTCCAAAAGAGCATCTCTATGCTAATATGGAGAAATTCCTTTTTGGCGTTGATAGGCTTGTTTTCTTGGGTTTTGTTGTATCTTCTAAGGGTGTTCCTGTTGATGATTCCAAGATCAATGCTATTAAGACTTGGCCACAACCAACCAACTTGCAACAGGTGCGTAGCTTTCTTGGCCTTGCGGGTTTCTATCATCGCTTTGTGAAATATTTTAGCACCATTGCTTCTCCTTTGCATGCTTTGAGCAAGAAGAATGCGCCTTTTGTTTGGGGACCATCCCAAGATATCGCTTTCCATGAGCTTAAGAATTTGCTTACTCATGCTCCCGTGCTTGCATTACCCAACTTTGACAAACCCTTTGAGATTCATTGCAATGCTAGCGGTAATGGCATAGGAGGTCTGTTAACGCAAGAGAAGCGCCCCATAGCTTACTTTAGTGAGAAACTCTCCGGAGCGCAACTCAACTACCCCATGTATGACAAAGAGTTATATGCTTTAGTCCGCGTTTTGCATGAATGAGAACACCATCTTCGCCCGCATGAATTCATCATTCATACCGATCATGAAATGCTCAAGTACCTCAAAGGTCAAACCAAGTTGAACAGGCGTCATGATAAATGGAGTGAATTTAATGAATCTTTTCCTTGTATCATCAAGTACATTAATGGTAAGGAAAACATTATGGAGGATGCCCTTTCCCGAATATGCATGCTTGTTACTCAACTGGAGTTGAATGTCATTGGCTTTGAGCACATAAAAGACTTTTATGAGCATGATCCTACTTTTGCTACTCCTTATGCCAAGTGCTTGACGCATACCCCTTGGGATCGCTATTACATCAAAGATGGATATCTTATGAGAGCTAACAAGCTTTGCATCCCCGAGTCTTCTCTTCGTTTGTTGCTTTTGCAGGAATCTCATGGAGGAGGCTTAATGGGAAATTTTCGATGAGACAAAATGTTCGCCACGCTCACGAAGAACTACTTTTGGCCCAAGATGTTTTGCGACGTCAACCGCTTCACCAACTGATGCTCTACATGTCGCAAAGCTAGTCCAAAGCTCAATCCCATGGCCTTTATATGCATCTACCAATTCCATATTAACCATGGGAAGACATTAGCATGGACTTTGTACTTGGTTTGCCTAGGACTCGGAATGGGAGGGATTCCATGTTTGTCGTTGTGGACCGTTTCTCAAAAATGGCACATTTCATTCCTTGCAACAAGATAGACGATGCTTCACATGTTGCTAATCTCTTTTGTAGGGAAATATTGCGTCTACATGGTGTGCCAAAGACTATCGTCTCGGACCGCGACGTCAAGTTCCTTAGCTAGTTTTGGAAGACTCTATGCGCCAAGCTCGGAATCAAGCTACTCTTCTCCATGGCATACCATCCTCAAACCAACGGCCAAACGGAGGTGACCAACCGCACCCTCTCCGCTCTACTTCGAGTACTCATCAAGAAGAACATCAAGGAGTGGGAGGAGTGCCTACCTATCGCCGAGTTCGCCTACAACCGAGCAAGACATTCAACAACCGGCAAGTCCCCATTCGAGGTCGTCTACGGATTCAACCCTTTGTCCCCATTGGACATTCTCCCTCTACCACTCCAAGAGCGCATCAATTTGGACGCAAGTGCATGGGTGACACATCTCAAGAAGGTGCATGAAGATACAAGAAACACCATCGAGCGCCAAGTTCAACGCCTTGCGACCAAGCTCAACTTCAATAAGAAACCTATGGTATTCAACACTGGAGATCTCATGTGGCTACACCTTCGCAAGGACCGCTTTCCACAAGAACGCAAGTCCAAGCTTCGACCACGAGTGGATGGACCTTTCAAGGTGCTTGCACGCTACAACGACAATGCCTACAAGATCGACATTCCACGCGACAAGTACGCCGTGAGCGACATCTTTAATGTGAAAGATCTCTCTCCCTACCATGGTGATGAAGAATTTGATCCGAGGATGGATCTTCCGCATGGGAGGGGAGATGATGCGGAGCATCCCAAGGTCATCCCCATGGACCTACCATCGCCTCACCAAGTTCCTAGTGGACCCATGACACGAGCACACGCAAGAGCTCTCGAAACCGAGGTGACATCACTCCTCTCACGTTTCCACTTTGATACACATGAGACATGGCTACTACCTCATACAGACACATTGTGCATGCTCAGGTACATGGAGAAGCTAAGGAGCAAGGAGAAGAAGAAGAGGAAGATGGACGTGAAGACGGAGAAGAAGAAGTGATGAAGAGGAAGCTACAGGCTCCGGACGACCGGCCAAGACCGGACGTCCGACCCAGACCGGACGTCCGACACTTCCACACCCGAGCCAAAACGACGGACTTCTGACGCTCCACGGACGACCGACGCTCCTCGGACGACCGATCCCGACCGGACATCCGACCGAGGACCACCCAAGCCGAATCTACGGACGTTCGGACCCTCGCGAGCCTCCGGACGACCGGTGACTCCCGGACGTCTGATGCTTGTGTGCTGTTTCGTGTTGGGCCGCAGCCCATGTACCCCTTCGCCCCCTCTTTTGCACTAAGACTATATATAGACCTCCTATTCCTTCTAGCTAGGGTTAGCAAAGGATTAGCTCATATTTTGTGTGAGAGCTTTGCTCATCCACTTGGATACCTTCTACTCGGAGATTCGAGCCTCCAGCGGAGAAGATCCCCCAAGAGGATTCAAGACCCCTTTTAGGGAAGAACTCAAGACCTCCTCACGGAGAAGACCGGCTACCCTTGTATCGTCCTTAGTTGTCTGTGGATCGTGTATCTTCTCTTATGTATTCGCGGATCTAGCACATGTGTGACTTGTTCTTGTTAGTTTGAGTGTTCCTCTTGTGTTTCCCCTTGTGTTTTCCCCCGTTTCCCTCCTTGTGTTCCTTGTGTTCTTTGGGGGATCCGCTCCTTTTGTGAAAGATCGGCCGATTAGTGTTCCACCCTACATCACATTTGTTGAATGTTGACCACGTGGAGCATGCCGCTCTTAGAGCACCAACGTGGTGGACGATGGTGAGGCCTTGGAATGGAATGACCCGGAGCCGGCAAAGACACATCAGTGGATGCCCATGTTGAGGGGAGTATGACGGTTGACTGGTTCGGCTGCGGCGCGACGTTCCCGTCACCAGAGAATAATAGGAGGTGCGGGTGGGTAGAGGGATGGCCAGGCCAGTGGAGGGAGTAGGGTGGGCCGGTGAAGCCTGTGCGACATCACAGCCAGCCACAAGAGGAGGGCGCAGGCAGTCCCGATGGCGTTGGTTTAGGCGGCTGGAGCAGGAAGATCAGAGATTGAATAAGCACGTCGGCCGTTGGATGGACATCCAACAATCAGTGTTGCTAGAATCGTGCGTTGACTATAAGTTGACAAAGCCTTGCATAAACAAGTTGGCCTCAAAATCTGTGGCGTGTATAGCCGAATTGCTATTATTTTTATAATTTATAACCCATTTGCTAATTCATATGGAATTTATTGCAGCCCATTTTCCATTTTTAGAATTGTCGCCCATTTTCTGGTCAGTACTAGGGTTAAAATTTTGAACTAAAAAATATGCGAAATTTTAAAAATTCACATATTTTTGCTAGGGTACGAAATATTTTTAATCCCAAAATTAGAAGCCATACTAAAACTAATTTAAAAATAAAGTAATACTATGTTATGTTAAAATCCAATGAAATACAAAATATCAGTGAAGAACAAAAACAAAAAAGAAACTAATTTCCCATTTGCTATATATTTTTGGAATTTGCAGCCCATTTCATATTACTTTTAAGATTTACTCCCCATATTCTGGCCATGCCGGAATGCATCCCTCTTCGTCTTGAAAGATTTGCAGTCCAGTAAGTCGGAGAAAACAAATAGGCCTAGGTTGGGTATTCTTCAAAAAGAAATGGTGGGCAGCCTATTTTCTCAAAGAAAAAATTGTTGGGCTGGTCACGTTGTTAGACGGGCCATAGAGACCGCACAACCCAATTTATACCCTACTTTTTCTGAACAAAACCTCAAGAAAATGTGTTGTGCAATTCTATCGTTAATTGACTATACGTTGTGTAATTCTGTCGTTAATTGACTATACATTGACAATGATGTGGGTCCCTGCTACTTCTAGAGCTTGCGTTGATTTTTCCCTTGAAGAGAAAAGGGTGATGCAACAAATTAGAGATAAGTATTCCCCTCAGTTAAAAACCAAGGTATCAGTCCAGTAGGAGGCACAAGCAAGTCTCCAATATATGCACCTGCACAAATGTGACGCCCCGAGACCGATGCACCAGGTGTCTTCCAGTTATTCACTGTCTTGCCATGTCATTTGCTTGCGTGTTGAATCTTTCCTTGTCATCATGTGCATTTCATCATCATGTTTTCAAAACTTGCATCTGTCCCGGTCTCCTCGTTCTTTCAGTTGTCCGTTCTAAGCCCAGACACACTTGCACGCGCCCGCGGCACCTTCGAAATATTATTTTATAAGTGGCTGAAAAATGTTCTCGGATTGGGATGAAAGTTGGCGTTTGGTGTTGTTATGTTGTCAGTAGACCGCCTGCCAAGTTTCATCACATTCGGAGTCTGTTTAATGCCCCGACGGATAACTATAGAGACATTATAGTCGGTCAAATCGTCGGACGTTTTCGGTCTCCGAAAACAGTTGCCGGCCTGCATTCCCCCTCTTTCCTCTCAGCCTAAGCCCTTCCTCACAGTCCACCGCCAGGCCACGAAACCCCTCCTTGCACAGAGCATAGAACCCTCTCACGCGTCCGAGACTGTCCCGAACCTGACCCGGATAGTCGTCACCATTGGGTCCGGAACATCCCCAAACATCCCTAAAACATCTCCGTTTTCTTAATTGGATTTCCTAACCTATTTATTCTCGACCGTCGGATTTCAATCAGATGATCAAAACTCCCCTCTTTCCCTATATATATATAGACTCCCTAGTCTATTTTTGGTCAAACCCTAACTTCTAGGGAGTTTGTCCCATCGAGCCGCTACCAACCATTTTCCCCTCGGGATCCATCCCCACCTATAAGCATCTAACCCCTGATCCCCTCCTCTCGATCTTGTTCGGATCGAGGCCACCACCGCCTTCGCCCGAGAGCCACCAGTAGGACCCCGTCAAGCCCGCGCCAAGCCCCTGCCTCGTCGAGTTTTCCTCGCCGCCCGGATCCTTTCCCCAACCACCGGACCTCCCTGCAAGCGTCGCCGTCGGCGACCACAGGCCCAGCACCCTGCCTTGCCTCCTTCCCTCGCTCTTCTTCCTCCCTTGCCTCTCTCTCACAGCGTGCTCCCTCTCTCTCACATGTCTCTGCAGGAACCGAACAACGCCGCCCGACCTTGGATGCCGCCATGAACACTGAGCTCCTCAACCCGCACCTCGCTGACACCACAGGCCGCGCCCTCCGACGACCCCGCCTTCGGGGACAACGGCCAGGACCGGCCTCATCCCGTCCTCTCCTCCCGGCATCTCTATCTGATTCCTTCCCCTGCTACCTCTCTGAATCGCTCTCTCTATCCTTTTCTTCAAGCAACAGCAGCTACCACTACTCTCCATGGAGCTCCTCCATCGGCCGGCTCCAGGGCCGACCCACCAGATCCGGTCTCCCCTCGCCTTCTCCGCCTCGCAAGCCCCTCGCCACGTCCGCAAGTCTAGCCGTCGCCAAGTCCCTGCGCCTCTACTGTTGCTGCCTGATCCTCGTCCGAACAGAGGACGAGCGCTTCCTCGTCGGGCGCCTGGGCTGTAGCGCGCGTTGACCGGCCCAGTGCTCGGCCTCCTGGCCTAGCAACGCAACCGCTGGCCTCCTCTGTTTCCAACTGGGCCGGGCCCATGGGTGAGAGGCCCCCTCCAGCTCCCCTGTTTCTGTTGGGTCAGTTCAAGTTTTGGCCCATTGGTGTTTTTTTTCCAGTGCGGCGATTTTCCTTTTATTCCAGCGAATTACCAGTTTTACAGAAAAGTCCCCCTAGTCCATGCATATTAAAACTCTCAAACCGTGCACCATATGTTAAAACTTCATATATGAAACTTACTTAGAATTTTGTGTAGGTTAATAATTTGCAACTTTCATCCATGTTAAAGATGTTTAAATTGTTGTTTGATTAAATTTGCTTAAATAACTTCCTAAAATACTCTAATTCATAACTAAATAACCGTAACTCGTAATTTAATAAACTTTATATGTAAATGGGGTAGAAAAATGCCTAGTTTAAAATGGTGCACTCATCTAGCATGTTTAACAACTATAAAATTGTGTATAGGTCAGATCAGTACCAAATCTAAAATATGCACATGAGGATTTTCCGGACTTGTTGCTTGTTGTTCCGGCCTCATTTAAACTTGCCCAGATAGGTAGTTTTCATATGATTCACCCCTTTGCCATGCTAACAAACATTTAATATTGTTGAGTACTTAAACGAGATCGAACTAAATAACTTGAATGTGGTGTTCCGTCAATATGCAACTCGTTGCATATTGAACTCCGCTTAATTTGTAGTATTGTTTGTGCATATTGCCATGCCATGCCTTTTTAAACCGGACATGCATCATACTTGGTTGTGCATCATGCCATGCTTATGTGATGGTTGTTTACTATGTTGTTTGCTCCTTTCCGGTATTGCTTCTTCGGGTTAGTTCCGATAACGTCGCGTTTGTGAGGATCCGGTCGACTTCGTCCGTTTATCTTCTTCATGGACTCGTTCTTCTTCCTTGCAGGATATTAGGCAAGATGACCATACCCTCGAAATCACTTCTATCTTTGCTTGCTAGTTGCCCGGTCTATTGCTATGCTGCGATACCTACCACTTGCTATATCATGCCTCCCATATTGCCATGTCAAGCCTCTAACCCACCTTTCCTAGCAAACCGTTGTTTGGCCATGTTACCGCTTTGCTCATCCCCTCTTATAGCATTGCTAGTTGCAGGTGAAGATTAAGTTTGTTCCATGTTGGAACATGGATATGTTGGGATATCACAATATCTCTTACTTAATTAATGCATCTATATACTTGGTAAAGGGTGGAAGGCTCGGCCTTATGCCTGGTGTTTTGTTCCACTCTTGCCGCCCTAGTTTCCGTCATACCGGTGTTATGTTCCTTGATTTTGCGTTCCTTACACGGTTGGGTGTTATGGGGACCCCTTGACAGTTCGCTTTGAATAAAACTCCTCTAGCAAGGCCCAATCTTGGTTTTACCATTTGCCTCACCAGCACCTACCCTTCCCTCGGGTCGGCCAACCCGAGGGTCATCTTTATTTTAAACTCCTGGGGCCAGTGCTTCTCTGAGTGTTGGTCCGAACTAGAGTCCTTTGCAGCGCCACCTCGGGGAAACTTGAGGGCTGGTTTTAGTTGTACAGAGCGCTCATCCGGTGTTGCCCTGAGAACGAGATATGTGCAGCTCCTATCGAGATGTCGGTGCATCGGGCGGTATTGCTAGTCTTGTTTTACCATTGTTGAAATGTCTTGTAATCGGGATTCCGAGACTGATCGGGTCTTCCCGGGAGAAGGAATATCCTTCGTTGACCGTGAGAGCTTGTGATGGGCTAAGTAGGGACACCCCTGCAGGGTTTTGAACTTTCGAAAGCCGTGCCCGCGGTTATGGGCAGACGGGAATTTTTTAATATCCGGTTGTAGAGAACTTGACACTTAACTTAAATAAAATGAATCAACCGTGTGTGTAGCCGTGATGATCTCTTTTCAGTGGAGTCCTGGAAGAGAACACGGTCTCGTGTTATGTTCAAATGTAAGTAGTTTTAGGATCACTTCTTGACCACTTCTAGTTCACGACCGTGCTTTGCTTCTCTTCTCGCTCTTATTTGCGTATGTTAGCCACCATTTATGCTAGTGCTTGCTGCAGCTCCACCTCACTACCCTTTCCTACCTTTAAGCTTAAATAGTCTTGATCATGAGGGTGTGAGATTGCTGAGTCCTCGTGACTCACAGATACTTCCAAACAGTTGCAGGTGCCGATGATAACAGTGCAGGTGGCGCAACCGCGCTCAAGTGGGATCTCGATGAAGATCTTGATCGTTGCTTTGTTTCGTTTCTTGTTGATCAGTAGTGGAGCCCAGTTGGGATGATCGGGGATCTAGCATTTGGGGTTTTCTTCTTTTATTTTGGTTCCGTAGTCGGACCTTGATTGTATTCTGGATGATGTATGTTTAACTTGTATTTGCATGATAGTGGCGATTGTAAGCCAACTCTTTATCCCTTTCTTAATGAGTACATGTGATTGTGTAAAGATTACCCCTCTTTCGGCAAAACCACAATGCGGTTATGTCTCTAAGTCGTGCCTCGACACGTGGGAGATATAGCCGCATCGTGGGTGTTTCAACAAACTAACAAACACTTGCACACAACACGAAAAAGGGGTTGTCAATCCCTTCACAGTCATGAACAAGAGTCTTATATCTTATCTTCTATATCTAAATAGGGGCACTCCACTAGATGATTTTCGTGCCTTCTCATGAAGCCACGTCACCCAAACTGTTCTAGCCGTTGATGCAACATAGATCGGTGGTCTACAGCCGTCTGATCAAGAGTTGGCCAAAATTACTGAGAGCTGCCACCGCTAAGTGAAAAGAACCCTTCATTCCGATTCCTTCTCCTTCATTCTTTCTTCTCCAAACAAACTGGATATACAAAAGCGCAACCATTCATCAATTGTGATCGGTCATCCCCGTGGCTTCTCGACCTAGCTCGCCGTGGTACCGCGGTGCCCCCCAGACAGACTCCTCCGCTTCGTCGCATGGTTCCCTCGATACCGTGTCCCTGGAGTGTTTCTTCGATAGTGACATAGTGTGGCCGGTCGTTCCCTATGGCCAAGCTCCTTTTCTCGATCTCCTTTGTTACCGTACAATATCTTCTGCACTCTAGTGGATGGGTTTGTGACTAACAAGGCAACAAATTTTATGTTTGAAGTTAACACAATCTGTGGCCTAAATTGTCCAATATGATAGGATTTGATAGTAGTTGTGCGTCTTTGTTTGTTCGTGCCTGTGCAGAAGGTTGAAGACGACCCTCAATTTGGGCTAAAATGAGAAGTAAACGAGGTTGAAGACGACCCTCAAATCATGGATGCCTACGTTGCCAACAATAGTAGATGTCATTTGTTTCCCATGAGGATTCAGTTTCTCCACTCTGCCTTTAATTGGTCGCTACCCAGAACTCCATCCATATTTTTGGAACTATGTTGTATAGACAGGTAAGTGCATTCCTGCTTTGTTCGTGTTGGAACAGTGTTTAGCAATTTTTGGATTTTGTAATAGAATTCTTTTTCCACAAGAGATGGATAGATAGGCCGTTATATACTAGCATGCAGTTAAATTTGTTTCGGAGAAGGGAGTACTACTATTAATGATTGTTTATCTCATCTCCAGTCAAGTTGTTTGTCAAAAAGAAAATGATATGAACATGCAGATATATCCAGAGTTCCAGACCATGCTTCAACTAAGCATGCCTTTTTTGTACTCTGAGCGGATATCATATAAGAGTAGTGCTATGCACACGACAGATCGGTGCACGATTTAGACATGATATGCCATCTAGACCATTGGATTGCCTCATTTCTTTAATCTGGGTGACCTTTTAGCATCATGTTTACAACACTTTCGATTCAACTATGCAGCTTTTAGTTACTTCTTTGCATTGTATGGATTGTGCATTCAACTCTCCCCTTCCGTATGTGTGTACATTAATTCCGAGTGTACAACTTTCAGATCGATTTAACTTTTTCTCCTGGCATAATTTTGCAAGACAATATCAGAACCATAATGTCGTAGCAGTATATTGCAAGTTCCCCACCTGCTCTGTATCAAATTTGAGTTATGCCATTTAATTTTCACAATTTAACTTCATGGAGCATGACAGTTTGAATGTTTTCACGAAACACCTCGCCTGATATCATGCCACTTCGTTCAATGATTGCCTCTATTTTCTTTAATACACCTTCAAAAGATTTCTAACAAAATATCCCGCTGCAATGCCCGGGGTATCAACTATAAACTATATCTACTAATTAGAAGGACCATACGAGCCTCCACGTTAATCCTAAAAAACTAATAATAAATAACCATTAGATCTTAATCCTGCGTCTAGAATAAAACATGACATGGAAATTTTATTCCCAAGTCCATGGGTATTACGCTTGGATGGAAAGACCCAGGAGTCGATAGGTATTACGCTTGAAAGGAAAGACCCAAGAGTCCTGAGTACTGCATTGGTAAGGAAACTTGCAATGTCAAAAAAAGAAAAAGAAAATGTGCAAGACGGACGGAATGACTTTGATAGGACGTAACAACAAGTCGTACATGCAAAATCCCTAAGGATAAAATACAAAAGGAGACTTCTCTGATTTTGTTTTTTTAGTTCAAATGCTATACATCTAGATATCTCACATAATTAAAAATAATATTCTGTAGGCTTTGCCTGGGCATAACAATTAATTTAAACTTTTCCCCTTCGCTTGCACAAGGAAATGAGCTAACAAGTTAAAGATTTTTTGGAAACATACTGATGAAGTTACATGTACATGTGTAACACAACTATACATATATCATTCCACTAAAATATATATACGGACATCATAGATGGATAATGTTTTCATCCCTACAAATCTACAACACAGTTTTCCCCATGAAATTCCCGGAGCGCTCCACCAGGGGTGATTAGGGTTTGTGGGTGGAGTCAGGCGGCGCGTGCTGATCTTCAGCACGGTGCACATGATTTATGGCTTGAAGATGGCAACATCATCGGCCCATGGCAACGGGAAGGAGCCCTTGTCGCCCTGTGCGGCGAGGGCGAGGTTAGCGGAGGCTCTATGTAAACTGGATATCACCGAGGAGGAGGCCACGCCGCTTGTGAGATCTAGTAGAGATAGGTATAAAAGAGAAATAAAAGAGCAAAATAAAGAAAATATAGGATGGAAAATAGACCCGGGGGCCATAGGTTTCACTAGAGGCTTCTCTCTTGAAGATAACATACAGTGGGTAAACAAATTACTGTTGAGCAATTGATAGAAAAGCGCAAAGTTATGACGATATCTAAGGCAATGATCATGAATATAGGCATCACGTCTATGACAAGTAGACCGACTCCTGCCTGCATCTACTACTATTACTCCACACATCGACCGCTATCCAACATGCATCTAGAGTATCAAGTTCATAGGAACAGAGTAACGCCTTAAGTAAGATGACATGATGTAGAGGGATAAACTCAAGCAATATGATATAAACCCCATCTTTTTATCCTTGATGGCAACAATACAATACGTGCATCGCTACCCCTTCTGTCACTAAGTGAGCACACTGCAAGATTGAACCCAAAAGTAAGCACCTCTCCCATCGCAAGAAAAACCAATCTAGTTGGCCAAACCAAACCGATAGTTCGAAGAGAAATACAAAGATATCTTAATCATGCGGAAAAGAGTTCAGAAAAGACTCAAATAATATTCATACATAATCTGATCATAAATCCACAATTCATCTGACCTCAACAAACGCACCACAAAAGAGTATTACATCGGATAGAACTCCAAGAACATCAAGGAGATCATTGTATTGAAGATCAAAGACAGAAAAGAAGCCATCTAGCTACTAGCTATGGACCCTTAGGTCCGTGGTAAACTATTCACGCTTCATCGGAAGGCAGAAGGGTTGACGTAGAGGCCCTCCGTGGTCGAATCCCCCTCCGGCGGAGTTACGGAAAAGACCCCAAGATGGGATCTCACGAGAACAAAAGCTTGCGGCGGCGGAAAAGTATTTCTGGTGTGCCCTCTGGTATAGGGGGGATATTTGAGGATTTATAGTGCAGAGATTAGGTCAAGACGATCCATGAGGGGCCCACAAGCTAGGGGGCGCACACCCATGGCTTGTGGCCGCCTCGTGGATCTTCTAGCCTCCTCTCCAAGTCTCGTGGGTTTCTTTTGGTCCAAAAAAAATCACCGTAAAGTCTTATTCCATTTGGACTCCGTTTGATATTCCTTTTCCGTAAAAATCAAAAACAAGGAAAAAACAGAAACTGACACTGGTCCCAAAAATAATATAAAATAAAATATTAATGCATATAAAACATCCAAAACAGATAATATAATTCCATGGAACAATAAAAAATTATAGATACGTTGGCGACATATCAGTCCCAGATATCAGTAGGGTGGGTTAGAGTAAAAAATTCGAGGGGTGCATCTGAGTAGTAAAGAAGCACTTGCTTGCATTTAGGAGTGGACCTCGTGGGTCCGTACTGTCATACGCATAACTACAGTCCTCTCCCGATTCACTATGTTTACAAGGCCGGACGGTGGCGCCGCTGCGAGCGCACCAAGGCGGAGGAGGACGACGAGGCCTCAGACGGGAATGAACATGAGCCAGGGAAGATGCCGCAGTGTGCCCGTAGGTGGAGGGGAGTACGAGGGTTCACTGGTTCTTGTGTGGGGTGGGTTGTCGTCGCCGGAGAAGAATAGGATGTCGGGGAGAGTGGAGGGGTGGCCTGGCCAGCATTTTAGGGTACGATAGGGTGGCGATGCATGCACAGTAGCACAACCAGCCGTAGAAGGCGGAATAGGCGCTCTCGCCGACGCAGGTTTGGTTTTGGCGACTGGACCAGTTAGAATCAAAAACTCATTATGATAGATTATAAGAATTAATTTTATATGGCTACAACTTATTGTAAAATGCCGCGGGGCACCTTTTTCTTCTTGAGGTTTTCTTAATAAAATTTTCTTCTTGAGGTGTGAAGCCGAGCACATTCAGAAGCCCTGTGATAAAGTGGTGTCGCCAATATGTTGGGCTGGGTTCGGCATTCATATTGAAAAATAATAATGCACCGGAACTATTTACCATGTTGACTACGATTTGCATGGGTCCGCTGGTTGCAGGAAGAAAATGGTGGGAGAAAAAAGACTGGACGCTATCTTTGCCTAAGAATAATATCGACTGAATGTAATGACACTCTCATAGTAAATAATATCCTCCTGTTAAAATTTTACTTTTTGAATCATAAATTTAAGAACCGATGCATGAGCAATTGACTTTATTTATTTATGTTTAGGGGACCATGAGCATGTACCTGGGCCTGGTTCATGTGAGAGCCTCCATCCCAGTTAATTATGGCCTCCTCTATTGGGCCTTCGTCACTGGGCTGCATGTGATCGACAAGTGGAAAATGTGTTCCGTACCAAAAATAGTATGCGCTACGTATGGGGCTCTCAAGGATTGGACCATGCAACGACTTCCAAAACATTGTGTTTGTCGTTCTAACAACACAGTTATTCAACCAACAGACGAAATATATTACTGATTGTACATTGAAAACAACAGCGACAACAACCAGGGCTAGGGGTGCAACAAAAGCAGCAAGCAAGCCAGAAGAGTAAAGACACAACTCTCTCTTCCAAACCAAACACCAGCCAACATTACAAAAGGGCTACCAAAAAAGAACAAGTGTATGCATCAAACTAAATAAAGATCCTACTACACTAAGTGTACACATCTAACTAACTGGCCTAGTTAGACGTTACTATTTATTAAGCTATGGAGATTGGCTGACGACTTGAACCAGATGGGTGCCTGACCGAGGAAACTCCAGCCTGCAGGTCAAAGTATGGGACTTGCGACCCTCTCTCCTACTTTGGGCTGCAGAGCGTGGCGGCACATATCAGGGTATGGTGCATGGAGAGACACATGGTGCGTTGTGTACACACAGTTTTGCCCGATGAATGAAACCGAGCTGCCATCATGATACTTGCCGTCGGTTATCTCCTGGTTAACTGGATAATTTTGTCCGCGAAACATAGAGCATGTACCAAGGCCACTTACGAGCCTCCAGTAAAAAAATCCTAAAGTCCCAGAGAAGCTGGGATCTTGCTCAAAGACCATGTAGTGACTGTGATTGTATTCTGTAAAACATCACGTCTGGTACGTGCGGACGATCATCAATCATTCTCCTTCATCTGATCGAGCTAGGAACCACCTGCAACTGCCATGTCGCTTTTCTTTGAACGGTTCTCGGATTAGGAAGGGTAGGGACGCCAGTTGGCGTACAACATCATATCAAGTTGGAGTCAAATAAACAAGGGCTGATACTGTAGTCAATCTTAAGAACAACATGTTATGAGCATGAATATTTTTTCAGTAAATGTTGACAGTAATATAAGCAAGCCATCATGATATCATAGGAAAGTAACATATTGATGTAAGAACCATTTGTAGCTATGAATGGAGTAGGCCAGCAATACGTCCAGCCATAGAAGAAGTCCATAGCGTAAATGAAGCCCTTGTGTTCAATGGCATCAGAGAGCCATGGAGGATGTATGATCCTGCGATAGACGTGCAGATTTATCCACTTACCACAGTGACCTGTCAGATAGGTGAGACCACGGTTGAAGAACGCAATTAGCCTGGAGTCTTCATAATTCACATATCTTGTGGGCACTTGGTAGATTACAACCTTGAGCAAATCAAACTTGGTATCATGTTGGCTACTGTAAGATTCCGAGTATTCTGGGCTGCGGTGCCAAAGCAGTGCAGTGTTAATCAAAGGAAGGGGATCAATCGCTGTGTGTAGACCTCTACGAGCATCCAGCTGCCGCGACCGTCGACGAGCACCATCCAAGACGTGTTCATGCCGACCCAGTACATACCGTTAATGTAGTTGATGGTGACGGGGATCAGATCGCAGTCGAGGGGGTTGATGCTCACCACCCTATGATCGTTATGCTGCGTGACACACCATTTATGAAGATTAGGCGGCATTAGCAAGCAGGGAGGTGGCTTAAAAAGCTCCGGCCAGGGCTTTGAGTAATCGGCACAGCCCCGATGAGCACGCGGCGAGTGGGATGGTACTGAGATTGTCCACACGCGAAACAATGAGTTTGATTATGTCTGTGTGGAGCGAATTCTAGCCACTCTTTTGACAAACACTGCCCGGTTCTGCCATTGTTAGTGCTTGGGTTTCGGAAGAGGGGGGAGGCTCCTAGCGAGGATGGAAGATTGGACGATTATGTGTGGACTAGGATGGAGAAGCAAATATGTGCTGCGGGAAGTGGACATGTAGTGATGAACAATGTAGCAGCAACACGCCACTTGACTTATGAGACACATCCCAGTAGCGTAGGGTCATGTCGATGCCAGACAACTTGAGTGACCACAATACTAGTACAATAAATTACAGTACCTACCACTATATGCCCGAGTAGTATAGTGGAGTAGGACTCTGCTCTACTACTAGCACCGGAGCGTGGAACGACTACGAATCGCCACGGTGCTAATGCCAATCCCTAGCAAACATTTGCTGGGAGACATGGTAGTTGCGAACGCGTGCGTCACAGTTACAATACATGTGTAAGGGTGGCACGTTTGTCAAATACTATGGCTTTAAAATAGGCCACCATAGGATGGAAATCTGACGGTTGCGATTGAAGAGATTAATGTTTTGAGTGGAAAGATGGATGAACTTATGAAATTGTTTGCTAATAAAAGTGTTTCTTATGATCCTAATGATATGCCTTTGTCCACTTTGATTGAGAATAATAATGAATCTATGGATGTGAATTTTGTTGGTAGGAACAATTTTGGTAACAATGCGTATAGAGGAAACTTTAATTCTAGGCCATTCCCTAGTAATTCCTCTAATAATTATGGTAATTCCTACAACAACTCTTATGGAAATTTTAATAAGATGCCCTCTGATTTTGAGACTAGTGTTAAAGAATTTATGAGTTCACAAAAGAATTTCAATGCTTTGGTTGAAGAAAAATTGCTTAAGATTGATGAGTTGGAATGATATAATTTTGGGGAAGGCTAGAGATCAAGATTTATGTGGTTGGAATGGAATATCTTGACCTCAACACAAGTGTAAGTGGTTCTCTCTCAGAAAATGTACGCTGGAAGTGTAGGCATGTTCTCATGGATCTCACCACGAATGAAGAGTGGGTGGAGGGGTATATATAGCCTCCACACAAAATCTAACCGTTACACACAAATCACCAAACTCGGTGGGACCGAATCATGAAACTCGGTTGGACCGATCTAGTTCAAAATGTGAACGTTAGGGTTTTCGGTGGGACCGACATGTCAACTCGGTGGGACCTATTTCGTTAGGGCTAGGGCATAACGTAATCTCGGTGAGACCGACTACACAAACTCGGTGAAACTGATTTTGGTAATAGACTAACAGAGAGTTGGTTAGGCAAACTCGGTGGGACCGATTCGCTCATCACGGTTGGACCGAAACGTTACGAAAGGGAAACAGAGAGTTTGCATTGCAATCTCGATGGGACCGATCGCTCATCTCGGTTTAACCGAAATGTTACAAACGAAAACAGAGAGATTACAATCCCATCTTGGTGAGCCTGAGATCCCTATCGATGAGACCGAAAAGAATAGGTTTTCTGGCAGTGGCTATGTCAATTGAACTCGGTGGCACCGGATAGAAAGTTTCGGTGGGGCCAAGTTTGACTTTAGGTTTAGGACATATGTGGACATGAGAAAGTAGTTGAGGGTTTTTCGAGCATATCACTAAGCACTTTGAGCAAAAAGCTCATTAAGCAACACCTCATCCCCTCTTGATAGTATTGGCTTTTCCTATGGACTCAATGTGATCTTGGATCACTTAAAATGAAAAATGCAGAGTCCTGAGCTTTGAGCTTGAGCCAATCCTTTGTCCGTAGAATTTTGAGGGATCCACTTTTCTCATCCATGCGATGCCAAACATTGAGCTTTCCTGAAATGTTTATCTTTAAGTAGCATTAGCTCAATGAGCTATACATTGTTAGGAATTACCAAAACCACCTAGGGATAGTTGCACTTTCAATCTCCCCCTTTTTGGCAATTGATGAAAACATATATATCAAAGCTTCGACAAATGATAAATAAGATTGAGAAAACATCGTCGCTTTGAGAAGTATGTGATAAGCAAGAGCTCACCCTAAATTTGTGCATTATTTAAAATTTTCTTTCGAATGCAAATGGACAATCGATTAGGATCATGGGTTACTCTTCCATGTCACATACATCTTGGTGGAGCGCTCAAAATGATAGAAGTTAAATGCATGCACTCATCACCAAGCAAGTGAATGATCATATAAGGATATAAGAGATAATATCATCCAACAAGCATTAAGGGTAGAATATGATCAAACACATGATTAAACAAGTATCTCACAAGCACATAAAGTATATCACACAAGCACACAATAAAGAAGTTTAACCAAAATAGCAAGAGAGATAAAAAGCAACACTCTCTCTCGAAGCCTATGATCTATACATTTTTCTCCCCCTTTGGCAACAAGTTACCAAAACGTAAAATGCATAGTGCTAAACGTCTCTCAGGCTTGGTCTTCATGAGGTGGTGTCGAGAGAACTCCAAGGACGAAGGCTTCAGATGATGTAGCTGGAGCTGATGGAGTGGCTGCTGGAGGTGGCACTGGAGCTGTAGCTGCTGGTGCTGATGCTGTAGCTCGAGTATCTGTCACGGGCACTACAACAGATCTTTGTCCTCTAGGCACTCTAACAAAATCATCTATAGTAGACTTGCCCTTCTTCTCCTCTGCTTCCTCCTGAAGCTGCTCAACTGCAGTTTGGATCTCAGTTACTTTCAGATCAAGATCATAGAATTTGGTCTCTATAATCCTCTCCAAGCTCTCCTGGTTTTGAGTCAGGGTGGCCAAGCCCTTCTCAATCCTCAAGGTGGATTGGATCAGATATGCTAGCTGATCTTGCTTGCTTTTCAGGAAAACCTGAGATGCCTCCTCTACACTTGGCATCTTTGCAGCTTTCTCTGCCCTTGCATTCTCTCTCTTCTCATGTACTTGAGCTGAAGATGGTTCATTTTCATTCATGACAATAGTGTTTTCTTCAAATTCAGGGTAGATGGGCAGGTGCTCCTTATCCAGTAGGTATTTGCCTGTGCCCATCTTTGAGTTGATGAGCTCCTGAATTTGTGGGGCATACCCACAACTCCTCTTCTGATCAGCTGCTGTCCTTTTGATTGTCTCCATAATCAGACTCATGACTTTGAAATTTTTTAGGGACATCAAACAAATGTAGCAAGTTGATGGCATGTCCTCTGATCATCTTGTGATAATCTGACTTGGGTAGAAATGTGTGCCTGAGGATCCAATTTATGGTAGGCAGACCAGACAACAGAAATTAGACAGATCCAAACTTATGAGTGTCCAAAGCATCATCTGGGATCTCTTTGTACATGTCGGCCATTGTGTTGTGGTCTTTCTTCTTCTTAGCATAAATATCCAAGTCATCCTCATTCTCTTCTGGGGCATTGATCAACTAAGCCCATTCTTCAACAGAAGATTGGTACCTAGTACCTTCTGACATCCAAATGATCTTCCCATCTAGGTAGAAGTGGGCAGTGGAGTAAAACTGCATGATGAGCTCATCATTCCACTTGGTGAGCTTCTGAGCAACAAATGTATCCACTCCACATGCCTTGAAGTTGTCATATACACCTGGATAGTGATCTTCATTCTTCTTTATGTACTCCCAGTCAACCCATCTCATGTCATACACAATGGGCTTCTTGTCAAGCAGGATTGTCTCATAAAAGTCTTGATGTTCCTTGGTGTGGAACCTGTAGTCCATAGCAGTCCTCCTCCCGACGCATATGGATCAGACTGTCTCCATAACCTCAGTCCTGCATCCTTCCTGATTTTCATGTTTTCTGCCACACGGTGTGCATCATTGTGGTCAGGGATCTTGGGCTTCAGCTTCCTCAACACAACTGAGTCATCTTCTTCTTCAGTAGCTTCAAGCACTGGGGCCTTGTTTTTCTCCTCAGCAGGAATGTTTCTAGTGCTTCTCTTGGGTTTAGGCTTCTGAGCTGGAGCAGCAGCCTTGGGAGCAGCTTTGGGCTTAGATGGGGCAGCCCCTGATCTGATTGCATCTCCCATGAGCTTCTGAGCTTCGGGTGCTGGTGCAGCATCCTCCTGCTCTTCTTCTTCTTCTTCTTCTTCTTCTTCAGAATCAATCCTCATTGAGGGCTTGCCAAGAACTTTGGCAGTAGTGGTTCTTGCCCTTTTCTTCTTCTTATCCTCACCAGCTGCTTCTTCTTCAGATTCAATGGTGAACTTCATGGTTTCACCTGTGGCAACTTTCCTTGGCTTTGAAATTGGAACTCTTATTGCTGGAGCCTTTGTTTTCAGTCCAGGCTTTGTTGCAGCAGTTGTGCCATAGTCCTTTTCAGCACCTTTTTCTTTGAAGTGGCCTCATCCTCAACAGCCACATAATCTTCATCCTCTGAATAAGAAGTTTTCTTCTTCCTTGTCCTGGTAGCTTCCTTTGGCAAGTTACTTGGTGTGCTCCTGCTGCCCTCATCATAGCTGCTAGAGGGATCAGAACCCTCACTCATCTACACCTGCTGTTCAGACTTGTTCTGGCTATCACTTTGGTTAGACATCTTGCGGGTAAACTGTCAGCAGACCCTGTGAATAGATTATAGATGAGAAAGAGAAGATGAGCATCACAAAGTACAGGAGTTTTGCAAAACAGATGACTCAAAAACTTAGTTTTAGTTCTCCACAGAAAGCATTTTGGAGCTACCGATTTGTAAACTCGGTGATACTGAAGCAGCTTTTGGAACCTAAACTAGTGAACTCGGTCAGACCGAGTCACAGTTTGGTGGCACCGAGACTGCTAGGGTTTCACAGAGAATCGAACTTGGTCACACCGTTTTGCAATTATCGGTTAGACCGAAAATCACGTGTGCAATGGCCTAAGCCAAATCAGTGAGACCAATTTCTACAATTCGGTCGGTCCGAGATGAGTTCGGCGGAAACCTAACCTAATTTTTCAAATCAAATCTAATCTACGGGATGTTTTCGTTGGACAGGATGTTCTCATACGTGGTAAGAAACATGGCAAAGCAATGTGCTAAGAATCAGAGTTAAAGAATAGCACAAAGATCAAGTTCACACCCTATCTCGGCGGTGAACTTGCTACGGCGGCAACGGCGGGGTAGATTGCCGTTGATGGCGGCGGAGACCAGCAGCGGGAGGTCGCTGGCGGCAAGAGGACGATCCGAAGACCCGAGAAGGCAGAGCAGGTTACGCGCGGGCGAAGGGTTTCAGAAAATTTTCCAAAATTTGACCCGTCTGTATATATAACCTGATCCTGTCGGTGTGACCGAGTGGAACAACTCAGTGGCACCGAGATGCAATACTGCACGCAGTTACTGCAACTCGGTGTGACTGAAATGTTCTAATCGGTTGCACCGAGATTGAAAACCTAGATCAACTTAGTGATCTCGGTAGGACCGAAAAGGATGAATCTGTCCGACCGAAATGCAGAAAGAGGTTTTGGAAGTTTAAGTGTAGGATGAATCGGGAACTCCGAGTGCTCCTCACACAGAGTGGTTCAAATCTGACTTGATCAAACTTTGTGATGTAGCATGAATAGAGTTTGAGACGAGAAAAGCATAGATAGCTAGAGGGAGTTCTTAGGCACTCTTGTCCATCCATTTGGCAAAAGAGAAAAAAGCCAAACAATCAAAGCAACAAATGGATGTCCTCGAATGAGTAAAAATATGCATTCAATATGCTCACACAATAAAATGACAAATGAAATATGTGACAAAGCATGCACAAACACTCTAGCATCTATCAAAAAATTGGCGATGACTAGGTCATCTATATATGAGTATATTGACTTAGGAGTCAAATGAGAACATTTGATCATATGTCATACTAATCGTTTAAGCTCAAGTGGGGTTACCACTTTTACATAAAGCATTGTGGTGTTCACATCATTTGAGTTGCTTTGGCTCAATTGATTTGAGTAAAGCTCCCCCTAGATGTGATATCCCCCCTAAGAGGGATCAACTAACCTTGGGTTTTGTCGATGATTACTTCATGTAGGTGTTGAAGATGTGGATGCTCAATATTGATGTAGATCATTCAGACACTACTGGAATCAGCTACTTTGCCATCTGCCAGCTCTTTGCCGTCTGCTAGCAGACGGCAAAGAAGCTCTTTGCCATCAGCTACCCAAAAGCAGACGGGAAAGAATTGGCTGATGGCAAAGAAAGCCTTTGCCATCAGCCAGTTCTTTGCCGTCCGCTAGCTGACGGCAAAGATTCTTTGCCGTCGGCTAGCAGACGGCAAAGAGGGAGGGGCCCTACTGACGAGCTGCTTAAAAAAAACTTAACGGGCCCCCCTCTTTGCCGTCTGCTAGCAGACGGCAAAGAGCAAATAAGCGGACGGCAAAGGGGGGCGGACGGCAAAGATTTAACATATCTAATGGCGCGCGCCCCCCACCCCGCGCCCTCTCTCTGTTTCTCTCCCCTGCTCCCATACGCGCGCCGCCGCCACCACCACTCGCCCGCCGCCGCGCCCCGGCCCCCCCGCGCCCCACCGCCCCGGGCCCGGCGCCGCCGCCCCGCCCCCCCTCCTCCACCGGCCCCTCGCCTCATCGCCACTGCCGCCGCCCTGCCCCCCCTCCTCCACCGGCGCCCCGTCTTAGCGCCGCCGCGCCCTGGCCCCCGCCCCCCCGCGCCCCACCGCCCTGGGCCCGGCGCCGCCGCCCCAGGCCGCCCCGCCCCCTCCTCCACCGGCCACCTCCTCCACCGGCCCAGGTGAGCTCTACCTCTCCTTTGTTTTTCCTTTTTTTTCTGTTTTTTTAGTTTTAGGTTTATGTTTAGTTTAGATTTAGTTTCAGTTTTAGGTTTAGTTTTAGGTTTAGGTTTAGTCTTAGTTTAGTTTTAGGTTTAGATTTAGTTTTTTCCTTTTTTTCTGTTTTTTTAGTTTTAGGTTTATGTTTAGATTAGATTTAGGTTTAATTTTAGGTTTAGTTCAGTTTTAGGAAAGAAAAAGAAGAAGAAGAAAAAAACAGGAGAGGAGGAGGAGAAGAAGAGGAAAAAGGAAAGGAGGAAGAAGAAGAGGAGGAGGAGAAGAAAAAAGAAGAAGAGGAAGAAGAAGAAGAAAAAAACAGGAGAGGAGGAGAAGAAGAAGAGGAGGAGAAGTAGAAAAAAGAAGAAGAGGAAGAAGAAGAAGAAGAAGAAGAAGAAGAAGAAGAAAAAAACAGGAGAGGAGGAGAAGAAGAAGAGGAAAAAGGAAAGGATGAAGAAGAAGAAGAAGGAAAAAAAGGAAGAAAAGGAAGAAAAGGAAGAAGAGGAAGAAGAAGAAAAGGAAAAAAGACCCCGACCCGGCACCCCGACACGACACCCCGACCCCGAGACCCCGACCCCGACACCCCGAGCCCGACCCCGACCCCGACACCCCGACCCCGACACCCCGACCCCGACACCCCGACCCCCCGAGCCTGACCCGACACCCCGACCCCGAGCCTGACCCGACACCCTGACCCCGACACCACACCCCGACCCCGAAACAACACCCCAACACCGACACGGCACTACCCCGACATCGACACGACACCCCGACCCCCCGACCCCGAAACAGCACCCCGACCCCGACACGGCACCCCGACACCGACAGGACACCCTGACCACCGACACCTCCCGAAAAGGTGTTCTTTGGCCTTCCAGAGGCCGACGGGGTCATATATTTGTGAATTATTAGTTAGGTCATATATTTTTCGATTTTGTTATGAAAAACATCATATATAATTGTGTTGATCGTGTAGTTTTAAATGTGCAGATGTTTCATCGCTGCGAGGTTTGGTGTTAGACGACCTCGCCGTGCGTTTGACGAGCTCTGCCCCTTCGTTCGTGGGTGAGCACAAATGACAAGTCCTCCTCCCCCATTAATTATTTGATCTATTCCGATGAAACTTGATAGCTAGCTATATATGTGTCTTGAATCATCAGTATGCGTAACCAATATGTGTCTCGCGTTCGAAAGCGTCATAGTTATAAATATGCATGCATTTGCATATTTATAACCTTGATTCTTTCGAATTGTCCAACGCTATCCATGGACAGCCCGAGTATGTGTAGATTGGGTTCGTTTTCCATATGCTTTGCTCCGGATCCGACGCATATATTTCGTCAGTACCTCCCCTGTTGTTCTCCGGGTACACATCCTCTCTATTTATTGCAGAGACGTGTATCAGGAGAACAGCGGGGAGGTGCTGCCGAAATTTTGCGTCGGATCCGGAGCATAGCATGGGAAAATGAACCCAATCTACACATACACGGGTGGGATTAGGACCTATCATTACCTATTAGAGTGTAGGTTGCATGGACGTAATAAAATTGACAAAGTAGATCAACTAATGAATATATACATGGTGAATTACATATATAATTGTTGTGTGTCCAGTAGCTCTGAAAGTCAAGATGAGTGACCGTGCTTGGATGTATACCGGTCACACTGGTCAGAACAAATGGAGCGCTGAATGGTTCACAAAAACTAAGGGGTTTGTGCAAGCCGCATTTGCAAATGGCCAAAAGAAAACCTGGTGCCCCTGTTTCCGGTGCGGCAATTGGGAAAAGAAGACAGAGGCTGAAATGGGCAAACACCTGCAGAAGAGTGGTTTTACACCCGATTATACGGTGTGGACATTTCATGGTGAGTTTGCCCAATGTGACCGAGCTGAGGTGGATCGTCGTCGCACCGACGAGCATGGTACTGGGATGGAAAACATGGTGCAAGGCTATGATGATGCTCGGGATTCGGACGAGGAGATGGAGGAATCTGCAAAGGCCTTCAATGAAATGTTGGAGTCTTCGAAACGTCCTCTCCACGAGCACACTGAGCTTTGTTAGTTGGATGCCATCTCACAAGTAATGGCTCTGAAGGCTCAGTTCAACTTGGGCAGAGAATGCTATGATGCAATTATGACAGTATTTGGATGCTTTCTACCCAAAGGCCATGTAATGCCTGCAAACCTGTACCAGTCGGACAAAATCCTCCGTGCACTGAAGATGCCCTATGAGAAGATACATGCCTGTGAGAAAGGATGTGCCTTATTTAGGCTTGACTCTGCGGACTTGAACTATTGTCCCATTTGCAAGTCTTCCAGGTATATTGTGGTAGACAACGGTATGGGTGAGAAGACACAGACCAAAATCCCCGTTAGTGTTCTTCGGTATATGCCAATCGTACCAAGACTTCAACGTCTTTTCATGGTCGAAGAGATGGCCAGACAGATGACATGGCACAAAACAGGCAAAAGAACCGAACTAGATGCAGATGGGAATCTGATGATGGTACACACATCGGATGGTGTTGCGTGGAAAAAGTTTGATGAATTACATGCTGACAAAGCGGCAGATCCGAGGCATCCTCGAGTCGGCATCAGCACGGATGGATTGCATAATTAGCTTAGTTAGCTCATAGACGATCCATTTTACCTAAGTTAGCTCTAAAATGACCCATTTTACCTAGGTTAGCTTATAAATGATCCAGTTCATCCAAGTTAGCTAAAAAATGACCCATTTTACCTAGATTAGCTCCTAAATGATCCATTTTACCTACGTTAGCTTTAAAATGACCCATTTCACCTAGGTTAACTCCAAAATGACCCATCTTACCTAGGTTATCTCATAAACGATCCATTTCAACTAATTTAGCTCATAAACGATCCATTTCACCAAGTTAGCTAAAAATGATCCATTTCACCTAAATTAGCTCTTAAATGATCCATTTCACCTAAGTTAGCTCAAAAAGATCCATTTCAACTAAATTAGCTCATGAATGATCCATTTCACCTAAGTTAGCTCAAAAACGATCCATTTCAACTAAGTTAGCTCATAAATGATCCATTTCACCTAAGTTAGCTAAAAAACGATCCATTTCACCTTAGTTACCTCAAAAACGATCCATTTGACCTTAGTTAGCTCATAAACGACCCATTTCAACTAAGTTAGCTCATAAATGACCCATTTCACCTTAGCTAGCTCATAAATGACCCATTTCAACTTAGTTAGCTCATATATGATCCATTTCACGTAAGTTAGCTCATAAATGACATACTCTTCTTGTTCTAGTCTTCTTCTTGTTCTACTCTTCTTGTTCTAGTCTTCTTCTTGTTCTACTCTTCTTCTTGTTCTACTCTTCTTCTTGTTCTACTCTTCTTGTTCTAACTTTCTTATTTTTCATTTTGCAGATTTCATTCACTTGACGAAAGCTTGCATAGATGGAGTGCTCCTTATCCCTTTCTTTGTTTCTTTTGTATCGTTGAACTATGCATGTATCGTTGGATGAAACTATTGTAATATATATGGTTGGATGCCTCTATGTTGAACTTGTTATGTATGATGGAACTATGCATGTAATATATATGGTTGGATGATGAAGTTATGTGTTGGATATCTTATATGTTTGCTCTGTAATGGCCTTTTGAAATATATCTATATATGTCATATATATTTGTGATGAAAATTGTTGGATTTAATAAAAACAGATAAAAGAGCCAATATGCAGGCTCTTTGTCGTCTGCCACCGACGGCAACGGGCTCTTTGCCGTTTGCCGCGGACGGCAAAGAAGACACGTGGCATCCAGCTGTGCTTCCTGGGAGCTGACCCATTTGGTCAGTTTGCCTATAGTGGCAGACGGCAAAGACTTTGCCATCAGTGGCGGACGGCAAAGAACCTGCCATGTAGTGACGTGTAGATGACATCATACGGCGGACGGCAAAGACACTAGAAATTTTGCCGTCAGCGGCGGACGGCAAAGGCCTGCCGTTAGCCACTTAACGGACTGACAGCGCAATTATTGCCGTCCGCTCTCTTTGCCGTCCGCCGCAGACGGCAAAGGTCCTTTGCCGTCAGCCGCCAGGAAGCAGACGGCAAAGTAGCTGTTTACCGTAGCCTACTTTGCCAGAGCCTTTTGCCGTCCGCGGCTGACGGCAAAGGCCTTTGCCGTCCGCTGTTCATGCCTTTGCCGTCCGCCGTGGCAGACGGCAAAATAGCTGATTCCTGTAGTGAGAGCAATCCTTTGGAGCGAGTTGGAGTTTCAATACCTACACAGGTTAGTCCCACAAGGAACAAGCAAGGATATCCATGGACATAGAGTGATGTGTACACAAGATGATGTCCATGAAAGCATTTGGTTACCTTGTCCCTTGTCTTACCAACAAGAGGGTTTGTGACTCCTTGAACTAGTGCAAGATATGAAAGTTGTTTACACTTGTCCTTGCCAAAATGATAAGAGTGAAGTAGGTTGGCGGAGTCACCCTCAAGAACTCTCTAGTTCTTATTCTTAGGGATCCACACCATCTTGATGGGAATCCTTGGGGTTGTAGTCGTACTTGAAGTAGAACTTGATGTAGTCTTGGGAATCCACTTGACCAAGGCCTTGGGTGCTTCCTCGAATGCATCAATCTCCTCTTGAAGCTTGTTCTTGCCTTTTTGCACCTGGAACTCAATTTTACAAGCCAGATCTTGCCTTTGAAATGTATTCGAAGCCCGAGAGTGGGTTACGGGCGCATACAACTTTTGGTTGTGATTGTTTAGCGGGTCATGGGGCTCCAATGGAGTTTCTGTGGAAAAATTGTTGTCGTTTTATGGATACAACATCGCAGGACAGACCATGAAATACAACTTTCAAGGTAAGTTGATCACACCGACGAGCCATCTTACACCATTCGGAATGACCTATAATTTTTCTAGTGCATAAATGGAGTGAGGATGAACTGTTATGTACTTTTTGATCCAAGAATAATGCACCCGCTGGTGAAAACGCGACGGTGGTAGCGGGATGGGTGATAGACCATGTAAAGCATCAATTCTTGGGTTCCGATGCAACGAAGAGCCTCCTGCTTGTGCCGTGATTGAACCTGTAGTCTTTCTAGTTTGTAATGGAAGGATGGTGCATTTTTCTATATGTTATTGTCCATATATCAATCCGTAGGTGAGCTCACAGAAGGGTGGTAGAGGGTGGCAGAGTATACTTCAAGCATAAAATCTTCTAGAACCCAATTTTACAAGCCGGATCTTGCCTCTGAAATGTAGTCGAAGCCCGAGAGTGGGTTACGGGCGCATACAACTTTTGGTTGTGATTGTTTTGGCAGGTCATGGGGCTCCAATGGAGTTTTTGTGGCACAATTATTGCCGTTTTATGGATACAACATCGCGGGACAGACCGTGAATAAAACTTTCAAGGTAAGTTGATCGCACCGACGAGCCATCTTGCACCATTCAGAATGACCTATAATTTTTCGAGTGCATAAATGGAGTGAGGATGAACTGTTATGTACTTTATGACCAAAGAATAATGCATCTGCTGGTGAAAACGTGAGGGTGTAAGCGGGATGGGTGACAGACTATGTAAAGCATCAATTCATGGGTTCCGATGCAACAAGAGTCTCCTCCTTGTGTAGGGACTGAACTTGTAGTATTTATAGTTTGTAATGGAAGGATGGTGCATTATTCTATATGTTATTTTCCATATATCAGTCTGTAGGAGAGCTCACAGAAGGTTGGTAGAGGGTGGCAGAGTATACTTCAACCATAAAATCATCCGGAACTCAATTTTACAAGCCGGATCTTGCCTCTCAAATGTAGTCGAAGCTCGAGAATGGGTTACGGGCGCATACAACTTTTGGTTGTGATTGTTTTGGCGGGTCATGGGGCTCCAATGGAGTTTTTTTGGCATAATTATTGTCGTTTTATGAATACAACATCGCGGGACAAACCGTGAATACAACTATCAAGGTAAGTTGATCGCACCGACGAGCCATTTGGCACCATTCGGAATGACCTATAATTTTTTGAGTGCATAAATGTAGTGAGGGTGAACTGTTATGTACTTTATGATCCAAGAATAACACATCTGCTGGTGAAAACGTGAGGGCGGTAGCGGGATGGGTGATAGACCATGTAAAGCATCAATTCTTGGGTTCCGATGCAACGAAGAGCCTCCTCCTTGTGTTGTGACTGAACCTGTACTCTTTCTAGTTTGTAATGGGAGTATGGTGCATTGCTCTATATGTTATTGTCCATATATCAGTCGGTAGGTGAGCTCACGAAAGGGTGGTAGAGGGTGGCAGAGTATACTTCAAGCATAAAATTGTCCGGAACTCAATTTTACAAGCCGGATCTTGCCTCCGAAATGTTGGCGAAGACCGAGAGTGGGTTACGGGCGCATAAAACTTAGAATGGAATATCTTGACCTCAACACAAATGTAGGTGGTTCTCTCACTGAAAATGTATGTGAAGGATTTCTTGACCTAAACACAACGGAAAAACCAACGTATTGTGAAGTTTTCAAGTTTTTGGGCAAAGATTTGATGGATTTTGGCATAAGGAGTGGCAAGAGCCTAAGCTTGGGGATGCCCAAGGTACCCCAAGGTAAAATTCAAGGACAACCAAAAGCCTAAGCTTGGGGATTCCCTGGAAGGCATCCCCTCTTTCGTCTTCGTCTATCGATTACTTTACTTGAGGCTATATTTTTCTTCACCACATGATATGTGTTTTGATTGAAGCGTCTTGTGTGATTTGAGTCTTTGATTTTTTTTGTTTACCACAATCATCCTTGCAGTACACACCTTTTGGGAGAGACACACATGAATCGGAATTTATTAGAATACTCTATTGTGCTTCACTTATATCTTTTGAGCTAGATAATTTTGCTCTAGTGCTTCACTTATATCTTTTTAAAGCACGATGGTGGTTTTATTTTATAGAAATTATTGATCTCTCATGCTTCACTTATATTATTTTGAGAGTCTTTTAGAACAGCATGGTAATTTGCTTTGGCTATAAAATTAGTCCTAATATGATGGGCATGCAAGATGGGTATGAGAAAAACTTTCATATAAGTGCATTGAATACTATGAGAAGTTTGATGCTCGATGATTGTTTTGAGATATGAAGACGGTGATATTAGAGTCATGCTAGTTGAGTAATTTTGAATTTGAGAAATACTTGCATTGAGGCTTGCAAGTTCCATAGCATGCGTGTATGGTAACCGTTGTGTAACAAATTTGAAGCATGAGGTGTTTCTTTGATTGTCTTCCTTGTGAGTGGAGGTCGGGGACGAGCGATGGTCTTTTCATACCAATCTATCCCCCTAGGAGCATGCGCGTAGTGCTTGGTTTTGATGACTTGTAGATTTTTGCAATAAGTATGTGAGTTCTTTATTACTAATGTTGAGTCCATGGATTATACGCTCTCTCACCCTTCCACCATTGCTAGCCTCTCTAGTACCGCACAACTTTCGCCAGTACCATAAACCCACCATTTACCTTCCTCAAAATAGCCACCATACCTACCTATTATGGCATTTCCATAGCCATTCCGAGATACATTGCCATGCAACTTTCCTCCGTTCCGTTTATTATGACACGCTTCATCATTGTCATATTGCCTTGCATGATCATGTAGTTGACTTCGTATTTGTGGCAAAGCCACCATTCATAATTTTTTTATACATGTCACTCTTGACTCATTGCACATCTCGGTACACCGCCGGAGGCACTCATATAGAGTCATATTTTGTTCTAAGTATCGAGTTGTAATCCTTGAGTTGTAAATAAATAGAAGTGTGATGATCATCATTATTAGAGAATTGTCTCGTGTGAGGAAATAAAAAAAGAGGCCAAAGAAGCCCAATGAAAAAAGGGGAGAGGCTAAAGAAGCCAAATAAAAAAATGAGAGAAAAAGAGAGAAGGGACAATGCTACTATCCTTTTTCCACACTTGTGCTTCAAAGTGGCACCATGATCTACATGGTAGAGAGTCTCTTATTTTGTCACTTTCATATACTAGTGGGAATTTTCATTATAGAACTTGGCTTGTATATTCCAAAAATGGGCTTCCTCAAAATGCTCTAGGTCTTAGCGAGCAAGCAAGTTGTATGCACACCCACTTAGTTTCTTGGGTTGAGCTTTCATACATTTATAGCTCTAGTGCATCCGTTGCATGGCAATCCCTACTCACTCACATTGATATCTATTGATGGGCATCTCCATAGCCCAATAATACGCCTAGTTGATGTGAGACCATCTTCCTCTTTTTTGTCTTCTCCAAAACCAGCATTCTATTCCACCTATAGTTCTATGTCCATGGCTCACGCTCATGTATTGCGTGAAAGTTGAAAAAGTTTGAGAATGCTAAATTATGGAACAATTGCTTGGCTTATCATCGGGGTTGTGCTTGATTTGAACATTTTGTGTGATGAAGATGGAGCATAACCAAACTATATGATTTTGTAGGGATGAACTTTCTTTGGCCATGTTATTTTGAGAAGACATAATTACTTTGTTAGTATGCTTGAAGTATTATTATTTTATGTCAATATTAAACTTTTGTCTTGAATATTTGGATCTGAACATTCATGCCACAATAAATAAAATTACATTGATAATTAAGTTAGGTAGCATTCCACATCAAAAATTCTGTTTTTATAATTTACCTACTTGAGGACGAGCAGGAATTAAGCTTGGGGATGCTTGATAAGTCTCCAACGTATCTATAATTTTTGATTGTTCCATGTTATTATATTATCTGTTTTGGATGTTTAATGGGCTTTAATATGCTCTTTTTTTATTTTTGGGACTAATCTATTAACCGAAGGCCCAGTGCCAGTTTCTGTTTTTTTGCCTATTTTAGTGTTTTGCAAAAAAGGAATACCAAACGGAATGAAATCTTCGCAATGATCTTTCTTGCAACGAAAGCAATCCAAAAGACTTGGAGTTGAAGTCTGGAACTCCGCGAGGCGGCCACGAGGCAGGAGGCGCGCCTAGGGGGTAGGCACGCCCCCCCACCCTCGTGGGCCCCGCGGAGCTCCACCGACGTACGTCTTTCGCCTATATATACCCTTATACCCTAGATTGATCAAGGGGAGCCGCGAAACCACTTTTAAACCGCCGCAACCTTCTATACCCGTGAGATCCCATCTTGGGGCCTTTTCCGTCGATCTGCCGAAGGGGGATTCGATCACAAAGCGCTTCTACATCAACACCATAGCCTCTCCGATGATGCGTGAGTAGTTTACCACACACCTTCGGGTCCATAGTTATTAGTTAGATGGCTTCTTCCCTGTCTTTGATTCTCAATACAAAGTTCTCCTTGATGTTCTTGGAGATCTATTCGATGTAATACTCTTTTGCAGCGTGTTTGCCAAGATCCGATGAATTGTGGATTTATGAACAAGTTTATCTATGAATATTATTTGGTTCTTCTGAATTCTTATATGCATGATTTGATATCTTTGCAAGTCTCTTCGTATTATCGGTTTAGTTTGGGCTACTAGATTGATCTTTCTTGCAATGGGAGAAGTTCTTAGCTTTGGGTTCAATCTTACGTGTCCTTTCCCAGTGAATGTAGGGGCAGCAAGGCACGTATTGTATTGTTGCCATCGAGGATAAAAATATGGGGTTTATATCATATTTCTTGAGTTTATCCCTCTACATCATGTCATCTTGCTTAATGCGTTACTCTGTTCTTATGAACTTAATACTCTAGATGCATGCTGGATAGCGGTCGATGTGTGGAGTAATAGTAGTAGATGCAGAATCGTTTCGGTCTACTTGACACAGACGTGATGCCTATATTCATGATAATTTCCTTAGACATTCTCATAACTATGCGCTTTTCTATCAATTGCTCGACAGTAATTTGTTCACCCACCGTAATACATGCTATCTTGAGAGAAGCCACCAGTGAAACCTATGGCCCCCGAGGCTCTTTCTTATTATATTGCATCTCTTTTATTTACATCGCATCTAGTTTACTATTTTGCAGTCTTTACTTTCCAATCTATACAACAAAAATACCAAAAATATTTATCTTACTATCTTTATTAGATCTCACTTTTGCGAGTGACCGTGAAGGGATTGACAACCCCTTTATCACGTTGGTTGCAAGGTTCTTGATTGTTTGTGTAGGTACTAGGTGACTTGTGCGTTGTCTCCTACTGGATTGATACCTTGGTTCTAAAAAACTAAGGGAAATACTTACGCTACTTTGCTACATCACCCTTTCCTCTTCAATGGAAAACCAACGCATGCTCAAGAGGTCGCAAGAAGGATTTATGGCGCCGTTGCTGGGGAAGCATTCAGCCATGGAGAGAGAAGGGGAAGGGGAGGGAAGGGGAGAGCTCGGCAGCAGAAGGGAGGGACAGCGGCTGGTTTGGGCTCGGCGGCGGAAGGGAGGGACGACGGCTGGTGTGGCCAGCGGCGAGGGAAACCTCTGTTTATATAGCCCCAGATGCCGTGTGAATGCGTGGCAGAAGGGAAGGCGTCGCCATGCCTGCCCACCCGTGACGCGCCGCCCGTGATGAAGGAATCAATGGCAAGGTTGACCGGCAGCAGCCTTGCCATTGATTCCCCGTGGGAAACCGAGGCGTTCCGGGGAGGACAAGGCGCGTGCCGCTGACCACTAACAATCACAAGAACAATCACAAGATATCATTACTAAAAAAAGGTTAAAACACCCGGGGCTAGAACTTGCACCGGCTGACCACTAACAATGGTACTAATATAGTTGTAAAATGGTGAGAGAACGTGTCTACGTGGTGTTTGGAATTATATGAAACTAGTAAAAATAAATGGAGGGAGTATTAGTAAGTACACCATCTACTGCTTCGTGTGCTACTCCTGCACTCCATGCGGCGAGCGCAACATCCCCTACAAGCACTCCTGTTTCATGGATGGCCTGGTCGATGCCTACACGGTGCCCTGCATCTACAAGAGTTTCGGCTGCGAGAGATACGTCGACCAGCACTCGGTGGCGGAGCATAGGTCCAGACGCGCGCACACACCTTGCTACTGCTATGAGTGCATGCCACCGTTTGAGGGCTCGCCAACGAGCCTCGTGCATCACCTGACATCACCATTCGGCAATCACTCCTGCCCGCAGTGAACATCAAGTACGAGACGTGCTACCTGTTCGCCATGCCGGAGTCGCTAGAGGATCACCGCCGCCTGCTAGTCGCGGAGGACGACAACATCTTCCTCTTGGCCGTGGGCATCGGCAATCCCCACGCAGGCCTTCGCTCCATCTCTGTCATGTGCGTTAGGGGCAACGCTGACACGAGGCTTCTGTACAGGTGCGTGCTCACTGTTGCTGCCCCTCCGGCGTATGAGGGCGACCTCGGCACTTCCCTCACGCTGAATGAGACTGTGTTGAGCTGCTTCATTCCTGGCAATGTGGACATGGAAGAGGGTTGGCTTCATAT
Organism: Triticum urartu; assembly: GCF_003073215.2. Taxonomy (NCBI): domain Eukaryota; kingdom Viridiplantae; phylum Streptophyta; class Magnoliopsida; order Poales; family Poaceae; genus Triticum; species Triticum urartu. The sequence goes on from NC_053028.1 coordinate 359,099,575, forward strand.
GATCCCCAAGATGATGCACGGGGACTCCAAGGAGGTTCACCTGGGCATATGCATTACCGAGTTAACTGTTCATCATTAGTCTTCAATGTAAGCCGCTGTCTAAGCATGTGCACACTTCTTATTTAGTATAGAACCGTCCATGCATGATCTTGCTCTATCAGAGTATCACACATGAATAAAAGTGTATCCATTTATGTTTTAGTCTAGAATCTTCCATGTATGCTTTTGCTCCATTAGAGTTCTCGCTTGCCATTTATGAGATTAATTGTGAATTTTTACATTTTTTGAAAAGGAGGATAACCCCCGGCCTCTGCATCAATTGATGCATGCAGGCATATTATTAAATAAAAGCGTAACAAAGTCTCAAGGTCCAGCAAAGCTCATAGTCCAAGCTTAAAATGAAACACAATTGTGAATTTCTACTAATGGTGAAAGACTTACGATGAATCATTTCTTACAACACATATATGTTTTGCAGAGAATTTCAACCAAATGGCACAACACTATCTTTGCATATTCATGAATTTAGCCTTGAGATACATACATATAATGTGTCATATACATTTATTGGACCACTATGCAGCTATGGTTTTCCTTTTGCAAAGACATAATATGTAAGTGTCAGTTGTTTGTTACTAACATTGTGTTGTAACGATATCTCAAAACTCACGTGGAAAGAACGTGCAACTCACTAGTAGGAGTATATCTCTATCTCTATCGGTGCTCGCCTGCCCCCAACTCCTCTCATGCCTTCTCTTAGGCTGCATTGCCGACCACCACCACGACCCCCTCCAACTCACCATCTCCTCTGCCCCCTTCCAAGTCATCCTGATTTACATTCATGGTGGTCTAGATAAAATAAACAAAATTAGTACTCAAAAAATAATTCTTAAAGATCATTTCTTGCAAAGCACAATAAGTGTTATTTCTTCAAAAGTTTTGGGTGCAGGTTGAACAGTTGAACGCTTTTGTTTGGAAAAGCTATTTTTTTATCTATTTAGCCTACATTTACTATTCACTCGGATGCTTGTGAGCTCTAGAGAAGAAATAATATCAGAAGAAACCTATCGATATTTGTTACACAAGAGATGAGCCCCCACATACTTCCTCAAAATAAACAACTCCTCGATGAATGCATTTCACTCTTTTGTGCAACGCACGGGCGTCTTACTATATATAGTTCTACCTCCGTCCTGGTTTATTGGTCCCCATATAATTTGTGCCAAATTTTTACCATAAATTTAACTAACAAAATGCTCATGCATGTCACCAAAAAATATATGATTGAAAACTATGTTCAAATACGAATCCAACGATATAGTTTTTGTTGACATGCACTAACATTTGTCAGTTAAATCTTCACTCAAATTACATGGGGGACTAATAAACCACGACAGAGGCAGTCCTAGTGTAGAGGGCAGGCGCTGTACGGGAGTCTCACCCGCTTGTGGCACGGCAGTAAAGCTGTCATGTCACAAAACCCCACCACTCCCAGTAATATGTGGCCTGGAAAAATAAACGGACAAGCAACCATCACTTCCCTTTGTCTTTTTTGCATTTCATATCTTTGCATTCATCTCGCACACTCGATTCCTAGCTACTACTCCTACTACTAGTAGTAGTACTCAAGTTGGAAGTCCAATTACACGGCACAACTTCTTAGAGCATGGTTAATAGTACAACCAGCCGCTAGCTATACGATGTTGACACATCATCTATACCCAACCTTATAGTCGACAAGTATAATAGTTAGATGTAAATAAGTACTACTTTATTGATACATGGCCCACCTTCCTCTCTCACAAAGTGTCTAGGAGCACGTGTTAGAGCTGGCTGTTAGTTAGTAGCCCGCTTCTCTCTCTCCTCTTCTCTCTCTTCCAACTCAGCACAAATATACTAAGTCTTACAGGCCGCCTTCGACATTCTATTATACTCACACTTAGGCCAAAAAAGTATCGATACAGGGTGTACGAAGCAGTTTGGGAATTTGCATGCCTTTTGGCCAGTGAGATACTCCGTACAAAGTATGATAGAGAAAAAACCACAGAGAGAAGGAAGTTAAAGTAAATAATCAAACGAGCATTTTTGCATTTCTTTCTCATTGAATCGTTTCACAAGCTTGACTAGTGTTTTTTTGATACTTTTACCAAAAATGCATCACAATGTTAAAACATGCATTTGCATGTGTGTATACATAATAGTAGTAGTACAGTCTGTCGACGTGCTGGGAACGGTGGTCCCCAGACTTGATTGCCTGCGGCCCACGGCGTGGCTGCACCAGCGGCCCTGTGTGGCCCATCTTCACTAGCAAGCACTCAAGACCCTCACGAGGCGGACGACGCAAGACCTCCTCGGGGGCAGCCTCACCAGGCTGGCTCGCGAGGGGTAGATAGATCAAGGCAAGGGAGACCTCGCGAGGCCCCCGTGACATAAGCCATGACGACTAAGGCCAGGCGGGCGCGAGTGCGTGTAGTGTGCTCGTTTCCTCTTTGGTGCTAAAGAGGCAAGCTCAAGCGCGGAGTCCCGAGGCATCAAGCAAAGGTTTCCATATCGATGCAACAAGACCAAGACCAGCAGGACGGCAGGACGGAGGTCACCATGGAGCCCAAGACGGCGTCACCACCAGAGCCTTTGGCAGGCGAAGACTACTTTTGTCAGGATAACTTATACTAGCTGCCCCCCTTCAAACTTGGCCGTTGTGGGATCCCTTCCCACTCAATATTTGGGAAGAGGACCAGGGCCTCTATAAATAGGACTAGCCACCACCTTAGCAAGAGAGAGGATCATTCAGACCACCATACACCACACAAGCTCGCCAAGCACAAGAACACCTCTCCTTAGGAATCCGTTCTTCCCCTTGTAACTGTTCATCCTCAGCCCAGGAGGCAATCCACCACACCACATTGGAGTAGGGTATTACACCGCAACGGTGGCCCGAACCAGTATAAATCTTGTGTCCCTTTGTTCTGCGAGTACGACGCGCTAAGACTTGAGATTGTGGTGAGGGCGAGAGCTAGAGGGGGAGAGATCTTCGTGCGCACCCCAGTGTTTGAACCTCAAGGGTTTTGCCGAAACCCGAAATCCGACATTTGGCACGCCAGGTAGGGGTGTGCCGGAGCCTCTCTTTTGCCAGTTGATCCACCGACACTCCGCGGTTCCGATGCCCGACGAACGGAGGACCGACGCTGACCACTTGGCAGCTAGGCCAGCCCGGGCGGCGGCGGCCGCCCAAGAAGACAACAACCCCGCGCTCTAGGAGACACGCGCACTGCCAAACGTTATGGGGCGCGGGAGGCACGGTCAAACACCATCCACCCTTACTCCACGGCAAGCGGGCCGCTGTAAGATCCTCTAGCTATGCTGCGGCAATGGCGCCACACACCCGACGGGAACAAGCAAACATGAGGGCCGCGCTCACGGTGGCGCGGGAGCTGATGCGATGCCGACTGATGGAGAGCGGCCGAGATGCATTGCTGGAGCATGTGGCCGAGCTGTTGGACGCAGTAGCCAGGGGTGCGCCGCCTTTCTGCTCCTTTCTTACGCCTTAGGCTACGGCCGGACCGCATGGTGGGCCTTGTCGCACCCACACGCCCCCAAGCGCACCAGGAGGTTTCGTCGGCACCGGCGCAACCAGCGGCGCCGGACACCCAACCATACCTGTGCCTCCCCCAATGGGCGCAGGCGTAAGCATCGCCCTCCACGGTTCCAGCAGGATGCCGCCCTACTACCCTGGCGCGCCGGGCCAGGCGGCGTGCAGTGTGGGGCACTTCAGCGAGGTTTCTGAGGCGACGGCTCCGGATTAGTCCTATGTGCCCTGCATGATAGTCCATGAGTACACGGCAGAAGATGACCCCGGCTCGTTCCTCTAGCCGGGTTGGGAAGAGGAGATGCTGGAAGTTGAGGCCTTCCAAGAGCCACCCGGAGGCCTCACCGACCACGCTGGCAACAACAGCTATAGGGCACCACTAATCTCTCAGGAGCAGGCTTATGCTAACCATGGGTCGCAAGTGAATCAGGTCACAGCGGTGGACGATGGCCGCAGCACGGCAGCCCCCATCTCGCCAGGGGAGGCGCATTGGGGGCTGCGGGGGAGGAGCTGGGAGCAAGGCCCCTCCCCGCGTCGCATGGAACAAGGCATCGCCCGGAGGTAGATCCTCTGTCGGGAGGCGCTGGCGAGCCTTCCCCTCGGCAGAGGCCCCGTGGTCGCTGAGGGCGCTGCTGGCGTCCCCTTTGCCCCTTGGTGTCGTCCTGGTTTTCGGACGCCCCAATGGTGGTTGAGGGCGGCGCAAGGCGGGGCCCTCGTCTGGCGATATGAAGCAAGACTCGTGCCTGTGAAGGTCTCCACTAGTGACACTCTCACGTAATAATGAGTGGGGCTGTACACGCCTCGAAGTCTCCGGAGAGCCACCCTCGGGCCTCGGGGGCTCCCGCTCGCGTCCTAGTGGATGCACCATGCTCCACGCTGGTGGAAGACTAGACTAGGCGCCGGACACGGCCATTTGCTTTTAACCTCCTTTCTGTAGCCCTGTTTCCTAGCCTTGGATTTAAGTTTGAAGTTGAATTTTCATTGGTATGCGTGGGGGGTGTCTTTTCTCGTTCGTGTGATTTCTTGCGATTTGGTTCCTTGCCTTGATTCGAAGTTCGCGCCTGCTGCCTCCCCCTCGCGAGCCCCTCGCGAGCGGGGGCTCGGTGTGGCGCCCACGCGTTGTGTGCACGTCCTTCTATGGATGGCGCTTGCTTCTCGCGAGGCCCTCTCGGACGGATCGGCAGGCCCCTCAGAAGCTCACGACCTCACGAGCCGGTTTAGAACTAGCCCTGACTACGGTAAACTACATCAGTAAGCTTGCGGCGGGACTCGCGGGCTCATGAAAACACATCTCCAGCTTAGCCTAGGGAATAGAAGCAGTAATCTGTTTACATGAGGGGCTTCCCCTCCCAAAATGCTCTTACCACTTCCAGGGCCATGCCCGAGCTTTCGCATGTAGGGTCAACGACGAGGAAGCATGGGCTCAATCGGACATGTCGCTCACTGCGTCTTCCAGGTTGCCCTCAGACGCGTCGCTGGCGTCGCTGTCACCGTCGCTAGCATCACCACCATCATTGCCGGCGCCGCCCTCACCATGGTCGACTACGTCACCTTCATCCGTCGCGACCACCACCGCGCCGTCCTCAGAGGCGAAGGCCCTGACTAGAGCATCCACATTGTCTTCCACCCAGCGTGCCAGGTCGTCCCGTATGGCCCCGGGTACAGGGGCAATGGCGGCGTCGAAATCGAAGTTGGGGTTGATGTTCTGGAGGTGGCTGAAGACGCGAGAGAACACGCGCCCGAGGAGGCAATGACTCCTCTCTTCAACAAGCTCGCGAGCCCTCTCGGGTCAGTTCTCCAGGCATGTCACCACATCGGTGAAAAAGCGAAGATGGCTGGCATAATCGTCTGAGTGGGGATGAGGGGCATATTCGTCACAGATGGCGCCCAGCGCCGCGTCGGCTTTGGTCCTGAGGCCTTGGAGCATGTTGGCGTGCACGCGCTCCGGCGTCCACCGACGGAGCGCTTCCTCCCTGCTTTGTTGTGCGAGGGACTCGGCGGCGGTGACTCACTGCTGGAGTCGGAGCAGTTCAGCGCGGGCAGAGGCCAGTTCGGCCTGCATAGAGATCAGGGCGGCAGCGGCAGCTTTCTCGTGCTGCGCTGCCTCCGCCAACCTCGACCTCAAGGCAGAGCTCCGGCCATCAGCTTCGGCTCCCGCAAGCTCCAACTTCGTGCCATACCTGCTGTCGAGGTATGCACGAGCCTCCGCCACCCTGCGGTCGACCTCCTCCTAGATCCTCGCCTCGCGCGCATTAGTGACATCCTCCGCTTGGGCAACTTGGCGCTCCCTCATCTCCAACCTCTCGAGCTCAAGGCTGCGCTCCATGGCTTCCAGCTCCAGCGTCTCCTCGCACTTACAGATCTCTTCCTCCACGGCAGGCGTCCCCTTCATCGACGCTAGGGCGGCCCTACACGCCTCCACCTGCTGCTCCAAAGAGGCATTCAAGACCAGGAGATCCCGCCTGGGATCCCCGGAGACCGCGCGGCGACAGTCGGCCTCCTTGGCCTCCTCCAAGGCTCGGGCGCTGGCCTCGCGTGAGGTTGCCAGGGATGCCTCTGCCTCCGCGTTGGCATGCTCACGCTGGAGGCACCCGAAGTTGTTGGCTACCTTCAGTTGATGCCACTCCTCCACCAACCGGAGGCCCTCGGTTTCAAGGCGCGTGTCAACATCCGCTAGTTCTCCGCTGAGCCGGATCTTCGCGCCCATTGCCTCCTGAAAGAGCTCGTGGTGGACGACGCTCCGCTTGCGCGCAAGCTTGAGTGTGCGACCAGGCCCATCTCCGGTAGCAGGGGTCGCTGAAGGGGCCCGAAGCAGCTCGCTCCCCCAGCACGGGGCTGGGGGCTGGCGCTTCCCCAATCACCGTCTGGGACACGCTGGAGGCCTGGATGGGTGAGGGCCCAATGCTCAAAGTAGAAGCCAGTATCGAAGCCATCCAGCCGCCGTCCACAACCAGAGGGGAAGCCCTTGGAAAGCTTGCCGCGCCCCAGGAGAGGCCACGAAGGAGAGACGGAAAAGGAGCGGGCTCGAGGCGCCAGGCTAGCGCGCTTGCCACTCTGGCTGACCTCGCACGGGGCGCGGCACATCGACTTGGGACGCTCAAGGCCAGCGGAGGATTCGAGGCAGGAGGAGGTTGCTTCTCGGGATACTTCGTGGCCCTAAAAGAAGGGACCCTGAGGAGCCACAGTCAGGAGGAGAAGCAGCACTCAAGAAATCACAAAAATAAGGTACTCACTCTTCTATGGCGATATACTTCATATGCTTCAATGACCGGACGACACCACTGCTGCAGCTTGGAGACCATTTCCTCTTGTGGAGCGCGTCAAAGTCCAGACGGAGCCGGCCGAAGCATTGGACGTGGCAACCAGTGCGGGGCACGGTTGGTGAGGCTACCGAGGAGACGGCCTCGGGACTGATGGGGTGAGGAGAGCCCCCGGGCACCGCCTCATGGTGGCCCGCCAAGACCTCAGGAGCTTCGACCTTAGGAGCAACGGATTGCGTCACCCCCTCAGCTGTCACCCCCAGGCAAGAGTCACGGTGTAACACCCCGGATGTAACTTTCCCAATTTGTACTCCAACTCTTGCCATTTCCGGTGTTAAGTTATTTTATTTTCTCGGGTTCGGGTCTTTGTCTCCGTGTGTTGTTATCGTTGTCATGCATCTCATATCATGTCATCATGTGCATTGCATTTGCATATGTGTTCATCTCATGCATTCGAGCATTTTCCCCGTTGTCCGTTTTGCATTCCGGCGCTTCGTTCTCCTCCAGTGGTCATTTCTACCTTTCTTTTGTTTGTGGGGATTAAACATTTCCGGTTTGGACCGAGACTTGCCAAGCGGCCTTGGTTTACTACCGGTAGACCGCCTGTCAAGTTTCGTATCATTTGGACTTCGTTTGATACTCCAACGGTTAACCGAGGGACCAAAAAGGCCTCTTGTGTGTTGCAGCCCAACACCCTTCCAATTTGGCCCAAAACCCACCTAAACCTGCTCCATCATCTAGAGCGTTCGATCACGATCACGTGGCCGCAAACCGCACCTCATTTGGACTCTCCTAGCTCCGTCTACCTCTATTTAAAGTCCCCTCCCGAAATTCGCGGATCTCCTCTCTCCCAAACCCTAAAAATCCCCTCGCCGCTGCCGCCGGACGAAATCCCGCCGACGGACGTGTCCGCCCGCCGTGTCTGCTGCCACGTGTCGCCGCCCCGCTGGCCGCGCCGCCGCCCCACTTCCCCTTCGCCGCCGAGCCCGCTTGGCCCGTGGCCGGCCCGCTCGCGCCGCGCCCGGGCCAGAGGCGCCTCCTCGCGCCGCCCCACTCCTCCGCGACCGACCCCGCCGCCTTGCTCCTCCTCGCCGGCGAGCCGGAGCCCGCGCCGGCCACCGCCTCCTCGCCGTGGTCGCCGCGCCGCCGCCGTGCTCCGCCTCGCTGCCCCGCCACTCGACGCCGGCCGCCGCCGCCGCCTTCCCCTCGCCGCCACGAGCTCCGGCCTCCTCCTTCCTCCGGCAGCCGCGGCCCTCAACTCCGGTGAAGATTCCGGCCAACCTCAGTTCCCGTGCAGATCTCAGATCCGGATTTGATTTGGGTTGACTTTCGCCCGAAACCCTAATCCATATGCTCCTGTTCATGGCATCGTAACTTTGCATCCGTAGTTCCGATTTGGGCATATAGCATATCAAAATGTTCATCTCAGAGAGTACATCATTTCATTCCATTGCATCATTTTCATTTGAGTTCATCTTGATGCCCGAAATGCTGTTAGAAGAGGGCTACTTGAGATATTTTGTCAGATCTGCTGCTCCATTTAGCTTTTTGTCATTTTTTCCATGATTATTGTGTGCATGATATGCCCCTGAGTTCTACATATGCTTTGTTAAGGGCTTTGTCATCTTTCCAGAGATGCAACCCATGTATTTTTGTGATGTTTGTGGGGACTAGCACAAGCTTGCAAAGTGGTGCACTTGGTAATTCTGATTTCAGGGACTTAGCAATTCCACTAAGTCCTTGATCTGTTTATCTCATGTTGCCATATGTTCATGTTGTTTCCTAGTGATCCGTGCCTCTTTTGAGGATGATCAGTAAGGATGTTTTGTTAATCTTGTAGTGCTCTATCCATCCATGTCTTTGTTTGCAATTATGGAGCATCCTAGCTTGAGTCAATCAAGCTCTACTTTTGCTACTTTGCGAATCTGGGCAGATTGTCTACTTGTTTGCAATTTTGCCGATGATGTTGTAGTTGATCCGTGCATGCTATGCTATTGTTCTTACCATGTCTAGCTTGCATTTTGCGTATTCTTGATGGGTTTATGCTTAGCTTATCATGACTTGCACCCTAGTGAGTGCATCGAGCTCGTAAACATGCCTACTTGAGATATGTTTCAGCATGTGCCAGTTTTCACTAAGTCTGAAAACTGATTATGTTTTTGCCATGTTCACATGCTTGCAATTGTATTTTATGATCCCTTTTGGCTCAAGGTCACTAAGGGACTTTTGTTAAGCTCTTTGAGTAGCTCCATTACATGCTTTACTTTGCCATGTTCAGGTTCTGTAGCATGTAGTTTTGTTGCTCCGAAGAGTGCTATCTGATCTGAAATTCCAGACAAGTGTTAATTTCACTAAGTCTGAAATCTGTTTACCATATGTATTTTTGCCATGCTTATTTGAACCTGTTAATGGATGAATTGGCTGTAGCTCAGTGCTATGCTTTTGCTAAGAATCTTGAATGCTTCCCTGCCATGTATTTTGTTGTCATGTTTCAGTACTGTAGCTTGCTCATCTCTTTGCATTTAGATGGCTACTTGCTGTAAATCGCAGAACGTGGCCATATTTGAATCGCTTACCATTTCCAAACCGTAACTCCGATTCCGGCGTTCTTTATATCGTTTTCAAGCGATTTCATCTCACCTTTCCAGTGGCACACTTGGATTTCCAAGTTGAGGCCAGGTTCTTGCATTTCCTGTCACATCTTGCATATGCATCCCGCATCGCATCCCGCATAGCATACCATCTTTGCATCATATTGTTTGAGCTTTGCGCATGGTTGATTGTGTTTTGTTTATTTGTTTGTCTTGTTTGGGTAGAGCCGGGAGACGAGTTCGCTAACGAGAAGCCCGTTGAGTTTGCTTTCGAGGATCCAGTCAACTCTGACAACTGTGCAGGCAAGATGATCATACCCTCGAAATCACTACTATCTTTGCTATGCTAGATTGCTCGCTCTTTTGCTATGCCAATGCTACGATGCCTACCACTTGCTTTCAAGCCTCCCAAATTGCCATGTCAAACCTCTAACCCACCATGTCCTAGCAAACCGTTGTTTGGCTATGTTACCGCTGTGCTCAGCCCCTCTTATAGCGTTGCTAGTTGCAGGTGAAGACTGGAGACCGTTCCTTGTTGGAACATTTATTTACTTGTTTGGATATCATTATATTGCCATGTTATCTTAATGCATCTATATACTTGGTAAAGGGTGGAAGGCTCGGTCTCTCACCTTGTGTTTTTTTCCACTCTTGCCGCCCTAGTTTCCGTCATATCGGTGTTATGTTCCCGGATTTTGCGTTCCTTATGCGGTTGGGTTATAATGGGAACCCCTTGATAGTTCGCCTTGATTAAAGCTTTTCTAGCAATGCCCAACCTTGGTTTTACCATTTTCCACCTAGCCCTTCTTTTCCCTTGGGTTTCCTGAGCCCGAGGGTCATCTTATTTAAACCCCCCCGGGCCAGTGCTCCTCTGAGTGTTGGTCTACCTGTCAGCTGCCGGTGGCCACCAGGGGTAACTCTGGGCTGGCCTACCCGTACCTAAGACAATCTGAGTGTGCCCTGAGAAAGAGATATGTGCAGCTCCTATCGGGATTTGTCGGCACATTCGGGCGGTGTTGCTGGTCTTGTTTTAACCTGTCGAAGTGTCTTGAATAACCGAAATACCGAGTCTGATCGGAACGTCTTGGGAGGAGGTCTATTCCTTCGTTGACCGTGAGAGCTTGTCATGGGCTAAGTTGGGACTCCCCTGCAGGGATTCGAACTTTCGGAAGCCGTGCCCGCGGTTATGGGCAGATGGGAATTTGTTAATGTCCGGTTGTAGATAACTTGAACCTTAACTTGATTAAAATGAATCAACTGAGTGTGTTACCATGATGGCCTCTTCTCGGCGGAGTCCGGGAAGTGGACATGGTGTTGGAGTAATGTTTGCGCAGGTTGTTCTCTAGTTTCTCTCTCGCGCTTTGCCTCCTCTTCTCGCTCTCTTTTGCGAAAAGGTTAGCCACCATATTTTTCTAGTCGCTTGCTGCAGCTCCACATATATTTACCTTGCCTTAACTATAAGCTTAAATAGTCTTGATCGCGAGGGTGCGAGATTGCTGAGTCCCTGTGGCTCATAGATTACTATTACACCAGATGCAGGGCCTGATGATTCCGCTCCAGGAGACGTGCTTGAGCTCAAGTGGGAGTTCGACGAAGACTCTCAACGTTACTATGTTTCCTTTCCTGATGATCAGTAGTGGTGCCCAGTTGGGGGTGATCGGGACCGTGTCGCTTGTTGGGTTATCTTTTATTTTGGCGCCGTAGTCGGGCCATGAGTGTTTGGTTGATGTAATGTTATTTATGTACTTGATTGACGTGGAGAGTGTAAGCCAACTATGTTATCTCCCTTTTTATTATCTATATTACATGGGATGTTGTGAAGATTGCCTAACTTGTGACATATGCCTTCAATGCGATTATGACTCTAAGTCGTGCCTCGACACGTGGGAGATATAGCCACATCGAGGGTGTTACACACGGGCTCCTGAGGATGGCACCTCGGGAGCCTCGAGTGGTGCCGAAGCCTCAGCACCCATGCCTCCGGCCTCCAGCGGAGCTCGTCCCACTACATCCACTCTTGGGGCAAGCTCGGCGCTAGTGGCAGGGAGGGGAGCCATGGAGACAGGGTTCTCGCGGGGCCCTTCAAGGCCAGCTGGGCGCGGCCCCCATTCATCGAACGGGGGCATCTGCCCCGCGAAATCCACCCTGTTTGAGCAGCAGTACAAGAGACAGTCCTCCCGCAATATGTCGGCTGGTGTGGGGTCGCCCGTCAAGACCTCGAGCACCGTTCTTCGTGCTTCGAATGGAAGCCCCGCTTCCTGAAGCCTCATGCGATCCTGGTAGCTGGACAAGGCCCACATCGGCTGGGAATGGTGCTGGAGTGGGGCGACGCGGCATCAGAGGAACTCCTTCACCACCATGGGCGCAATCACGCCGAGATTCTTCAGGCTCTTCAACCGGAGCCAGACGAAGACGAGGCGGGAGTCCGCGAGCTTCTCGCGGCCCCAGCCGGAGCTGGGAACGGCGGGTGCCGATGGCAGCGAGATCAGGGGACTGAGCATGCCAACATCCATGTACGCCCATCGTGTCCGAAACCCGCTCGCGGACGGTGGGAGCTCAAAGTCGATTCCCGAGCCGGCCGTCACAGCCACGACCTGGAAGCTAAGGCATCCCGAGCTTTGCCGGGGATCAGTCAGGTGCAGCTAGAAGAAATGGCGTAGTAGGGCCACGGAAGGAGCAATGCCAACCATGGCCTCGCAAACGAATGCGAAGACAACAAGAAGGGCAACTGATTGGGGATCCAGGTGCAACATATGGATCTTATAGTGGGAGAGCATGGCGTTGAAGAAGGCGGAGAAGGGAGGAATCAGGCCAGCCCACAGGGCGTCAATGAAGAATTGGACCTCAGTGGCTGTCCTATCGACAGAGGCGTGGGATGCGGGCCAAGGAGCCGTCTCCCCCCATTTGTTGAAGGCGGTGGCGAGCACTGGGCGGACCTTGTCCATGGCCTCCTGGTTGAGCACCAATGATCGGCCCACAGCGGGTTGAATGGCCAGGGGTGGCCTAGCTGAAGACTGAGCCTTCTCCTTTCCCTTCTCCATTCGCCGGGGCGCCATGGCGGCAAGGATGGCCGAGCTCAGGACAGATTGGAAGAGGAGGTTACTTGTTCGGAAGGGCAGGAGACTAGGAAGGGCACGTCACCAAGCAATGAGGGATAACAGTGTAAATCACGATGGCCGCCTAGCTAGGCGGATATCAAGGCTTCATGGGGAAGCGGGGCCGCCCACATCCCATCGATCGCCACGCGGTAGCCAAAGCCGCAGGTTGTTAGGGCCCGCGGTGCTCCGCACTTGCCCCTTGGCTTCGCCTCGAAGCCAAGTCCGAGTGCGCCTTGGGCCCGGAGGCTACTGTCGGTGTGCTGGGAACGGGGGTCCCCAAACTTGCCTGCCTGCGGGCCATGACGTGGCTCCACCAGCGGCCCTGTGCGGCCCATCTTCACCAGCAAGCACTCAAGACCCTCGCAAGGGGCCAAGCCTCGCGAGGCGGACGATGCAAGATCTCCTTGGGGGCAGCCTCACCAGGATGGCTCGCGAGGGACAAAGAGATCAAGGCAAGGGAGAACTCGCGAGGTCCCTGTGACGTAAGCCATGACGACCAAGGCCTAGCAGGCACCAGCGCGCAGTGTCCTCATTTCCTCTTTGGTGCTGAAGAGGCAAGCTCGGGCGCGGAGTCCCGAGGCATCAAGCAAAGGTTTCCATGTCGGTGCAACAATACCAAGACCAGCAGGACGATAGGACGAAGGTCACCGTGGAGCCTAAGACGGCGTCACCACCAGAGCCTTTGGCAGGCGAAGACTACTTTTGTCAGGATAACTTGTACTAGCTATCCCCCTTCAAACTTGGTCGTTGTGGGATCCCTTCCTGCTCAATATTTGGGAAGAGGACCAAGGCCTTTATAAATAGGACTAGCCACCACCTTAGCAAGAGAGAGGATCATTCAGACCACCAGACACCACACAAGCTTGCCAAGCACAAGAACACCTCTCCTTAGGAGGCCGTTCTTCCCCTTGTAACTGTTCATCCTCAGCCCATGAGGCAATCCACCACACCACACTGGAATAGGGTATTACACCACAACGGTGGCCTAAACCAGTATAAATCTTGTGTCCCTTTGTTCTGCGAGTTCGACGCGCTAAGACTTGAGATTGTGGTGAGGGTGAGAGCTAGAGGGGGAGAGATCTCCGTGCGCACCCCAGTGTTCGAACCTCAAGGGTTTTGCCGGAACCCGAAATCCGACACAGTCTACATGCATATATATATATACGTATACTGTGGTATATAGTTAAGTTTGTGATATATGCACATACTTACAAATGCATACAGATACAAAAGTGTCGGATTGCGGGTTCCGACTAACCCTTGAGGTTCGAACTCTCGGGTGCGCATGAAGAACACTCTCTCCCTAGCTCGCTCGCTGAACGATCTCACAGCCTAGCTCGACGAACCCAAGGAATAAGAGACACAAGGGTTTATACTGGTTCGGGCCACCTTGCGGTGTAATACCCTACTCCAGTGTGGTGTTGGAGGATTGCCTCACGGGCTAAGGATGAACTAGTACAATGGGTGAACAACCTTAGGAGGAGAGGTGTTCCTGAGCTCGGCGAGCTGGTGGATGTGAGAATGGAATGGATCCGATCCAAGATGAGTCGATCCCTCCCGATGGTGGTGGCTAGTCCTATTTATAGAGGCCCTAGTCCTCTTCCCAAATGTTAGGCGGGAAGGGATCCCACAACGACCAAGTTTGAAGGGAGACAACTAGTACAAGCTGTCCTGACAAAACATGGTCTTCGCCTGCCAAAGGCTCTGGTGGTGATGCCACTGTGGGCTTCATGGTGACCTCCGTCCTGCCGTCCTACTGGTCTTGGTCTTGTTGCACCAATATGGAAACCTTTTCCTGATGCCTCGGGACTCCTAGCCTGCGCTTGCCTCTTTAGCACGAAAGAGGAAACTGGTACACTGCACCTGCTGGCGCCTGCCTGGCCTTGGTCGTCATGGCTCACATCACATGAACCTCGCTTGGTGCCCCTTGCATAGAGACCTCCGCTCCTCAGGAGCCAGCCTAGTGAGGTTGCTTGCGGGGAGGTCTTGGTGTCGTCCACCTCGCGAGGCTTGGCCCCTTGCGAGGGCTAGAGTGGTTGCTGCTGATGATGGGCCATACCAGGCCGTTGGTGGAGCCATGCACAGGCCTGCAGGCAGGCAACTCTGGGCACCCCCGGTCCCAAAACAACGACAGTAGCCCCGAGGCCCAAGGCGCACTCGAGCTTGGCTTCGAGGTGAAGCCAAAGGGCAAGTGTGGAGTGCCGCGGGCCCCAACCGCCCATGGCCTTGATTAACGCTTGGCGATTGGTGGGACGCGGGCGCCTCCACTTCCCCATGCTACCTCGGCAACCGTTCAACCTGACCAGACCCTGCTGCATGCAGAAGAAATACCATCATGACCTATGATCACAGAGACCGACGGTTGGCCTCCCTCTGACTATAAATGAGGAGAGGGGTGGAGCCCCTATGGCACATCTTCTCCTCCACTCCGTTTGTTTATTCTCCTTCCTTTTTGCTCCGCCGTCTCACTGTGACACCCATGGCGCCGATAAGGAGCTTCTCCACCACTGAGAAAGGACGGACCCCTCGTGAAGAGCAGGGGCCACTTCCGTCGAAGAAGTGGTTGGCCCGCCCCTCGGCGTCTCTGTGAGGTAGGAGGTGACGAGGCCCTGGTACGAGCGGCCTCCCCCAGGCTACACGTTGCCCGTGCATGCCCAAGCGCAAGGCCCTGGAGGAGGAGGCGGCACCCCGCGCCGCTCGCGTCATGGCCACGGTGGCCAGGTCGTGGTGGCACGAGTCACCGTCCCATGAACTCATGCTGAGGGCTCCTCCCGCGAGTTCGTTATGTGGGCGGCGATGCCACCACACACGTGGATCAGATTCCCGTGTGGTTCTTCGCAGAAGAGATGCCACCGAGGGGCCACTCGAGCTGTGGTTGCAGCACACCGAATGCAGCACCCTGGCTAAGGGAGCGGAGGTCGAGGTCGTCTCCGTGGGCAAGATCTTCATGACTCGTGGATGAGGAGAGTTCGCCCACGCCTGCCGCGCGGTGGGGGCCCTCGCCATCCATTTCGAGTACGACGGCGCCTCCATGCTATTCTTCAAGGTCTTCGACGAGGAAGGCAGCCGCTTGGAGTGCTGCCCTGGAGGGGGTCGCCAGGACTGCGCAGCGGCAGGTGCCTGGCCCACCCTTGGCCCTGCCGATAGCTCCTCCAGCAGCAGTGACGGTGCCTGCGAGTCCGGCGAATCTCCTGAGCCCGACGAGACTTTGGAGACGAGCGACGACAGCTACGTGCCCCGAGCTCTCGCCGTACCCGGAGTGCAGCAGCGGCATCCGCTCGTCGTCGGCGTTGATCTGGATGGGGTTGGCGTCGGCCCCTTGTGGCCCACTATTGATGATGGCGTCGGCGGTGACATCTGTAGAGATGACTCTTGGAAACCTCCTTTTGGGTTCCCTGCAAGGAATCGAGATGAACCCCGTGGGTGTGTGTAAAGAATCTGTAGTGCTTTTGCATCAATGTTATTCTTATTATGAAATTTGTGATTGCGTGTCTTGCTATGGCATTGTCTCCCCTTTTTGTCCTCGTGGTAGCTTAGTGCTTGTCGGTGTCAAAACTGGCGGATCTAGGGTAGGGGGTCCTGAACTGTGCGTCTAGGCCGGATGGTAACAGGAGGCAAGGGACACGAAGTTTTACCCAGGTTTGGGCCCTCTTGATGGAGGTAAAACCCTACGTCCTGCTTGATTAATATTGATGATATGGGTAGTACAAGAGTAGATCTACAGCGAAATCAGAGAGGCTAAACCCTAGAAGCTAGCCTATGGTATGATTGTTGTGTATGAATGTGTTGTCCTACGGACTAAAACCCTCCGGTTTATATAGACACCGGATATGGTTAGGGTTACATAGAGTCGGTTACAATGGTAGGAGATCTGCATATCCGTATCGCCAAGCTTGCCTTCCACGCCAAGGAAAGTCCCTCCCGGACACGGGACGAAGTCTTCAATCTTGTATCTTCATAGTCCAGGAGTCCGGCCGAAGGTATAGTCCGGCCATCCGGACACCCCCTAATCCAGGACTCCCTCAGTAGCCCCTGAACCAGGCTTCAATGACGACGAGTCCGGCGCGCAGATTGTCTTCGGCATTGCAAGGCGGGTTCCTCCTCCAAGTACTTCATAGAAGATTTTGAACACAAAGATAGTGTCCAGCTTTGCAAAATAAGTTTCCACATATTGCCATAGAGAGAATAATATTTACACAAATCTAATCTTCTGACGTATTCCGTAGTGTGACATCACACCACGGCCAAGCCTTTATTCGAATCGTTTTACTGTCCCATCTCAGCGTGCTATGCGAGGCGGTTTCCTTGGCACGTCTTGTTAAAGCAGAGATCGTGTCTCCTTATTCCGTGATTCTCATCAATACGGGCGTGGGTAACCCAACCGTGCCATTGATTACGGCGCTTGGGAGATAAGCGAGTTTTACCAGGCTGGTGGGGACGCATAGTCGCGTCCACCCATATAAGGGGATAAGGATCCACCTTTTCACCTACGCCTTCTTCCTCCTTTGCCTATCCATTTTCGCGCACTCGAGCTCCAACGCCCAAGTCCGCACTCCCCACCTCAACCTTCTCCAGCCATGTCCGGAGCGGGAGGCAAGTGGATGGTCTCCTCCGTTACGGAGGGACACATCAAAAGACTAAGGAAGGCCGGATACTTGTCCAACGACATTGCGCACCGGCTTCCCGAAGAGGGGCAGCTCATCCCTACCCCTAGGCCCCATGAGAGGGTGGTGTTCCTCCCCCATTTCCTCCGCGGACTGGGTTTCCCTCTCCACCCATTTGTCCGGGGGCTCATGTTCTACTATGGCCTGGATTTCCACGATCTGGCCCCGAACTTTGTCCTCAACATCTCGGCGTTTATCATCATGTGCGAGGCCTTCCTCCGCATCCGCCCCCATTTCGGCCTATGGCTCAAGACTTTTAATGTCAAGCCGAAGGTGGTGCGCGGCAACCAGGCGGAGTGCGGAGGCGCCATGGTGGGCAAGACGCCCAACATCTTATGGCTCGAGGGCTCCTTTGTGGAGACCCTGAAGGGGTGGCAATCAGGGTGGTTTTACATCACCGAGCCGCGTGACCCTAAGTGGGTCGCAGCCCCCGAGTTCCGATCCGGACCCCCAACGCAGCTCACGTCCTGGAAAGAGACGGGCCTGTCATGGGGTAAAAAAGGAGAGCTGTCCGGACTCCAAACATGCGTCCAAACCATGGTGGACAAGCAGCTCAAGCTTGTCAACGTAGTCCAGGTTATGCTCATCCGCCGGATCCTCACGTGTCAACAACGGGCTTTCAACCTATGGGAGTTCGACCCGGCGCGGCACCAAACTCTTAGCAGGCTCTTCGACACGACGTACGAAGATGCCTAGAAGGTGCTTTTAAAAGGCGCCGAGGCCCCCGCATCCGCTACCGAGGATCGCGGATTCGGCACGCAGCGTCACGCTCGTGCGGTAAGCTATTTTTACCTTCTACAGGGTATCAGTTTTTCATAGTTTGACTCCATGCGGGATCTAAGCTCCCTTACCTTTGACAGGATTGGCAGGAGACGTCCGGACAAATCAACTGTTCGGCTCCTTTGCCCGAAGGGCCAGCGGACGCTCGTTTGGCGAAGCTGCTAGTTTCGGCACCCTATGTGGTGCCGGAGAAGAAGGCCAAGAAGAAGGCCGCGGGGACTCGAAAGAGTGCCCGGTGCCAGTAGGTGTCGGATCCATCATCCGACGGCTCCAAGACGCACTCCTCCCACGAAGACGAGGAGGAGGAAGAAGAGACCTCTCCCCCCCAATGGGGGAAGGGAAGAAAAGGAAGGCCGCCCCAACTGGGGAGGCTGAAGGGTCCAAGAAGGGGAAAACCCTTCCTCCAGACTACTCCACCGACGCCGACGACGGCGAAGAGGAGTGGCCGCACAGGGCCAAGCCCCTGGCAAAATCGTAAGTATTCGGATACCAGAGTGATTCATAGTATTCCTTTATTGCACAACTTTCCCTTATGTCGAATACGAATATGCAGCCCACCAAAATACCGGCTCGACGCGTCGTTGAGCGGTTCACTGGACTCGTCGGACGTGAATTCGCTTCCGACGGCTTCCTCCCCCGCCCTACGGACGACGCCGAAGTGTTGTCCCAACAGGTTCCAAGCCAGGAGGAGGTGGTCCTAGAGGCGCCGCAAGGCAACCTCCCGGACTCCAGGGGTGAAGGGGATAAAATCTCCCAGGGCTCCAAGTCCGGCTCCAGGCCGGACACCGCTCCGGAACCTTCAAAGGTTCCAGAGTCCGGCGGGCGACCTCCTTCCAAGAGGAGCGAGCCCTCCGTGCCGGTGACCCCCGTCCAACCGGAGGCGCCGGACAATCTGTTGGAGGTGCTCCAAGGCGCCTCCATCGACGAGGAGCACCGCACCATTATGAGTGCGGTGGTCCAGAAGGTTCAGTCCGCCAAGAGCGGACTGACTGAAGCTTGTGCTAGCCTTTTAACAGGCTTTGAGGTAAGTAAAGAATGTGTAAATAATATTACCACATAGACAGTAGCCCCTAATGCTCTGTTTGGCGTTCGGGAAGAAAAGCCGAATAGAGGATCAAATGAAATTCGCAGGAGTCTAACAAAAAAGAGTCAATATGCGTATGCAGGCTTCTCTGCTGGCGTCCGCCGCACAGACTGCGGAAGTGGACATGCTAAAGCAGAACCTCGAGCAGTCCGAGCAAGAGCTCGGGCGTGTCAAGAAGCAGCTCAAGGACATGGAAGGTAAGAAATACCTTGTTTAAATATATATAAAAATGTGCAATTGCAAAAAATGATAGGATTATCGTGGCTATTGTAGGGGCCACGTCTGAGGTGGCGACCCTTAAGCAAGCGCTGCTCGAGGCCGAGAAGACGGCGGCCACGGAGCGCACCGAGCGGGAGAAGTATGAGGCCGAGGTTGGCAAGGTGCGGCAAGAGCTCCAGGCTCTCATGAAAAAACATGAGAGTTTGGAGCTTGACTCAAAGACGCGAGCGTCCGAGCTCGCGGTGGCTATTGAAAATGCCAAGTCTGCCAAGGCCGAATCCTAGAGGGCCCTCCAGGAGTTGGATGAGGTGAAGAATATAGCGGCGGGTAAGGCATTCTTTATGCAAAGCAAACACATAAACATAAGTTACTTGTTACTTACCCGAATCCAGAGCTCTCCAGGAGCGTTCGCAGATCTTCCCCGTAGCGTGTCCGATGCTGCCACATTCTATCGGGCCGAGGAGGGCCACTCGACAGAGAAGGTGTTCTGGTCTCAGTATGCTGAGGCCCGACACCCCGTGCCCTTGAGCGACCAGCTGAAGCAACTGGTCGAGCTCCACAAGGCGGCCGAACAGGCCATGAAGGGCCTAATAGTTCGGCTGTGGCCTGGAGAGGCTCAGCCTGGGAGCTATTTCGGGCTGGTGCGGCGGCTGGTGGAGGCCTGTCCAAGGCTCGGAGTCATCAAGCGCTCCGTCTGCATTGAAGGTGCGCATAGGGCCCTTGCCCGTGCTAAGGTGCACTAGGGCAAGCTGGATGCTGAGAAGCTTGTGAAGGACGGGCCACCGCCGGGGAAAGAGCATCGCAAGCCTGACAATTATTATAAGGATGTTCTGAAGGGTGCCTGCCTTGTGGCGGATGAATGTTCCAGAGATGTAATTTTTGAGTAAAACTCGCTCGTTTGTCCTGTGTGCTGAAAACTTGTTCATATGCGCTAAGCAATGCTATTGGAATTTAAAATATTACCTTTTGTGCAGCTGTTTATCAATTCTAAGAGATGGCGAGTCGTCGGCTTCTGCCCCCGTGCCGCTAGTGCTGGGGTGTTTGGGGATAAACCGGAGCACTCTTTTTCCCATGCTTGGGTCCTTCGAGGGAGGCGCTCAGCCCAACGAACAAGGCAATCGGACTATAATGCGTGAACACTCTCACTTGGCCATAGAATTCTATAATTTTAAATTTCGGCGAAGCCCCTGGTATTTGGAAGACCGAGTTCGGGGCGCTATCCATGCCTTGGCCGGACAGAGCCGGCTCCTCGCTCTAAGCGGCATAAGTCTTTAGGGACTCGAAAAACCTCTCGAACAGTGACCAGCTCTCGCTTCATCATGACAGTCAGTTTTAGCTTTCTCCACTAAGGTGCTCGACCCAGCTCAACTGGGGCACAATCGCAGTGGTTCTCCTAGCGCTACCTTAGCCGATATAGCGGAACATAAGGCATCAAAACATAGGAGCAGGGCAAACCCAACTATTGACCCAAGACATGATTCAGAGCTGATGCATATAATGCTATAAGTTCGAGGTGCCGCACTTGTTAAAGTGTTCGGACTTCTCACACCACATTGAGGGGTACTAAAGCCCCTGGCGTATTTTGGCCGTACCAAAGTGTACGGGTGCAACATGTCGGTAAGGAAAATATATTTAAAAAAAGAGTAATGCAAAAATAGACAAAAGCTATGCATTTTTTATTAAAGAGGGTTGCGATCAAAGCAGAACGATACAAATAATGCGATGAGCAAAAGGTTGGACTATTTAACATGTCCGTTCCATGGGCAAGCTGCGGAATGGTATGTGAGACAGGTATACTGCTCGTGATAGAGACCACCTGGGAGTTCCGTAATGCAGCATGGCTTGTCTGCTTCCCTGGTTTTTGCATCGTTTGTGCGGCAATTGAACTGCCGAACAGGCCTTCCGAAGAATGGAGACCTGAAAGTAAGATAAAATTAAAAAATCGGTAGCCCCTAGTGCGGTTTAAGCCGTGTTTCGGGCGTGCCGTGGTGGTGCCCCTCCCCCTGTACCCATGGTATTTCTAGAGCGTAGTTATGTACGCGAAGCACTGGTGTTGCATTTTTGTGAGGGCTGGTGTAACACCCCGGATGTAACTTTCCCAATTTGTACTCCAACTCTTGCCATTTCCGGCGTTAAGTTATTTTATTTTCTCGGGTTCGGATCTTTGTCTCCATGTGTTGTTATCGTTGTCATGCATCTCATATCATGTCATCATGTGCATTGCATTTGCATACGTGTTCATCTCATGCATTCGAGCATTTTCCCCGTTGTCCGTTTTGCATTCCGGCGCTTCGTTCTCCTCCGATGGTCAATTCCAGCTTTCTTTCGTGTGTGGGGATTAAACATTTCCAGATTGGACCGAGACTTGCCAAGCGGCCTTGGTTTACTACCGGTAGACCGCCTGTCAAGTTTCGTATCATTTGGACTTCGTTTGATACTCCAACGGTTAACCGAGGGACCGAAAAGGCCTCGTGTGTGTTGCAGCCCAACACCCCTCCAATTTGGCCCAAAGCCCACCTAAACCTGCTCCATCATCTAGATCGTTCGATCACAATCGCGTGGCCGAAAACCGCACCTCATTTGGACTCTCCTAGCTCCCTCTATGCCTATAAATAGGTCCTCCTCGAAAATCTCGGATGCCCCCCGAAACCCTAGTCGTCTTCCACCTCTCGCCGCCGGACACGTCCGATTTGGGCCGGACGTGTCCGACCTGTCCCACCGCCGCCACGTGGCGCAACCCCACTGGCCCGGCCGCGTCCCCCGCCGCACCGGCCCGCAGGCCCAGCCGAGGCCCCCGCGGCCCGAAGCCGAGCCGCCTCGCCCGCACGGCCGCGCCGCCTCGCCCGCCACCTCCGCCGCCGCATCATCGCCATTCCCCGCCGCCTTTGCCTCGCCGCCGACCAGGATCTCGCCGGAACCGCGAGCATCGCCGTCCCGCGCCCCCTCACCGTCCCCGGTGGCCGGAGACCGCCACCCGCCGCCGGATCCGGACGGGGAGAGGCCGGATCCGCCTCTCCCTCGCCTCCCCGCCGCTTCTTCGCTCGCCGGAGCCGCCGGTGAACAGTGCGCCGCTGCCTCGGTTTGCATGCCGTGAACAGTAAACCCTAGATCCGGAGGTTGTTTTTCTTCGAAGTCCCGAAATTCTCAGATCCAAGTGCCCATGTTCATAGCCTCGTAACTTTGCATCCGTAGCTCCGATTCATGCATATAGCATATCAAAATGTTCATCTCAGAGAGTACATCATTTCGTTCCATTGCATCATTTTCATTTGAGTTCATATTGATTCCAGAAATGCTGTTAGAAGAGGGCTACTTGAGATAATTGTCAGATCTGCTGCTCCATTTAGCTTTTTGTCATTTTTTCCATGATTATTGTGTGCATGATATGCCCATGAGTTCTACATATGTTTTGTTAAGGGTTTTGCCATCTTTCCAGAGGTGCAACCCATGTATTTTTTTGATGTGTGTGGTGACTAGTACAAGCTTGCAAAGTGGTGCACGTGTTATTTCTGTTTTCAGGGACTTAGCATTTCCACTAAGTCATTGAGCTGTTTATTTCATATGGCCATATGTTCATGTTGTTTCCTAGTGATCCGTGCCTCTTTTGAGGATGATCAGTAAGGATGTTTTGTTAATATTGTAGTTATATATCCATCCATGTCTTTGTTTGCAATTATGGAGCATCCTAGCTTGAGTCAATCGAGCTCTATTTTTGCTACTTTGTGAATCTGGGCAGATTGTCAACTTGTTTGCAATTTTGCCGATGATGTTGTAGTTGATCCGTTCTGTTTTCAGCATGCTCCAGTTTTCACTAAGTCTGAGAACTGATTATGTTTTTGCTATGTTCACATGCTTGCAATTGTATTTTATGATCCCTTTTGGCTCAAGGTCACTAAGGGACTTTTGTTAAGCTCTTTGAGTAGTTCCATTCCATGCTTTACTTTGCCATGTTCAGGTCCTGTAGCATGTAGTTTTGTTGCTCCGAAGAGTGCTACCTGATCTGAAATTCCAGACAAGTGTTCATTTCACTAAGTCTGAAATCTGTTTGCCATATGCATTTTTGCCATGCTTGTTTGAACCTGTTAATGGATGAATTGGCCGTAGATCAGTGCTAGACTTTTGTTAAGCATCTTGAATGCCTCCCTGCCATGTATTTTGTTGTCATGTTTGGGTGCTGTAGCATGTTCATCTCATTGCATTTAGATGGCTACTTGCTGTAAATCGCAGACCGGTGTCATTTTTGAATCGCTTGCCATTTCCAAACCGTAACTCTGTTTCCGATGTACTTTATATTGTTTTCAAGCGATTTAATCTCATCTTTCCATTGGCACACTTGGATTTCCAAGTTGAGGCAAGGTTCATGCATTCCTTGCCACATCTCGCATATGCATCCCGCATCGCATTCCGCATAGCATATCATCATCGCATCATATTGTTTGAGTCTTGCACGTGGTTGATTGTGTCCTTGTTGCTTGTTTGTCTTGTTTGGGTAGAGCCGGGAGACGAGTTCGCTAACGAGGAGCCCGTTTAGTTTGCTTTCGTGGATCCAGTCAACTCTGACAACTGTGCATGCAAGATGATCATACCCTCGAAATCACTACTATCTTTGCTATGCTAGATTGCTCGCTCTTTTGCTATGCCAATGCTACGATGCCTACCTTTTGCTTTCAAGCCTCCCAAATTGCTATGTCAAACCTCTAACCCACCATGTCCTAGCAAACCGTTGATTGGCTATGTAACCGCTTTGCTCAGCCGCTCTTATAGCGTTGCTAGTTGCAGGTGAAGATCGAAGGCCGTTCCTTGTTGGAACATTTATTTACTTGTTGGGATATCATTATATTGCTATGTTATCTTAATGCATCTATATACTTGGTAAAGGGTGGAAGGCTCAGCCTCTCGCCTAGTGTTTTGTTCCACTCTTGCCGCCCTAGTTTCTGTCATATCGGTGTTATGTTCCCGGATTTTGCGTTCCTTACGCGGTTGGGTTATAATGGGAACCCCTTGATAGTTCGCCTTGATTAAAGCTTTTCCAGCAATGCCCAACCTTGGTTTTACCATTTGCCACCTAGCCTTTTATTTCCCTTGGGTTCTGTAGACTCAAGGGTCATCATTATTTTAACCCCCCCGGGCCAGTGCTCCTCTGAGTGTTGGTCCACCTGTCAGCTACCGGTGGCCACCAGGGGCAACTCTGGGCTGGCCTACCCATACCTAAGACAATCTGAGTGTGCCCTGAGAAAGAGATATGTGCAGCTCCTATCGGGATTTGTCGGCACATTCGAGCGGTGTTGCTGGTCTTGTTTTAACATGTCGAAGTGTCTTGAATAACCGAGATACCGAGTCTGATCGGAACATCTTGGGAGGAGGTCTATTCCTTCGTTGACCGTGAGAGCTTGTCATGGGCTAAGTTAGGACTCCCCTGTAGGGATTTTAACTTTCGAAAGCCGTGCCCGCGGTTATGGCCATATGGGAATTTGTTAATGTCCGGTTGTAGATAACTTGAACCTTAACTTAATTAAAATGAATCAACTGAGTGTGTTACCATGATGGCCTCTTCTCGGCGGAGTCCGGGAAGTGGACACGGTGTTGGAGTAATGTTTGCGCAGGCTGTTCTCTAGTTTCTCGCTCGCGCTTTGCCTCCTCTTCTCGCTCTCTTTTGCGAATAAGTTAGCCACCATATTTGCTAGTCGCTTGCTGCAGCTCCACATATATTTACCTTGCCTTACCTATAAGCTTAAATAGTCTTGATCGCGAGGGTGCGAGATTGCTGAGTCCCTGTGGCTCACAGATTACTATTACACTAGATGCAGGGCCTGATGATTCTGCTCCAGGAGACGCATTTGAGCTCAAGTGGGAGTTCGACGAAGACTCTCAACGTTACTATGTTTCCTTTCCCGATGATCAGTAGAGGTGCCCGGTTGGGGGTGATCGGGACCGTGTCGCTTGTTGGGTTATCTTTTATTTTGGCGCCATAGTCGGGCCATGAGTGTTTCGATGATGCAATGTAATTTATGTACTTGGCGCCATAGTCGGGTCACAGATTTATGTTTCGATGATCTGTAGACGTGGCTACTGTAAGCCAACTATGTTATCTCCCCTTTATTATTTATATCACATGGGATGTTGTGAAGATTGCCTAACTTGCGACATATGCCTTTAATGCGATTATGTCTCTAAGTCGTGCTTCGACACGTGGGGGCCATAGTCGCATCGAGGGTGTTACAAGTTGGTAATCAGAGCCTTCCCCGACCTTAGGAGCCCCATTGCTTGATCGTTCTTAGTAGCCGAGTTGTGTCTAGAAAAATGTTTTGAGTCATTTAGGAATTATATATCGGAGAGTTTAGGAATTCTTTTTACTTCCCAGTCTCCTCATCGCTCTGGTAAGGCATCCTGACGTAGAGTTTTGACTCTTCTCTTCTCAAATTTCACTAAAAAAAATTTAGGATCACGCGGGAATCTTGGAATCGTTCCGATGATTTTATGATGAGAACATTGTCTTGGTGCCTCCTATCAGGGGTTTAGTGGAAGTGTCCCGGGGAGTTGAGCTCTGAGGTGTTGTCGTCATAATTTTATCGTTGCAATTCTGGAATACCTGAGTCTAGTACGCCGACATCAAAAATCTCTTTTATGCAGTTCGTTGGTGAGATAACCTCGACGCCACCCAGTACTGGGGCGGGAGTTCGGGAGTATCGCCATAACTTGTATAACAAATGCTTTTTGAAGGTTGAGGTAGATGGTTTCCGAAGGTTTCTTGGTTATGTGTTGAAGGATGGATACAGCTGGATGTAGGATTTGCTAGTTTGGGTGAGATATTATGCTTCCCCTGTATCCCCAACACCTGATTGCATAACCGGAAAGGTTCGGGAGTTTCATAGGTGGGAATTCTTGTAGCTCTAGTTCTTCTTCCATGGATATTGGTTTGAGATTGGGATTTCTTACCGATTATTCGTTCTTGATCCGTACCTTGTTGATTTATTTCTCTATCTTAATTCTACGTGGCTTCTCAATTTATGGATATGTGACCATTTCAAGAGGAATGCATTCGTTCATTTTGTTCGGATGTGAAGACTATATGTTGCAATTTTCATTCCGTTGGATTCAGCTTCAATATTTATCTGTCAATGTGCTAATGGTGGTCAACCTCTTCAGGATGGCTCCTCCAACGCGCATGACTCCTAATCCTAATCCGGCACCACCTCGCCCTCCTCCAGAGGCATGGCAAGCTGTGATGGCCGCAACCAATGCAAACACATAGTTGATCATGCAAATTCTTCAAGAGCGCAATCAAGGCAACCAAGGGAATCAAGGCAACAATCAGAATCACTTTGCTTCACTCAACCAGTTCCTTGCTAACGGGCCAAAGACTTTCAGCAATTCTGTTGAAGCAACCGATGCTGACAATTGGCTAGTGGATCTGTGCAAGCATTTCGAGTGCAGTAACGTCAGGCCTGAGGATTTTGTCAAGTTCACTTCCTTCCAACTCAAAGATCAAGCTGCAGAATGGTTCCAGCAGTACAAGGATTCCAGGGGTGGACGTGTTATCACTTGGGATGATTTCCGTCGAGATTTCCGAGCTCATCATATTCCCCAGAGCGTGGTTGAAAGCAAGTGTGAGGAATTCCGCAACCTGAAGCAAGGTTCTTTGTCTGTCTATGACTACAACAAATTGTTTCAGAAGCTCGCCCGCTTTGCCAAGTAGGATGTCCCTGATGAGAAGAGCATGATATACCAGTTCAAGGGTGGTCTCAGAGAAGAAATCCAGCTAGCTCTTGTTCTTTTCGAGCCCTTGAGATACGATGAGTTCTACAACATGGAATTGAAGCAAGAGGCTGCTCAGTTGAGGTGTGATGCTTCCAAGAAGCGAGTCAGAGATGTTACTCCTTCTTCCTCTACTCAAGTGGCCAAGCAGCAGAAGTATTGGCTTCCTCCTCCTCCGTTCCGTCAGCCGTATCAGCAGAAGAGCAAAGGTGCAGTGGTTCTTCCCACCCACCAAACCCTGGCTTTCAGAGCAAGACTTCGTCTC
Source organism: Triticum urartu (assembly GCF_003073215.2). NCBI lineage: Eukaryota > Viridiplantae > Streptophyta > Magnoliopsida > Poales > Poaceae > Triticum > Triticum urartu. The sequence continues at coordinate 359,126,877 of NC_053028.1, forward strand.
AAGCTCCAAGATCGAGTGCTCCGTACCACCGTCCGCTTTCAGAGGTTACGTGCAACAAGTGCCAATAGAAGGGTCACTATGCCAACAAGTGTTTCAACCAGAGGCGTCTTCCTCCTCCTCCTGTGAGATCGGCAAGTATAGTTGTGGTCAAGCACAACCCCAAGCACGCCAAGGTTAATTTGATGAATGCAGCCCAGGCAGAGGATTCATCAGATGTCATCATGGGTAACCTTCCAGTTAACGATATTCCTGCAAAAGTTCTTTTTGACACAGGTGCATCGCATTGTTTCATCTTAAGACCGTTTTCATCTAGGCATGGTTTGGCTTTGCATATTTTTCCTAGTCCATTAGCAGTTGTATCTTCCGGTAGGCGCATGCATGCTAACTCCATTGCTCCGGATGTTACTATCACCTTGGGTGACTACAAGTTTCTGGCTTCTCCTATGGTTCTTGGAAACTCGGATATTGATCTTATTATCGGAATGGATTGGCTTTCTAAACACAAGGCTCAGCTTGATTGTGCAGCCAGGCAGATTCAATTGACTCATTCGTCTGAGGATGTAATTGTATTTGCCGCTCGTGATGATACCATCCGTCTATTTCTCTCAATGAGAAGGGTGAACTGGATGCTATCTCGCAGATTCCAGTCGTTTGCGAATATCAAGATGTCTTTCCAGAAGAGCTTCCAGGAATGCCTCCGCACCAGCCAGTTGAATTCGTTATTGATCTTGAGCCCGGCACGGACCCTGTGTGCAAGCGTCCTTACAAGCTCGGACCTGAAGAGTTGAAGGAGCTGAAGAAGCAACTCGATATTTAAGAGAAAATGGGTCTCATCCGGCCTAGTTCTTCTCCGTGGGGTTGTGGTATTCTTTTCATGAAGAAGAAGGATGGAACGGACCGGCTTTGTGTTGATTACCGTCCATTGAAAAAGAAGACCATCAAGAACAAATACCCACTTCCCAACATCAATGAGCTGTTCGAACAACTCAAAGGTGCCCAAGTATTCTCCAAGCTTGATCTTCGTATGGGTTATCATCAGATTCGAATCCGTGAGAAAGATATTCCCAAGACGGCGTTCAGGACAAGCTTTGGTTCATATGAATACACTGTCATGTCTTTTGGCCTCGTCAACTCTCCTCCGACGTTCTCTCGCATGATGAACTTCATCTTCAACGCCTACACCAATGACTTCGTTTTGGTCTATCTTGACGACATTCTGGTTTTCTCGAAGAACAAGGAAGATCATGCCAAGCACTTGTGTTTGGTACTCGATAAGCTAATGGAACATCAGTTCTACGCCAAGTTCTCCAAGTGTGAATTTTGGCTCGATGAGGTTCTTTATCTCGGTCATATCATCTCTGCCAAGGGGATTGCCGTGAATCCTGAGAAGGTGTCTGCAATTGTGAATTGGGAACCTCCTCAGAACGTGAAGCAACTCCGTAGCTTCCTCGGTCTCGCAAGCTATTGCCGAAGATTCGTTGAAAACTTTTCTAAGATCGTGAAGCCTCTCTCTAATCTTCTCCAGAAGCACGTCAAGTACGTTTGGTCTCCGGAGTGTGACATTGCTTTCAACACTTTGAAAGAGAAATTGATCACTGCTCCAGTTCTCACTCCGCCTGATGAATCCAAACCGTACGAGGTCTTTTGTGATGCCTCTCTCCAGGGTCTTGGCGCAGTATTGATGCAAGAGAAGAAAGTTGTTGCTTATACCTCTCGCCAGTTGAAGCCTACTGAGAAGAACTACCCCACTCATGATCTCGAGTTGGCGGCAGTTGTGCATGCTCTTTTGACTTGGAGACATCTTCTATTGGGAAGAAAAGTGGATATTTTCACTGATCACAAGAGTCTCAAGTACATCTTCACTCAGCCTAATCTCAACCTCAGGCAAACTCGATGGGTCGAAATGATTCAAGAGTATAATCCGAGTATTGAGTATACTCCAGGCAAGGCCAATGTGATTGCTGACGCATTGAGCAGGAAGGCTTACTGCAATAGTCTGATTCTCAAGCCTTATCAACCCGAGCCTTGTGAAGCTTTCCGCAAACTTAATCTTCAAGTTGTTCCTCAAGGTTTCCTCGCCAACCTTCAAGTCTCTCCTACCTTGGAAGATCAGATTCGCCAAGCCCAGCTTCTTGATGCTATGGCAAAAAAGGTGAAGATTGGGATTGCCAAGAGTCAACCCAAGTATAAGTGCTACCGCCTTGATGACAAGGATACTCTCTTCTTCGAGGATCGTATTGTTGTACCCAAAGGTGACCTCCGTAAAGTGATCATGAACGAGGCTCACAATTCTCTCCTCTCCATCCACCCTGGGAGCACGAAGATGTATCACGACCTTAAGCAGGCTTATTGGTGGACTCGAATGAAGCGCGAGATCGCTCAATTCGTGAATGAATGTGATGTCTGCAGAAGAGTGAAGGCAGAACACCAAAGGCCAGCTGGTCTCCTCCAACCTCTTGCCATTCCAGAATGGAAGTTTGACCACATTGAAATGGACTTCGTGACTGGGTTTCCAAAGTCCAAGCGTGGCAATGATGCTATATTCGTTGTCATCGACAAACTCACTAAAGTGGCTCATTTTCTGCCTATCAAAGAGTCGATCACTGCAGCTCAATTGGCGGAACTCTATACCTCTCGTATTGTCTCTCTGCACGGTATTCCATAAGTGATCTCTTCAGACCGTGGCAACATCTTTACATCCAAGTTTTGGGATTCTTTTCAGAAAGCCATGGGCACCAACATCCACTTCAGCACAGCATTCCATCCTCAAACTAGCGGTCAAGTCGAGCGTGTCAACCAGATTATTGAAGATATGCTCAGGGCTTGTGTGATCTCCTTCGGCATGAAGTGGGAGGATTGTCTTCCTTATGCTGAATTCTCCTACAACAACAGTTTTCAAGCAAGTTTGGGCAAGGCCCCATTCGAAATTCTGTATGGCATGAAGTGTCGTACCCCTCTCAACTAGTCTGAAACCGGTGAACGCCAGCTTTTGGGTAATGACTTAATCACAGAGGCAGAGGAAATGTGCAAAGTCATTCGTGATAACCTCAAAGCAGCCCAATCCCGTCAGAAGAGCTACTATGATAGTAAGCACCGTGATTTGGCTTTCGAGATCGGAGATCATGTTTACCTCCGCGTCTCTCCTATGAAAGGTACTCGTCGCTTCGGTATCAAAGGGAAGCTTGGCCCCAGATATGTTGGACCTTTCAAGATTGTCAGCAAGAGAGGCGACCTCGCCTATCAACTCGAGCTTCCTTCAAACTTTGCAAATGTTCATGACGTGTTCCATGTCTCTCAACTCCGAAAGTGCTTCAAGACTCCTGACCGCACCGTCAACTTCGAGGACATTGAGCTCCAAGAAGATCTCTCTTATCATGAGCACCCAGTTGCTATTCTTGAAGAGACTGAATGCAAGACTCGCAATAAGTCAATCAAATTTCTCAAAGCCAAGTGGTCACACCATTCCGACCGTGAAGCTACCTGGGAACGCGAGGATCACCTCCGTTCTGAGTACCCGGCGTTCTTTCAGTCCTAGATCTCGGGACGAGATCCTTTCGTAGTGGTGGAGTGTTGTAACACCCCGGATGTAACTTTCCCAATTTGTACTCCAACTCTTGCCATTTCCGGCGTTAAGTTATTTTATTTTCTCGGGTTCGGGTCTTTGTCTCCATGTGTTGTTATCGTTGTCATGCATCTCATATCATGTCATCATGTGCATTGCATTTGCATACGTGTTCATCTCATGCATTCGAGCATTTTCCCCGTTGTCCGTTTTGCATTCCGGCGCTTCGTTCTCCTCCGGTGGTCAATTCTAGCTTTCTTTCGTGTGTGGGGACTAAACATTTCCGGATTGGACTGAGACTTCCCAAGCGGCCTTGGTTTACTACCGGTAGATCGCCTGTCAAGTTTCGTATCATTTGGACTTCGTTTGATACTCCAACGGTTAACCGAGGGACCGAAAAGGCCTCGTGTGTGTTGCAGCCCAACACCCCTCCAATTTGGCCCAAAACCCATCTAAACCTGCTCCATCATCTAGATCATTCGATCACGATCGCGTGGCCGAAAACCACACCTCATTTGGACTCTCCTAGCTCCCTCTATGCCTATAAATAGGTCCTTGAAAATCTCGGATCCCCCCGAAACCCTAGTCGTCTTCCACCTCTCGCCGCCGGACACGTCCGATTCGGGCCGGACGTGTCCGGCCTGTCCCGCCGCCGCCACGTGGCACAACCCCACTGGCCCGGCCGCGTCCCCCGCCGCACCGGCCCGCAGGCCCAGTCGAGGCCCCAGCGGCCCGAAGCCGAGCCGCCTCGCCCGCCCGGCCGCGCCGCCTCGCACGCCCGACCGCGCCGCCTCGCCCGCCGCCTCCGCCACCGCACCATCGCCGTTCCCCACCGCCTTTGTCTCGCCGCCGACTAGGATCTCGCCGGAGCCGCGAGCATCGCCGTCCCGCGCCCCCTCACCGTCCCCGGTGGCCGGAGACCGCCACCCGCCGCTGGATCTAGACGGGGAGAGGCCGGATCCGCCTCTTCCTCGCCTCCCTGCCGCTTCTTCGGTCGCCGGAGCCGCCGGTGAACAGTGCGCCGCTGCCTCGGTTCACGTGCCGTGAACAGTAAACCCTAGATCCGGAGGTTGTTTTTCTTCCAAGTCAAAATTCTCAGATCCAAGTGCCCATGTTCATAGCCTCGTAACTTTGCATCCGTAGCTCCGATTCATGCATATAGCATATCAAAATGTTCATCTCAGAGAGTACATCATTTCATTCCATTGCATCATTTTCATATGAGTTCATCTTGATGCCCGAAATGCTGTTAGAAGAGGGCTACTTGAGATAATTGTCAGATCTGCTGCTCCATTTAGCTTTTTGTCATTTTTTCCATGATTATTGTGTGCATGATATGCCCATGAGTTCTACATATGTTTTGTTAAGGGTTTTGCCATCTTTTCCAGAGGTGCAACCCATGTATTTTTGCGATGTGTGTGGTGACTATTACAAGCTTGCAAAGTGGTGCACGTGTTATTTCTGTTTTCAGGGACTTAGCATTTCCACTAAGTCCTTGAGCTGTTTATTTCATATGGCCATATGTTCATGTTGTTTCCTAGTGATCCGTGCCTCTTTTGAGGATGATCAGTAAGGATGTTTTGTTAATATTGTAGTTATATATCCATCCATGTCTTTGTTTGCAATTATGGAGCATACTAGCTTGAGTCAATCGAGCTCTATTTTTGCTACTTTGTGAATCTGGGCAGATTGTCAGCTTGTTTGCAATTTTGCCGATGATGTTGTAGTTGATCCGTGCATGCTATGCTATTGTTCTTGCGATGTCTAGATTGCATTTTGTGTATTCTCGATGGGTGTATGCTTAGCTTATCATGACTTGCTCTGTGGTGAGTGCATCGAGCTCGTAAACATGCCTACTTGAGTTCTGTTTTCAGCATGCTCCAGTTTTCACTAAGTCTGAGAACTGATTATGTTTTTGCTATGTTCACATGCTTGCAATTCTATTTTCTGATCTCTTTTGGCTCAAGGTCACTAAGGGACTTTTGTTAAGATATTTGAGTAGTTCCATGAAATGCTTTACTTTGCCATGTTCAGGTCCTGTAGCATGTAGTTTTGTTGCTCCGAAGAGTGCTACCTGATCTGAAATTCTAGACAAGTGTTCATTTCACTAAGTCTGAGATCTGTTTGCCATATGCATTTTTGCCATGCTTGTTTGAACCTGTTAATGGATGAATTGGCCGTAGATCAGTGCTAGACTTTTGTTAAGCATCTTGAATGCCTCCCTGCCATGTATTTTGTTGTCATGTTTGGGTGCTGTAGCATGTTCATCTCATTGCATTTAGATGGCTACTTGCTGTAAATCGCAGACCGGTGTCATTTTTGAATCGCTTGCCATTTCCAAACCGTAACTCTGTTTCCGATGTACTTTATATTGTTTTCAAGCGATTTAATCTCATCTTTCCATTGGCACACTTGGATTTCCAAGTTGAGGCAAGGTTCATGCATTCCTTTCCACATCTCGCATATGCATCCCGCATCGCATCCCGCATAGCATATCATCATCGCATCATATTGTTTGAGTCTTGCACGTGGTTGATTGTGTCCTTGTTGCTTGTTTGTCTTGTTTGGGTAGAGCCGGGAGACGAGTTCACTAACGAGGAGCCCGTTGAGTTTGCTTTCGAGGATCCAGTCAACTCTGACAACTGTGCATGCAAGATGATCATACCCTCGAAATCACTACTATCTTTGCTATGCTAGATTGCTCGCTCTTTTGCTATGCCAATGCTACGATGCCTACCTTTTGCTTTCAGGCCTCCCAAATTGCCATGTCAAACCTCTAACCCACCATGTCCTAGCAAACCGTTGATTGGCTATGTTACCGCTTTGCTCAGCCCCTCTTATAGCGTTGCTAGTTGCAGGTGAAGATCGAAGGTCGTTCCTTGTTGGAACATTTATTTACTTGTTGGGATATCATTATATTGCTATGTTATATTAATGCATCTATATACTTGGTAAAGGGTGGAAGGCTTGGCCTCTCGCCTAGTGTTTTGTTCCACTCTTGTTGCCCTAGTTTCCGTCATATCGGTGTTATGTTCCCGGATTTTGCGTTCCTTATGCGGTTGGGTTATAATGGGAACCCCTTGATAGTTCGCCTTGATTAAAGCTTTTCTAGCAATGCCCAACCTTGGTTTTACCATTTTCCACCTAGCCCTTCTTTTCCCTTGGGTTTCCTGAGCCCGAGGGTCATCTTATTTAAACCCCCCCGGGCCAGTGCTCCTCTGAGTGTTGGTCTACCTGTCAGCTGCCGGTGGCCACCAGGGGTAACTCTGGGCTGGCCTACCCGTACCTAAGACAATCTGAGTGTGCCCTGAGAAAGAGATATGTGCAGCTCCTATCGGGATTTGTCGGCACATTCGGGCGGTGTTGCTGGTCTTGTTTTAACCTGTCGAAGTGTCTTGAATAACCGAAATACCGAGTCTGATCGGAACGTCTTGGGAGGAGGTCTATTCCTTCGTTGACCGTGAGAGCTTGTCATGGGCTAAGTTGGGAATCCCCTGCAGGGATTCGAACTTTCGGAAGCCGTGCCCGCGGTTATGGGCAGATGGGAATTTGTTAATGTCCGGTTGTAGATAACTTGAACCTTAACTTGATTAAAATGAATCAACTGAGTGTGTTACCGTGATGGCCTCTTCTCGGCGGAGTCCGGGAAGTGGACATGGTGTTGGAGTAATGTTTGCGCAGGTTGTTCTCTAGTTTCTCTCTCGCGCTTTGCCTCCTCTTCTCGCTCTCTTTTGCGAAAAGGTTAGCCACCATATTTTTCTAGTCGCTTGCTGCAGCTCCACATATATTTACCTTGCCTTAACTATAAGCTTAAATAGTCTTGATCGCGAGGGTGCGAGATTGCTGAGTCCCTGTGGCTCATAGATTACTATTACACCAGATGCAGGGCCTGATGATTCCGCTCCAGGAGACGCGCTTGAGCTCAAGTGGGAGTTCGACGAAGACTCTCAACGTTACTATGTTACCTTTCCTGATGATCAGTAGTGGTGCCCAGTTGGGGGTGATCGGGACCGTGTCGCTTGTTGGGTTATCTTTTATTTTGGCGCCGTAGTCGGGCCATGAGTGTTTGGATGATGCAATGTTATTTATGTACTTGATTGACGTGGCGAGTGTAAGCCAACTATGTTATCTCCCCTTTATTATTTATATCACATGGGATGTTGTGAAGATTGCCTAACTAGCGACATATGCCTTCAATGCGATTATGTCTCTAAGTCGTGCCTCGACATGTGGGGGTCATAGTCGCATGGAGGGTGTTACAGCTGGGGTTGGGGCCGCATTGCTACGCCTGCTCGGAACGTGCCAGGCGGTCTTGTTGTAGGTTACTCCGGGCACGCTTGACGGTGTCTGGACGTTTGATGGCCGGACTGGAGAACTGCCTGGAAAGGCTGCTTTGTACTTCCGCTGCAAGGGCCGCCGTGTGCTCCTCCATTTGGAGGGAGCGTCTGGTGTTTCCATTGACCGTAATTACTCCTCGAGGGCCTGGCATCTTGAGCTTAAGGTATGCGTAGTGCGGTACTGCATTGAACTTGGCGAATGCGGTTCGCCCGAGCAGTGTGTGATAGCCATTGCGGAATGGGACTATGTCGAAGATTAACTCCTCGCTTCGGAAATTATCCGGAGATCCGAAGACCACTTCAAGTGTGACTGAGCCTGTACAGTTGGCCTCTACACCTGGTATTACGCCTTTAAAGGTCGTTTTGGTGGGCCTAATCCTCGAGGGATCTATGCCCATTTTCCGCACTATATCCTGGTAAAGCAGGTTCAGGCTATTGCAGCCGTCCATAAGGACTCTAGTGAGATGAAATCCGTCAATAATTGGGTCTAGAACCAATGCGGCGAATCCGCCATGACGGGTGCTAGTGGGATGGTCCCTTCGATCAAAGGTGATCGGGCAGGAGGACCATGGGTTGAACTTTGGGGCGACTGGCTCTATCGCGTATACATCCCTTAACGCGCGCTTCCGCTCCCTCTTGGGGATGTGGGTTGCGTATATCATGTTCACCGCCCGCACTTGTGGGGGAAAACCCTTCTGTCCACTGTTGTTCGGCGGATGGGGCTCTTCGTCGTCATCGCTATGCGGCCCCTTGTCTGTATTTTTGGCATTTAACTTGCCTGCCTGCTTGAACACCCAACAATCCCTGTTGGTGTGATTGGCTGGCTTTTCGGGGGTGCCATGTATCTAGCACAAGCGGTCGAGTATTCGGTCCAAACTGGACGAGCCCCTAGGATTCCTTTTGAATGGCTTTTTCCGCTGACCGGATTTAGAGCCTCTGAATCCGGCATTAACTGCCGTATTCTCATCATTGTCGCCGTTAATGCGGCGCTTCTGCTTGTTGCGACATGACCTGCCACTGCTGTCCCTGGTATCCGAATTACTAGGGTTCTTGGTCATATTGTTGCTATGAGCAAGCCAGCTGTCTTCTCTCGCGCAAAAGCGGGTCATAAGTGTCGTGAGGGCTGCCATAGACTTCGGCTTTTCCTATCCTAGGTGCCAGGCAAGCCACTCGTCGCGGATATTGTGCTTGAAGGCTGCTAGGGCCTCTGCGTCCGGACAGTCGACTATTTGATTTTTCTTTGTTAGGAACCGTGTCCAGAATTGCCTGGCCGATTCCTCTGGCTGCTGAATTACGTGGCTTAGGTCATCGGCATCTGGTGGTCGCACATAAGTGCCCTGGAAATTGTCGAGGAATGCGGCTTCCAGGTCCTCCCAACAACTGATTGATCCTGTTGGCAAGCTGTTAAGCCAATGCCGAGCTGGTCCTTTAAGCTTGAGTGGGAGGTATTTGATGGCGTGGAAATCATCGCCGCGGGCCATGTGGATATGAAGGAGATAATCCTCGATCCATACTGCAGGATCTGTTGTGCCATCATATGATTCGATGTTTACGGGTTTGAAACTCTTGGGGATTTGATGTTCCATTATTTTGTCTGTGAAGCATAGTGGGTATGCAGCACCTCTGTACTGGGCTATATCACGACGTAGCTCCAATGAGCTTTGTCTACTGTGTTCGGCCCTGCCGAATTTGTGGCCGGCGTGACGGTTACCGTCTCGAGTCGTGGGGCGCCCATGTGATCCGTAGATCGATCTTGTTTGCCTTGCCTTGTCCTCCAACATATCTCGCAGGTCCGGCACATTTTCCCGTGCCTTGGTACGGGGTGCGGCTTGAGTGGAGGGCTGAGAGGCCTCTCTGTCGCGGCCACGAGGTGGCCGATCGGCCGTATCGAGTGCAGGTGATGCAGGTTTAAGTGCTTCCTCCTCTAGTCGGGGTAGCAACCTGCGCTTTGGGTAGCTCTTGGAGGGGCGTTCGAGTTTATGCTCTTCGGCCGCAAGGACTTCAGTCCATCTGTCGACTAGCAAGTCTTTATCAGCTCTAAGATGTTGCTGTTTTTTCTTGAGGCTTCTTGCCGTGGCCATAAGCCTGCGTTGAAAACGCTCTTGCTCGACAGGATCCTCTGGCACGACAAATTCGTCATCGTCGAGGCTTGCCTCGTCTTCGGAGGGAGGCATATAATTATCGTCCTCGACCTCTCTGTCTGCCGCTCTCTCATGAGGGCTAGTTTCTCCATCCTCCTGTGCTAAATCTTGCTAGAGGGGGTTTTCTTCGGCACTTTCCGGAGTATTATTATCTCCCGTGCTGGAATCAACGTATTTGTTTTGGTGGGATTTTGAGCGGCGCCGCTGACGCCGACGCTTAGGCTGTTTCTTGGAGGGGTCATCCTCCGTTGTTCCATCGCCATCTCCTTCTTTTGGGGTGTCCACCATGTATATGTCATATGACAAGGTGGCTTTCCAAGGCCTAATAGGCGCTGGTTCTTCATCGTCTCCTTCATCGGCGTCCATACCGTCGATGTCTTCGGAGTCGAAGTCGAGCATGTCGGTTAAATCGTTGACAGTGGCTACAAAGTGGGTGGAGGGTGGGCTTTGAATTTCTTCATCGTCCGTATCCCAACCTTGCTGACCGTAGTTCGGCCAGGGCTCTCCTGATAGAGAGAGAGACTTTAGTGTCTTTAGAATATCGCCGAAAGGCGAGTGCTGAAAGATATCCGCGGCAGTAAACTCCATGATCGGCGCCAAATCGGATTCGATCGGCAGGGGCGCGGAGGGTTCGGAGTCCGGAGAGGAGTCCGGCTCCCTGGAGTCACGAGTCTCGCGGAGTGCGGGGCTGGTGTTTGGCTCAATCGCCTTTGGGATCGCAGCCCCCGAGGCGGCGTCCAACCACCCATCCTCGATCGGCGCAGTAGGCTTCGAATTAAGGGTCGAAGCCGATGTGGGTGCGGCCTCCAGGGCACTGTTCGGCGGCAGAGCTAGATCATGCTCGTCGTGACAGTGCGGCGCGCTCGGCAGTGGCTCGAATCCGTCGAAGTCCCCGCGAATGTCAGCCGTGTAGTTTAAACTTCCAAATCTGACCTGACGGCCAGGGGTATAGCTTTCGATCTGCTCCAGATGGCCAAGTGATTTGGCCCGCAGTGCGAAGCCGCCGAAGACGAAGATCTGTCCAGGGAGGAAGGTCTTACCCTGGACTGCATCGCTATTGATGATAGTAGGAGCCATCAAGCCTGACGGCGACGACACAGAGAACTCTCAATGAAAGCACCAATGTCAGTGTCAAAACCGGCGGATCTCGGGTAGGGGGTCCCAAACTGTGCGTCTAGGCCAGATGGTAACAGGAGGCAAGGGACACGAAGTTTTACCCAGGTTTGGTCCCTCTTGATGGAGGTAAAACCCTACGTCCAGCTTGATTAATATTGATGATATGGGTAGTACAAGAGTAGATCTACCGCAAGATCAGAGAGGCTAAACCCTAGAAGCTAGCCTATGGTATGATTGTTGTGTATGAATGTGTTATCCTACGGACTAAAACCCTCCGGTTTATATAGACACCGGATAGGGTTAGGGTTACATAGAGTCGGTTAGAATGGTAGGAGATCTACATATCCGTATCTCCAAGCTTGCCTTCCACGCCAAGGAAAGTCCCTCCCGGACACGGGACGAAGTCTTCAATCTTGTATCTTCATAGTCCAGGAGTCCGGCTGAAGGTATAGTCCGGCCATCCAGACACCCCCTAATCCAGGACTCCCTCAGTGCTCTACGCCGACAGGTCCTAGTCTCCAAGAAGGCTTCAGTCGTCGTTGGTATGCCAGGCCGCGATGCCGTGGTCAAGGCTAGGAGGTGAGTGGCTCAAGGCCCGGTAAGAGCTCCTGAGGCACGATGCTCAAGAGGTCCCCCTTAGCATGCAAGCAGCTTCCTAAAGGCAAAAAAGGAAGGTGGCATTGCCGGAGTAAGGCTCTAAGAGCCGAAAATCCCGAGTCGCAGTGCCGGGCCAACTTGAATGCGTGACTTATCTTAGCAAGCCTAGAGCGATTCCTTGCGCAGTGCCCAATTTATGCATCAACGATGGTGGTACTGCTAGGTTAGATCCGCGACACCTTCTTCTTTTCACGTTCTTCTAAGTGCTCTGCATCCTCAGGTCCTGACCCTCGAGCGAGGCTCAGCCGCCGCTGGTATGCCAGGCCGCGATGCCATCGTCAAGGCCAGGGGTGAGGGCTGGAGAGTCAGTAAGGGCTCCTGAGGTGCGGTGCTCAGGAGCCCTCCCTTTAACGCACAAGCGAATCGCATGAAAAAGAGCAACTGACAGGGCTACTCGTAGCTAAGCTCTAGATATTCCTGCGGGTTAGTCCAAGAGGGTGATATAGCTCGTAATCGCATTGACTGTCCTGCCGCTGATCTTTCAGCAAGAAGATGAAGGCACTGAGGGTCTAGTGCCGCGGGCCAGAGCTCGACCACTCAAGTTTGTCAGCGCTATAGGGACGGACCCGAGCACAAGCGGCGTGCCAGCATGTGTAGCCATCGTTGCGGGATGAGTAGGAGGCCAGTCAGCAAACACAGGTGGCCGCGAAGGGCAACAGGCAAGCAGGTGGTGATCATAAGGTAACTCATGCAAGGAGGTGAGCTAGTTCGAATAGATGCAAGAACGATACATGCCACAGGAACGGACCCATGCGGCCTAGGGATGATGCAGCCCGATGGGCGCCCCCAACAGAGTAAGCTAAGGATGGAAAAGGATGCATGTTGCAGGGACATGCCCATGCAACCTAGAGATGATGCAACCCAAGGGGCGCCCCCAGCTGAATAAACTAGGAAATGTCACCTGGCACCGTTGTTGAAGAGGCGTTGGAGCAACTGAAGATGCACGCTAAAGAAGTCACTCCTCACGAGTCGTCCGGCGGCTGGTTCCCAGGGGACCCTGGAGGTTCCGGCTCCTCCTCCCCCAAGACGGCCTTGCGCCTGGCCTCGCGAGCCGCCAGGGCGCCCTGCGTGAGCCAGTTGAAGGCGACAGCTGCGTTCGACAAGCCAAAGGGCATGCAAACATAGCTGTGTGGGGGGCCTCCGTACCGACCAATGCTCGATGGCCAGAAGCGCCCCTGAGATGCGGCCCTGTTGAGCCCAGGAATGTCGATGCAGGCGCGCAGCTCGTCGTCCGCACCAGGACAAGAAGCTGTGCCAGGTGGTGGGCAGCGGTCGTCGCACAAGGCTCTTGCCTCTTGAAGCTCCTTGGTGGTCTTGGTGATGAACGCCTAAGCACCGGGCACCTCGTGCCTTATGCCCTGATGTGGGAAGCGTGTGATGAAGCATGCCTCCATGTGGTGCCCGAGTGCCACCCTCGTGACGTTGGCTAAGTCTGAGGTCCTCCAGAAGAGAGCCTCCAAGCCAAGCCTGAGGAGGGCGCCAGGCGCGCCTTCCTATGCGAGGGAGGGAGGTGCCCCATCTATGGGTGCAGGTCCTAAGGTGGTGCTGCTGGAGACGCTGCTCTCCTGAAGCCCTCGATGGAGCAACCGCTTCTTCTTCTTGGGGATGGTCTCAGGAGGGTAGACGGCACCTTTGTTATCTGGGTCTTCAGCCGCTGCATCTTGGTAAGCACGCTTGAGGGAGCACACCGCGCCCTTCTCCTCGCAAGCGACCGTGATGATGCCGCAGCTCCCGAGCATCTTGAGGACGTTGTAGCCATGATGGGTCATTGCCATAAACATGGCCAGGGCTGGGTACCCAAGGATGACGTTGTACGGTAGGCAAGTGTGGGCGATGTCGAAGTCGATGAGCTCGGTGCGGTAGTTGTCGCGCCTGCTGAAAGTGACAGGAAGGCGGACCTGCCCGATCGGGGTGGCGGAGCTGTCGGTCATTCCTGAGAAGGGCTTGGTAGGCTGCAGCTGGTCGTATGGCACCTGGAGGCGGTCGAACATTTCGACGGACAGGACATTGAGCCCCGTGCTACCGTCAATGAGGGTCTTGGTGACTTGGACATTGCCGACGATGGGTGAGCAGAGCATCGGGAGGGCGCCGACATTTGCCGCACACTTGAGTTGGTCAAAGGAGCTGAAGGTAATGGTGCACTTGGACCACCTAAGCGGGCGTGCGGCTTCGAGCCTGGGGAGGGCAGCGCTCACCTCGCGAGCAAACTATTTGAAAATACACTAAGAGGCTGGGCCTGAGCGGCACCCAAGATGCAGGCGATGGCGCGAGGCTCCTGGAAGCCCCCAGCCCCCTCGTCCTAATGATGGTTGTCGTTCCTTCTTGGTGGTGGCAACAATGGAGGGAGGCCAGCGTTTCCCTGAGGGCGGTCCTCACGAGGCTGGTGTCTCCAAGCACCCTCGCAAGGCTGGTCCTGCCAGCGGTCCTCACGAGGCCGGCCGTGATACTCCTAGCAGGGGCCGCAGTCGTCCCAGCGTCCTCCACTTCGTCCTCCTCCTCGGCCGTAGCCTCGGTCGTTGCGCTCGGGGTGTCGGCCGAAGCGCCCATCACGGATGGCCCTGAGCTCTTGACAATCGTTGGTGTTGTGGTTGTGCACGTTGTGGAAGGCACAGAACAGGCGGTTGGCCTTGGATGACTTGGGATGGTCACAGCCGTGCTTCATCTCTTGCTCCGCCGCAAGCACAACAGCCCTTTGCGCTTCACATCCTTGGTCTTGGCATTCTTGTCTTCTGGGTCAGCTGCTAGAAGCTCTAGGAGGGAGAGGTGTCCCTCCTCAGCCCTTGCGCACTTGGTCGCCATGTTGAACATCTCCAGAGGTATGCACAGGTCTTCGTGTATGGCGAGCTCCTCCTTCATCTTGACATCATGGATGCCGTCGGAGAACGCCGAGATGATGGCTTTGTCCGTCACCTTGGGAATCTTGAGGTGAACGTTGTTGAAACGCTGGATATACTTCTGCAGGGTCTCCCCTGGCTGTTGCTTGATGTGCCGCAGGTCACCAGCGGCAGGCGGGAGGTTGCGAGTGCCTTGGAAGTTGGCGACGAAGCGCTCGCGCATCTCACCCCAGGAGGAGATTGATCCCACAGGCGGGTTTAGGAGCCACGAGCACGCGCCGTGCTTGAGGGCCATGGGAAACAAGTTTGCCATGACCTTCTCGTCGCCGTTGGCCACCTCGATGCTCAACTCGTAGATCTGCAAGAACTCAGCAGGGTCGGGGGTGCCGTCATAGCGCAGAGGCAGGTCGGGCTTGAACTTGCTGGGCCAGACGACGCAGCGCAACTCAGGGGTGAAGGCGCGACAACCTGCCGTGGTCACTGGAGCCCTCCGTGGAGGCGGAGCCCGGTCTTGGTACCCATGCGCCGCCGCCACAGGCAGCGCACGATCCTGACATGGTGGTGCAGGGAGTGCGGGAGCGTCTTCTTACGGCCGGGGGATCTCTCGGCAACTTTCTTCTTCGTGCACGGGCACACTGCGCGGCGGGTCTCGTGATACGTCTCCAACGTATCTATAATTTTTGATTGTTCCATGCTATTATATTATCTGTTTTGTATGTTTATGGGCTTTATTATGCACTTTTATATTATTTTTGGGACTAATGTATTAACTGAAAGCCCAGTTCATATTGCTGTTTTTTGCCTATTTCAGTGTTTCACACAAAAGGAATATCAAACAGAATCGAAACGGAATGAAACCTTCACGTCGATCTTTTTTGGAACAAACACAATCTAGGAGACTTGGAGTGGACGTCAAGGAAGCAACGAGGTGGCCACGAGGTAGGGCGGCGCGCCCCCACCCTCATGGGCCCCTCGCAGCTCCACCGACCTACTTCTTTCGCCTATATATACTCTTATACCCTGAAAACATCGATGGGAGACACAAAACCACTTTTCCACCGCCGCAACCTTCTGTATCCATGAGATCCCATCTGGGGACCTTTTCCGGCGATATGCCGGTGGGGGATTCGATCACGGAGGGCTTCTACATCAACACCATAGCCTCTCCGATGATGTGTGAGTAGTTTACCACAGACCTTTGGGTCCATAGTTATTAGCTAGATGGCTTCTTCTCTCTCTCTCTTTGGATCTCAATACAAAGTTTTCCTCGATGTTCTTGGAGATCTATTCGATGTAATTCTTTTTGTAGGGTGTTTTCCGAGATCCGATGAATTGCAGGAAGGTTCAAGAGCCACGAGCGCGCACCATCCTTGAGGGCCATGGGAAACCAGTTCACCATGATCTTATCATCGCCGTTCGCTGCCTCGATGATCAACTCGTAGAGCTGCAAGAACTCAGCAGGGTCGGGGGCACCGTCGTAGCACGAAGGCAGGTTGTGCTTGAACTTGCTCGGGGGTGAAGGCACGACAACCCTCCATGGTCACTGGAGCCCGCCATGGAGGCGGAGCCCGGTCTTGGTACCCATGCGTCGCCGCCGCAAGCGGTGCGCAATCCTGATGTGGTGGCGCAGGGAGTGCAGGAGCGTCTTCTTGCAGCCGGGGGATCTCTCGGCAGCTTCCTTCTTCATGCGCGGGCGCCCTGTGCGGCGGGTCGTGCCGCATGGCCACGTGTCTCGGGGCGAGGGCGGCGTCTTGATGCGGAGGTGGTGAAGGCGCTCCATGGGCTACATCGCCCGCAGTTGGAGGTGGGCGAGGCAGCGAGAGAGAGGTGCGGGGGAGCCTCCAGCGGCGCTGACGAGCTCGACAATGCGGTCCAGCCAGTCTTCATAGAGGTCATCAACCGGGCGATAACGCAGGAGCTCGCATGCCATGAGCAGCGTGGCCTGCGCGTCTGTGGGTGCGGGACGAGCGTGGGACGACCAGCCAGCCAGAGTTAGTGACGGGGTGGTGGTGCGTCCGTCCCGCGGCACAGAGGAGTTCAGCGACAAAGATTGCTGCTCGTTTCCCGTCGGGCCGGTGGCGGCGTTGGCAGCGGGTGATGGAGAATGGCGGGGGAGGTCCACCAACGGGCACCATCTGAGCGACGCGAGCGGCGAGGGCGTCCTGGCACTCAACACGGGCTCGGCGAGCATCGGCCATGGATGCGGCGGAGCAGTGGTACGTCGATCGACGGGAGAAATGCTTTAGCGCACCCCCATCTGGCGTGCCAAATGGCGGATTGCAGGTTCCGACTAACCCTTGAGGTTCGAACTCTGGGTGCGCATGAAGAACACTCTCTCCCTAGCTCGCTCGCTCAATGATCTCACGGCCTAGATCGACGAACCCAAGGAATAAGAGACACAAGGGTTTATACTGGTTCGGGCCACCTTGCGGTGTAATACCCTACTCCAGTGTGGTGTTGGTGGATTGCCTCACTGGCTAAGGATGAACTAGTACAATGGGTGAACAGCCTCAGGAGGAGAGGTGTTCCTGAGCTCGGCGAGCTCGTGGATGTGAGGATGGAATGGATCCAATCCAAGATGAGTCGATCCCTTCCTATGGTGGTGGCTAGTCCTATTTATAGAGGCCCTGGTCCTCTTCTCAAATGTTAGGCGGGAAGGGATCCCACAACAGCCAAGTTTGAAGGGAGACAAGTAGTACAAGCTGTCCTGAGAAAAGGTGGTCTTCGCTTGCCAAAGGCTCTGGTGGTGACGCCACTTTGGCTCCGTGGTGACCTCCGTCCTGTCGTCCTGTTGGTCTTGGTCTTGTTGCACCGATATGGAAACCTTTGCTTGATGCCTCGGGACTCCTCTCCTGCACCTGCCTCTTTAGCACGACAGAGGAAACTGGTACATTGCACCCGCTGGTGCCCGCCTGGCCTTGGTCGTCATGGCTCACATCACGTGAACCTCGCGAGGTGCCCCTTGCATAGAGATCTCCGCTCCTCGGGAGCCAACCTAATGACGCTGCTCCCGGGGAGGTCTTGGTGTCGTCCGCCTCGCGAGATTTGGCGCCTCGTGAGGGTCTTGAGTGGTTGCTACTGAAGATGGGTCATACCAGGCCGTTGGTGGAGCCATGCACAGGCCCGTAGGCAGGCAAGTCTGGGCACCCCCGGTCCCAGAACACCAAAAAAAGGTTCCCGAACTTTTCCTTTTACATGCTTAATTGAGGACGCTAATAATTCCCGAACGTTCGAGATTTATCATTTCTGTCCCAAAACTAATGAGATCACCTTACGACACTAAATTATTCCTAATAAAAGCCACGACGCTTGCAGGAGCGCTTGCGGCACACCATGAGTGCCCTGGTGCGCGGCCATTTCCTAGCGCGACGACACAATACCTCTTCCTCGGCCTTGCAACTCACGAGGTGCTGATTGGCATCTTGTCGGCAGGCGAGCGCGATCTCACCGGTCTGGTGCTCCGGCACCAATAGGTACTCCTCCTTGCTAGAAGCATGCACCTAGTCCACATACTGCCAAGTGTAGATGAGGCGCTTGGGCCCGATTGCACTCAGGGCTTTCGCACGGGCGTCCTCCGCCACCCACACGGCCCTCGCACGAGCCTTCTGCCAAAGAGCCAATTGCCTGACTCTCTCGAATGCGACATAGGCCTGCCAGGCAGCATGCCTCATGGCGTGCTTCTCTTCATCGGCCTTCTTCTCTGCCTCTCTTTTGGCGCGCTCTGCCATAGGCAAAGCCTCCCACAAGGCGACCTCCATTTCTTTCCAAAGCTCCTCCAAGCTGGGGGGGGCTCGGCGGGCGGCACGACATTCTCCTCATAGCAGGGAGCCGACGCGTCCTCTGATGCGTGTGGTGGCAAGACTGGGAACACCGACGCGTCCGCCTCGACGCGTCGCGGTGAGGAGCGAAACGCCGACACGTCATCCTCCATTGGTGGTAGCGTGGAATGGAACACTAACATGTATTCCCCGACTAGTGGCGGCGAGGAACGGAACGACGACACGTGACCCTCCGCGCGGGGTAGCGAGGGACGCCTAGGGCTTGGGAGGGGCGACGCTATGGTGGTCGAAGGGTCCTTAATTGAGAGGGAGGGGGAGGAGATAAAGGTGATGAATGCGAGCGTTCTTCCGAATGCCGTGGAAAGCACATTATTTATAGCGAGCAATGCCACACCTACGTAAGATATGTTGCGTGATTAATGTAACAACTAGGTGGGCATATTTTTGTTGGAGTAAATTACGGGGGACGGGAGTGGTGGAAATATTGCTGGTCAGAACGGATTGGACGAGCGTGGGGGAGGAGAGTCATGCATGCAGATTGTTTTCAAACGGGAAAGAGTGGTGGGACTGCCGGAGGGAGGAGAGTCAAGGATGCAGATTGTTTTCACACATGGAGAGGAAAAGATTTGGAGACGAACGGGCTTCCTGCAGGTATGGGGAACGGTGCATAAGTCACCTTACATGCAATGAACTGACCATTGCATGCCGGGCTAGGTAGTCTCAAGTCATTAAAAACAAACACGCACCACACATGCTCAAATTTCAAGGTGCACTAAATTATTTCATGCAAGGATTAAGAGAATATTGACTAATGCATGTAAAAATTCTTTGTCATTTTGTGTTCATGCATGCATGCAATGCAAAATGCATTGGTAAACACAATTTTTTGGGAAGAACGAGAGCATTAATTCAGTACTTTTGCAGACTACAAAAACTATTCCATCGCCTCTATCTTGGTAAGAGTAGGTGAGATTTTTCAATCGAGCCCTTTAAACTAGAAGGGAGGTAGTAGTACTCTTATAGCGAACCTTTTGTGATGACTATATATGACATGGTAATATCATAACGCATCTGGACGGAGGAACTAGTCTGTATAGTGCATATATGTTTTGTCTGAAGTCAAAGTACCTCTACTTTGACCTAATTTATAGAAAAATCTATCTACATTCGCAATGTCAAATCAATATTTTTATATTCATTATGAAATGTAGTTTCATAAAATATATATTTGGTATTGTAGATATTGATATTTTTAATATAAATTTGGTCAAACTTTGCAAACTTTGACTTGAAACAAATATTGCGCGGCGTAAAAGGACCAGAGGGAGTATCATGCATGCAGAGTAGGCAAAAACATTACTCATTTATAGCCGTCCGAAGTCCCGAGGGCGCGACCGTGCGAGGGAGGCACAATGGTTGATGGCATGGCGCCGGCATGGCGTGCGAACACGTAGAGGCTATACCGTCAGGCCTACGATGTGGGTCTAGTAGACATGACATCTAGTGGGTCCCGCATAGTACTCGAGAACTCTTTGGGGGCATGCAGAAGTTTATCCACCGGGCAAGCCCCCACCCCACGCCGTTCGCATGCCCTACTCGTCCACATCTTCTACCTTACAACAGTTCGCTCCCGGTCGTCCCGTCCATTCACAATACACCAGTTCCACTTCTCCTAACCCGCCTCCAAAATCCATGGCCTCCCAAATGTCAATGATCGGCGGTGAGTACTAGGTTATAACCATCACCGGGGATGAGTTCATCGTCATCTACACCTGTAGAACTGCGATGGTGGAAGCATGCCTTGGTCGCTTCCTAGACATGTTCGAAAGTTCAAAGGATGAGTGGGTCACTGGGCTAGATGTTGAGTACACCTTATTCCTAGAAAATGAGAAGCTTCTAAAGGAGGCAGAGATGAAGAAGCCCGTCGTGCTCCAGGTTTGCGTACATAATGTGTGCTTAATCTACCACATATGCCATGCCGATGTTAGGTGCCAGGATTTTGAGGTCTTCCTCAAGGAAAAAGAGTGAAATTTGTTACTGTAGACTTTTCGAATGACAGGAGAGTCCTGGGTTGGATAGGCCTCGTTGTAGGCCAGCCCTTCGATCTCTAGAAGGAAAGCCCGGTGTCCTCCTCTCAGCCTTCAATGTTGACCCTGGCAGCAGCCATGATTGATCCTTCGTGCGATGAACTAATAAACCTCACCCCAAGTTTCATCATTCGTGGGAGTCAAAGACACTAGATGAAGATCACATCGTGTACGCAACAACGGATGCCTACCTTTGTTTAAATATCGGGTTGGATGAAGAAGCATAGCCCAGTGTCGGGTTCAAGCAAAGAAGTGTTGGCGAAGAGGAAGAGGAAGAGGGACGAGGACGAAGTCGAGGACGTGGACGAGGACTTCGAGTAAGGTGGCAGTGCCATTGCTCGTGTTGGTTCTACTGTAGTGTCAAGCGAACTAGTTGCTTAGTTTTATTTCAAGGGTGTGTTGTGCTGAGCCCCCAGCAGAACTATGTTATGTTCTTTCTCTTGAATTCTTTAGTAGTACATACTAGTATGTCTTACTACTGTTCTTCTTGTAGTTGGTACTACTACTCATTTCTTCGCATTCCTATCGTACTTAATACGTACTAGTAGTATAATTTGGGTCAGTCGATTTGTGAAATAAGAAGTTCACCAGAGCGAAGGAAGAAGACGACACAGAAGCTACCCCAATATCTATATTAGGGTGGCAGGGTGCCGATGATCTATCTTATGAGTGTTGGGTGTGGAATGCAATTTGTCAGAAAAAATGGATCGTTCCCGGGGTTAAACGGATGGTAGGCGGGGCATGGCGGTGGCAAGCCGATCAGGGAGGGCCGGGCAGCGGCGGCAGGCGGTTAGGCCTGTGGCGGGCTGGTGGCTCGATGGTTGAGAGACAAGATGAACATTGCATCATTTTCGGAGGATGAAGAAGCCCTTCTGGCCATCCATGCTGCTTCTAACGACTCGATGCTTGAGTCGACTAGCCCAAATTGTTCCTTCAGATGTATGATCCACGAGGCATTGAAGGTATCAAAGGTAGATCAATGTCCGCACTCGGTTTGCAGGCTCGACGCGGGCGCGACCGACTTCCGCCGCTACAACCACCATGCGAGCCTCCTATGCATGGGTAGAGACGACAATGACACGCTAGCTCTTCCTCACCGGTGTGCTGGAGCACGCGCTCGTCCTCCTCCTCTTTGTACGCCGCGGGCATAGACACGGCTCGACCTGCTCACGTACTTGGCAGCGCGGCGTCATCGCAAGGAGAGACTGCTGACGACGTGAGCGAGCAAGGGGTTGAGATCCTCTGCAGTACCGTACGGTGGTGTAGTGCGGATGACATGTGGGGTTGGGTCCCACATGGCAGCGATAGTACTACACCGTGATACATCTCCAACATATCTATAATTTTTTATTGTTCCATGCTATTATATTATCTGTTTTGGATGTTTAATGGGCTTTAATATGCTCTTTTATATTATTTTTGGGACTAACCTATCAACCGGAGGCCCAGTGCCAGTTTCTATTTTTTTTGCCTATTTTAGTGTTTCGCAGAAAAGGAATACCAAATGGAATCCAAACGGAATGAAACCTTCGCGATGATCTTTCTTGGACCGAAAGCAAACCAGGAGACTTGGAGTGGAAGTCTGGAACTCCGTGAGGCGGCCACGAGATAGGAGGGTGCGCCCCCACCCTCGTGGGCCCCACAGAGCTCCACTGACGTACTTCTTTTGCCTATATATACTCTTATACCCTAGATACATCAAGGGGAGCCACGAAACCACTTTTCCACCGCCGCAACCTTTAGTTCCCGTGAGGTCTCATCTGGGGGACTTTTCCGGTGATCTGTCGGAGAGGGAATCGATCACGGAGGGCTTCGGGTCCATAGTTATTAGCTAGATGAAGCGTGAGTAGTTTACCACAGACCTTCGGGTCCATAGTTATTAGCTAGATGACTTCTGCTCTCTCTTTGATCTTCAATACAAAGTTCTTGGAGATCTATTCGATGTAATACTCTTTTGCGGTGTGTTTGCCGAGATCCCAGGAATTGTGGGTTTATGAACTTGATTATCTATGAATATTATCTGGTTCTTCTCTGAATTCTTATATGCATGATTTGATATCTTTGCAAGTCTCTTCGAATTATCGGTTTAGTTTGGCCTACTAGATTGATCTTTCTTGCAATGGGAGAAGTGCTTAGCTTTGGGTTCAATCTTGCGGTGTCCTTTCCCAGTGAAAGTAGGGGCAGCAAGGCACGTATTATATTGTTGCCATCGAGGATAAAAAGATGGGGTTTATGTCATATTGCTTGAGTTTATCCCTCTACATCATGTCATATTGCTTAAAGCGTTACTCTATTCTTATGAACTTAATACTCTAGATGCATGCTGGATAGCAGTCGATGTGTGCAGTAATAGTAGTAGATGCAAAATCATTTCGATCTACTTGACACGGACGTGATGCCTATATTCATGATCATTGCCTTAGATATCTTCGTAACTATGCACTTTTCTACCAATTGCTCGATAGTAATTTGTTCACCCATCGTAATACATGCTATCGTGAGAGAAGCCACTAGTGAAACCTATGGCCCTCGGGTCTCTTTCTTATTATATTGCATCTATTTTATTATCACATCTCGTTTACTATTTTGCAATCTTTACTTTCCAATCTATGCAACAAATACCAAAAAAATTATCTTATTATCTCTATCAGATCTCACTTTGGCAAGTGTTCGTGAAGGGATTGACAACCCCTTTATCGCATTGGTTGCGAGGTTCTTGATTGTTTGTGCAGGTACTAGGTGACTGATACGTCTCCATCGTATCTACTTTTCCAAACACTTTTAACCTTGTTTTGGACTCTAACTTGCATGATTTGAATGGAACTAACCCAGACTGATGCTGTTTTTAGAAGAATTGCCATGGTGTTATTTTTGTGCAGAAATAAAAGTTCTCGGAATAACCTGAAACTTCACGGAGAAAATTTTTGGAATTTATAAAAAATACTGGCAAAAGAATCAACTCCATGGGGCCCACACCCAGTCCACGAGGGTGGGGGGAGCGCCCACCCCCTGGGGCGCGCCCCCTGTCTCGTGGGCCCCCTAAGGCTCCACCGACATCAACTCCAATTCTATATATTCACGTTTGGGGAGAGAAAAATCAATGAGAAGGATTCATCCCGTTTTACGATACGGAGCCGCCACCGAGCTCTAATCTCTCTCGGGAGGGCTGATCTGGTGTACGTTCAGGGCTCCGGAGAGGGGAATCCGTCACCATCGTCATCATCAACCATCCTCCATCACCAATTTCATGATGCTCACCGCCATGCGTGAGTAATTCCATCGTAGGCTTGCTGGACGGTGATGGGTTGGATGAGATTTATCATGTAATCGAGTTAGTTTTGTTAGGGTTTGATCCCTAGTATCCATTATGTTCTGAGATTGATGTTGCTATGACTTTGCTATGCTTAATGCTTGTCACTAGGGCCCGCGTGCCATGATTTCAGTTCTGAACCTATCATGTTTTCATGAATATATGTGAGATCTTGATCCTATTTTGCAAGTCAATACTCACCTACTGTGTGTTATGATCCGGTAACCCTGAAGTGACAATAATCGGGACCACTCCTGGTGATGACTATAGTTTGAGGAGTTCATGTATTCACTAAGTGTTAATGCTTTGTTACAGTACTCTATTTAAAGGAGGCCTTAATATGCCTTAGTTTCCAATAGGACCCAGCTGCCACAGGAGGGTAGGAAAAAAGATGCCATGCAAGTTCTTTTCTATAAGCACGTATGACTATATTCGGAATACATGCCTACATTACATCGATGAACTGGAGCTAGTTCTGTGTCACCCTATGTTATAACTGTTGCATGAGGAATCGCATCTGACATAATTATCCATCACTGATCCACTGCCTATGAGCTTTTCACATATTGATCTTTGCTTAGTTACTTTTCCGTTGCCGCTGTTACAGTCACTACAAAACCAATATTGTTACTTTTGCCACCATTACCGTTACTTCCATATTACTTTGCTACTAAATACTTTGCTGCAGATATTAAGTCTTTCAGGTGCGGTTGAATTGACAACTCAACTGTCAATACTTGAGAATATTCTTTGGCTCCCCTTCAGTCGAATCAATAAATTTGGGTTGAATACTCTACCGTCGAAAATTGTTGCGATCCCCTATACTTGTGGGTTATCAAGACTATTTTCTGGTGCCGTTGCTGGGGAGCATAGCTCTATTCTTTGAGTCACTTGGGATTTATATCTGTTGATCACTATGAAGAACTTGAAAGATGAAAAAACAATATTTTTCCCTCAACTGTGAGGGGAGGTAAGGAACTGCCATCTAGCTATGCACTTGATTCACCTTCTGTTATGAGTAAATTTGCAACACCTACACCTGCTATTCATTCTGATATGTCGCATGTTATTGATGATGCCACTTCTGCTATGCATGATGCTTACGATGAAACTACTTCTATGCTTGATAATACTGTGCCATTAGGTGAATTTCTTGATAAACAACTTGCTAGGGTTAGAGAGAATGAAATTATTGAAACTGATAATATTGATGAAAGTTATGGTGAAGATTCCCCCTAGATATAAATTTCCTGTTGTGCCTGAGGGTTACGTTATGGATGAAGAAATTGCTAGAGATCTTTTAGCTTGCAATGATAGATATGTTCTTAAGAAACTGTTAGCGAAGCTGAAAGAAAAATCTTTGAATGCTAGAATGAAATATGACCCTACTTTCGCTACTTCACATATCTGTATTTCTGATAAGGATTATGATTTCTTTGTCGATCATGAGTTAATTACTTTGGTTGAATCTGATCCTTTTTATGGCTATGAATCTGAAACTGTTGTGGCACATCTTACTAAATTAAATGATATAGCCAACCTGTTCACTAATGAGGAACAAATTTGTTACTACTATATCCTTAAGTTATTTTTGTTCTCATTAAAGGGTGATGCTAAAACATGGTTTAATTATCTTGATCCTGGTTGTGTGCGTAGTACCCAGGATATGATTTATTACTTCTCTGCTAAATATTTCCCCGTTCATAAGAAACAAGTTGCCTTAAGGGAAATATATAATTTTGTGCAAATTGAAGAAGAGAGTCTCCCACAAGCTTGGGGCAGGCTTCTCCGATTACTTAATGCTTTGCCTGATCATCCTCTCAAGAAAAATGAAATACTTGATATCTTTTATAATGGACTAACCGATGCTTCCAGAGACCACCTGGATAGTTGTGTTGGTTGTGTTTTCAGGGAAAGAACTATTGATCAAGCTGAATTCCTATTTAATAATATGTTGAGTAATGAAAATGATTGGACACTTCCTGAACCAACTCCTAAGCCAACTCCAAAGAAAAGGGGTATTCTATTTCTCAGTCCTGAAGATATGCAAGAGGCAAAGAAATCTATGAAAGAAAAGGGTATTAAAGCTGAAGATGTTAAGAATTCACCACCTATTGAAGAAATACATGGTCTTGATAACCCGACACAGGTAGTAAAGGTAAATTCTCTCTATAGATTTAATGAAGGTGATATTCCTCGTAATAAGTCTGCTAGCCAATTCTTGGATGAGTTTGATAATTTTATTGTTAAGCAAGAAAACTTCAATGCTTATGTTAGTAGACAATTGAAACGTAATGCTTATATGATTGAATACTTGAGTAATTATATGTCTAGAGTTAAAGGTGAACTTAAACTTATTAGTAAACATGCTTCTATGGTTACCACTCAAGTAGAACAAGTGCTTAAAGCTCAAAATGATTTGCTCAATGAATTATATAACAAGAAAAATAAAAATGCTGTTAGAGTCATGACTAGAGGGAGTAAAATGACTCAGGAACCTTTGTATCCCGAGGGCCACCCTAAGAGAATTGAGAAAGATTCTCAGAGAATTAATGTTGATGCACCTAGTTCTTCTAAGAAGAAGAAAAGGAAAAATGATAGGACTTTGCATGCTTCTAGTGAACCTGTTGTTGACACACCTGAGAATCCTAATGATATTTCTATTTCTGATGCTGAAACACAATCTGGTAATGAACATGAACATAGTGATAACATTAATGATGATGTTCATGATGATGCTCAACCTAGCAATAACAATGATGTAGAAATTGAACCTGCTGTTGATCTTGATAACCCACAATCAAAGAATCAACATTATGATAAGAGAGACTTCGTTGCCAGGAAGCACGGTAAAGAAAGAGAACCATGGGTTCAGAAACCCATGCCTTTTCCTCCTAAACCATCCAAGAAAAAGGATGATGAGGATTTTGAGCGCTTTGCTGAAATGATTAGACCTATCTTTTTGCGTATGCGTTTGACTGGTATGCTTAAAATGAATCCTTATGCTAAGTATATGAAAGATATTGTCACAAATAAAAGAAAGATACCGGAAGCTAAAATTTCCACCATGCTTGCTAATTATACTTTTAAGGGTGGAATACCAAAGAAACTTGGAAATCCAGGAGTACCAACTATACCATGCTCCATTAAAAAAACTATGTTAAAACTGCTTTATGTGATCTTGGAGCCGGTGTTAGTGTTATGCCTCTCTCTTTATATCATAGACTTGATTTGAATAAGTTGACACCTACTGAAATATCTTTGCAAATGGCTGATAAATCAACTGCTATACCTATCAGTATTTTTGAGGATGTGCCTGTTGTGGTTGCAAACATTCCTATTTTAACGAACTTTGTTATTCTTCATATTCCCGAGGACGATAGTATGTCGATTATCCTTGGTAGACAATTTTTGAATACTGCAGGGGCTGTTATTGATTGCAACAAAGGCAATGTCACTTTTCATGTTAATGGTAATGAGCATACGGTACACTTTCCGAGGAAACAACCTCAAGTCCATAGTATTAATTCTATTGGAAAAACTTCAACGATTACTACTGGAGGTTTTGAATTTCCTCTTCCTACTGTCAAGAAGAAATATGATATTCTTATTGTTGGGGACGTGCATATCCCCGTTGATGTAACCTAGTGTATTTTGAAAATTCTCCGGTTTCATGTTATTCGAAAAGAGTTTGTTAGCAAGACTTGATCAACCTTGTTAGTGGATTCCTTTTGATGAGCATGAAATGGATGAAGTTAGAAAGCACAACTCTCTGTACCCTCCTTTTACTTTCTATTATTTAGATTAAATAAAGAAAAAAATAGTATTTTCTGTATGTTTTCTGAATTATCCTTGCAATAAAAAATACCTCTAAAATAAAAGTTCTCCAAATGTCCTGAAAATTTTAGAAGTTTTTTTGTTGAATATTTAAGAATTATTAGCACTCGAAACACACTAGGGGGCCACACCACGTGGCCACGAGTGTCCAGGGCGCACCCCTGCCTCGTGGACCCCACGTGGGCCCCCTCCACTTATTCTAGCACCCACACACTTCGTCTTCCTCTAGAAAAAATCCTCCCACAGCTCAAACCCAAGTCCTAGCTAATCTTGCTGCCATTTTCGATCTCCTTGCTCAAAGCTCCATTCACAAACTGCTTTGGGGGATTGTTCTTAGGTATGTGACTCCTCCAATGGTCCAATTAGTTTTTGTTCTAGTGCTTTATTTATTGTAATTTTTTGCTGCTTAGGTGACCCTGTTCTTGAGCTTGCATGTCAAATTTATGTGGTCAAAAGTAGTTTTAATGCATGACATGGCCTCTAGGCACTTGTAGGAGTAGTTGCCATCAATCTTCTTAAGTTCGATTCACTTTTATTTTTAGTCACTAAAAATTTCAGAAATTTTTCAGAGGAAGAAATATGTTTAGGAAAATGTATCAAGGTGGTTCCTCAAGGAAGCAAGGCCCAATGCTCGTGATACGTGAGCAGGACAATGAACTGCCAAGGGAAGCTCAAGTGCGGCCTTGTGAATGGACGTCAGAGGAGTTCATGGTCCAGGCAGGCATAAAGGATGAATTTGAGGCGTATGTGTGTAACGCTGATCTTGAGGGCTTCGTATCAGATAAGTGCCGACAATATCACTATCTAACTGATTTCTTTGTGAGAAGGTTTAAATTTACATCATCGCGCAATTCTCACACTGTTTTATTTGATCTTTATGATAAGTCATATACCATGGACCTAGAAGATTTTAATACTGCTTGTAAACTCCCGCACTGGGGAAATGTTTGTGAACCTCACAAATCTGAATATAAAGACTTTCTTGCTAGTATTACTGTGGGGGAATCTAGGGAAATCACACAAGCTACCATAGGAAGCATTCATTTCCCTTCCATACATTATTTTTCTCTCTTCGTTGGTAGATGCATTAATGGTAAAGATGAGGCTTCTCACATGTGCATTCCAGATCTTAGTGTCCTCAAGAGTGCGGTATTAGGTGATAAACAATATAACTTGGGAGCTATTGTTGCATGAAGGTTGCATCACAACAGTATAAGTGGAGATTTGTTTGGTGGAATTTATGCAACTCGTGTAGCTAACTATCTTGATATACCCATACATGGAAATGATATAGAATTACCTCCTACTTACCTAGATTATAATGCCATGGTTTGCCATCAGTTTGTTGAGAGGAACGATATGTTCCTCCAGTACCGACTAATCTTTGACAGACGACGCACCATCCATGTTGCTCTCCCTGCTCCTACTTTCTTTGATTTTCAGGCAAAAAGGAGACATGTTATAACCAGGGAGGAGGCGAACGCGTACGGGAGGAGGACGGAGGCAGCTCGCCTCCAAGCTGCAGCTCGTCAGGCAGTAGCTGCTGCATCTCAGTACGACCCCAACTACAACTTTGGATATCCACCATGCCAGCCATGGCCCTAGACCAACTTAGGCCAAAAGCCTAAGCTTGGGGGAGTACGTATTTCTCACCAACATTACATTCATGTTCACACAATCATGCCAGTTGTCGGTGCTCATACTTTTTCATTGTACTATCCATGCTAGTTTATTTTTAAGCCTTCTTGTGTGTTTGAAAAACCTTAAGAAAAACCAAAAAAATTAGTTGTAGCTTTTAGCTAGTTTACTTTCCATGCTTGTAGTAGTAATTAAAAAGAAAACCCACGAAGATTTCTCGTTCTTCTTTTTTGCTTGTTGGGAGCTTTCCCGTGTAAATAGTTTTATTTCTTTTCTTCTCTTTGGGGGTCGAGAGGAGAAGACCATGATGAAAATATTGAAGTGACTCTTATATGCATTATTGTTGATTTAACAAAGAGCCCATATTACCTTATCTTCTCTCTTGTATTGAATGCTTACAGATTCCAGCTTAGTCCAATGCACGTGCACTTTTATTATTATCTAGACCATTCGGTCGTGCAAGTGAAAGGAAATAATGACAATATATGATGAACTGATTGAGATGAGAGAAGCTGGTATGAACTCGACCTATCTTGTTTTTTAAATATGATTAGTTCATCGTTCCTGATTCAGCCTATTATGAATGAAACATGTTTGCAATGACAATTAATGATTATAGTTGCTCATGCCATGCTTAATTAG
This sequence comes from Triticum urartu, assembly GCF_003073215.2. Lineage (NCBI taxonomy): Eukaryota > Viridiplantae > Streptophyta > Magnoliopsida > Poales > Poaceae > Triticum > Triticum urartu. The sequence continues at coordinate 359,156,817 of NC_053028.1, forward strand.
CTAGGAGTTTATAATGGTTTACCTTGCGTGCCAACATGCTATTAAAATGGTTGTGATGTGGTATGATAGGGTGGTATACTCCTTTGAACGATTCAAGTGGCTTGACTTGGCACATGTTCACGCATGAAGTTGAAACAAAATCAACATAGCCTCCACGATATTTATGTTCATGGTGGATTATATCCTACTCATGCTTGCACTCAGTGTTGATTAATTTTAATGCATGTTCATGACTGTCGTCGCTCTCTAGCTGGTCGCTTCCCAGTCTCTTTCTAGCCTTCACTTGTACTAAGCGGGAATACTGTTTGTGCATCCACTTCCGATATGAGTCCACCATACCTTACTATATGCGGTATCTACCTGCCGCTCCAAGTAAATTTGTATGTGCCAAACTCTAAACCTTCAAATGAAATTCTATTTTGTATGCTCGAATAGCTCATATATCAACTAGGTCTGTCTATATCTTCCATGCTAGGTGGGTTATTCTCACGAGGAGTGGACTCCACTCCTCATTCACGAGAAAATGGCTGGTAACCGGGATGCCCAGTCCCATGCTTAAATTAAAATAATTGCAAACAAAACTCCCCCAGGATTGTTGTTAGTTGGAGGCACCCGTTGTTTCGGATAAGCCATGGATTGATGTTTGTTGGTGGTGGGGGAGTATAAAATTTACCATTCTGTTTGGGAACCGCCTATAATGTGTGTAGCATGGAAGATATCGAGATCTCTCGGTTGTTATGTTGACAATGAAAGTATGCCACTCAAAATATTATTTATCTCTATTTCAAAAATAGAGCTCTGGCACCTCTACAAATCCCTGCTTCCCTCTGAGAAGGGCCTGTCTATTTACTTTTATGTTGAGTCATCATCCTCTTATTAAAAAGCACCAGTTGGAGAGTACTGCTGTCATTTGCATGCATTACTATTAGTTTACATTGAGTATGAATGTGTCTGGATCTCTTTTACTATGAATTACAATGTTTAGTCAGTCCTTGATCTTCAAAGGTGCTCTGCATTTATGTTTTGCGGTCTCAGAAAGAGCTAGTGTGATACCATCTTGTTATATCATATTATGATTGTTTTGAGAAAGTGTTATCATCTGAGATTTACTATTATTGATTGCTAGTTGATTATGCCATTGTTATGAGTAAACATGAGACCTAAATGTTATTGTGAATATGGCTAGTTCATAATCTTTGCTGAAAACTTGAATGCTGGCTTTACATATTTACAACAACAAGGTCAAACAGAGTTTGTAAAAGTTTTTCTTTATCACTTTCAGTTTGTCAACTGAATGGCTTGAGGACAAGTAAAGGTTTAAGCTTGGGGGAGTTGATACGTCTCCATCGTATCTACTTTAAACACTTTTGACCTCGTTTTGGACTCTAACTTGCATGATTTGAATGGAACTAACCCGGACTGACGCTGTTTTCAGCAGAATTGCCGTGGTGTTATTTTTGTGCAGAAATAAAAGTTCTCGGAATGACCTGAAACTTCACGGAGAATATTTTTGGAATTTGTAAAAAATACTGGCGAAAGAATCAACACCAGGGGGCCCACACCCAGTCCATGAGGGTGGGGGGCGCGCCCACCCCCCTGGGGCGTGCCCCCATGTCTCGTGGGCCCCCTGAGGCTCCACCGACCTTAACTCCAACTCTATATATTCATGTTCGGGGAGAAAAAATCAAGGACAAGGATTCATCGCGTACAACATGGAGCCGCCGCCAAGCCCTAATATCTCTCGAGAGGGCTGATCTGGAGTCCTTTCGGGGCTCCGGAGAGGGGAGTCCGTCGCCATCGTCATCATTAACCTTCCTCCATCACAAATTTCATGATGCTCACCGCCGTGCGTGAGTAATTCCATCGTAGGCTTGCTGGACGGTGATGGGTTGGATGAAATTTATCATGTAATCGAGTTAGTTTTGTTAGGGTTTGATCCTTAGTATCCATTATGTTCTGAGATTGATGTTGCTATGACTTTGCTATGCTTAATGCTTGTCACTAGGGCCCGCGTGCCATGATTTCAGATCTGAACCTATTATGTTTTCATGAATATATGTGAGATCTTGATCCTATTTTGCAAGTTAATAGTCACCTACTATGTGTTATGATCCGGTAACCCCAAAGTGACAATAATCGGGACCACTCCCGATGATGACTATAGTTTCAGGAGTTCATGTATTCACTAAGTGTTAATGCTTTGTTCCAGTACTCTATTAAAAGGAGGCTTTAATATGACTTAGTTTCCAATAGGACCCCGCTGCCACGGGAGGGTAGGAAAAAAGATGTCATGCAAGTTCTTTTCCATAAGCACGCATGACTATATTCAGAATACATGCCTACATTACATCGATGAACTGGAGCTAGTTCTGTGTCACCCTATGTTATAACTGTTGCATGAGGAATCGCATCTAACATAATTATCCATCACTGATCCATTGCCTACGAGCTTTTCACATATTGATCTTTGCTTAGTTACTTTTCCGTTGCCACTGTTACAATCACTACAAAACCAATATTATTACTTTTGCCACCATTAGCGTTACTTCCATATTACTTTGCTACTAAATACTTTGTTGCAGATATTAAGTCTTTTTGGTGCAGTTGAATTGACAACTCAACTGTCAATACTTGAGAATATGCTTTGGCTCCCCTTGTGTCGAATCAATAAATTTGGGTTGAATATTCTACCCTCGAAAACCGTTGCGATCCCCTATACTTGTGGATTGATACCTTGGTTCTCAAAAACTAAGGAAAATACTTACGCTACTTTTGCTGCATGACCCTTTCCTCTTCAAGGCTAAACCAACGCATGCTCAAGAGGTAGCAAGAAGGATTTCTGGCGCCGTTGCCGGGGAGATCTACGCCAAGTCAAGACATACCAAGTACCCATCATAAACTCTTCTCCCTCGCATTACATTATTTGCTACTCGCCTCTCATTTTCCTCTCGCCCACTTCTAAAACGATTTCCAAAAACCTTTGCCTTTTCTTCACCCTTCTTCCGTTCGATCTTTTGTTTGCTTGTGTTACTATGTACCTTCTTTTTGCTTGCATCTTCGCTTGCTAAAAGTTTATGGATCCTCATCCACTTGCTAATCTCTTTAAGAGATCCAATTATGATGAACCTATTGCTAGTGACTTGAGTGCACTAGATTATCTTTATGAGGTTTTGCTTGAAATTCGTGAATATGAAAAGTGTGATGAATTACTTTATGAAGCGATTCATGATACGTCTTTGAATAAAAAGCATGATTACAATGATTTTATTATAAATTCTATTGATGTAAATTGTGCTAATAATATGCAAAACCCTAAGCTTGGGGATGCTAGTTTTTCTATGTCATCTACTTATTGCAATGATCATGATTGGGGTGATAGTGCTTCTTACGATCTTGAAAATTTATTTAAGCCCCATGATGAATATGAGATTGATAATAGTGTTTGCAATATTATTGAAAGTGGGTTTGCAAGAGTGTCAACTTTAGATCCCACATATTTGGAGAATGTTCAATCCTATGAATTTTTTGAGAAAAGTGGGTTTGGAGAGGTCATGACTTTAGTTAATGTTAATCCCACTATTTTAGAAGAGTGTCAACTTCGCATGCATGTGGATCGTGTTAAAAACATTTTATGTGATAGCTATTTTGTTGAATTTTCTTTTGATCCCACATGTAATTATTATGAGAGAGGAAAATATGGTTGTAGAAATTTTCATGTTACCAAATTACCTCTCATTATGTTGAGATTGCTATTGTTTCTTTCCACTTCCTTGCATATGCTAGTTTTTGCTTGCTATGATAATTTGTTTGCCTATAAGATGCCTATGCATAGGAAGTATGTTAGACGTAGATGTGTTTGTCATGTGTTTCATGATGCTCTCTTTGCGCTTCAATTCTTGTCTTTCAAGTGAGCATCATCGAAATCTCAATGCCTAGCTAGGGGCGTTAAACGATAGCGCTTGTTGGGAGGCAACCCAATTTTATTTTTGTTCTTTGCCTTTTGCTCCTGTTTAGTAGTAAATAATTCATCTAGCTTATGTTATGATTGTGTTTTTTATGTTTTAATTAGTGTTTGTGCCAAGTAAAGCCTTTAGGATCTTCTTGGGTGATTGCTGTTTGATCTTGCTGATAAAAACAGATAGTATGTACTCACGAAAATAATTATCAATTATTACTAGAGGGCGATAAAATAAGAATTCCAACTGCAGTAGATCAATATACTTTTTTTCCTGGTCATCCTAATTTTTTAAAAAATTTGGTGTTACAGAAGTATTCGAAACATCCAGATTGCTACAGACTGTTCTTTTTTTCACAGATTCTGTTTTTCACGTGTTGTTTGCTTATTTTGATGAATCTATGGATAGTACCGGGAGGTATGAACCATATAGAAGTTGGAATACAGTAGGTTTAACACCAATATAAATAAATAATGAGTTAATTACAGTACCTTAAGGTGGTGGTTTATTTTCTTATACTAACGAAGCTCACGAGATTTTCTGTTGAGTTTTGTGTTGTGAAGTTTTCAAGTTTTTGGGTAAAGATTTGATGGATTTTGGAACAAGGAGTGGAAAGAGTGTCGGTGTCAAAACCGGCGGATCTCGGGTAGGGGGTCCCGAACTGCGCGTCTAAGGCGGATGGTAACAGGAGGCAGGGGACACGATGTTTTACCAAGTTCGGGCCCTCTTGATGGAGGTAAAACCCTACGTCCTGCTTGATTTATTCTTAACGATATGGGTATTACAAGAGTTGATCTACCACGAGATCGGAGAGGCTAAACCCTAGAACCTAGCCTATGGTATGATTGTATGTTGTCCTACGGACTAAAACCCTCCGGTTTATATAGACACCAGAGGGGGCTAGGGTTACACAAGGTCGGTTACAAAGGAGGAGATATACACATCCGTATTGCCTAGCTTGCCTTCCACGCCAAGTAGAGTCCCATCCGGACACGAGACAATGTCTTCAATCTTGTACCTTCATAGTCCAACAGTCCGGCCAAAGGATATAATCTGGCTGTTCGAATACCCCCTAATCCAGGACTCCCTCAGTAGCCCCCGAACCAGGCTTCAATGACGATGAGTCCGACGCGCAGTATTGTCTTCGGCATTGCAAGGCGGGTTCTTCTCCATTTTTCGAACTTTTGTAAAGCAGTGTCCGGTCCCATAAATGTTTGGACCTCTTGGCTTCTGTGCCCAATAAGGGCTTTCTCCCACGCGTCAAATGAATATGAGGCGCCAGGGCGTTTTTACATTCGCCCCCCTAGCCAGATAAATAAATTGTCTTTTAAAGGGATGGGGATCCTAAGATCCGATCCATACCATCCTCCCCTAGCGAGAGTCCATCAAAGCGCGTTCCGGAAAGATCCATTCCAGCATGGCCGACCTCCGCAGCTCCTCCTCCCGCCCCTGAAGCCCTAAGCCCGGTGATTGGGAAAGGTGTTCAGTCCCACACAGTCGTTTAGTCGAACTGCAGACTAAGGGATTTCTCCCTCCGGCGTACATGGTGCCCTTTCGAGCCGGGCTTGCGACCTATAATGGTGGGGAGCAAGCGGAGAGCTTTCCCTGTCCCTCTATGAGGGAACGGGTCTGCTTTGTTCCCTATCTATTAAGGGGACTCGGATTTCCAATTCATCTGTTCCTCCGCGGGCTCCTGGAGTTCTACGGCCTCCAATTACACAATTTCACCCCCCGCCTCCATCCTACATATCACTGGCTATGTGGCTCTCTGCGAGTTGTTCCTGGGCTGCGAGGCTCACTTCAAGCTATGGAAAAGGCTATTTTGCCTCGTCCCTTGCACACAGAGGGGGTCACCTTATCAAGTGGGCGGAGCCAAAATATGGCGCATCGCCGATACCGGATACCTATCCGGTACTCCGAGGAAGTCACCTGAAGACTGGCCTTCAAAATGGTTTTATATGGAGGACGTTCCCCTTCCGGACCCTGTTCGGCGGGGTCTTCCTGACTTCAACAATGCTCCTCTGAAGAAACGCCGAAGTTGGCGCCAACGGAGCCCCCAAGTGGAAGACAATGGAGAAGTCCTCTATCTGATGAACCGAATTAAAGCACTGGCTCGATCAGGATATACAGTAATTGAAGTTATGTCGATTTGCATAATGAGGGGAGTGCAACCACTTCAATATCGTGGGCACCCCTTGTGGTGTTATAACGGGTCGGATGACGCCACCCACTGCGGGCGTAAGGGTCCGGACAATGCTGCCGCTTTAGCGAAAATTCTATCCGAATTTTTCAAGGGTGAGGAAGAGGAGTTCACCTGCATCAAGCCACGGGATGGATTCTCCATGTACAATCCTCCAAGCTGGGTAAGTTATATCTCCCTACTCCCATTTTTCCCGCATTCTTTGTCGTAAGTATTAACCTTGCCACTTTGCGGCAGGAACTGCGAAAATCCATAAAGGAGGTCAGCAACCCTTCTCCACAACCAGAGGACCCTCACCGGGCCCTCGACTCCGGACTTGAAGAAGATTCGGTTATATTCGTGGAGCAGATAGACCGGCAGTTCTATCAGTTAAGCTGCGACGATGCCATGGTGGCCATTACGGCCGACTATCTCGGACTGCTCCCTGCATCGTACGTGAGAAAAACCAAAAATCCCAACTCCAAAACTAGGATCCCCTTTTAGACACTTCACCCACCATATACACATGGCATTTTTACGGGGAAGGCATTTGGGACGCACTGCCGAACCCGCAACAATGCGCCAACACGAGGCATCGAGGCCGGGTAGGCCAAAAAGGAAGGCGGTCAGGACGGAGACGCCGGCGCAAAGGTATAACAAACCCCGCTCTGTGGTTGTCGTCTTTCTCGAAATATAATGACGCCCGTGTTTCTTTAACAGAAAAAACGCTCGCCGGAATATGTCCGGCGATGTTACTAATCACGCTTCCACCAGTCGGGCGCCAAGACCGAACACAGAGGCGGAAGCCGATATGGGGCGGGTGCCGGATAATCCCCCTATAGAGGATGCAGATAGATTATCCGCTACAAACTCAGAGGTGGAAAGCGCCATGAATCATAGGCGCCGCCGGGCCGTACTCCATGACGCTTGTTTCTCACGAGAGGCATTTGATGCCTTCAATTCTGGAGAGGCGTACCTCCGAGCTGCTCAAGATGGTCTAGCCAGAGCCACGGATCAGTATGTAAAGGATGTACAGGTAAGTAAATCTGACGATTTATATGTATCAGTAGCCCCTGAGACTTGAAACAGTTAGCATAACTGATTTAAGGATCATCTTTATTGTGCAGGTTCTTACAGAGCAAATACCTTGCTATCACAGGAGCTAGAGGAATGCAAGACCCAACTGCGGGCTGCTGTGGCCGCATTGCAGGAACCAAAAAAGTCACCTGTTGGTAACATTTACTTTAAAGAATAATGGTTACCATATAATGTGCGGCATGACTGCAGATCTAACAACATATGTTGTAGATGAATCCGGAGAAAATCCGGAGGACCAGCATGTTATGCGACAGCTAGAGGTTGGCAAACGCGTGCTGACTAAGGTTAGGCGGGAGAAAAACAATCTCCAAGACGCCAATATTAAGCTGAGCATGGAACTAAAAGATGTTCGGGGCCAGCTTGCAGACTCCGAGAAGGAGAATAAGCGGCTTCGGCGCGGCATTTTTAGTAAGTGCTTGAACGAATCCTTTTAAAGGAGTTCGGCGAAGAAGCCGACTAACAGCGTTATGTCTGTAGGTATGCTGACGGGTCGTCCCGCGGAGGAAATGCCCGGGTCTGCGGGTGATCTTCTATCCGAGCTGTCACATCTGCACGAACAAGTTCGGCAGGTGATGCAGGGTGTTGCCCAGGCCTTGTGGCCGTCCGTCTCCCTGCCAGGGGGCGTTGTAGAGCTTGTGGAGAAGCTCAAGGGAGCACGGCGGCGCTTCCGATTATGGAAGATATCAGCCTGCCGACAGGGTGCCAGAGAAGCCTGGGCCATGGTGAAGACGCGCTATACCAAGGCAGACCCAAATCACATGGCCGAGGTCGGACCTGTGGGGCCTGACGGAAAAGAGATCCCCGTTAGCTTAGTTTATGGGCAAGTAGAATTAGCCGCAAAGTATTCACAACAGGATTGTAAGCTAGACCGCCTGTTGGATGGTATAGAAGAGGAATTTAGTCAGTCTGCATGACTATGTAATGAAAGTGACATGTATAATGCCTTCTAGCCAGATTGTAGATCATTTGTCTTGGCGGACCTTTTCGCTTCAACCTCGGGACCCGATAGTCCGGAGTGTATCCGAATACCCGCGCAGTTATATAAGAACCGGGGCATGCGTGGAGACCAGGCGTAGGGGTCATAAGTGCTTGAACATACAAGTGCCCAGCTAGTTATGTTATATTACATGGGTAGTAACAAACATCTTCCAGGGAGAATAGTTCCGTTAAGGGTTCCTTTCCCTGGGTAAGCATGCCCTAAAGTGCATGTCCGGACTGTGATAGGAAACGCAGGAAAAACATCTGGGGGCAGATATGGACAATAAATAAAAATCATCTTTTGTTCACCGACCAAATATTAACTTAAGAATGCTAGCTTTCGGCTTCACCCAGTCTGAGGTACACGTCCGGCTGACCCGGCAGTAACAATCGTAGAGGTGCTCCCCTTATGCCCTAGCCGAATTAACGGGAACATAGGGCATAAATACAAGAGCCAGGCAACCCAGCTTGGCCAAAACTCAAGTCATATCGATGCATATAATGGAAAAAAGGTACATGCGGAAGCATGACACATGTTCGGGGCCTGAGGCCCAGATAAATAATTAAGCTTCTGTGAAAGAAGCCCCCAGGTATTATGAGCGCGGCTAGCGCATCTATAATGTGCAAGCGAGGCACAAGTTGGCCCTTAAAGGCCTAGAGAAATAATAACAAAAAGGAAGAAAGGAAAACAAGACAGATAATATACATGCAAAAAATGGACAAAGGGAGGGGACGAACATAGGGTCCGGCGCTAGGCGTAGAATATTCGGAGCCTGGCCGCGTTCCATGGGTTCGGCTCAAGTCGACTAGTCAATGCATCCCACAGTCGGTACGCTCCACCAGTCAAAACTTGGTCAATAATGATGGGACCTTCCCTTTGGGCTCGAGCTTGTTCTTTTTCTTATCCGGCAGGTGTAGAACTAGTTCGTCAACGTTATAAGTTTTGCCCCGCACTTCTCTGCTTTGGTATCTACGAGCCTGTTGCTGATAAAATGCGGAACGGGCTTTGGCTACGTCGCGCTCCTCCTCCAGGGTGTCCAGACTGTCCTGCTGATCGAGCTCGGCTTCTCTTTCTTCGTACATGCGCACTCGAGGTGAGTCATGAATTATGTCACAGGGCAAGACTGCCTCTGCGCCGTACACCATAAGGAAGGGTGTGTGTCCGGTACTACGATTTGGCGTGGTCCGCAGCCCCCAGAGTACGGAGTCGAGCTCCTCTACCCAGTGCATGTTAGACTCCATTAAGGAATGCACTAATCTGGGTTTAATGCCGCTCATTATAAGACCGTTTGCTCGCTCGACTTGGCCGTTGGTTTGTGGGTGATAGACTGAAGCATAATCGAGCTTGATGCCCATTTTGCTGCACCAGAGTTTTACCTCATCGGCTGTGAAGTTTGTGCTGTTGTCAGTGATGATGTTGTGGGGGATGCCATAACGGTGTACGACCCCAGATATGAAGTCTATCACTGGTCCGGATTCGGCTGTTTTAACAGGCTTGGCCTCTATCCATTTGGTGAATTTATCCACCATGACCAGTAAGTATTTTTTCTTGTGGGTTCCCCCTTTAAGGGGTCCAACCATGTCAAGCCCCCAGACCGTGAAGGGCCACGTAATGGGGATTTTTTGAAGGGCGGTGGGTGGCATGTGGCTTTGATTTGCAAAGAGCTGGCAACCGGCGCAACGTTGGACCAAGTCTTGTGCATCTGCCCGGGTCGTTGGCCAATAGAATCCTGTATGGAAGGCCTTGCTTACAAGAGCCCGGGCTGCGGCGTGGTGACCCCGAGTTTGGCGTGGATTTCTGCTAAAGGTTTCTCCCTTCCTCTTCGGAGATGTATCTTTTTTATACAATTCTCCCTCATGGACCCTGTAGGCCTTAGATCGCCGCACTATGCAGCGTGCCTCATTTTGGTCCTCCGGAAGTTCCTGCCTAGTTAGGTAGGCCAGGAATGGTTCTGTCCACGGGGCTATAATGGCCATTATTACGTGGGTTGAAGGTGTGATTTCGATGGTGGGGCCTCCGATTGTGTCAGAGTATTCGGTATCGGGCATTTTGGCCGGGTCCGGACTATGGTTACTGGTGTCCCCTTCCCATACTATGGATGGCTTGAACAATCTTTCTGGAAAGATGTTGGGGGGGACCGCATCGCGTTTTGCGCCGTAATGGATATCCGCCGCCTGATTGTTTTCCCGGGCCACATGGTGAAATTCGAGCCCCTCGAACCAAGCAGACATTTTTAGGACGGTGTTTCGGTAGGCTGCCATTTTCGGATCCTTGGCGTCAAAGTCTCCATTTATTTGGGATATTGCAAGGTTTGAATCCCCACGCACCTCCAGGCGTTGAATGCCCATGGAGACTGCCATCCAAAGACCATGCAACAGGGCTTCGTATTCGGCTGCGTTGTTGGAGTATGTGTACAATATTTGCAGTACGTACTGAACGGTATCTCCGGTTGGGGACGTCAGGACGATGCCAGCCCCTAGACCAGCCAGCATTTTAGAACCGTCGAAGTGCATGATCCAATTGGAGTATGCGCCGTAATCTTTAGGGAGTTCGGCCTCCGTCCATTCGGCGACAAAGTCGGCCAATACTTGCGACTTAATGGCTCGTCGAGGTTTGTATGTTATGTCCAACGGGAGGAGCTCAATAGCCCATTTGGCAATCCGGCCCGTAGCATCGCGGTTGTTTATAATATCATTAAGTGGCACTTCCGAGGCTACTGTAATCGAACACTCTTGAAAGTAGTGTCACAGCTTCCGGGATGCCATGAATACTGCGTAGGCTATATTTTGATAATGTGGGTACCGTGATTTGCATGGAGTGAGGACAGTGGATACATAGTATACCGGCTTTTGAAGAGGGAATTTATGTCCGTCCGCTTCCCGTTCGACAACGAGCACTGCGCTGACAACTTGATGAGTTGCCGCAATGTACAACAGCATTGGTTCGCCGATGTTTGGCGCGGCCAGGATTGGGTTGGTTGCCAAAATGGCCTTTATTTCTTCCAATCCGGCTGTGGCCGCGTCCGTCCACTCGAAGTGTTCGGTGCGCCGAAGGAGGCGATAAAGGGGTAAAGCCTTTTCTCCTAAGCGGGAGATAAAGTGGCTTAGAGCTGCCACACATCCAGTTAACTTCTGGATTTGTTTGAGGTCTGTTGGGGTAGCCAACTGTGACAAAGCTCGGATTTTGGCCGGGTTAGCTTCAATACCTCTACCGGAGACAATGAAACCCAGGAGTTTTCCGACTGGTACGCCGAAAATGAATTTTTCCGGATTGAGCTTAATGTCATATGTTCGGAGGTTGTCGAATGTGAGCCTCAAGTCGTCTATCAAAGAGTCGACGTGTTTGGTTTTGACGACCACATCATCTACGTATGCCTCTACTGTTTTGCCGATTTGTTTCTCCAGACATGTCTGAATCATGCGCTGATATGTTGCGTCGGGGTTTTTGAGCCCAAAAGGCATTGTGTTGAAATAGAAGGGACCGTATGGTGTGATGAATGCCATTGCGGCTTGGTCGGACTCCGCCATCTTGATTTGGTGGTAACCGGAGTATGCGTCGAGGAAACACAATGACTCGTGTCCTGCGGTAGCATCAATAATTTGATCAATGCGGGGGAGGGGGAAGGGATCCTCTGGGCAGGCTTTATTGAGGTCCTTGAAATCGACACAAAGGCGCCAGGATTTATCCTTCTTTGGTACCATCACCAGGTTTGCCAGCCAGTCCGGGTGTTTTATTTCTCTGATGAATCCGGCCTCCAATAACTTGGCTAGTTCCTCTCCCATGGCCTGTCTCTTAGGTTCGGAGAAACGCCGAAGAGCTTGCTTGACCGGCTTGAATCCCTTTAGGATATTGAGGCTATGCTTGGCCAGCCTGCGTGGGATTCCTGGCATGTCTCAGGGATGCCAGGCGAATATGTCCCAATTCTCATGCAGGAACTCTCGTAGTGCGGCGTCCACGGCGGGGTTTAACTGTGCCCTGATGGAGGCTGTTTTTGCAGGGTCCGTTGGGTGGGCTTGGAATTTGACTATTTCATCCGCTGGTTTAAAAGAGGTGGACTCGGATCTCTTGTCGAGTATCACGTCATCCCTGTCCACTGTGGAGCGTAGCGTGGTTAATTCCTCAGCCGAGAGGGCTTCGGATAATGCCTCGAGGGCCAGTGCGGCTGTTTTGTTTTCGGCGCGGAGTGCTGTGTCCGGATCACTGGTGAGAGTGATGATTCTGTTGGGCCCGAGAATTTTGAGCTTCATGTACCCGTAATGGGGTACGGCTTGGAAGATTGTGAACGCCTCCCGTCCTAAAAGAGCGTGATAACCACTGCTGAACGGGGCCACTTGGAATGTAATTTCTTCGGACCTGTAATTATCCAGCGTGCCGAATACCACATCTAGTGTGATTTTCCCAGCACAACGTGCTTCCTGACTGGGGATGATTCCTCTAAAGGTTGTGCTACTTTGCTCAATGCGGTTCCGGTCTATTTCCATCTTTTGAAGAGTTTCCTCATAGATGAGGTTTAATCCACTGCCACCGTCCATGAGTACTTTGGTGAGTCGAAAGCCGTCCACGATTGGGCTGAGGACCAGTGCGGCTGGTGCTCGGGCTGTTCGGAATTTAGGTTCATCACTGGCATTGAAGGTGATAGCCGTGTCACTCCATGGATTTGTTGCTGTCACATGGCAGATTTTGGCAAGGCTGCGGAGTGTTCGCTTTCGCCTATTATTTGATGCGAAGGTCTCGAAGACCGTTAATACCATCCTAGTATTTCTGGGATGGTGCTCTGTGGCTTCTGGAATTAGGAGATCCTCGCCACTTTTGGCTACCTGCCGGAGTATCCAACATGCTCTAAGGCTATGTGTTGGTATGGCTCCCTCTGTACTGTGAATTTTACAGGGTCCATTGACCCATCCCTCCAGTACGGTTCCATGCCCTATAGATGGTTTTTTCTTTTTGGTAGCTGACCCAGGTGTCTTTTGATAGTGCACCCTTTTATTTCGGACTGGGTTCGTATTTAGGGCCGGATTATCCCAAAAGTTTGTTTCGGTTTTCCAGGCACTTTCCATCGCATAGTACTTTCGTACTATGGACGCCAAGTCAGCGAAGCGTGATATCTCACGGCGATTTATGGCGTTAAGGATTCCCTTGTCCGTGCAACTATTGCAGAAAAATAAGATTGCGTCTTCCTCGCGACAGTCCTTAACCTTTTTCATCGCAAGGAGGAATCTGGCCCAATAGTGATGTACTGTTTCCTGGGGCTCTTGCCTGATGTGGGAAAGATCGCTTATGTTTGGGTGGGTGGGTGGAATTGAATCCGAACCCTTACCCGATCTGGGATCCAGGGGTCGAGAAATTTCCAATTTTGGAAATTCTGGTTCCGGGGTGTTGCCCGATAATCCTGGCCCGCTGCCTGACTCTAAGTTCAGGGATTGGATGTTGTCCTCCCACGAACGGGTATCTGGCTCAGAGAGCTTAGGAATCCGGAATAGTTGGTCCTCAATATGGAGGAGAGGTCGCCGCATTGTTCCTCCACCACCGCAATATGATGGGTGACCGGCAGAGAGCTAATCACCCTTTGATCAGGTTTAAGCCCAATCCGATCATAGTTCGTAGCGACTCCAAGGGTGGCGATGCGATCCAAGAGCTCGTTTAGGGAGGCGAGCTCCATTGGATCCATCTGTCCGGCGAGTGCCGATTTGACGTGGAGGCTGTTTTCGATGACCCGAGAAGTCATCGTCGGCGCGGAGGCCGAACAGGTGGTCACGATGAAACCGCCTAGCCGGAGAGTTTGGCCTACAGCCAAAGCTCCCCCAATAGTAGTACCATCTTTAAAGACGAGATGGGACACCCTTCCTTCTAGCGACGGCACAGTGGAACTCACAATGAAAGCACCAATGTCAGTGTCAAAACCAGCGGATCTCGGGTAGGGGGTCCCGAACTGCGCGTCTAAGGCGGATGGTAACATGAGGCAGGGGACACGATGTTTTACCCTGGTTCGGGCCCTCTTGATGGAGGTAAAACCCTACGTCCTGCTTGATTTATTCTTGATGATATGGGTATTACAAGAGTTGATCTACCATGAGATCGGAGAGGCTAAACCCTAGAAGCTAGCCTATGGTATGATTGTATGTTGTCCTACGGACTAAAACCCTCCGGTTTATATAGACACCAGAGGGGGCTAGGGTTAAACAAGGTCGGTTACAAAGGAGGAGATATACACATCTGTATTGCCTAGCTTGCCTTCCACGCCAAGTAGAGTCCCATCCGGACACGAGACAAAGTCTTCAATCTTGTACCTTCATAGTCCAACAGTCCGGCCAAAGGATATAATCCGGCTGTCCGGATACCCCCTAATCCAGGACTCCCTCAAAGAGCCTAAGCTTGGGGATGCCCAAGGCACCCCAAGGTAAAATTCAAGGACAACCAAAATCCTAAGCTTGGGGATGCCCCGGAAGGCATCCCCTCTTTCGTCTTCGTCTACCAGTAACTTTACTTGAGGCTATATTTTTAGTCACCAGATGATAGGTGTTTTTCTTGGAGCATCTTGTATGATTTGAATCTTTGCTTGTTAGCTTACCACAATCAGCCTTGCTGTACACACCTTTTGGGAGAGACACGCATGAATCGGAATTTATTAGAATACTCTATGTGCTTCACTTATATCTTTTGAGCTATACAATTTTGCTCTAGTGCTTCACTTATCTCATTTTAGAGAACGGTGGTGGTTTTATTTTATAGAAATTATTGATCTCTCATGCTTCACTTATATTATTTTGAGAGTCTTTTAGAACAACATGGTAATTTTATTTGGCTATAAAATTAGTCCTAATATGATGGGCATCCGAGATGGGTATACCAAAAACTTTCATATAAAGTGCGTTGAATAGTAGGAGAAGTTTGATACTTGATGATTGTTTAGAGACATTAGGATGGTGATATTAGAGTCATGCTAGTTGAGTAGTTGTGAATTTGAGAAATACTTGTGTTTAGGTTTGTAAGTCCCGTAGCATGCACGTATGGTAATCGTTGTGTAACAAATTTGAAGCATGAGGTATTTCTTTGATTGTCTTCCTTATGAGTGGCGGTCGGGGACGAGCGATGGTCTTTTCCTAACAATGTATCCCCCTAGGAGCATGCGTGTAGTGCTTGGTTTTTGATGACTTGCAGATTTTTGCAATAAATATGTGAGTTCTTTATGACTAATGTTGATTCCATGGATTATACACACTCTCGCCCTTCCACCATTGCTAGCCTCTCTAGTACCGCGCAACTTTCGGCGGTACCATAAACCCACCATTTACCTTCCTCAAAACAGCCACCATACCTACCTATTATGGCATTTCCGTAGCCATTCTGAGATGTATTGCCATGCAACCTTCCACCGTTCTGTTTATTATGACATGCTCCATCATTGTCATATTGCCTTGCATGATCATGTAGTTGACATCGTATTTGTGGCAAAGCCACCATTCATAATTTTTCATACATGTCACTGTTGATTCATTGCACATCCTGGTACACCACCGGAGGCACTGATACGTCTCCAACGTATCTATAATTTTTGATTGCTCCATGCTATATTATCTACTGTTTTAAACATTATTGGGCTTTATTTTCCACTTTTATATTATTTTTGGGACTAACCTATTAATCGGAGGCCCAGCACAGAATTGCTGTTTTTTTTGCCTATTTTAGGGTTTCGAAGAAAAGGAATATCAAACGGAGTCCAAACGAAATGAAACCTTAGGAAACCTGATTTTGTCATCAGATAATATCCAGGAGACTTGGACCCTCCATCATGAAAGCCACGAGGTGGTCACGAGGGTGGAGGGCGCGCCCCCCTGCCTCGTGGGCCCCTCGAAGCTCCACCGACGTACTTCTTCCTCCTATATATATCCACGTACCCCCAAACGACCGGGGACAGAGCCAAAAACCTAATTCCACCACCGCAACTTTCTGTATCCACGAGATCCCATCTTGGGGCTTGTTCCGGAGCTCCGCCGGAGGGGGCATCGATCACGGAGGGTTTCTACATCATCATCCGAGCCCCTCCGATGAAGTGTGAGTAGTTTACTTCAGACCTACGGGTCCATAGCTAGTAGCTAGATGGCTTCTTCTCTCTTTTTGGATCTCAATACAATGTTCTGCCCCTCTCTCGCGGAGATCTATTCGATGCAATCTTCTTTTTTGCGGTGTTTCTTGAGACCGATGAATTGTGGGTTTATGATCATGTCTATCTATGAATAATATTGGAATCTTCTCTGAATTATTTTATGTATGATTGGTTATCTTTGCAAGTCTCTTTGAATTATCAGTTTGGTTTGGCCTACTAGATTGGTTTTTCTTGCCATGGGAGAAGTGCTTAGCTTTGGGTCCAATCTTGTGGTGTGCTTTCCTAGTGACAGAAGGGGCAGCAAGGCACGTATTGTATTGTTGCCATCGAGGATAACAAGATGGTGTTTTTATCATATTGCATGAAACTACCCCTCTACATCATGTCATCTTGCTTAAGGCATTACTCTATTTTTAACTTAATGCACTAGATGCATGCTGGATAGCGATCGATGAGTGGAGTAATAGTAGTAGATGCAGAATCATTTCGGTCTATTCTCTCGGACGTGATGCCTATATACATGATCATACCTAGATATTCTCATAACTATGCTCAATTCTGTCAATTGCTCAACAGTAATTTGTTCACCCACCATAGAATACTTATGCTCTTGAGAGAAGCCACTAGTGAAACCTAAGGCCCCCGGGTCTCTTTCTCATCATATCAATCTCCATCACTTTAATTATTGCTTTGCTTTTACTTTGCTTTTACTTTATTTACTTTGCATCTCTATACCAAAAATACCAAAAATATTATTTATCATCTCTATCAGATCTCACTTTCGTAAGTTATCGTGAAGGGATTGACAACCCCTAAGCGCGTTGGTTGCGTTGAGCTATTGTTTTTGTGTAGGTACGAGGGACTCGAGCGTAGCCTCCTACTGGATTGATACCTTGGTTCTCAAAAACTGAGGGAAATACTTATGCTACTTTTCTGCATCATCCCTTCCTCTTCGGGGAAATCCAACGCAGTGCTCAAGAGGTAGCAAGAAGAATTTCTGGCGCCGTTGCTGGGGAGTCTGCGCAAAAGTCAACATACCAAGTACCCATCACAATCCCTATCTCCCGCATTACATTATTTGCCATTTGCCTCTCGTTTTCCTCTCCCCCACTTCACCCTTGCCGTTTTTATTCGCCCTCTCTCTCTATCTATTTGCCTCTTTTGCCTGTTTGCTCTTTGTTTGCTCGTGTGTTAGTTTATTTGCTTGTTGTCATGGATAGTCTCATATCTTCTCCGTTGTCTCCTGAGAATGAAGTCCTAAATTTTAAACAAAGGGAGGGAGAAACTCTAAAAGATGCTTGGTATAGAATCTGCAATGCTCAAAATAGATCTACCAGGAAGCAATCTACTTCAGTTCTTCTCCGCAATTTTTATGTAGGTGTTAATCCTTGGTATAGATATATCCTTGATACCATTACCGGAGGGAATTTCTTGGGTAGCCATACTTTTGATACTTATAATGCTATGTTAGATTTATTTGGCTCACCACCTCTTTTGGTTAATGGAACTATGTTAACTTTGGAGCATGTTATGCAAAGACTTGAAATTATTGAAAATAAAGTTGCTACTATTGAATTAATTGAAAATATAGATAAAAAGATCCACAATCAAATTACTCAATATGTATCTAAGGTAGGAATGACTTTGAAAAATATTAAGGAAAAGGAACCCATAGTTAATGAGAAGATAAACTTAGATTCTACTAGAATTGATAAACTTGAGGGTATCATTACAAACTTGGGAACCGCTTTTTCTTCAGTAAAGAATAGTCCAAGTCCTCCTACTAAAATTTCCAAGCTTATGTATGTTCCTAAAAATAAGGGTGAATCATCTAGTAAGGAAACTGCGGATCTTAAATCTATAAGTATTCATCCCAATCTTTTTGCTATCATTAAGGAACCAATTGCTAAAAATGAATTTTTAGATCTTGTGCCTAAGAATTTGATAATCACTAGAAAGAAAGAAATTCCCAAG
Organism: Triticum urartu; assembly: GCF_003073215.2. Taxonomy (NCBI): domain Eukaryota; kingdom Viridiplantae; phylum Streptophyta; class Magnoliopsida; order Poales; family Poaceae; genus Triticum; species Triticum urartu. The sequence goes on from NC_053028.1 coordinate 359,175,107, forward strand.
GGAGGTAGATGCCTCATTGAAGAATTTCCTACCAAAGATGGCAATACCTAGATCTATTCTTGCTTGTTATGCCTAGCTAGGGGCGTTAAACGATAGCGCTTGTTGGGAGGCAACCCAATTTTATTTTTATTCCTTGATTTTTTATCCTGTTTAGTAATAAATAAATTATCTAGCCTCTATTTTTGTTGTGTTTTTTTGTGTTTAATTAGTGTTTGTGCCAAGTAGAACCGTTGGGAAGACTTGGGGAAAGTCTTGTTGAACTTGCTGTAAAAAACAAAAACTTTAGCGCTCACGAGAACTGCTGTCATTTTTATTTGGAAAGTGCTATTTAGTTAATTCTTTTTTAAGACTATTAATAGATAAATTTCTCACGTCCAGAAATTTATTTTAGAATTTTTGGGGTTCCATATCTTGAGCTAGCTACAGATTACTACAGACTGTTTTGTTTTTTGACAGATTCTGTTTTTCGTGTGTTGTTTGCTTATTTTGATGAATCTATGACTAGTAAAATAGTTTATAATCCATAGAGAAGTTGGAATACAGTATGTTTAACACCCATATAAATAAATAATGAGTTCATTACAGTACCTTGAAGTGTTCTTTTGTTTTCTTTCGCTAACGGAGCTCACGAGTTTTCTACTTTAAGTTTTGTGTTGTGAAGTTTTCAAGTTTTGGGTAAAGATTTGATGGATTATGGAACAAGGAGTGGCAAGAGCCTAAGATTGGGGATTCCCATGGCACCCCCAGGATAATCTAAGGACACCTAAAAGCCAAAGTTTGGGGATGCCCCGGAAGGCATCCCCTCTTTCATCTACTTCTATCGGTAACTTTACCTGGAGCTATATTTTTATTCACCACATGATAAGTGTTTTGCTTGGAGCGTCTTTTATGATTTGAGTATTTGCTTATTAGTTTAAGACAATAATCCTTGCTGTACACACCTTTTGAGAGAGCCATACATGATTTGGAATTTGATAGAATACTCTATGTGCTTCACTTATATCTTTTGAGCTTTATAGTTTTGCTCTAGTGCTTCACTTATATATTTTAAGAGCACGGTGGTGGATTTGTTTTATAGAAACTATTGATCTCTCATGCTTCACTTAGATTATTTTGAGAGTATTAATAGCATGGTAATTTGCTTAAAATCCTAATATGCTTGGTATGCAAGATTAATAATAAAAAATTCGTATGAGTGTGTTGAATACTAAGAAAAGTTTGATGCTTGATGATTGTTTTGAGATATGGAGGTAATAATATCAAAGTCATGCTAGTTGAGTAGTTGTGAAATTGAGAAATACTTGTGCTGAAGTTTGCAAGTCTCGTAGCATGCACGTATGGTAAACGTTATGCAACAAATTTGAAGCATGATGTGTTATGTGATTGTCTTCCTTATGAGTGGAGGTCGAGCACGAGCGATGGTCCTTTCCTACCAATCTATCCCCCTAGGAGCATGCGCGTAGTGCCGAGGTTTTTGATGACTTGTAGATTTTTGCAATAAGTATGTGAGTTCTTTATGACTAATGTTGAGTCCATGGATTATACGCACTCTCACCCTTCCATCCTTGCTAGCCTCTTCGGTACCGTGCATTACCCTTTCTCACACTGAGAGTTGGCGCAAACTTCGCCGGTGCATCCAAACCCCGTGATATGATACGCTCTTTCACACATAAACCTCCTTATATCTTCCTCAAAACAGCCACCATACCTACCTATTATGGCATTTCCATAGCCATTCCGAGATATATTGCCATGCGACTTTCCATCATTCCGTTTATCATGACACATTCATCATTGTCATATTGCTTAGCATGATCATGTAGTTGACATAGTATTTGTGGCAAAGCCACCGTTCATAATTCTTTCATACATGTCACTCTTGGTTCATTGCATATCCCGGTACACCGCCGGAGGCATTCATATAGAGTCATCTTTGTTCTAGTATCAAGTTGTAATCATTGAGTTGTAAATAAATAGGTGTGATGATCATCATTATTAGAGCATTATCCCAAGTGAGATATAAAAAAAGAACAGAAAGGCCATAAAAAAGAGAAGGCCCCAAAAAAGAAAGGCCATAAAAAAAGAGAAGGCCAAAAAAAATTTGAGAGAAAAAGAGAGAAGGGACAATGTTACTATCCTTTTACCACACTTGTGCTTCAAAGTAGCACCATGATCTTCATAGTAGAGAGTCTCTCATATTATCACTTTCATATACTAGTGGGAATTTTTCATTATAGAACTTGGCTTCTATATTCCAACAATGGGCCTCCTCAAGTGCCCTAGGTCTTCATGAGCAAGCAAGTTGGATGCACACCCACTAGTTTCTTTTGTTGAGCTTTCATACATTTATAGCTCTAGTGCATCCGTTGCATGGCAATCCCTACTCCTTGCATTAACATCAATCGGTGGGCATCTCCATAGCCCATTGATTAGCCTCGTTGATGTGAGACTTTCTCCTTTTTTGTCTTCTCCACATAACCCCCCTCCATTATATTCTATTCCACCCATAGTGCTATGTCCATGGCTCGCGCTCATATATTGCGTGAAAGTTTATAGGTTTGAGATTACTAAAGTATGAAACAATTGCTTGGCTTGTCATCGGGGTTGTGCATGATGATAGCATTCTTGTGTGACGAAAATGAAACATGACTAAACTATATGATTTTGTAGGGATGAACTTTCTTTGGCCATGTTATTTTGAGAAGACATAATTGCTTAGTTAGTATGCTTGAAGTATTATCATTTTTATGTCAATATGAACTTTTGTCATGAATCTTTCGGATCTGAATATTCATACCACAATTAAGAAGAATTACATTAAAATTATGCCAAGTAGCACTCCGCATCAAAAATTCTGTTTTTATAATTTACATACTCGAGGACGAGCAGGAATTAAGCTTGGGGATGCTTGATACGTCCCCAACGTATCTACAATTTTTGATTGCTCCATGTTATATTATCTACTGTTTTAAACATTATTGGGCTTTATTTTCCACTTTTATATTATTTTTAGGACTAACCTATTAACAGGAGGCCCAGCACAGAATTGATGTATTTTGCTTGTTTTAGGGTTTCGAAGAAAAGGAATATCAAACGGAGTCCAAACGGAATGAAACCTTCTGAAACGTGATTTTCTCATCAGATAAGATCCAGGAGACTTGGACCCTCCGTCAAGAAAGCCACGAGGTGGTCACGAGGGTGGAGGGCGCCCCCCTAGGGCGTGCTGTTGGAAATATGCCCTAGAGGCAATAATAAAAGTATTATTATTATTATTATTATATTTCTTTGATCATGATAATTGTCTTTATTCATGCTATAACTGTATTATCCGGAAATCGTAATACACGTGTGAATACATAGACCATAATATGTCCCTAGTAAGCCTCTAGTTGACTAGCTCGTTGATCAACAGATAGTCATGGTTTCCTGGCTATGGACATTGGATGTCATTGATAACGGGATCACATCATTAGGAGAATGATGTGATGGACAAGACCCAATCCTAAACATAGCACAAGATCATATAGTTCGTTTGCTAGAGTTTTCCAATGTCAAAGTATCTTTTCCTTAGACCATGAGATCATGTAACTCCCGGATACCGTAGGAGTGCTTTGGGTATACCAAACATCACAACGTAACTGGGTGACTATAAAGGTAGACTACGAGTATCTCCGAAAGTGTCTGTTGGGTGACATGGATCAAGACTGGGATTTGTCACTCCGTATGACGGAGAGGTATCACTGGGCCCACTCGGTAGTGCATCATCATAATGAGCTCAAAGTGACCAAGTGTCTGGTCACGGGATCATGCATTACGGTACGAGTAAAGTGACTTGCCGGTAACGAGATTGAACGAGGTATTGGGATACCGACGATCGAATCTCGGGCAAGTAACATATCGATTGACAAAGGGAATTGCATACGGGGTTGATTGAATCCTCGACATCGTGGTTCATCCGATGAGATCATCGTGGAGCATGTGGGAGCCAACATGGGTATCCAGATCCCGCTGTTGGTTATTGACCGGAGAGTCGTCTCGGTCATGTCTGCTTGTCTCCCGAACCCATAGGGTCTACACACTTAAGGTTCGGTGACGCTAGGGTTGTGAAGATATGTATATGCAGAAACCCGAATGTTGTTCGGAGTCCCGGATGAGATCCCGGACTCACGAGGAGTTCCGGAATGGTCCGGAGGTAAAGAATTATATATAGGAAGTGCTGTTTCGGCCATCGGGACAAGTTTCGGGGTTATCGGTATTGTACCGGGACCACCGGAGGGGTCCCGGGGGCCCACCGGGTGGGGCCACCTGTCCCGGGGGGCCACATGGGCTGTAGGGGGTGCGCCTTGGCCTTCATGGGCCAAGGGCACCAGCCCTACTAGGCCCATGCGCCTAGGGTTTCCAAGCGGGAGGAGTCCAAGTGGTGGAAGGCACCTCTGGGTGCCTTGGGGGGGGGGAGGGAATCCTCCCCCTGGCCGCCGCACCTAGGAGATCAGATCTCCTAGGCTGCGCACCACTCCCCCTTGGCCCTCCTATATATAGTGGGGGAGAGGAGGGACATCATACAACAGCCCCTGGCGCCTCCCTCTCTCCCCGTTACGTCTCTCTCGCGTAGTATAGGCGAAGCCCTGCTACTGTGACGCCCTGCATCCACCACCACGCCGTCGTGCTGCTAGATCTTCATCAACCTCTCCTTCTCCCTTGCTGGATCAAGAAGGAGGAGACGTCTCCCGTCCCGTACGTGTGTTGAACGCGGAGGTGCCGTCCGTTCGGCGCTTGGTCATCGGTGATTTGGATCACGTCGTGTTCGACTACATCATCACCGTTCTTTGAACGCTTCCGTGCGCGATCTACAAAGGTATGTAGATGCATCCAATGACTCGTTTCTAGATGAACTCCTAGATGATCTTGGTGAAACGAGTAGGAAAATTTTTGTTTTCTGCAACGTTCCCCAACAGTGGCATCATGAGCTAGGTCTATGCGTAGTTCTTCTTGCGCGAGTAGAACACAATTAGTTGTGGGCGTAGATTTGTCAACTTTCTTGCCGTTACTAGTCTTTTCTTGCTTCAGCGGTATTGTGGGATGAAGCGGCCCGGACCAACCTTACACGTACGCTTACGTGAGACCGGTTCCACCGACTAATATGCACTAGTTGCATAAGGTGGCTGGCGGGTGTCTGTCTCTCCCACTTTAGTTGGAGCAGATTCGATGAACAGTGTCCTTATGAAGGGTAAATAGAAGTTGACAAATCACGTTGTGGCTTTAACATAGGTAAGAAGACGTTCTTGCTAGAACCCTAATTCAGCCACGTAAAACTTGCAACAACAATTAGAGGACGTCTAACTTGTTTTTGCAGCAAGTGGTTTGTGATATGATATGGCCAAAGTTGTGATGAATGATGAATGATCTATATGAGATGTATGAGATGTTCATGCTATTGTAATAGGAATCACGACTTGCATGTCGATGAGTATGACAACCGGCAGGAGCCATAGGAGTTGTCTTTATTCTTTTATATGACCTGCGTGTCATTGAGAAACGCCATGTAAATTACTTTACTTTATTGCTAAACGCGTTAGCCATAGTAGTAGAAGTAATAGTTGGCGAGCAACTTCATGGAGACACGATGATGGAGATCATGATGATGGAGATCATGGTGTCAAGCTGGTGACAAGATGATCATGGAGCCCCAAGATGGAGATCAAAGGAGCTATGTGATATTGGCCATATCATGTCACGTTTATTATTTGATTGCATGTGATGTTTATCATGTTTTTGCATCTTGTTTACTTAGAATGACGGTAGTAAATAAGATGATCCCTCATAACAATTTCAAGAAGTGTTCTCCCCTAACTGTGCACCGTTCCTAAAGTTCGTCGTTTCTAAGCACGCCGTGATGATCGGGTGTGATGGATCCTTACGTTCACATACAGCGGGTGTTGACGAGCCTAGCATGTACAGACATGGCCTCGGAACACATGCAAAACACTTAGGGTTAACTTGACGAGCCTAGCATGTACAGACATGGCCTCGGAACACAGAAGACCGAAAGGTCGAGCATGAGTCGTATAGAAGATACGATCAACATGAAGATGTTCACCGACGTTGACTAGTCCGTCTCACGTGATGATCGGACACGGCCTAGTTAACTCAGATCATGTAATACTTAGATGACTAGAGGGATGTCTAATCTAAGTGGGAGTTCATTAATAATTTGATTAGATGAACTTAATTATCATGAACTTAGTCTAAAATATTTTACACTATGTCTTGTAGATCAAATGGCCCACGTAGTCCTCAACTTCAACGCGTTCCTAGAGAAAACCAAGCTGAAAGACGATGGCAGCAACTATACGGACTGGGTCCGGAACCTGAGGATCATCCTCATAGCTGCCAAGAAAGATTATGTCCTACAAGTACCGCTAGGTGATCCACCCGTCCCACAGAACCAAGACGTTATGAATGCTTGGCAGACACGTGTTGACGACTACTCCCTCGTTCAGTGCGGCATGCTTTACAGCTTAGAGCCGGGGCTCCAAAAGCGTTTTGAGAGACATGGAGCATACGAGATGTTCGAAGAGTTGAAAATGGTTTTTCAAGCTCATGCCCGGATCGAGAGATATGAAGTCTCCGATAAGTTCTTCAGCTGTAAGATGGAGGAAAATAGTTCTGTCAGTGAGCACATACTCACTATGTCTGGGTTGCATAACCGCTTGTCTCAGCTGGGAGTTAATCTCCCGGATGATGTGGTCATTGACAGAATCCTCCAGTCGCTTCCACCAAGCTACAAGAGCTTTGTGATGAACTTCAACATGCAGGGGATGCAAAAGACCATTCCTGAGTTGTTCTCAATGCTGAAATCAGCGGAGGTAGAAGTCAAGAAGGAGCATCAAGTGTTGATGGTCAATAAAACCACTAAGTTCAAGAAAGGCAAGGGTAAAAAGAACTTCAAGAAGGACGGCAAGGAAGTTGCCGCGCCCGGCAAGCAAGCTGCCGGGAAGAAGCCAAAGAATGGACCCAAGCCTGAGACGGAGTGCTTTTATTGCAAAGGGAAAGGTCACTGGAAACGGAACTGCCCCAAATACTTAGCGGACAAGAAGGCCGGCAACGCCAAAGGTATATTTGATATACATGTAATTGATGTGTACCTTACCAGTACTCGTAGTGACTCCTGGGTATTTGATACCGGTGCCGTTGCTCATATTTGTAACTCACAGCAGGAGCTGCGGAATAAACGGAGACTGGCGAAGGACGAGGTGACGATGCGCGTCGGGAATGGTTCCAAGGTCGATGTGATCGCCGTCGGCACGCTGCCTCTGCATTTACCTACGGGATTAGTTTTAAACCTCAATAACTGTTATTTAGTGCCAGCTTTGAGCATGAACATTGTATCGGGATCTCGTTTAATTCGAGATGGCTACTCATTTAAATCTGAGAATAATGGTTGTTCCATTTATATGAGAGATATGTTTTATGGTCATGCTCCTATGGTGAATGGTTTATTCTTAATGAATCTCGGGCGTATTACTACACATGTTCATAATGTGAGTACCAAAAGATGTAAGGTTGATAATGATAGTCCCACATACTTGTGGCACTGCCACCTTGGTCACATAGGTGTCAAACGCATGAAGAAGCTCCATGCAGATGGACTTTTAGAGTCTCTTGATTATGAATCATTTGACACGTGCGAACCATGCCTCATGGGTAAAATGACCAAGACTCCGTTCTCAGGAACAATGGAGCGAGCAACCAACTTATTGGAAATCATACATACTGATGTGTGCGGTCCAATGAGTGTTGAGGCTCGTGGTGGCTATCGTTATGTTCTCACCCTCACTGATGACTTGAGTAGATATGGATATGTCTACTTAATGAAACACAAGTCTGAAACCTTTGAAAAGTTCAAGGAATTTCAGAGTGAGGTTGAGAATCAACGTGACAGGAAAATCAAGTTTCTACGATCAGATCGTGGAGGAGAATACTTGAGTCACGAATTTGGCACACACTTAAGAAAATGTGGAATAGTTTCACAACTCACGCCGCCTGGAACACCTCAGCGTAACGGTGTGTCCGAACGTCGTAATCGCACTCTATTGGATATGGTGCGGTCTATGATGTCTCTTATCGATTTACCGCTATCTTTTTGGGGCTATGCTTTAGAGACTGCCGCATTCACTTTAAATAGGGCTCCGTCGAAATCTGTTGAGACGACACCGTATGAATTATGGTTTGGGAAGAAACCTAAGCTGTCGTTTCTAAAAGTTTGGGGATGCGATGCTTATGTCAAGAAACTTCAACCTGAAAAGCTCGAACCCAAGTCAGAAAAATGCATCTTCATAGGATACCCAAAAGAAACTATTGGGTACACCTTCTACCTCAGATCCGAAGGCAAGATCTTTGTTGCCAAGAATGGGTCCTTTCTAGAGAAAGAGTTTCTCTCGAAAGAAGTAAGTGGGAGGAAAGTAGAACTTGATGAAGTATTGCCTCTTGAACCGGTAAATGGCGCAACTCAAGAAAATGTTCCTAAGGTGCCTGCACCGACTAGAGAGGAAGTTATTCATGATGATCAAGATACTTCTGATCAAGCTCCTACTGAAATTCGAAGGTCCACAAGGACACGTTCCGCACCAGAGTGGTACGGCAACCCTGTCTTGGAAATCATGTTGTTAGACAACGGTGAACCTTCGAACTATGAAGAAGCGATGGCGGGACCGGATTCCAACAAATGGCTAGAAGCCATGAAATCCGAGATAGGATCCATGTATGAAAATGAAGTATGGACTTTGACTGACTTGCCCGTTGAACGGCGAGCCATAGAAAATAAATGGATCTTTAAGAAGAAGACAGACACGGATGGTAATGTGACCATCTATAAAGCTCGGCTTGTCGCTAAGGGTTATCGACAAGTTCAAGGGGTTGACTACGATGAGACTTTCTCACCGGTAGCGAAGCTAAAGTCCGTCCGAATCATGTTAGCAATTGCCGCATTCTACGATTATGAAATATGGCAAATGGACGTCAAAACGGCATTCCTTAATGGTTTCCTTAAGGAAGAATTGTATATGATGCAGCCGGAAGGTTTTTTCGATCCTAAGAATGCTGACAAGGTGTGCAAGCTCCAACGCTCAATTTATGGGCTGGTGCAAGCATCTCGGAGTTGGAACATTCGCTTTAATGAGATGATCAAAGCGTTTGGGTTTACGCAGACTTATGGAGAAGCATGCGTTTACAAGAAAGTGAGTGGGAGCTCTGTAGCATTTCTCATATTATATGTAGATGACATACTTTTGATGGGAAATGATATAGAACTCTTGGACAGCATCAAGGCCTACTTGAATAAGAGTTTTTCAATGAAGGACCTTGGAGAAGCTGCTTATATATTAGGCATCAAGATCTATAGAGATAGATCGAGACGCCTCATAGGTCTTTCACAAAGCACATACCTTGATAAGATATTGAAGAAGTTCAATATGGATCATTCTAAGAAGGGGTTCTTACCTGTGTTACAAGGTGTGAAATTGAGCTCAGCTCAATGTCCGACCACGGCAGAAGATATAGAAGAGATGAGTGTCATCCCCTATGCCTCAGCCATAGGTTCTATTATGTATGCCATGCTGTGTACCAGACCTGATGTATACCTTGCCGTAAGTTTGGTAGGAAGGTACCAAAGTAATCCCGGCAAGGAACACTGGACAGCGGTCAAGAATATCCTGAAGTACCTGAAAAGGACTAAGGAAATGTTTCTCGTTTATGGAGGTGACGAAGAGCTCGTTGTAAAGGGTTACGTCGACGCTAGCTTCGACACAGATCTGGATGACTCTAAGTCACAAACCGGATACGTGTATATGTTGAATGGTGGAGCAGTGAGCTGGTGCAGCTGCAAACAGAGCGTCGTGGCGGGATCTACATGTGAAGCGGAGTACATGGCAGCCTCGGAGGCAGCACATGAAGCAATATGGGTGAAGGAGTTCATCACTGACCTAGGAGTCATACCCAATGCGTCGGGGCCAATCAAACTCTTTTGTGATAACACTGGAGCTATTGCACTTGCCAAGGAGCCCAGGTTTCACAAGAAGACAAGGCACATCAAGCGTCGCTTCAACTCCATTCATGAAAATGTTCAAGATGGAGACATAGAGATTTGTAAAGTACATACGGACCTAAATATAGCAGATCCGTTGACTAAACCTCTCCCTAGGGCAAAACATGATCAACACCAGAATTCCATGGGTGTTCGATTCGTCACAATGTAACTAGATTATTGACTCTAGTGCAAGTGGGAGACTGTTGGAAATATGCCCTAGAGGCAATAATAAAAGTATTATTATTATTATATTTCTTTGATCATGATAATTGTCTTTATTCATGCTATAACTGTATTATCCGGAAATCGTAATACACGTGTGAATACATAGACCATAATATGTCCCTAGTAAGCCTCTAGTTGACTAGCTCGTTGATCAACAGATAGTCATGGTTTCCTGGCTATGGACATTGGATGTCATTGATAACGGGATCACATCATTAGGAGAATGATGTGATGGACAAGACCCAATCCTAAACATAGCACAAGATCGTATAGTTCGTTTGCTAGAGTTTTCCAATGTCAAAGTATCTTTTCCTTAGACCATGAGATCATGTAACTCCCGGATACCGTATGAGTGCTTTGGGTATACCAAACGTCACAACGTAACTGGGTGACTATAAAGGTAGACTACGGGTATCTCCGAAAGTGTCTGTTGGGTGACATGGATCAAGACTGGGATTTGTCACTCCGTATGACGGAGAGGTATCACTGGGCCCACTTCGGTAGTGCATCATCATAATGAGCTCAAAGTGACCAAGTGTCTGGTCACGGGATCATGCATTACGGTACGAGTAAAGTGACTTGCCGGTAACGAGATTGAACGAGGTATTGGGATACCGACGATCGAATCTCGGGCAAGTAACATATCGATTGACAAAGGGAATTGCATACGGGGTTGATTGAATCCTCGACATCGTGGTTCATCCGATGAGATCATCGTGGAGCATGTGGGAGCCAACATGGGTATCCAGATCCCGCTGTTGGTTATTGACCGGAGAGTCGTCTCGGTCATGTCTGCTTGTCTCCCGAACCCATAGGGTCTACACACTTAAGGTTCGGTGACGCTAGGGTTGTGAAGATATGTATATGCAGAAACCCGAATGTTGTTCGGAGTCCCGGATGAGATCCCGGACGTCACGAGGAGTTCCGGAATGGTCCGGAGGTAAAGAATTATATATAGGAAATGCTGTTTCGGCCATCGGGACAAGTTTCGGGGTTATCGGTATTGTACCGGGACCACCGGAGGGGTCCCGGGGGCCCACCGGGTGGGGCCACCTGTCCCGGGGGGCCACATGGGCTGTAGGGGGTGCGCCTTGGCCTTCATGGGCCAAGGGCACCAGCCCCACTAGGCCCATGCGCCTAGGGTTTCCAAGGGGGAGGAGTCCAAGTGGTGGAAGGCACCTCTGGGTGCCTTGGGGGGAGGGAATCCTCCCCCTGGCCGCCACACCTAGGAGATCAGATCTCCTAGGCTGCGCACCACCCCCCCCTTGGCCCTCCTATATATAGTGGGGGAGAGGAGGGACTTCATACAACAGCCCCTGGCGCCTCCCTCTCTCCCCGTTACGTCTCTCTCGCGTAGTATAGGCGAAGCCCTGCTACTGTGACGCCCTGCATCCACCACCACGCCGTCTTGCTGCTGGATCTTCATCAACCTCTCCTTCTCCCTTGCTGGATCAAGAAGGAGGAGACGTCTCCCGTCCCGTATGTGTGTTGAACGCGGAGGTGCCGTCCGTTCGGCGCTTGGTCATCGGTGATTTGGATCACGTCGTGTTCGACTACATCATCACCGTTCTTTGAACGCTTCCGTGCGCGATCTACAAAGGTATGTAGATGCATCCAATGACTCGTTGCTAGATGAACTCCTAGATGATCTTGGTGAAACGAGTAGGAAAATTTTTGTTTTCTGCAACGTTCCCCAACACGTGCCCCCTGCCTCGTGGGCCACTCGAAGCTCCACCGACATACTTCTTCCTCCTATATATATCCACGTACCCCAAACGATCGGGGACGGAGCCAAAAACCTAATTCCACCGCCGCAACTTTCTGTATCCACAAGATCCCATCTTGGGGCCTGTTTTGGAGCTCTGCCGGAGGGGGCATCGATCACAGAGGGCTTCTACATCATCATCCAAGCCCCTCCGATGAAGCGTGAGTAGTTTACTTCAGACCTACGGGTCCATAGCTAGTAACTAGATGGCTTCTTGTGTCTTTTTGGATCTCAATACAATGTTCTCCCCCTCTCTCGTGGAGATCTATTCGATGTAATCTTCTTTTTTGCGGTGTTTGTTGAGACCGATGAATTGTGGGTTTATGATCAAGTCTATCTATGAATAATATTGGAATCTTCTATGAATTCTTTTATGTATGATTGGTTATCTTTGCAAGTTTCTTCGAATTATCAGTTTGGTTTGGCCTACTAGATTGGTTTTTCTTGCCATGGGAGAAGTGCTTAGCTTTGGGTTCAATCTTGCGGTGTGCTTTCCCAGTGGCAGAAGGGACAGCAAGGCACGTATTGTATTGTTGCCATCGAGGATAAAAAGATGCGGTTTTTATCATATTGCATGAAACTATCCCTCTACATCATGTCATCTTGCTTAAGGTGTTAATCTGTTTTTAACTTAATACTCCAGATGCATCCTGGATAGCGGTCGATGAGTGGAGTAATAGTAGTAGATGCAAAATCGTTTCGGTCTACTTGTCTCAGACGTGATGCCTATATACATGATCATACCTAGATATTCTCATAACTATGCTCAATTCTGTCAATTGCTCAACAATAATTTGTTCACCCACCGTAGAATACTGATGCTCTTTAGAGAAGCCACTAGTGAAACCTATGGCCCCCGGGTCTCTTTCTCATCATATCAATCTCCATCACTTTAATTATTGCTTTGCTTTTACTTTATTTACTTTGCATCTCTATACCAAAAATACCAAAATATTATTTATCATCTCTATCAGATCTCACTTTCGTAAGTGACCGTGAAGGGATTGACAACCCCTAAGCGCGTTGTTGCGTTGAGCTATTGTTTTTGTGTAGGTACGAGGGACTCGAGCGTAGCCTCCTACTGGATTGATACCTTGGTTCTCAAAAACCGAGGGAAATACTTACGCTACTTTTCTGCATCATCCCTTCCTCTTCGGGGAAATCCAACGCAGTGCTCAAGAGGTAGCAGGCACGCATATAGAGTCATATTTTTGTTCTAAGTATCGAGTTGTAATCTTTGAGTTGTGAATAAATAGAAGTGTGATGATCATCATTATTAGAGCATTGTTCTGTGTGAGGAAATAAAAAAAGGAAGAAAGGCCAAATAAAAAAAGGGAAGGCCCAAAAAAAAGTGAAAGGAAAAAATGAGAGAAAAAGAGAGAAGGGACAATGCTACTGTCCTTTTTCCACACTTGTGCTTCAAAATAGCACCATGATCTTCATGATAGAGAGTCTCTTATTTTGTCACTTTCATATACTAGTGGGAAATTTTCATTATAGAACTTGGCTTGTATATTCCAATGATGGGATTCCTCAAATGCCCTAGGTCTTCGTGAGCAAGCAAGTTGGATGCACACCCACTTAGTTTCTTTTGTTGAGCTTTCATACATTTATAGCTCTAGTGCTTCCGTTGCATGGCAATCCCTACTCACTCACATTGACATCTCACGCTCATGTATTGCATGAAAGTTGAACAAGTTTGAGATTACTAAAGTATGAAACAATTGCTTGGCTTGTCATCAGGGTTGTGCATGATTTGAGTATTTTGTGTGACGAAGATGGAGCATGACGAAACTATATAATTTTGTAGGGATGAGATTTCTTTGGACATGGCTCACGCTCATGTATTGCATGAAAGTTGAACAAGTTTGAGATTACTAAAGTATGAAACAATTGCTTGGCTTGTCATCATGGTTGTGCATGATTTGAGTATTTTGTGTGACGAAGAGGGAGCATGACGAAACTATATAATTTTGTAGGGATGAGCTTTCTTTGGACATGTTATTTTGAGAGGACATAATTATTTTGATAGTATGCTTGAAGTATTATTATTTTTATGTCAATATTAAACTTTTGTCTTGAATCTTTCGGACCTGAACATTCAAGCCGCAATAAAGAAAATTACATTGATAAATATGTTAGGTAGCATTCCACATCAAAAATTATGTTTTTATCATTTACCTTGTAACGCCCCGAGTCTGATGCGCCACGTGTCTTCCAGTTATTCGCCGACGTTGTCATGTATTTTGCTTGCGTGTTGCATTTCATCATGTCATCATGTGCATTGCATCATCATGTTTTCAAAACTTGCATCCGTCCCGGTTTCCCCAGTTTCGTCTGTTGTCCGTTCCGAGCCCAGACACACTTGCACGCGCCCGTGGCACGTCCGAAATAGTTTTTTTAAGTGGCCTAAAAATGTTCTCAGAATGGGTTGAAAGTTGGCATGCGGTGTTGTTTTAGTGTAGATAGGCCGCGTGCCAAGTTTCATCGCATTCGGAGTCCGTTTGGCGCCACAACGAATAACTATAGCGGTAGTATAGTCGGTCAAACGTCGGACATTTTCGGTCTCCGGAAACGGTTGCCGGGTTGCATTCCCCCTATCTCTTCTCAGTCCAACCACACACTTGACCTCATTCGCCTAACCCCTCTTTGCACAGTGCATCGACTCCTCGCCCGTGTCCGAAACTCACCCGAACCCAACCGGGCACTCGTCACCGTTGGATTTGGATCATCCCCAAACATCTGCAAAACCATCTCCATTTTCTTATTTGGTCTCCCCTAGTCTATTCTTTCTCGACCATCTGATCTCGACCGGGTGATCCAAATTCCCCTCTTTCCTCTATTTATACAACTAATCTAGTCTAACCCTAAAACCTAGGGGCCTTGTACCATCACTCCCATCCCCGTCGCCCCTCTCTCGGGATCCACCCCGCCACCCACCTGGTCTCGTCCTCGTTTTCAGCCACCAGCCATCCAGATCTGATCCAGGCCACCCTTCCATCCCGACCATCGGATCGAAGATCCAACGACCGAGCGAGCCTCCCGCAGCTCCCTGCCTCCCGCTCTCTCCTTGATCCAAATTGAGAGGAGCTCGACCCCAAGCCGCCGCCCGAGCACCTCCTCCTCGCCGGTGCTTCCCTGCCAGCAGCAGCAGCCACCAGGCCGGACTCCCCATCACGTCCCTATCCTTCTTCCTTCCCTTCTTCTGGAATTCATCTCTCTCACCCGACTCCCTCTCTCTGTTCCGTTCAGGGAACCAACCCCTGCCGCCTTGGGCCTCATCGCCGCCGCCCGGATCTCCACGCCCGCGCTGCGCCAGGCGACCTCGCCACTGGGAATGGATTCCCCAAGCCGCAGTCGTCGTCCTGTGCCCAAGCTCCTCCACCCCCCTGCAGACTCATCTCTGGCCGTGCCGGTGACTAGTGGCCGCTCGCTGGAGCACACCGAACCAGCAGCTGCTCCAGGCCGTCGCCCCAGTCTTCCTCGACCTCCACGGCCTCCTCCCCGCCCCGTTCGTCTGCACCACTGCCGTCACACCAAGGCCGGCGTCCCTCTGTTCGTCTCGAGCTCAAGCCTCGCCTTTGTTGCCCTTGTTTCATCTGAACCGTGCCCCGCCGTTGCCGTGACCTACAGCTCCAGCGGCGCCTCTCTTCACGTAGCTGTCCATGCTCGCGCTGGCCAGGACCGGAGTTTCGCCACCCCTCGCCGTCCCCGCCGTCCCCATCTTCGGGCGCCCCTGCAAATTCTGCTGCCTCCTGCTTCCTCTTGTGCGAGAATGACATGAACGAGCGCGTCCTGCTGCTCGATTTTCCGTGCCCGTTGACCGCCGTCCTCCACGTGGCCCGCCAGCCAAGCCGCACCAAGGCCTAACGCCATCCTCCCTCCACTCCGCGTCTAGCCCAGCTCCACCACCGGCCCAAGGCCCTCTGGTGAGCCTCAGCCCATCCACTGTTTAACTCTGAGCACTGTTGGGCCAATCAGTTGGCCCAGTGTAGTATTTTTTTAGATCTGCGATTTTGCCTATTAATCCTGAGACAACAGTTTTACACAAAACCCCTTCATGTTCATGCATTTAATAACTCTCAAACCGTGCATCCAAATTAAGCAAACCTTATATGAAAGTTTCTTAGAATTTTGTGTAGTTTCATAATATGTCATTTTCAATCATATTTAAAATGTCTGGAATGCTGTTTGGTTAAATTTGCCATATTACCATGCTAAAATGATTTCTTTCATAACTAAATAACCGTAACTCCAATTTTAATAATATTTATATGTAAATGGGGTAGAAAAATGCCTAGTTTAACATGGTGCACTCATCTTGCATGTTTAACAACTCTAAAATATGCTTTAGGACAGAACATTACCAAATCTAAAAGATGCACATGAGGATTTTCCGGACTTGTTTGCTTGTTGTTCCGGCCTCATTTAAACTTGCCTAGATAGGTAGTTTTATTATGCTTCACCTCTTGCCATGTTAATCAACATTTAATATTGTTGGGTACATAAACAAGATCGAACTAAATAACTTGAATGTGGTGTTCCGTCAATATGCAACTCGTTGCATATTGAACTCCATTTAACTTGTAGCTTTGCTAGTGCACTTTGCCATGCCATGCCTCATTAAATTGGACATGCCTCATACTTGGTTGTGCAACATGCCGTGATTATGTGATGGTTGTTTACCATGTTGTTTGCTTCTTTCCGGGTTGCTTCTCCCGTTAGCTTCGGTTTCGTTCCGGAGTTGTGAGGATCCGTTCGACTACGTCCGTTTGTCTTCTTCATGGACTCGTTCTTCTTCCTTGCGGGATCTCAGGCAAGATGACCATACCCTCGAAATCACTTCTATCTTTTCTTGCTAGTTGTTCGCTCTTTTCCCATGCTACGCTACCTACCACTTGCTATATCATGCCTCCCATATTGCCATGTCAAGCCTCTAACCCTCCTTTCCTAGCAAACCGTTGTTTGGCTATGTTACCGCTTTGCTCAGCCCCTCTTATAGCGTTGCTAGTTGCAGGTGAAGTTTAAGTTTGTTCCATGTTGGAACTTGGTTATTGTTGGTATATTACAATATCTATTATGTTAATTAATGCATCTATATACTTGGTAAAGGGTGGAAGGCTCGGCCTTATGCCTGGTGTTTTGTTCCACTCTTGCCGCCCTAATTTCCGTCATACCAGTGTTATGTTCCTTGATTTTGCATTCTTACACGGTTGGGTGTTATGGGGACCCCTTAAAAGTTCGCTATGAATAAACTCCCCCAGCAAGGCCCAACCTTGGTTTTACCATTTGCCTCACCACCACCTACCCTTCACTCGGGTCGGCCAACCCGAGGGTCTTCTTTATTTTAACCCCCCGGGCCAGTGCTTGTCTAAGTGTTGGTCCGAACCCGGGCAGCCTGCGGGGCCACCTCGGGGCAACTCGAGGGCTGGTTTTACTTGTAGCTTGACCTATCCGGTGTTGCCCTGAGAACGAGATATGTGCAGCTCCTATCAGGATTGTCGGCACATCGGGCGGCTTTGCTGGTCTTATTTTACCATTGTCGAAATGTCTTGTAACCGGGATTCTGAGACTGATCGGGTCTTTCCGGGAGAAGGAATATCCTTCGTTGACCATGAGAGCTTGTGATGGGCTAAGTTGGGACACCCCTGCAGGGTTTGAACTTTCGAAAGCCATGTCCACTGTTATTGACAGATGGGAATTTGTTAATGTCCGGTTGTAGAGAACTTGAAACTTAACTTAATTAAAATGCATCAACCGCGTGTGTAGCCGTGATGGTCTCTTTTCGGCGGAGTCTGGGAAATGAACACAGTTCTTGTGTTATGCTTGAACGTAAGTAGTTTCAAGATCACTTCTTGATCATTTCTAGTTTCACGACCGTGAGTTGCTTTCTTCTCGCTCTTATTTGCGTATGTTAGCCACCATATATGCTTAGTGCTTGCTGCAGCTCCACCTCATTACCCCTTTCCTACCCATAAGCTTAAATAGTCTTGATCTCGCGGGTGTGAGATTGCTGAGTCCTCCCGACTCACAGATACTTCCAAACAGTTGCAGGTGCCGATGATACCAGTGCAGGTGACGCAACCCAGCTCAAGTGGGAGCTCGATGAAGATCTTGTTCGTTGCGTTGTTTTCATTTCCGGTTGATCAGTAGTGGAGCCCAGTTGGGACGATCAGGTATCTAGCAATTGGGGTGGTCTTTCTTTATTTTGGTTCCGTAGTCTGACCTTGATTGTATTTTGGATGATGTATGATTATTTAAGAATTGTGTGAAGTGGCAATTGTAAGCCGACTCCTTATCCCTTTCTTATTCAGTACATGGGATGTGTAAAGATTACCCCTCTTGCGACATGCCTACCATGTGGCTATGCCTCTAAGTCATGCCCCGACACGTGGGAGATATAGCCGCATTGTGGGTGTTATAAGTTGGTAATGAGAGCCATCCCCGACTTAGGAGCCCCCTGCTTGATCGAATTGCTGATGTTGTTGAGTCTAGAACAAACTGTTTTGAGTCTTAGGATTATATATATCGGAGAGTAGGATTATTTTTACTCCTCAGTCCCTTCGTCGCTCTAGTGAGGCCTCTTGACGTAGAAGTTTTGACTTTCCTCTCCTCAAATTTCACGAATTTTTTCAGGATCATGCAGGTATCTTGGAATCGTTCTGATAGTCTTGTGACGAGAACATTGTTCTTGGTGCCTCCTGACATTTAGGGGTTGTGGTAGTGTCCCGGGGAGTTGAGCTCCGAGGTGTTGTCGTCACAATTTTATCGTTGCAGTTCTGGAATACCTGAGTTCGCCGACATCGAAAATCTCATTTATGTAGTTGTTGGTGAGATAACCTCGACGCCACCCAGTATTGGGGCGAGAGTTCGGGAGTATTGCCATAACTCGTATAACGGATGCTTTTCGAAGGTTGAGGTACATGATTTCCGAAGGTTTCTTGGTTATGTGTTGAAGGATGGATACAGCTAGATGTAGGATTTGCTAGTTTTGGGTGAGATATTATGCTTCCCCTGTATCGCCAACACCTGATTGCATAACCAGAAATTTTCGGGAGTTTATAAGTGGGAATTCAAGTATATCGTAGGATATATTTCCAATAGACACATGATACGATATGGGGTCTATCATATGTTTGTTCTGGCTTATTTTGCAAGCCAATCCTTTGTTTTCTTTTGGTTTGTGGTATTCGAGTTGCTTCAGTGTCAAGTGTTGATTCCATCCCTTTCCTAAGCGGTGTTCTCATATTTCTATGTGAATACTAATCCTTCATGATACTCAAGATTGTCATGTCAATCCTTTTCAACCGGCGTGTTTCTCTTCAAGTGGATCCGATCATTCCAACATTCGCGAGATCAATTCTAAGTCTTCTCAACGGTGATTGTTTCATCCGTCCCAAGTTGCATTTGTTTTACCCCCCCCCCCCCCCCTTTTCTTCAAGGACTCAGACTTCTTAATCAAGTATCCTTTTTATTGATATGATGTCTCTCCATTCTTTTCCGCCAATGTCCTTATCCGGTGATTCTCAGGATGACACTAACGGAGCCTCAAGTTTATCATTCTTCATTCTTTTTCTTCTATGGTGGATTCAATTCAAGCTTTCGGTGTTGATCATATTCTTTTCCTTATTTCAAATGTTTTCTCATGTCGGTGCACACCCCTAATCATTCACCTCTTGCTATTCATTTGTTCCGGAGTACTGAGATATCTCAGAAGATTCAAGTTTCCATTCTCAATTCGTTCAAGTTCTTTTGAGGATGTTATCTCATTCAAGCCATTTAATTCAACCAGCGCAATCTCTCTTTTAAATCATTCTAAGGTGTTTCTTTTGAGTGGGCCCTAACCCACGGGTCTTTTCCTAGGATCTTACCTAACTCTTCTTATTTTCCCGGAGTTACTCTCAAATTCTTTTCAAAGTTTGACATAAGAATGAATTCTCATCAGTCAAATGTCTTTCTCCAAGATCTTTCAAATTCTTTTCATTGTTGATTCAACCTTTATATTCTTCATTATTCCGAAGTGCCTCAACAATACATGTGGTGTCTCTCGTCGTCATTCTTGAATTTTGAAGACCGAAGAAGAGTTTCTCTCCAATCATATCTATTTTCTAGAAGTTTCATGGACGTAGCTTTATGCCATCCTCTCATAATTGTTTTCGATTGTGAGAATTTCTTTTCACCCATCCGGAACATGTCATGAGTTGTTTCCTTTTCTTTCCTCCGAAGGCCATCTTTTCAAATATTATTCATTCCAGCTTTCAGCTACCGTTCTCCAAATCTTACCGGTGCATCGTTCAAGTTTCCTCTAAATCAGCTTGTGATCTCTTCATTCTCTTGTATCTAAATTTCCCCAAGTATCTAAATTCGTTTTCAAATTCTTACCGGTGATTCATCCCTTTACTTCGTTCATTTTCAATTCTTACGGTGGTTCGTTCAAGACTCCTCTTCCTATGTTCTCATATCAATTCATTCGTTCTTCTCAATCCTACCGGCGGATCGTTGAAGACCTTCTCAAGATTACGCCATATCTATCTTAATCCTTTCTATGAGAATAAGTAGTATGTCAAATCCTTTGCTTGTCATCAATTTAACTTGATGAAAGATAAACATACAATAAATCTTATTCTTGTTTTCCTCAAAGTGATTTAATTCCTTCTTCCGGAGTTTGTTCACGAGGAAGAAATTCTCGGTTTCAATTGTTCATCTTTTTTTCCCGGAGTTCCAAGCTCTCTCAATTATATTGTCGCGAAGATCCATCTAAATCATTACAAGGCTTCACCTTGTGTTTTCAACTTCTCTTTCTTTTTTATCATCATTTTTTTACCGGAGTTCTTCATGGAGGCTCTACATGGTGGTTCATCAAGGATTCCTTTCATTCTTCAATTGTTCGTCAGGATTTCTCTCGAAGCTATGATCCGCCAAGCTATACTTCAAGTATTCTTCATCTTGCATTCCGAAGTGCAATTCTCTCTACCTTATCTTTTGAGATGGTGTTATGTCACTCTTGACAATTTTCCCTTCATGTTTCATTATTCACAAGTTGTCAGGAATGAGATATTTAAATCCATCATTTTCTCTTTGTTCAAGAGATCCTTTCAACCTATCAATCTCTTCATTGGAATTATCCTGGGTTATATTTCACCTAAAGCTTTCCCTAAGGATTGTTGCTATTTATGGTGCTCATAAATGATCCAAGTTCTTCATTTATCATCCCGATGAAATAAGCTTATCGTCTCCTTGTTGACATCAATCCAATCTATTGTTTCCGTTAGTGGCAGAATTTCACCTCATAGTTTTGAGATGTTCTCCATAAGCCAACTACAAGCTTGTTCTTTCCGTTGTTGGTTTTCCAACAACTCTGTCATAACCTTCTTGGAAGGGTGCTTTCCAAGATCAGTTGTGGCAGAAGTTGGTTTTTTCTTCTCCATTCTTTTATTCCAATAATATAACTTTTATTCTTCCTTCCGGAGGCATTGTGATGTTTCTCTTTTCAATCAACATCTTGAATTGCGAGGATCGTCTTCTTTTCGTGCTTATCCTTTTAACCCGAGCGTCGTGCCCTCTATTCAAGTCCTCTCATCTTATCACTTTTTCCATCCCTTCTCAACCGGAGTGCTGTTTGAAATCGTTCTTACCCCTTGTGCCATTCTTTCAATAGTTTAAGAGGCAGTGTGTTGTTGTTTTCATCAAGTATCCTCTCATCTTGTCAAGCTCATATTCTTAACCTTCCTTTTCCAACCGGAGTGTTGTCGTAATTGATCTTTATCATTCCTTGTACATCTCGTTCCTACCGGCGTGCTTGCATGTACTTCTTGTCCATTGCAACCCTTTTCTTATGTCTTTCAACCTACAAGGTTCTAGTAATGGTCCTTGTTCATCTTTTCTAACGGAGTGTTTTCAACTTTGTTCATCTTTGTTGTATTCTTTCTTTAAATGTGTTCAACCTCTCAAGGTTCATGGTTTCACTCGTTTGTCCAAGAAGCAACTTAGTTTTACCTCTCCTCTTCCTTTTCAGTTTCTCTCCGGTGCCATCCTAGATCTCGGGACGAGATCCTCTTGTAGTGGTGGAGTGTTGTAACGCCTCGAGTCCGATACGCCAGGTGTCTTCCAGTTATTCGCCGACGTTGTCATGTCTTTTGCTTGAGTGTTGCATTTCATCATGTCATCATGTGCCTTGCATCATCATGTTTTCAAAACATGCATCCATCTGGGTTTCCCCAGTTTCGTCCGTTGTCCGTTCCGAGCCCAGACACACTTGCATGCGCCCGCGACACGTCCGAAATAGTTTTTTTAAGTGGCCGAAAAATGTTCTCGGAATGGGTTGAAAGTTGGCATGCGGTGTTGTTTTACTGTAGATAGGCCGTCTGCCAAGTTTCATCGCATTCGGAGTCCGTTTTACGCCCCAACGGATAACTATAGCGGCAGTATAGTCGGTCAAACGTCAGACGTTTTCGGTCTCCGGAAATGGTTGCCGGGTTGCATTCTCCCTCTCTCTTCTCAG
Organism: Triticum urartu; assembly: GCF_003073215.2. Classification (NCBI taxonomy): domain Eukaryota; kingdom Viridiplantae; phylum Streptophyta; class Magnoliopsida; order Poales; family Poaceae; genus Triticum; species Triticum urartu. Next base: position 359,197,682 of record NC_053028.1, read on the forward strand.
TCCAACCACACACTTGACCTCGTTCGTCTAACCCCTCTTTGCACAGTGCATCGGCCCCTCGCCCGTGTCTGAAACTCACCCGAACCCGACCGGGCACTCGTCACCGTTAGATTCGGATCATCCCCAAACATCTGCAAAACATCTCCGTTTTATTTTTTGGTCTCCCCTAGTATATTCTTTCTCGACCGTCCCATCTCGATCGGGTGATCAAAATTCCCCTCTCTTCCTCTATTTATATACCTAATCTAGTCTAACCCTAAAACCTAAGGGCCTTGTACCATCACTCCCATCCCCACCGCCACTCTCTCGGGATCCACCCCGCCACCCACCTGGTCTCGTCCTCGTTTTCAGCCACCAGCCAACCAGATCTGATCCACGCCACCCTTCCATCCCAACCATCGGATCGAAGATCCAACGACCGAGCGAGCCTCCCGCGGCTCCCTGCCTCCTGCTCTCTCCTCGATCCAGATCGAGAGGAGCTCGACCCCAAGCCGCCGCCCGAGCACCTCCTCCTCTCCGGTGCTTCCCCGCCAGCAGCAGCAGCCACCAGGCCAAACTCCCCATCGCGTCCCTATCCTTCTTCCTTCCCTTCTTTTGGAATTCCTCTCTCTCACCCGACTCCCTCTCTCTATTGCGTTCAGGGAACCAACCCCTGCCGCCTTGGGCCTCATCTCCGCCGCCCGGATCTCCACGCCCGCGCTGCGCCAGGCCACCTCGTCACCGGGAATGGATTCCCCAAGCCGCAGCCGTCGTCCCGTGCCCAAGCTCCTCCGCCCCCCTGCAGACTCATCTCCGGCCGTGCCGGCGACCAGTGCTCGCTCGGCGGAGCACAGCGAACCAGTAGCTGCTCCAGGCCGTCGCCCCAGTCTTCCTCGACCTCCACGGCATCCTCCCCGTCCCGTTCGTCTGCACCGCTGCCATCACGCCAAAGCTGGCGTCACTCTGTTCATCTCGAGCTCAAGCCCCGCCTCTGCTGCCCTTGCTTCGTCTGAACTGTGCCCCGCCGTTGCCGTGACCTATAGCTCCAGCGGCGCCTCTCTTCGCGTAGCCATCCATGCTGGCGCCGGCCAGGTCAGGAGTCTCGCCACCCCTCGCCGTCCCCGCCGTCCCCATCTTCGGGCGCCCCTGCAAGTTCTGCTGTCGCATGCTTCCTCTTGTGCGAGAACGAGACGAACGATCGCGTCCTCCTGCTCGATTCTCCGTGCCCGTTGACCGCCGTCCTCCACATGGCCCGCCAGCCAAGCCGCGCCAAGGCCCAGCGCCATCCTCCCTCCGCCCAAGGCCCTCTGGTGAGCCTCAGCCCATCCACTGTTTAACCCTGAGCACTGTTGGGACAATCAGTTTCGGCCCAGTGTAGTATTTTTTTCAGATCTGCGATTTTTCCTATTAATCCTGAGAAAACAGTTTTACACAAAACCCCTTCATGTTCATGCATTTAATAACTCTCAAACTATGCATCCAAATTAAACAAACCTTATATGAAAGTTGCTTAGAATTTTGTGTAGTTTCATAATATGTCATTTTCAATCATGTTTAAAATGTCTAAAATGCTGTTTGGTTAAATTTGCCCATATTGCCATGCTAAAATGATTTCTTTCATAACTAAATAATCGTAGCTCCAATTTTAATAAACTTTATATGTAAATGGGGTAGAAAAATGCCTAGTTTAACATGGTGCACTCATCTTGCATGTTTAACAATTCTAAACTATGCTTTAGGACAGAACAGTACCAAATCTAAAATATGCACATGAGGATTTTCTGGACTTGTTTGCTTGTTGTTTCAGCCTCATTTAAACTTGCCTAGGTAGGTAGTTTTATTATGCTTCACCTCTTGCCATGTTAATCAACATTTAATATTGTTGGGTACATAAACAAGAACGAACTAAATAACTTGGTGTTCCGTCAATATGCAACTCGTTGCATATTGAACTCCATTTAACTTGTAGCTTTGCTTGTGCACTTTGCCATGCCATGCCTCATTAAACCGTACATGCATCATACTTGGTTGTGCATCATGCCATGATTATGTGATGGTTGTTTACCATGTTGTTTGCTTCTTTCCGGGTTGCTTCTCCCGTTAGCTTCGGTTTCGTTCCGGAGTTGTGAGGATCCGTTCGACTACGTCCGTTTGTCTTCTTCATGGACTCGTTCTTCTTCCTTGCGGGATCTCAGGCAAGATGACCATACCCTCAAAATCACTTCTATCTTTGCTTGCTAGTTGTTCGCTCTTTTCCCATGCTACGCTACCTACCACTTGCTATATCATGCCTCCCATATTGCCATGTCAAGCCTCTAATCCTCCTTTCCCAGCAAACCGTTGTTTGGCTATGTCACCACTTTGCTCAGCCCCTCTTATAGCGTTGCTAGTTGCAGGTGAAGTTTAAGTTTGTTCCATGTTGGAACATGGTTATTGTTGGGATATCCCAATATCTATTATGTTAATTAATGCATCTATATACTTGGTAAAGGGTGGAAGGCTCGGCCTTATGCCTGGTGTTTTGTTCCACTCTTGCCGTCGAAGTTTTCGTCATACCAGTGTTATGTTCCTTGATTTTGCGTTCCTTACACAGTTGGGTGTTATGGGGACCCCTTTAAAGTTCGCTATGAATAAACTCCCCCAGCAAGGCCCAACCTTGGTTTTACCATTTGCCTCACCACCACCTACCCTTCCCTCGGGTTGGCCAACCCAAGGGTCATCTTTATTTTAACCCCCTCGGGCCAGTGCTTGTCTAAGTGTTGGTCCGAACTCGGGGAGCCTGCGGGGCCACCTCGGGGCAACTCGAGGGCTGGTTTTACTCGTAGCTTGACCTATCCGGTGTTGCCCAGAGAACGAGATATGTGCAGCTCCTATCGGGATTGTCGGCACATCGGGCGGCTTTGCTAGTCTTGTTTTACCATTGTCGAAATGTCTTGTAACCAGGATTCCGAGACTGATCGGGTCTTTCCGGGAGAAGGAATTTCCTTCGTTGACCATGAGAGCTTGTGATGGGCTAAGTTGGGACACCCCTGCAGGGTTTGAACTGTCGAAAGCCGTGCCCGCGGTTATGGGCAGATGGGAATTTGTTAATATCCGGTTGTAGAGAACTTGAAACTTAACTTAATTAAAATGCATCAACTGCGTGTGTAGCCATGATGGTCTCTTTTTTGCGGAGTCCGGGAAGTGAACACGGTTCTTGTGTTATGCTTGAACATAAGTAGTTTCAGGATCACTTCTTGATCATTTCTAGTTTCAAGACCGTGCGTTGCTTCTATTCTCGCTCTTATTTGCGTATGTTAGCCACCATATATGCTTAGCGCTTGCTGCAGCTCCACCTCATTACCCCTTTCCTACCCATAAGCTTAAATAGTCTTGATCTCGCGGGTGTGAGATTGCTGAGTCCTCGTGACTCATAGATACTTCCAAAAAGTTGCAGGTGCCGATGATACCAGTGCAGGTGACGCAACCCAGCTCAAGTGGGAGCTCAATGAAGATCTTGTTCGTTGTGTTGTTTTCTTTTCCGGTTGATCAGTAGTGGAGCCCAGTTGGGACGATCGGGGATCTAGCAATTGGGGTGGTCTTTCTTTATTTTGGTTTCGTAGTCGGACCTTGATTGTATTTTGGATGATGTATGACTATTTATGAATTATTTGAAGTGGCGATTGTAAGACGACTCCTTATCCCTTTCTTATTCAATACATGGGATGTGTAAAGATTACCCCTCTTGCGACATAGCTACCATGCGGCTATGCCTCTAAGTCGTGCCCCGACACGTGGGAGATATAGCCGCATTGTGGGTGTTACATACCTACTCGAGGACGAGCAGGAATTAAGCTTGGGGATGCTTGATTCGTCTCCAACGTATCTATAACTTTTGATTATTCCATGCTATTATATTATTTGTTTTGGATGTGTCGTGGAAATATCACGTCAGATGTCCTAGAGAGAGGACTTAGTCGTGGAGCCATCGCGTTGAGGTTAGCTTAAAGGGGTTAATCGGGACAAAGGACACGCGGAGTTTATACTGTTTCGGCCCCTTATGGTGAAGGTAAAAGCCTAATCCAATTGTATGTGGAATTGCTAGGGTTTTGATGAGCGGGGAGCGAATACGCTTGACCGGCTCTCAAATCTGTTGTTTCTTCTCCTAAGCCGCCGTCGGGTCGTCCCCTTATATACACGGGTTGACGCCCTGCGGCCTACAGAGTCCTGACCGGCTCATATGACGTGTCTGGCTCGGTGATGTATCTTACATGCCTTACATTACAAGTTTTACATACACGACAGTTTATGCTTATGGGCCTTAAGCCGCCTTCGGGTCTGGGCCCGCTACTAAGCCTATCTATGAACCATCGTGCGATCTTGGGCTTCATAACGGTAAACCTTCATGGGGATGACCTGGCCCCTCCTGGGCGGGTCATACCTAATAGTTATATCCCCAACATTAGGCCATAGGTTGATTTGAACTTGTTCATGTCAATCTTCAAGACTTAGAAAAATCCCTTCCTCCTCTTATCTATGAAAACCTCATAACCCACCATGACATCACCTCCCAATATTTCCGGAAATTGCAATGACGTCCTCTTCAACGGATCTTTGCCTTAACGTCTTTTCGAAAATTGAGGCGTCCATCTAGCTGGATAACCTTCATTTGCTCTCCTCGTTTTCACACCTGCTTGTTCGCCTGTCTCCTTATAAATAGGTACGACCGGTCTTCCTCATTCCCCCCTTTCCAGCATCTTCTTCCTCTCGCAACCCTTCTGCCACTCGAACTCCGCCGCCGTTGTAGAGCACCTCATCTTCCTCAACCTCGGCTGCTACATCAACCTGAGTTAATCTGGAGAACGGCGGCGACCCTCCGCGGTAGATCTGCATCTGTAAGTTTCGGCCTTTCCATAGCTTTGATCCACACTAGGGTTCACAAGCTCCTCTATGTTCTTCATATTTTGTCGTAGTTCATCATAGTTCATCTTCCATGATGTGCTATGAACTTCTTGATCTGAAAATGGCGTAAAACCAATGCGGTAGTTGTTTTACTTCCACTTTCAATCCCTGTTCAAGAATTCATCCGATTAACCAGTTAACTTGCCGATTAATCCCTACTCATAGGGTCACCGAGTAGCCGATAAACTAATAAATCGTCCGATTAATTGATTAAATGGCCGATTAACTTGCCGATTAGCCTATTAACCCCCTACTCGCCAGCCAACCGAGCAGTTACCAGTTAACGATTTCCTCAACAATGCTTTCAGTACCAGTAGATCCCCTTTCTTGGAAGAAGAATCTTATGCAAGCTCATGAACTCATATGTACTACCTTTTAGGTCTAGATTTATTTTTCTTTTCTGAACAGCCATTGATCCAAAGTAATATCTGCAGTCTGTGAAACTTGTTTACCTCAGTACTTAACCAATTTTTTGTCGCTGGCAATTTTTGAATCTCCTTAGTCATGGCGGCTTACCATGCCGGCTTATTTTTCCTTCATATACTATTAGCCCTTATTTAAGCCGCCATTACGCATCTGTATTGCAATCATTAACCTATAATTCCACGAATTAACCTAAACTGGCAAATTACTTCCTTTTTAGCTTGTCCTTTCGCCATGCCGCCAAAGACAATGACAGTTTGCAACTGGGTCCCTTCCACAGTCACTGAGGACACTCTGAAGGATTTTGTCACCATTGGGTATTTACCAGAGAAGAGCGTTATGTCCTACCACGCCCCTGACCCGGCCAAAGAAAAGCCTCAGCCAAAAGATGGCGAAATCATCGTCTTTACTGATCATATGAACCGGGGTTTTTCACCGCCCATCTCAAAATTCTTTAGAGATGTTCTGCATTTTTCAAGCTTCATCCACAAGATCTTGGACCCAATTCCATATCAAACATCTATAATTTCCAAGTTTTCTGCGAGGTTGATCATCAAGAAGCACCTACTGTTGAACTCTTCAGAGAGTACTTTTACTTGAACCGCCAGAATGAGTATACCAACTACCCCAGTTTAGAACTTGACAGGATTTCGATTCAGCACAGACGGGATGCTGTCTTTCCTCTAGTAGTCTTGCCAAGCCATCCCAAGGATTGGAACCAAACCTGGTTCTATTGCAAAGATACGTCACCGGCTAATGAAAAACCAATGCCGGGTTATTGTGCTGAGCGTCTTGACGCTAAATATTCGCTCCCCGATAAACTTTCTGCCGCTGAACGTGAGAAACTTCAACCAACCATCAGAAGGGTTCAAGCCTTGCTGGGAAACGACTTAACTGGAGTTGACTTGGTCCGTTGTTTGATCGCATGGCGGATCATCCCTCTAAGCCGCCGATCTGATTTGATGTGCAACTACACTGAAGGAACAGACGATCCATTACGTCATAGCTCCCTTCGTCTGACCGAAGAAGCCATTGTTGAAATGTCAACTACCCTTGTCAACAGCAAGTATGAAGATTGCAGGAAAGTAGGATTGAATCCTTTCTGCAAACTTAACCCAGCACCAGAGGTAAATCCCCTTGACTCCTTTTTCTTCAGTAGTTAAGTATTTGCATCAGTTTCAACCTGTTATTTTCCTACAGGCTAAATCTGACTTTTGGAAGGCCAAATATGACCATGAGGCTGCCAAAAAAGCTAGAGCCGCCGCAATAGCAGCCAAGAAGATAGCCAGAAAATCTAAAAAGAAACCAACTGCCCCTGAGTTACTCAAGATGGATGACACCTCTGAGTCAGAGGTAGCCCTTGACTCTCTTGGCCTACTTTTTAACAACCTTATTGACATTGAATATTACCAGGATGGCACGGGGGCCAGCCAGGCAGTAGAAGAAGAGGTAACTATTATTTCCTCCGACTCAGAACCTTTGCCAAGGCAGAAACCTCGGCGGGTAACCTGGAAATTAAGGTTTTCACACCCCTTGGCTTATTTAGATCCTCATTTTCTTTTGAAAAAACAGCAACATGAGAGCCACCGTCAGACCCGGACCAGTGGAGATAATGAGCTGCCCTCCGGCTTACCGAAAACTCCTCCGAAACGCCAGAATGAGTTTCTTTTACCTTTTAACTCTGATGAACGACTCTCTTTTATAAATCACTCAACCATAATTCCATTTTTATTTACAGGAGATTGCTCGTTCCTCCTCTGGTGATTCCTCCCAAACTCAGTTGCCGGCTTTTAAGACCGCCCCCGGGTAAAGACAATTATCTTTTCTTCCGCACCTTTATGCTTGTATCATTATATTGACTTTTTAAATTCTCCTTAGTGGTCAAGCAAAGCCCAAGAAGGCCAAGGTGGCCAGACCTGCTGAAGACCCGAAAGTCGCTGAACCGGCGCAGTCGACTCTTGCCTCGAAACAACCTGAAGCACCGGAAAATCCTGCTGCCAACGTTCACTCAGATCTTCCTGAGCTGTCTGTTGACGAAACTGTCCTCAATCCATGCACTACTGAGCCGTCAAGCTCAGCTAACCCGCCAGACGTTCATAATGATGATATTTTAATCACTGGGACTGGATTTGCTGAACCGGGAAATCCAACTATGTTAGCGAGACACTCCACCAAGAAAGAGGTCTTGGAGAGGCAAAAAGTGAGGTTTGACATCTCGCACTATGCTCACCTGAGTATTAGTGACGTGCTATCTGGCTATCTTAGTCACGTGCATTCCAACCGTGACTCTGAAATTGAGATGGTCAAATAGCTACAACTAAAATATGAGTATGCTCTCCGGCTTTTGTAAGTTTGTATGCTCTCCCAGCCCCAAGTCTTCTGATTATGAGAAACTTGAATGATCTGTAGACTTGAGATATAGCTTGATGTTCTGACCTAGATTTTCCCCGAGTCTGGTTTAAAGGATTTAACCGATAGCATAATTTAATGCCTGTAGTCCCCAAGGGCCGGCTTAATCATCATGAATGAGTCGGTACTTAACTTCATAACGTTCATGAACCAGTCGACGGTGCTAATACTTTTATCCGGCTCAAGATGGAAAAACCTTCTGAATACCATGCATTAGTCCCCAAGTGCCAAGCGTTGTTACCTGTAAAACAATTGGGACTTTTTTAGAAGAGTCATTTCCGCATTTAAGAATTGTTTTGGCAGACATTAGCCCCCAAGTGCCAAGTGGTGTTGCTTTGCAAAGTGCTTGGGACTTTAATCATTATGACCTTTATAGGAATATACTTTGACACATCCGTGCTTGTCCGCAGACCGCCATGATTGACTTGGATTCGCAACTGACTGATGTGAAGACCCGGCTGGCGGCCCAAGAAACTGAGACTCGGAAAGCTGAATCTAAATTCCAGTTCAGCGTTTCTGAAACAGAAAAACTGAAGACAAACTTTGTAGCGGAGAAGGAGGCTTGGGCTCAAGAAAAAACTGTTCTGACCCGGCGGGCGGAGAAAGCTAAAGCAGCTTTGGAAAAAGTTACCGCTGAGCTCACCGGTTTAAAGAAGCGTGTGTCTCAGATGGTTTCTGCCATCTTTGGTAAGTCTTCTTATTACTTGAAAGTGAATTTTTGTCGATATACCATAAGCCGCCACTTAACCCATTGTGTAAACTGCACAGGTCCCTGGAGCCGTAATCTGAACCAAGATACTCTGGTGAAGCTGAAGGCGGTTTATACACTTGTGGAACAATTATACATTGGAGCTCAGTGAACCGTTGCCACCATCTCCCCAGTAAACCAGGAGCAAGCTTATTGAGCGATGTTTTAAAGAAGTTGTTTGTCTTCCCCGCTAGGTTTCAAGAGATTAAGCGGTCGTGTGCGAGAGCCGGAGCCTTAACTGCTCTAAGCCGCTCCAAAGCCTGGGTACGGGAGCTAGACCCGGTGGACATAGCCAAAGGGTGCCCCAGCTTTAAGGAAGACGAGACTCCTTTTGACCAAGAAGGTTTTGCTACCTATGTGAAGGAAATTCGTCCCCATGCTACCATCCTTGGCAAAGAAACCAATGTTACTAAGTACCAACCGGGTTTTGACTCTGGTAATAAAAAGATGGTGACTCCTAGTTGTAAAGTGATGGATTTAATTCCGCCAATTCAGGAGCACACCTTCGCCCCTGAGATTAACCTGGCCGGTTTAATTGATGATGAGGCTGAATTCGTCGCCCTTCAAGGCTTTGATTAGATAAAACCCAATTTCCAAGCTGTGGATGAACCGACAAGGGATGATGCAAAAACGTCGAATCAGCCAAGCCAAGATGCATGACCCGGCTCCGGTTTATATTAACAACTTATCTTTCCCTGGGCTCGATATGCCTTGTAATAGGCTAATACTTAAACTCCTTGTTCTGTTATGCCATCGTGCATAGTTGTGCTACTCACTTATCCGATGATATGAATGTATGTGATTCGGCCCTTGTGGGTAATTTCGAATTTGCTCCTGCATACAATATAAAAAAATGTGTCCTGGCGGTTTACCGCTGGACGGGTCATAATGCCCAAAGATAAACTTTATCATGAATTTTAACCAAAGCTGGTTAGAATAATAATCATATATATCTGAAAAATATTTCATACCTGTGATATTTGATCACATGGTTGATTTCATCAAACCAGTGTAGTAAGGGCCATAACCCAAGACTTTGGATACTGGTAGTTATCATACTTTGCCGGTTTTCGAACAAACACCGGGCCAGGTTAATAAACACCGGATATTGACTTTGAGTTCTTGCTGGCGACTTGTAGTCGAAAAAAGCAGGCCGGGTCAATAAACACCAGATTTTTAACTCATAATGGCGACTTATACTCAAAACCAAACCGGGTCAATAAACACCGGATATCATCATATACAACTCAGAAGGCTTTATAAACCTTAATGGCTCTCAGCCAGGTTTTTTCAAAAGAGAAAATTTTCAAGAAGTTATTCAAATCAAACAACAACAGAAAAAATCCAAGGCTTTCATAGGACGCCAAGCCAAAATATCTTCTTCAATGAAACTAGCATTAGCCACTGGAAGGTACGCACTTTCCGTGAGCCGGCACTCACAATACCCAATCGACATTGACCCGGACAAGTTCAGTTCTTATTGAAAGATAGACTTGTCAGGAGTACGCGGGGTCAGAGTCGCTATCAGACATCACATGCCGATTTATCCATGTTTCAAGGAAGGCGACTTTATAGCCCGAGCTTCTCCTTGCTATCCGTAAAACCATGCTCTCTCATTATATCCATCGTTTTAACCTTAACAAGTTCAAATATGACTGTTAAGAGTTCGATGGGTCAATCAGGATTACCTGATGGAGAAGCAGCTGGCATACAGGCAGGATAACCCGGGTTTTTAGGTGAAGACACCTGGCTTTTATAGCCTATCACAAGGTTATGAATGCATTATTCTTTAGAACAAAAGAGCCCCCTGGTGATATTGTGAGCTGTGCTCAAGGGGTACCCATGTTTGAGCCGTGCTTTTTCCACAGACCCTCTTTGGTCCCAAATTTTTCTTCATGTATGTATACGGCTTATAAGCCGGATCAGAGGGTCATTACAATTGTGATGTATAAAGCAAAAGCCCCCAAGTCATGGAAGACTTATTAATCAGAGATGAAAAAACGACAGAGGACCTGATTTAGCAGGGATGTCAGCTTTATTATATTGATCATAGTATATACATTGTCAAAATATGTACATTGGAAGAGCCGGTGGCTCAGGTATAGTAAGGCCTAAGTTGAGCGATATTCCAGGGCCGGCGGGTCTCCTCCTCCGACGTGCTTGAGTCCTTGTGGTCTCGAACATCGACAAGATAGTATGACCCGTTGTTTAGATTCTTGTTGACCACAAAGGGTCCTTCCCAAGGTGGGGATAACTTATGCATATATGTCTGGTCTTGGATAAGCCGGAGCACCAGGTCACCTTCTTGAAAAGCTCTGGTTTTAACCTGGCGGTTGTGATAACGGCGTAAGTCTTGCTGATAAATCGCCGAACGAGCTGCTGCTATATCACGCTCCTCATACAACAGATCCAGTGCATCTTGACGTGCTTTTTCATTGTCAATTTCAACATAAGCCGCCACACGAGGCGAGTCATGACGGATGTCACTAGTAAGAACTACCTCTGCTCCATAAACCATGAAAAAAGGTGTGTAGCCCATAGATCTATTTGGGGTGGTGTTGATGCTCCATAACACGGAAGGTAACTCCTCTACCCAACAACCCGGCGTCCTCTGCAAGGGGGCCATAAGCCAGGGCTTGATACCCGTCAAGATCTCCCGATTTGCTCTCTCAGCTTGACCATTGGATTGAGGGTGAGCCACTAATGATACATCGAGCTGGATATGCTCTTGCTGACAAAATTCCTCCATAGCACCTTTAGAATAGTGCCATTATCTGTTATAATGTTGTGTGGAAAGCCAAAACAGAAGATCACCTTCTTCATGAATTGAACCGCTGTTGCCGCGTCACACTTACTAACCGGCTCTGCCTCTACCCATTTAGTGAACTTGTCAGCCACCACCAATAGGTGGGTCTTCTTATCCTTGGATCTTTTGAAACGTCCAACCATATCAAGCCCCCAGACTGCAAACGGCCAAGTAATTGGTATCATCCTTAATTCTTGAGCTAACACATGAGCTCGTCTTGCAAATTTCTGACATCCATCACACCTACTGACAAGGTCCTCCGCATCAGCATGAGCTGTTAACCAATAGAACCCATGACGGAAAGCTTTAGCCACAAGGGATTTTGAACCAGCATGAAGACCACAATCCCCTTCATGGATCTCTCGTAAGATCTCACAGCCCTCTTCTGGAGAAACACAACGTTGAAAGCACCTGTAACACTGCGGTGATGTAATTCTCCATTAACAAGTGTCATTGACTTAGACCGCCGAGCTATCTGCCTGGCTAAAGTTTCATCCTCAGGTAACTCGCCTCGGATCAAGTAAGCCAAATAAGGAACTGTCCAATCCGGGTCACGTGCAGAGCCATCACCAACTGAGCTTCTGGGTCAGGAATAGCTAAATCCTCCTCCGTAGGTAACTTGACCAACGGGTTATGCAAGACGTCAAGAAATACATTAGGCGGCACCAGTTTATGTTGAGAACCTAACCGTCTTAAGGCATCCGCCGCTTCATTTTTCCTTCGATCAATGTGATCCACTTGATAACCCTTAAAGTTACTAGCGATGATATCCACCTCTCGCCGATAAGCCGCCATGAGTGGATCCTCAGAATCCCAAGTACCAGAGACTTGCTGAGCCACCAAGTCTAAATCACCGAAGCATTTAACCCGGCTTAAATTCATCTCATTAGCCATCCGAAGGCCATGGAGCAAAGCTTCATACTCAGCTGCATTGTTAGTACAAGGAAACATCAAACGGAGAACATAACAAGGTTTATCACCTCGAGGGGAGGAAAGAATAACTCTAGCCCCTGAGCCCTCTAATTGCCTGGACCCATCGAAGTGAATCGTCCAATATGTGTTATTCGGCTTTTCCTCAGGCATCTGCATCTCTGTCCAATCATTGATGAAATCCACCAACGCCTGAGATTTTATAGTTGTGCGAGGCACATACTTCAACCCATGAGATCCAAGCTCAATAGCCCACGTGGCAACCCGGCCAGTCGCTTCTATGTTTTGGATGATGTCTCCCAAAGGAGCAAAACTGACCACATTGATGGGATGACCCAGAAAATAATGCTTAAGCTTCCGTCTTGCCAAGAACACCCCATATACGAGCTTCTGCCAGTGTGGATATCTCTGCTTGTACTCAATAAGAACCTCACTGATATAATAAACCGGCCTTTGAACCAGATGCTCCTTGCCTGCCTCCTTTCGCTCCACTACAATAGCCATGCTGACGGCCTGAGCATTAGCAACCACATATAACAGCAATGGCTCCTTATCAATAGGGGCAGCAAGTACGGGCGGCTTAGCCAGTTGTTTTTTCAGAACCTCAAAGGCTTGGTTAGCAGCGTCACTCCAAACAAAATGATATGTCTTCTTCATCATCTGATAAAGAGGCAGAGCCTTCTCACCTAGCCGGCTTACGAACCGGCTCAGAGCCGCGATACGACCCGCCAGCCGCTGAACATCATTGATACACGTCGGTTTAGCCAGAGAGGTAATGGCTTTGACCTTCTCTGGGTTAGCTTCAATGCCTTTGTCTAAAACCAGAAAAACCAAGAGCTGGCCTGCTGGCACACCAAAAACACACTTGGCCGGGTTAAGCATCATCTTGTAGACCCGGAGATTGTCAAATGTCTCCTTTAAATCATCAATCAGGGTCTCTTTCTTCCTTGACTTTACTACAATGTCATCTACATAAGCATGAACATTGCACCCAATATGGCTATGTAAAAAATTCTGCACACATCTTTGGTAAGTCGCCTGGGCACTCTTGAGCCCGAAGGGCATTGAAACATAGTAGAAGGATCCAAAGGGAGTTATAAATGCAGTCTTCTCCTGGTCCTTAACTGCCATCTTGATCTGATGATAACCAGAATAAGCATCCAAAAAACTCAAATGCTCACAACCCGCCGTAGCATCAATAATCTGATCAATACGAGGGAGAGCAAAAGGATCATCTGGACAAGCTTTGTTTAAATCCGTGTAATCCACACACATACGCCAAGTGCCATTTTTCTTATGCACCAGCACCGGGTTAGCCAACCACTGAGGATGAAAAACCTCAACAATAAACCCAGCCGCCAGAAGCCGGGCTACCTCCTCTCCAATAGCTTTCCGCCTCTCCTCATTAAACCGGCGGAGAAACTGCCTAACCGGTTTAAATTTCGGATCAATATTAAGAGTGTGCTCAACGAGTTCCCTCGGTACACCTGGCATGTCAGAAGGCTTCCATGCAAAAATGTCCCGCTTCTCATGGATGTACTCGATGAGCGCGCTTTCCTATTTTTGATCCAGATTGGCACTGATTGTGAACTACCTGGATGAGTCACCAGGAACAAAATCAACCATCTTGTTATCATCTGCTAATTTAAACTTCAAAAGCGGGTCATGCTGTTGTGGGCTTCTTCAGGGACGTCATATCTGCTGGGTCAACATTATCCTTGTAGAACTTTAACTCTTCTGTTGCACAAACTGACTCAGCGTAAGCTGCATCACCCTCTTCACACTCCAAAGCTATCTTCCGGCTTACATGTACTGTGATGGTCCCCTTGTGACCCGGCATCTTGAGCTGTAGATAAACATAGTAGGGCCTGGCCATGAACTTAGCATAAGCCGGACGTCCAAACAAAGCATGATATGGGCTTTGGATTTTCACCACTTCAAAGCTCAATGTATCTGACCTGGAATCATGGTCATCTCCAAAAGCAACCTCCAGAGCTATCTTACCCACTGGATATGCCGATTTACCAGGCACCACACCATGAAAAACGGTGTTTGACGGCTTAAGATTTTTGTTTGTCAATCCCATGCGACGGAAGGTCTCTTAATAGATAATATTAATGATGCTTCCTCCGTCCATGAGTACCTTGGTGAACTTATACCCTCCAACCTGAGGTTCCACTACCAACGCTAAGTGACCCGGATTATCAACTCGGGGTGGGTGATCCTCCCAGCTCCACACAATGGGCTGTTCAGACCAACGCAAGTTACGGGGAACCTCCGGCTCAACATCATTGACTGCCCTCTTATGAAGTTTCTTGTCATGTTTACATAAGCTTGTGGTAAATACATGATATTGCCCACTATTCAACTGTTTTGGGTTACTCTGATAACTAGACTGCTACTGCTGCTGACCCCCTGATTACCTTGCTGGTTGTAACCACCCTCGCTGCCATGATTATTCTGATTTCCCTGAAACCCGGAATTAGAGCCGCCACTGCCGTGACCCGGACCGTGAGAGCCAGACCCAGAACCGCCACCAGGCCTGAGACTGTTATGAAAAAAGTTTGAATTTTTAAACTCCCTCATGATGTTACAATCCTTCCACAGGTGCCCAAATGGTCTTTCCTTCGTACCATGTCGTGGGTAGGGCTCATTCAACATTTGCCCAAGATTGACACTGGATCTACCGGTTCTTGGCGGCGGTCTGCCCTTATGATGCTGTCCATTATCCTGTGCATTGGTGTTAGCCACAAAGTCGAAACTATTATCAGCTTTGCGCTTACCGTTGCCTCCCGGGTTATACTGCTGGCCTTTAACGTTGCCGCTCATCTTTCCCTTCCTTGCTTTATTGTCATTAGACTCGGGATATTTGGTACTATCAGAGTCAGCTTATTTAACCAGAGCCGCCATGAGCGTCCCCATGTCATTGCAGTAACGCTTGAGCCGCCCTAACTTCTACTTCAGAGGCAGGAAACGACAATTGTTCTCCAACATCAACACCGCTGAGTCGGCATTAATACGATCTGATGAATGTAAGATTGTTGAGACCCGGCGCACCCAATGGGATGTTGACTCGCCTTCCTCTTGGACACAGGAGGCCAGATCCACAATGGACATGGGTTGTTTACATGTATCCTTAAAGTTCTGGATGAACCGGGCCTTTAACTCGGCCCATGACCCGATGGAATTACCTGGGAGCCCCTCTAACCAAGTACGGGCCATTCCTTCCAACATGAAAGGAAATTATTTAGCACAAGCTGCTTCATTGACATCCAACAACTCCATGGCCATCTCATAACTCTCAACCCACACTTCAGGACTTAAATCAGCGGTGTAATTGGGCACCTTACGAGGGCCTTTGAAATCCTTGGGCAGACACTCGTTTTGCAGATCCGGCGCTAAACACGGCACCCCCAAGTTTCTAAAGGTCAGACCCGGCTCCACCGAGGTGGTTGGACGAATCAAAGTTGGCTGACGAGCCGCATACTGAGCCGCCAGCTCAGCCTCTCGACGGGCTCTTCCTTGATCCACCATGTTCTGAGCATTACCACCACCGCCCGCCGGGTCATTACCACGCGGCGGGTTATGATTCCGTCCACTTCTTGACACTGCCGGCTCATCTAAATGTCTTTTGTACCTCCGGCTCGGGCGAGGTGTGGAATGAATCCTATCACGGCTGTAAGAGTATGCCTGCTGCTGCACCAATGTTGTCTGAAGAAACTCTCTAGCCCTCAGTGTCTCAACCGCTGCTGGCAAGTCACCTTCCATAGGGATAGCCGCCAGTAAGGATGTGTTAAAAAGATTCCTTGCTTCATAAGTCACCGGCAGACGACTCTGATGCCTCCTCCTCATCACTTCATTTGAGGCATTCTGATCTAGCATGAGCCGGTAAGATTCTGCTCGGACTCACTGTGCCTGTGCATCCAAAGCAGCCTGCTCCTCAGCCATCCTGGTATTTTCAGTGTTCAGCGCCTCCCTGGCCTGTGCTATATCATCACACACCTTTGCAATCGCCGCATTATGCTGATCTTGATCCGCCGGTGTCGGTGTCAAAACCGGCGGATCTCGGGTAGGGGGTCCCGAACTGTGCGTCTAGGCCGGATGGTAACAGGAGGCAGGGGACACAATGTTTTACCCAGGTTCGGCCCCTCTTGATGGAGGTAAAACCCTACGTCCTGCTTGATTGATATTGATGATATGGGTAGTACAAGAGTAGATCTACCACGAGATCAGAGAGGCTAAACCCTAGAAGCTAGCCTATGGTATGATTGTATGTTATGGTTGTTGTTTTACGGACTAAAACCCTTTGGTTTATATAGACACCGGAGAGGGTTAGGGTTACACAAGGTCGGTTACAAAGGAGGAGATATCCATATCCGTATTGCCTAGCTTGCCTTCCACGCCAAGTAGAGTCCCATCTGGACACGAGACGAAGTCTTCAATCTTGTATCTTCATAGTCTAACAGTCCGGCCAATGGAGATAGTCCGGCTGTCTGGAGACCCCCTAATCCAGGACTCCCTCAGTAGCCCCTGAACCAGGCTTCAATGACGATGAGTCCGGCGCGCAGTATTGTCTTCGGCATTGCAAGGTGGGTTCCTTCTCCGAATACATCACAGAAGAATTTGAACACAAGGATAGTGTCCGACCCTGCAAAATAAGTTCCACATTCCACCATAGAGAGAATAATATTTTCACAGATCTAATTTGCTGGCTTGTTTTGGCAGCATGACGTTATGTCATGGCCCGGTGATTATTCGAACCGTTTCCGTTAACCAGCCCCGCACATAACGTGAGGTAGTTTTTCGACACGTCTTGTCAAAGAAGATATCGTGTCCCCTTATTACGGGATTCTCATCAATACGGGCGTGGATAACCCAACCGTGCCACCAATTACGACGCTTGGGGGATAAGCAAGTTTTACCAGGCAAGTGGGAACGCTCAGTATCGTCCGCCCATATAATGGGATAAGGATTCACCTTCCTATCCATGCCTTCTTCCTCCTTTGCTCATCCGTTTTTGCACACTCGAGCTCTAGCGCCCAAGTCCACACTTCCCACCTCAACCTTCTCCAACCATGTCTGGAGCGGGAGGCAGGTGGATGGTCTCCTCCATCACGGAGGGAGACATCAAGAAGCTGCACGGAGCCAGATACTTAGCCGCGAACATCGCGCATCGGCTGCCCGCTGCGGGGAAGATCGTCCCTACCCCGGGACCTCACGAGAGGGTAGTTTTCCTTCACCACTTCCTCCGTGGACTTAGGTTTCCCCTCCATCCATTCGTCCGTGGTCTCATGTTCTACTACGGTCTGGACTTTCATGATCTGGCCCCGAACTTCATCCTCAATATTTCGGCGTTCATCGTCGTGTGTGAGGCTTTCGTCCACATCCGGCCCCACTTTGGCCTATGGTTAAAGACCTTCAATATCAAGCCAAAGGTAGTATGAGGCCAACAAGCAGAATGCGGCGGAGCCATTGTGGGCAAGATGCCCAACGTCATATGGCTCGAAAGCTCCTTCGTGGAGACAATAAAGGGATGGCAATCGGCGTGGTTCTACATCACTGAGCCGTGCGATGCCAAATGGGTGGCAGCCCCTGAGTTTCGATCCGGATTCCCAACACGACTCACTTCCTGGAAAGAGAAGGGCTTGTCGTGGGGTTCATCGGTGGAGCTGGACGGACTCCAGAAATGTATCCGGAGCATGGCGAGCAAGAAGCTCAAGCTTGTCAACATAGTCCAAGTTATGCTCATCCGCCGGATCCTCCCGTGTCAACAACGGGATTTTACCTTGTGGGAGTTCGACCCGGCCCAGCACCAGACTCTGAGCGAGCTCTTCAATACGACGCACAAGGACGTCTGGAAGGTGCTGTTCAAGGGCGCCGAGGTCCCCCCTTCTCTCGCCGAGGAACGCAGACTAAGCGCAAAGCGCCTAGCGCGTTCGGTAAGTTCAATACGTCCTGTAGGACATTTATTTTCCCTAGCTTAATTACACGCGGGGTCTAATCTCCATGCCTTTGATAGGACTGGGTGGAGATGTCGGGGCAGATTAATTGTCCGGCCCCTTTGCCCGAAGACACTGCAGGCGCTCTCCTGACGGAGATGCTGGCTCCGGCTCCTTACAAGGTGCCGGAGAAGACTAAGAAGGCCAAGGGAACCCGAAAGAGTTCCCGACACCAGGCGTTGTCGGACTCACCGTCCGATGACTCTGCAGCGCACTCCTCGCCCGAAGACGAGGAAGAAGGAGAAGATGCTCCCCCTCCTGTAGGGGGAGTTAGACAAGGAAGGCCGCCCCAATTGGGGGGGCCAAAGGGTCCAAGAAGGGAAGGACTCTCCTTCCGGACAGCTCCACCACCACCGACAAAGACGAAGACGAGTGGTTTCCCAGGGCCAAGCCCCTGGGAAGATCGTAAGTATTCGGATACCAGAGTAACTCGTAGCATTCCTTTGTCGCACTGCTTTCCCTAACGCCGAACATGATTATGCAGGCCGCCGCGAACCAGCATCGATGTATCATCGGACGACTCCCTAGGCTCGTCGGACATGGATAGCAATCCAGTCCCGACCGCCACCTCCCCTCATCCTGCTGACGACGCCGAGGTGCTGTCACAAGAGGCACCGGGGCGAGGGGAGACAGTCCTGGAGGCGCGTCAAGGCGACCTTCCGGACTCCGGGAGCCGAGGGGACGAGGCCCCTGAGAGCCGCGAGTTCGGCCCTCAGCTGAACACCGCGCCGGACCCTCCAGCGGTTCCGGGCTCAGGCAGGCGGCCTACTTCTAAGAGGGGCAAGACGCCTGTGCCGGTGACCTCTGTCCATCCAGAGGCGCCGGACAATCTGCTGGAAGTGCTTCACAGCGCTTCCATCGACGAGGAGCACCGCACTATCATGAGTACGGTGATACAGAAGGTTCAGTCCACCAAGAGCGGATTGACTGAAGCCTGTGCCAGCCTTCTAACAGGCTTTGAGGTAAGTGTTTTAAAATGTAGTAGAAATATTACCGCATAGACAGTAGCCCCTGATTCTTTGTTCGGTGTTCACAAAGAAAAGCCGAACAGAGGATCAAATAATATCGCAGGAGTCTAATATAAGTATGTCAATATGCATATGCAGGCTTCGCTGTTGGCATCCGCCGCACTGACTACGGAGGTCGCCTACTGAAGCAGGACCTCAAGGGGTCCAGGAAAGAGCTCGGCCTTGCCAAGAGGCAGCTCGACGAGAACAAGGGTAAGTAATACCCTGTCTATAGATATGTATATATAAAAGAAGACACGATTGCAAAATGACAGGATCAACGTATATTTGCCAGGGGCCACGACCGAGGTGGCGACCCTGAAGCAAGCGCTAACCAAGGCCGAGGATATAGCGGCCGAGGAGGGCACCGAGCGAGAGAAGCATGAGGCTCGGGTGGGCGAGGTGCAGGAAGAGCTCCAGGCTCTCGTGGCGAAGCACGAGGCGTTGGAGCTTGACTCAAAGACGCGGGAGTCTGAGCTTGCCGCGGCCCTCAAGAGCGCAAGAAGTGCCAAGGCCGAAGCCCAAAAGGCCCTCCAGGAGATCGACACAATGAAGAAGATAGCGGCGGGTAAGGCTTTCTATATGCAAAGCAAGCATGTAAAAGTAAATTACCGACTACTTACCCGAATCTGGAGCTCTCCAGGAGCATTCGCAGATTTGCCCCGCAGCGTGTGCGATGCCGCACAATTTTACCAGGCCGAGGATGGAAGCTCAACGGAGAAGTTGTTCTGGTCTCAGTATGCTGAGGCCGAACACCCGGTGCCAATGAGCGACCAGCTGAAGCAGATGGTCGAGCTACATAAGGCGGCCGATCGGGCCATGAAGAGCTTTATAGTCCGGCTGTGGCCTGGCGACGCCCTTCCGAACAGCTTCTTCGGCCTGGTGAGGCGGCTTGTGGATGCCTGCCCACGGCTGGAGGTCGTCAAGCGATCTGTCTGCATTGAAGGTGCACGCCGGGCTTTCGCCTGTGTGAAATTGTAGTGGGTCAAGCTAGACGCCGTGAAGCTGATCAAGGAAGGGCCGCCGGAGGGCAAGGAGCATCGCCACCCCGAGATGTACTATGAGGGTGTTCTGCGGGGTGCTCGTCTTATTGCGGATGAGTGTTCAAAACATGTAATATTTGATTGAGACTTGCTCGTTTTATCCTGTATTTATGAAAACTTGTTTCATATGCGCTATGCAACGCTTGTTTGAATTTAAAATATTACCTTCTGTTTGGCTGTTTATCCAATCTGAGAGATGGCTAGTCCTCGGCTTCTGCCCCATGCCACGAGTGCTGGGGTGTTCGGGATAAATCTGAGCACTCTTGTTCCCATGTTTGGGTCCTTCGAGGGAGGTGCTCAGCACAGCGAACAAGGCAACCGGACTAATAATGCTTTAACACTCTCACTTAGCCATAGAATTCTATAATTTTAAATTTCGGCGAAGCCCCTTGTATTCATAAGGCCGAATTTGGGGCGCAATACACGCCTTTAAGCCGGACAGGGCCAGCCCCTCGCTCTAAGCGGCATAAGTCTTTAGGGACTCGAAAACCTCGCCGAACAGCAACCAGTCTCTCGCCTTATCATGACAGTCAGTTTTAGCTTTCTCTACTGAGGTGCTGAACCCAGCAGAACCGGGGCACAATCACAGTAGTTCTCCTAGCGCTACCTTAGCCGATAGAGTGGAACGTAAGGTACCAAAACATAGGAGCCGGGCAAACCCAACATTTGACCAAAGACATGATTCGGAGCTGATGCATATAATGCTATAAGTTCGGGGTGCCGCACTTGTGAAAGTGTTCGGACTTTTCACACCGTATTGTGGGGTACGTAAGCCCCTGGTGTATTGGTCGTACCAGAGTGTACGGTTGCAAGGCGTCATTAATGAACAGATAGATATATATATATATGACAAGAATGCAATAATAGTCGTCATGTCATGCATTGTTTATTCAAAAAATTGTGTTAAAGGAGAATGATACAGTTAGTGCGATAAGCAAAGAGTAGGACTATGTCCCTTCCAAGGGAAAGCTGAGGAATGATATTAAATCAAATATTTCGCTCGTTACTGTAATCCACCTGTGAATTCCGTGGTATGACGTAGCTGTCTGCCTCCTTGGTTGCTGCATCATGTGTTCGGCGATAGTGCTGCCGGACAGTGTTTCCAGAGATTAAGGCCCTGAAAAAAAATATAACCAAACGGGAAGCCCCTAGTGCGGTTTAAGCCACGTATTGGGGCGTGCCGCAGTTGTGCCCCCCTCCCCATCTATGCCCATGGTATTTTTAATGCGTAATTATGTACGCGCGGCACGAGTTTCGCCGTTGGGCTGGGGTTGGGGTGGCTGCCGTATTGCTACGCGAGCTCAGATCACGCCAGGTGGTCTATTTGCCGATTGCTCCGAGCGCGCTTGAAGGTGTCCGGGCTTTGAAGCGCCGAACTGGTTGATTGCCTTGAGAGGCTGCTTTGCGCTTCTGCTGCGAGGGCTGCGGTGTGCTCCTTTGTTCGGAGAGAGCGCTCTGTGTTTCCATTGCCTGTAATAACTCTGCGAGGTCCTGGCATCTTGAGCTTGAGGTATGCATAATGCGGTACCGCATTGAATCTAGCAAATGCGGTTCGCCCGACCAGCGCGTGGTAACCACTGCGGAACGGGACTATATCGAAGATTAACTCTTCGCTTCGGAAGTTATCCGGGGATCCGAAGACCACTTCCAGTGTAATTGAGCCTGTGCAATGGGCCTCTACACCTGGAATGACGCCTTTAAAGGTCGTTTTTGTGGTTTTAAACCTTGAGGGGTCTATGCCCATTTTGCGCACTATGTCCTGATAAAGCAGGTTCAGGCTGCTGCCGCCATCCATAAGGACTCGAGTGAGGTGAAATTCGTCAATGATTGGGTCTAGGACTAGTGCGGCGAATCCGCCATGACGGATACTAGTGGGGTGGTCCCTGCGATCGAAGGTGATCGGACAGGAGGACCAAGGGTTGAACTTTGGGGTGACTGGCTCCAATGCATATACGTCCTTGAGTGCACGCTTCCGCTCCCTCTTGGGGATGTGGGTTGCGTATATCATGTTCACCTTCCGCACTTGCGGGGGAAACCTCTTCTGTCCTCCAGTGTGCGGCTGCCGGGGCTCCTCCTCGTCATCTCTATGCGGCCCCTTGTCCTTGTTTTCGGCAATTAACTTGCCGGCCTGCTTGAACACCCAACAATCCCTGTTGGTGTGATTGGCTGGCTTGTCTGGGGTGCCGTGTATTTGACACGAGCGATCGAGTATACGGTCCAAGCTGGACAGACCCGGCGTACTTTGTTTGAATGGCTTTTTCCGCTGACCGGGTTTAGAGCCTTTGAATCTGGCATTGACTGCTGTATCCTCAGAATTTTTGTTGTCAATGCGGCGCTTATGTTTGTTGCGACGTGACCTGCTATTGCCGTCCTTGGTATCTGAGGTACCATGGTTCTTTGATATGTTATTACTGCGAGCCAGCCAGCTGTCTTCTCCCACACAAAAGCGGGTCATGAGCGTCGTGAGAGCTGCCATAGATTTCGGCTTTTCCTGACCAAGGTGCCGGGCTAGCCACTCGTCTCGGATGTTGTGTCTAAAAGCCGCTAAGGCCTCCGCATCCGGGCAGTCGACGATTTGATTTTTCTTTGTAAGAAACCGAGTCCAGAATTGCCTGGCCGACTCTTCTGGCTGCTGAATTATGTGGCTCAAGTCGTCGGTGTATGGTGGTCACACATAAGTGCCCTGAAAGTTGTCGAGGAATGCGGCTTCCAGATCTTCCCAACAGCTAATAGAGTCTGCTGGCAAGCTGTTAAGCCAATGCCGCGCTGGTCCTTTGAGCTTTAGTGGGAGGTATGTGATGGTGTGTAAGTCATCACCGCGGACCATGTGGATGTGGAGGAGGAAATCCTCAATCCATACTGCGGGATCTGTTGTGCCGTCGTATGATTCAATATTTACAGGTTTGAAACCTTCTGGGAATTGATGTTCCATTACTTCGTCTGTGAAGCATAAGGGGTGTGCGGCGCCTCTGTATTGGGCTATATC
Organism: Triticum urartu; assembly: GCF_003073215.2. NCBI lineage: Eukaryota > Viridiplantae > Streptophyta > Magnoliopsida > Poales > Poaceae > Triticum > Triticum urartu. The sequence goes on from NC_053028.1 coordinate 359,220,953, forward strand.
GCGACGCAGCTCGAATGGGTCTTGCCCGCTGTGTTCGGCCCGGCCGGATTTGCTTTTACTGTATCCGTCGTGACGTTTATCGTCTCGCAGAGTGGTGCGTCGTCGTGATCCGTAGATCGATCTTGCATGCTTTGCTTTGTCCTCCGATATGTCTCGCAGGTCTGGCGTATCTCCCCATGCCTTTTTATTTGAATGGCGTCGGGGTGGAGGCTGAGCTTTTGGCTGGAATGCCTCTCTATCGCGGCCACGAGGTGGCCGATCAGCCGTATCATACGTTTCTTCCTCCAGTCGGGGTAGTAACCTGCACTTTGGGTAATTCTTGGAGGGGCGCTCGAGTTTATATTCCTCGGCCGCGAGGACTTCAGTCCATCTGTCAGCTAGCAGATCTTGATCAGCTTGAAGCTGCTGCTGCTTTTTCTTCAGGCTATTTGCTGTGGCCATAAGCCGGCGCTTGAAGCGCTCTTGTTCGAGGGGATCCTCTCGTACGGTGAATTCATCGTCGCCGAGGCTTGCCTCGTCTTCGGAGGGGGGATGTAATTGTCATCCTCCTCCTCTCCGTCTGCCGCTCTCTCAGGAGAGCTCGCTCCTTCATCCTCCTGCTCTAAATCTTGCTGGAGGGGATTGTTGTTGTCTTCGGCACTATCCGGAGTGTTATTATCTCCTGTGCCGGTATCACCATTTTTGCTTTGGCTGGACTTAGAGCGCCGCCGCTGATGTCGGCGCTTGGGTTGCTTCTTGGAGGGGTCATCCTCCGCTATCTCTTCGCCATTGCCTTCGTTGGGTGTATCCACCATGTATATGTCATATGACGAGGTGGCTTTCCAGTGCCCTATAGGCGCTGGTTCATGTTCGTCTCCTACACCATCGTCCATACCGTCGATGTCTTCGGAGTCGAAGTCGAGCATGTCGGTTAAATCATCGACAGTGGCTACGAAGTGGGTGGTGGGTGGGCGTCGAATATTTTCGTCGTCCGCATCCCAATCCTGTTGGCCATAGTCCGGCCAGGGCTCTCCTGACAAAGAGAGAGAGACCTTAGTGAATTCAGAATGTCGCTGAAGGGCGAGTGCTGAAAGATATCCGCGGCGGTGAATTCCATGATCGGCGCCCAATCGGATTCGATTGGCAGGGGCGCGGATGGTTCGGAGTCCGGAAAAGGGTCCGGCACCTTGGAGTCACGGGTTGCGCAGAGGGTTAGGCTGGTGTTCGGCTCGATCGCCGTTGAGACTATAGCCCCTGAGGTGGTGTCTAACTGCCCGTCCTCGATTGGCGCAGTGGGCTCCGAGCTAAGGGTTGGAGCTGATGCGGGCGCGGCCTCTGGGGTACTCTTCGGCGGCAGCGCTAGGTCATACCCATCGTGATAGTGCGGCGTGCCTGGCTGTGGCTCAAATCCGTCGAAGATCAAGTCTCCGCAGGTGTCGGCCGTGTAGTTCAAACTTCCAAACCTAACCTGATGGCCAGGGGCGTAGCTTTCAATCTGCTCCAGATGGCCAAGCGAATTAGCCCGTAGTGCAAAGCCGCCGAATACGAAGATCTATCCGGGGAGAAAAGTCTCACCCTGGACCGCATCGCTATCGATGATAATAGGAGCCATCAAGCCTAACGGCGACGACACAGAGGAACTCTCAATGAAAGCACCAATGTAGGTGTCAAAACCGGCGGATCTCGGGTAGGGGATCCCGAACTATGCGTCTAGGCCGGATGGTAACAGGAGGCAGGGGACACAATGTTTTACTCAGGTTCGGGCCCTCTTGATGGAGGTAAAACCCTACGTCCTGCTTGATTGATATTGATGATAAGGGTAGTATAAGAGTAGATCTACCACGAGATCAGAGAGGCTAAACCCTAGAAGCTAGCCTATGGTATGATTGTATGTTATGGTTATTATTTTACGAACTAAAACCCTTCGGTTTATATAGACACCGGAGAGGGTTAGGGTTACACAAGGTCGGTTACAAAGGAGGAGATATCCATATCCGTATTACCTAGCTTGCCTTCCATGCCAAGTAGAGTCCCATCCGGACACAAGATGAAGTCTTCAATCTTGTATCTTCATAGTCTAACAGTCCGGCCAATGGAGATAGTTCGGCTGTCCGGAGACCCCCTAATCTAGGACTCCCTCAGCTGGGTTAATAGCTATCATAATCAGCGCAGTCAGCTTGTCCAATAAGTCAGTTAAAGCCTGAGCCAGCGGGCGCTCAGGGCCTCCTGCCCCGGCAGCCGCCACCGCTCCTGACCCGGAAACCAGCTCCACCGCCGTCGATGAGTGCTGTATAGGCTGTGTACCGGCCATGAAGATCGCAACCCGGTTCGGTGGCTCATAGGGGTCCGGAATATTGTCGCCATCGGAACAGCCCCCAAGCCGGTCGTCTTGCAATTGGTACAACGACTCTGTCTCACTAGTGGATGACCCACCATCAGAATAGACGACGGTCTCGTCACCAGATGCTGATCTGTCCTCAGATCCCTCTCCATGGATAAATCCCGCAAAGGCACATTTCATGGCTGGCCGAATCCGAGCAGGTCTCGCACGTTGAGCCGTCTCGACGATGTCAGTGCAGATGTTCGGCTCAGAGCCCGGTTCGCCGATCTTGCCGATGAAGACGTGAATTCTGCCGAAGGGGACCTGGTGCCCGTAATCAATTGAGCCGGCCTTGGGGCCCCAGCCTGCATCATCGATGTAGAGCCTGCCGCGGTGACTCTTGGTCATCCGGCCCACGGCGTATCCCTTGACCCCTTCGAAGTGCCCTTCAAGAACTCGAAACCATCTTGCGATAGCCCCACCATGGGCGCCAACTGTCGTGGAAATATCACGTCAGATGTCCTAGAGAGAGGACTTAGTCATGGAGCCATCGCGTTGAGGTTTTCTTAAAGGGGTTAATTGGGACAAAGGACACGAGGAGTTTATACTGGTTCCGCCCCTTACGGTGAAGGTAAAAGCCTAATCCAGTTGTATGTGGAATCGCTAGGGTTTCGATGAGCGGGGAGCGAATACGCTTGACCGGCTCTCGAATCTGTTCTTTCTTCTCCTAAGCCGCCGCTGGGTCGTCCCCTTATATACACGGGTTGATGCCCTGCGGCCTACAGAGTCCCGACCGGCTCATATGACGTGTTTGGCTCGGTGACATATCTTACATGCCTTACATTACAAGTTTTACATACATGGTGGTTTATGCTTATGGGCCTTAAGCCGCCTTCGGGTCTGGGCCCGCTACTAAGCCTATCTATGAAACGTCGTGCGATCTTGGGCTTCATAACGATAAACCTTAATGGGGATGACCCGACCCCTCCTGGGCGGGTCATACCTAATAGTTATATCCCCAACATGATGTTTAGTGGGCTTTAATATGCTCTTTTATATTATTTTTGGGCCTAACCTATGAACCGGAGGCCTAGTGCGAGTTTCTGTTTTTTGCCTATTTCAGTGTTTCGCAGAAAAGGAATACCAAACGGAATGAAACCTTCGTGATGATCTTTCTTGGACCAAAAGAAAACCAGGAGACTTGGAGTGGAAGTCTGGAACTCCGTGAGGCGGCCTCGGGATAGGAGGGCGTGCGCAGGGGGTAGGAGCGCCCCCACCATCGTGGGCCCCACGGAGCTCCATCGACATACTTCTTTTGCCTATATATACTCCTATACCCTAGAAACATCAAGGGGAGCCACGAGACCACTTTTCCATTGCCGCAACCTTCTGTACCCATGAGATCCCATCTGGGGGCCTTTTCCGGCGATCTGCCAGAGGGGGAATCGATCACGGAGGGCTTCTACATCAACACCATAGCCTCTTTGATGAAGCGTGAGTAGTTTACCACAGAACTTTGGGTCCATAGTTATTAGCTAGATGGCTTCTTCTCTCTTTTTGATCTTCAATACAAAGTTCTCCTCGATGTTCTTGGAGATCTATTTGATGTAATACTCTTTTGCGGTGTTTTGTCGAGATCCGATGAATTGTGGGTTATGAACTTGATTATCTATGAATGTTATTTGGTTCTTCTCTGAATTCTTATATGCATGATTTGATATCTTTGCAAGTCTCTTTGAATTATCGGTTTAGTTTGGCCTACTAGATTGATCTTTCTTGCAATGGGAGAAGTGCTTAGCTTTGGGTTCAATCTTGCGGTGGCCTTTCCCAGTGATAGTGGGGGCAGCAAGGCACGTATTGTATTGTTGCCATCAAGGATAAAAAGATGGGTTTTGTTTCATATTGCTTGAGTTTATCCCTCTACATCATGTCATCTTGCATAAAGCGTTACTTTGTTCTTATGAACTTAATACTCTAGATGCATGTTGTATAGCGGTCGATGTGTGGAGTAATAGTAGTAGATGTAGAATCGTTTTGATCTACTTGGCATGGACGTGATTCCTATATTCATGATCATTGCCTTAGATATCTTCATAACTATTCACTTTTCTAACAATTTCTCAGCAGTAATTTCTTCACCCACCGTAATACATGCTATCATGAGAGAAGCCACTAGTGAAACCTATGGCCCCCGGGTCTCTTTCTTATTATATTGCATCTCTTTTATTATCACATCTCGTTTACTATTTTGCAATCTTTACTTTCCAATCTATACAACAAAATACCAAAAATATTTATCTTATTATCTCTATCAGATCTCACTTTCGCAAGTGACCGTGAAGGACAACCCCTTTATCGTTGGTTGCAAGGTTCTTGATTGTTTGTGCAGGTACTAGGTGACTTGTGTGTTGTCTCCTACTGGATTGATATCGTGGTTCTCAAAAACTAAGGGAAATACTTACGCTACTTTGCTGCATCACCCTTTCCTCTTCAAGGGAAAACCAACGCATGCTCAAGAGGTAGCACACCGTATAGTACATCAGCAACTGTACGCATGCGCAACGGCGATGATGGCATATTGATGTGTGCGCTTATGGGAGCTTTGTTATAGGGTTGGTCAAACTTAAAAGAACACTGTACTAGTACATGTAATCATGTGCAAGCGTGTGCACCGCGGCCGCGCTTATACACCACATTAGTTAGCACAACATCGATACGGAATCCTATGCAAGCGCGTGCACCGCAGTCGCGTGGTCGATCGAAAGGTGCGCCATGGTGTCGCGCTGGAAGCACATCGACCGAACCTTTTTGTGTGTGTGAAAACAATCCCTGAATATTACTCTGCTTTTTTTGCTGGAAAAGTTCTTCAAGCTACAATATTTCCATAAATTCATATTTAGCTTCAGTTCGTGATTATTTGGATTTGGACATTTTAGGTGCCCCCTACAAACTTGTTTTAATAGAGATTATAAGTGTGTAATAGAGAGAGAACGCATGTATGTGTCTATATGTGTGTTGTGGCGGAAGGGCAATGTGGAGACGGTGTGCGTGTCATAGTCATAGAGAGGTGTAAATGTGCAAATGATCATGTATGAGTGAGACATAGAGATATGCCGAGATGTTGTGTATACAAATAGAACAGTCTTCTATTTGTGTTTTTGTGTGTGCGTGTGTGTGAGAGAGAGGAGCATCCATAACACAACAACCATCTCTCTCAATTCGATCGGCCCTCTCACAATCGCATGTAACACATGCATCAACGCACACATTTTGACACCCTCACCCAGCCCCTTCCCGCCTCAAGGCCCCCACATCACTCTCTATCTCGCACACACAATCTCTTCATGAAAACCTTTGGCATGCATGTACCTCTCCGTCACATACATACCATGTACCGAGCACACACATTTATATCTCGCTATGTCTCTTTGCCTCGCAGACACACTCCCCACAATCCTCTCTTTGTATCCCGCACACGAACTCTCTATATTGCTTAAACGTTGACGCACAGGATGTATCGATCTTGCACCATTGGCCTCTCTCGCATGCTCACTATCCACACACATTCTCCCCATAGGTTTGATTTCTCTCAATACTTGAGACACACACAGCTCCCCCCCCCCCGCCGAGCACACTATCCATCCCCATCCAAGGTTATATAGCGACCATTGTGGCTTGTGCTTACCTGCACTCCCACATGCACACTACCTTGATCTTCAAGGAGGGCATCGGGAAGAACGAAGACGGCAGCCATACCGCCCTAGAGACTGCAGGGGCATTTGGAAGCAGGATGATGTGACAACGGCTGAGTAACTCCTTTCCCCTCTCTCCCTCTCCCACCCCCCGCACAAAATTATCAATCCCTCATCCCACAAGATTCCCCTGTAGTCCATGTTCTTTTTAGCTCTCTCATCAAACCTTTTGTCTCTTCTCGTTCCACATTTACAAAATCTCGATGCACACGCATCTCACTCCTTATATTATTACATGTCTCCATGTTTCTGAAAAACCTAACTTCTTCCTCCGTATATCACAATCCTAACTTCTTCCTCCGTATACATATATATCTCGATGCACACGCATATCACTCCTTATATTATTACATGTCTCCATCTTTCTCACAAACCTAACTTCTTCCTCCGTATATACATGTCCCCATCTTTCTCACAAACCTAACTTCTTCCTCTGTATATACGGAGGAAGAAGTTAGTTTTGTGAGAAAGATGGAGACATGTAATAATATAAGGAGTGAGATGCGTGTGCATCGAGATTTTGTAAATGTGGAAGGAGAAGAGACAAAATCTCGATGCACACGCTTCTCACTCCTTATATTATTACATGTATATGTATACGGAGGAAGAAGTTTGGTTTGTGAGAAAGATGGAGACATGTAATAATATAAGGAGCGTGTGCATCGAGATTTTGTAAATGTGGAAGGAGAAGATACAAAAGGAGTTATTCACAAACCTAACTTCTTCCTCGTATACATCAGTTCAGGTAGCAAACCGTGTCAGTCCAACCTATAAACTACGTCAGTTCAAGTAGGGTAACAGGATAGCCCAGATGTATATATACATCTAGGCTATTCTGTTTCGCGTAACAGAATATTATTTTGTTACCCTATATACATCTGGGCTATTTTGTTTCGCGTAACAGAATATTATTCTGTTACCCTACTTGAACTGACGTAGTTTATAGGTTGGACTAACACGGTTTGCTACCTGAATTGTTTTTCCCGCGTCTACGACAGACGAAAATAGGGGATGCAACGGGGAGCTTCCGGGGGTTCTCCGGCGCGGTGCTGCGGGTCATTCGTTGCCAGAGGAGACATGTACGGGGTTTCGCACGTGCGCTGATACGTCCCCAACGTACCTATAATTTATGAAGTATTCATGCTGTTATTTTATCATTCTTGGGTGTTTTACAATCATTTTATAGCAACTTTATATCATTTTTGGGACTATCCTATTGACCCAGTGCCCAGTGCCAGTTGCTGTTTTTTGCTTGTTTTTTACATCGAAGAAAATCAATATCAAACGCAGTCCAAACACCGCGAAACTTTTTGGAGATTTTTTGGAGCAGAAGGAACCCAATCGGCTAGAGCTGCACCCGGGGGCTGAAGGAACCCAATGGGCTAGATTTTTTTGGAGCAGAAGGGTCCCCTGGCACGCCCAGGTGGGTTGTGCCACCTTGGTGGCCTCCCGTACCCCTTCATTACACTATAAATTCCGAAATACTCTGAAACCCTTCGGTGTTAACCTAGATCAGAAGTTCCGTCAGTGCAGGGCTCCGTAGCCACCGAAAACCATTCTAGACCCGTTCCGGCACCCTGCCGGAGGGGGGTATCATCTCCGGTGGCCATCTTCATCATCCCGGCGACAACCACGATGAGGAGGGAGTAGTCCACCCTCGGGGCTGAGGGTTTGTACCAGTAGCTATGTGTTTAATCTCTCTCTTGCTCGTGTTCTTGAGATGTCATGATCTTGATGTATCGCGAGCTTTGTTAATATAGTCAGATGATATGGTGTTTTCCCCTCTCTATATTGTTGTGATGAATTTAGTTTTTCCCTTTGAGATTTCATGGTTACCGGATTGCATACTTTTATGGATACGAGAACATTGATATATGTCTTGCAATTGAATACTTGTGGTGACAATGGGGTATCGTATTGATTCACTTGATATATGTTTTGGCACTCAACTTGCGGATTCCCGCAGTGACATTGGGGTAATCTATGCATAGGGGTTGATGCACGTTCTTGTCCTATCTTGTCCTAATTTCTCCGGTAGAAATCTTGGGGCACTCTTGTAGTTCTTTGTGTGGATTGAGTATTATGAATATGAGTATGCTTTGGTGTTATTCTAGTATGAACTCTAGAATAGATCGAACGGAAAAAATAGATCTGCGTTATTTTAATACAAACTCTTGAATAGATCGAACGGAAAGAATAGCTTTGAGGTGGTTTAGTACCCTACAAACAATTCCTATCTTTTGTTCTTCGCTAATAGGAACTCGGGAGTGATTCTTCGTTACACTTTGAGGGATAATCATATCATCCAACTATGTTAGCATTGTTGAGAGATTGCACTAGTGAAAGTACGGACCCTAGGCCTTGTTTTCAAGCATTGAAATACCATTTTTGTGCCCGTTTACTATTTTCTACCTTGCTATTTTTATTTTATTCATATTATAAAAATATATTTCTACCATCCGTATTACACTTTTATCACCATCTCTTCGCCGAACTAGTGTACCTATACAATTTGCCATCGTATTGGGTGTGTTGGGGACACAAGAGATTTCTTGTATTTGGTTGCAGGATCGTTTGAGAGAGACCATCTTCATCCTACACCTCTCACGGATTGATAAACCTTAGGTCATCCACTTGAGGAAAAATTGCTACTGTCCTACAAAACTCTGCGCTTGGAGGCCCAACACGTTTCTACAAGAATAAAGTTGCGCAGTAGACATCAAGCTCTTTTCTGGCACCGTTGCCGGGGAGGTGAGTGCTTGAAGGTATATCTTTAGATCCTGCAATTGAATCTTTTAGTTTATTGTTTTATCACTAGTTTGGTTTGTAAAAGAAAACTACAAAAAAATGGAATTGAGGTTGCATCATATCATTCATCTTTATAATGGCTTTCATGAAAATTGTGGAAAGGAAAATTGTGTTCAATTGATAGAGGAAGAATTCTATAAAATGTTTGACAAAAAATCTTTGAATGATGAGCATGATTACAATGTTGTTAGTATAAATTCTTTGAATATCCAAAATGCTAATGATGATTGCACAAGTCATGACAAAAATGTTTCCTATAAACATGTCAATTTTTGCAAAGTGAATTGGGAATGCATTTTCTCACCAAAAAGGGAAGATAGATTTTGTAAGAAGCATAAATATTTAGAAATGAAAAAGTTGCAAGAGAGGCTAGATGATTGTTCTGAAAGATATAATTTTTTTCGCCACCCTTGTGAACTTTGCAATGAACGTGGTCATTTAAATCTCCAATGCAATTTATTTCATGATCAAATCGTGTCCAAAAATTGTGATAACTTGATTACCCTTGAGCATCATAAAGAGCTTGGTCTTCTTTTGGGGTATCAAGAAATGAAACGTATAACTAAGGGTTTTCCAAATCCCAAGAGATTTCTTGGTTTTGGTCTAGAAGAAATTTATATGTTTTGTGCGGTAAATTGCACTGAGAATCCTTATATTGCCAACTATCTAAAGTCAAGAGAACAAATAGAATATGAAGATAGTACTAATGAAAGGGAAAATATTTCCCAAAACCCTCCTAATGTTTACTATGATGAATCAGGTAACGAGGAGGATCTTCCTATCCAATCAATCTCTTCAACAAGAAGCTTGAAAGAATCAATTAAACCCACACATGATGTGGTGAAGAAGGAGAAAATAAGAAAGAGTAGAGGTAAAAAGGTATCTCTCCCAAATACTGTTGCTCCTATCACCAATGTGCCTCATGAAACTGAATCAAATATGTTGATGGAGGATGATGATATTGAGTATGATTTTGTTATGCCTATTGCTTGTTGTGATGATTATGATTGGGAAGACAATGATATCCCTTATGATCTTCAAAATATTTTTAGCACTTGCTTGGAAGAATATGATAATAATGTTTGCTATACTATTGGTGCCATTCATGCTATTGATAGAAATGATTGTGACGATATGCAAAACCACAAGCTTGGGGATGCTATGTTTAATGAGTATGATATGTTTGAAGATTTATTTGCTAGAAATAATGCTTGTCCTAAGCTTGGGGATGCTTTGCTTAATGAATATGATCCTTTCATTCCTTCTACTTTCGATAAGAAATGTTATTATGATGATAGCATGCCTCCTATTTATGATGATTACATTGATAAAAGTGGGTTTAGAAGAGTGTCAACTCTAGGTAGTAGTGATCCCACTATTTTGGAGGGTGTTGAATCTTGTTAAAATAATGATGAAAGTGGATTTGGAGAGGTCATGAATTTATTTAGTGATACATCCACTATTTTGGAAGAGGTTTCAATTGACTATGACAATGAAGTTGCTATCTATGATGATTATTATGATGACATGTATGCCATAAAGAGTAATAAATCTTCTTTGCTTATATATCATGAAAAGAGTGATATATGTGATAGCTATATTGTTGAATCCATTCATGATGTTTCTGGAAATTATTATGAGGAATGAACTTATGCTCTTACATATCTCAATAATATCAAGTTTCTTCTCTATGTGTTGATTGTTTTGAAGTTGCACTTGTTTTGCCTTCCTATCCTAGTTGATTATTGTTCCCATAAGTTGTTTGCTCACAAAATCCCTATGCATAGAAAGTGGGTTAGACCTAAATGTGCTAGTCATATGCTTCATGATGCTCTCTTTGGCAGTACCAAAAAGTGGAATGGTTTGCTCTTTATCATACTAACCTATCTCACGAAGTTCCGTTAAGTTTGTGTGATTGATTTTTTCAAGTTTTGGGTGAGATATCGATATGAGGAGAATAAGGAGTGACAAGACCCTAAGATTGGGGATGCCTGAGGCACCCCAAAGAAATATTCAAGGAAGATCCAAGCAACTAAGCTTGGGGATGCCCCGGAAGGCATCCCCTCTTTCGTCTCCAACATTATCGGTAACCTCACTTGGAGCTATGTTTTCATTCGTCACATGATATGTGTTTTGCTTGGAGAGTCAATTTATTTTGTTAGGATTTGCTTGCTGTTATTTATAGTAATGTTTTCCATCTTTTATTTCAATATAAGTGGCAATGATAGACTTTGCAATGTTTATTTTGCAAGTATACATGTTGCTGTTTGAAAACAGAAAGTTTACCGCTGTTGCAAAAATTCCCTAGAAAAGTCAGAATGTGATAAAATGTTGAAACTTTTTGCAAAATGAGCTATGATAAATTTTCTACAGTGTGTAAAATTTCCATAAATTTTTGAGTTAGGGAAGTATTGATACTCTTGCATTCTTGACACACTGTACTGTTTTGGCAGATTGCTGTTATGTTCGCATTGTTTGCATATGTTTGCTTGTTTAATGATTCTATTTGAGGATAGGAGTAGTAAATATGTAGAGGCATTTTGTAACACCTCGGATGTAACTTTCCATATTTGTAACTCCAACTCTTGCCATTTCCGGCTATGTGATATGAGATTTCCTTCGTGGTTGGGTTTTTGTCTTCGTTTTGCATTTTGTTCATGTCATGCTTTTCATATCATGTCATCATGTGCATCTCATTTGCATTCGTGTTCGTCTCATGCATCTGGTCATTTTCCCCGTTGTCCGTTTCGCAATCCGACGCTCTCTCGTGCCCCCGTTACACCCCTCTAATCTCGTTTCGTGAGCGGGAGAAAAGTGTTCTCAGAATAGGTCGAGATTTGTCGAGTGGCCTTGGTACATCACCGGTAGGCCGCCTATAAAATTTCGTTCCATTTGGAGGTCGTTTGATGCCCCAATGGTTAACCGGGTAATCACAAAAGCCCGTCTCTTGTTGCAGCCCAACAGCCCACCAAAACAGCCCAATAATCCATCTAAACCCCCTCCATGCTCTTCGTCGTTGGATCACGATTGTGTGGGCGAAAACCGCACCACATTTGGACTCTCCTAACTCCCTCTACCTATAAATATGCGCACCCTCCAAATTCACGGATGAAACCCTAGAAAACCTCCCTCTCGCTGCCGGACATGTCCGATCCCACCGGACACTTCGTGCTGCCACCCCGCAGCCACTCACCCGCGTGACACGCGGCGCCCCTGCGCGCCCCACCTTCGTGGCCCGCCTGGCCCAAGCGCCCCCCCCCCCCCCCCCCCGCGCCGAACCAGGCCCGAGCGCCCCGCCGCCGAGCGCCTCCCCGCGTGGCGCACCTCCGCCGCCGCCGTCCGGCACCACCGCAGCACGCGCCGTTGCCGGAGCCCCTCGTCGCCGGCCGCCGCCCATGATGCCTGCGCGCGATGCCGCCCGCGCCGTCCTCCTCTGGCATCCTCTCCCGGCCAGATCCGGCCGATCCGGGTCCGGCCACCCCCTCCTCGAGCTCCGGTCGACCGTCCCCGTCCTCCTCCGGCTGGCCTCCAGCGAGATCCCAGCGAACCTCGGTGCGCGCGCAAAAATCCTAGATCCAATTCCGGTGGTAAAATTCGTCTAAGTCCCCGGTTCCCCTAATATTATGATGCCCTGTTCAACATGCTATATCTCCATGCTCGGTGCTCTGATTCATGCATATGATATATCAAGATGTTTGTGTCATGATACTCTTCATGTTAGTGTCATTTTCATGCATGTTACTGTCCATATTGATGCCATTATCATCGTTGCAAAAGTTCTATATGATGTTGTCTGCTGGATTTTAGCAGAACAAGGTGTTTTGTCATTTTCGTTGCATTTTGTGTGTGCATCCTGTGAGCATGATGTCTACATGTTTTATGAGTACCATCATGCCATCTTTACATGGGTGCAAGTCTTGTATTTTTTGATCTATGTGGTGACTAGCACAACCATGCAAAGTAGGATCCATAATGTTGCTTATTTCAGACACTTAGTAGTCCTTTTCCTGTGACATTTTGACGCCATGTAAACCTGTTGCTATCATGATATCCATGCACATTTTGAGATAGTTTAGTAAGAGTGTTTTGTATATGTGGTATTTCTCTATCCATGCATCCCTATGGTTTCCATTATGGAGTACTCTAGCTTGTCATTACGATGCTCTACTTTTGCTAAATATTGTTCCTGGCAGATTGTTAACATGAGATTCAGTTTTGCCATGTGTTTTGCTAGTGATGCATGTACCCTATGAACTTGCTCTTGCCATTCTTAGCTTCTTGGATATGTCTACTTCATGTTGGTTATCTTGTTATGCCATGAAATTCTTTGTGATGAGTGGCATGAGCTTGTAAAGTTGCTATCATGAATCAGTTCCTGCCATGCTCTGTTTTTCTTCCAAGTCTAAAACTGTTCATATAACTTGCCATGTTTGCATGGGTGCCACATCATTTTCTATTCATATTTGGGTAAAGTTCAGTAAGGGAGTTGTATTCTATATCTTTAGTACTACCATTTCATGCCTTTGTTTGCCATTATATGTTCCTGTAGCATGTTGTTTGCTAGCTATAAACATTGCTATATGCTGCTGTTTTGACATCTTCAGTATTTTCTCTAAGTCTGTGAAGCTGTTATCATTTGCATTTTTGCCATGCCATTTTGAGCTTGTTCAATTGAGAACTAGCAAGAGCTTAGTGTTCATGTTTTATAGAGCTTCATGTCTAATTTATGGTCATGTGTTTTTTTGCTATGTTCGAGTGCTCTAGCATAGTTTCTTGTTGCATTCTAAGTGCTATGATGCTGTTAATCACAGATTTGCATCATTCTTGTTTTGCTTGCCATTTGTAAATAGTGCATCCGTTTCCGGTGATCCTTATATCGATTTTGACCGAAATCACCTCATCTTTCCAGCGGCATACTTTTTTTGACAAGTTGATGCCTTGTCCATCCTTTCCCTTCCGGTGTACCCATATGCATTGCACATCATACCTTGCATTCCATGCCATGTCTTGCATCATGTTGCTTGTGCATTGCACTGTGATTGATGGTTGTTCTGTTGCTTGCGTTCTTGCTTTGGGTAGAGCCAGGAGAAAAGTACGTGAACGAGGAACCTATTGAGTACGCTAACGAGGAGCAAGCTTTCGACAACTCTGAGAACATTACATGCAAGATGACCATTACCCTGGATATCACTTCTATCTTTGCTTGCTAGTTGTTCATTCTATCGCTATATCGCGGTACCCACTAGTTTTTTATCATGCCTCCCATATTTCCATGTCAAGCCTCTAACCCACCTTCCTAGCAAACCGTTGTTTGGCTAAGTTACCACTTTTGCTCAGCCCCTCTTATAGTATTGCTAGTTTATCTCTTATTTAGTTAATGCATCTATATACTTGGCAAAGGGTGGAAGGCTTGGCCTTTTGCTCAGTGTTTTGTTCCACTCTTGCCGCCCTAGTTTCCGTCATACCGGTGTTATGTTCCTTGATTTTGCGTTCCTTATGCGGTTGGGGTTATGGGACCCCCTTGACAGTTCACTTCGAATAAAACTCCTCCAGCTAGGCCCAACCTTGGTTTTACATTTGCCTAACAACCTATAACTTTCCCTTGGGTTCTGCAGACCCGAGGGTCATCTTTATTTTAACCCCCCCGGGCCAGTGCTCCTATAAGTGTTGGTCTGAGTCGGGCAACTTGCGGGACCACCTCGGGGAAACTTGAGGGTTGATTTTACTCGTAGCTTGACCTATCTGGTGTGCCCTGATAATGATATATGTGCAGCTCCTATTGGGATTTGTCGGCACAGTCAGACGGTCTTGTTGGTCTTGTTTTACCATTGACGAAATGTCTTGTAATCGGGATTCCGAGACTGATCGGGTCTTTCCGGAGAAGGAATATCCTTCATTGATCGTGGGAGCTTGTGATGGGATAAGTTGGGACACCCCTGCAGGGTATCAACTTTCAAGATCTGTACCCGCGTTTATGTGGCAGATGGGAATTTGTTAATATCCGGTTGTAGAGAACTTGACACTTGACTTAATTAAAATGAATTAACCGCGTGTGTAGCCGTGATGGTCTCTTTTTGGTGGACTCCAGGAAGTGAACACGGTTTGGGTTATGTATGAACTTAAGTAGTTTCAGGATCACTTCTTGATCACTTCTAGCTTCACGACCATTGCGTAGCTTCTCATCTTACTCTTATTTGCGTATCTTAGCCACCATATTTGCTTAGCGCTTGCTGCAACTCCACCTCATTACCATGTCCTACCCATAAGCTTAAATAGTCTTAATCTCGCAGGTGTGAGATTGTTGAGTCCTCGTGACTCATGGATACTTCCAAAACAATTGCAGGTGCCGATGATACTAGTGTAGGTGATGCTATCGAACTCAAGTGGGAGTTCGACGAGGAACTTGTTCGTTACTACGTTTCATTTCCTAATGATCAGTAGTGGAGCCATGTTGGGACGATCGGGGATCTACCAGTTGGGTTATCTTGTTTTTCATTTGGTTGTCCGTGGTCGGACTATGGGTGTACTTTGATGATGTATGACTTAATTGAATATTGTGTGACGTGGCGAGTATAATCCAACTCTATTTATCCCATTCTTGTTCATTACATGGGATGTTGTGAAGATGACCCTTCTTGCGACAAAACCACAATGCGGTTATGCCTCTAAGTCGTGCGTCGACACGTGGGATCTATAGCCGCATCGTGGGCATTACACATTTAGTATGCAATGTTGAATAATAATTTTAGTGGTTTGCTACAGTAGAGAATGATAAGGTTTTTGCATTGGTTTATACTAACTTATCTCACAAGTTCTTGTTGAGTTTTGTGTGGATGAAGCTTTTGAGATTTAGGAAAACCGTGATATAAAAGGAATTAAGGAGACACAAAAGCTCAAGCTTGGGGATGCCCAAGGCATCCCAAGTTAATATTTCAGGAAGTCTCAAGCATCTAAGCTTGGGGATGCCCCGGTAGGCATCCCACCTTTCTTCTTCAACAATTATCGGTTAGTATCGGTTGAGCCTAAGTTTTTGCTTCTTCACATGAGTTGTGCTATTCTTAGTATGCCATTTTATTTTCGTTTTGCTTGCTGTTTTAATAAAATACTTAGATGTAAAAGTTTTTAAATAAAATAGAGTCCTCAAATAATTGCCAGCGAGGCCAAGTAAGCGGCATTCACATCCCGTCAACAAAGCTCTTTTATATGTCATTTACTCTTGTGCTTCACTTATATATTATGAATAAATTATTGAATAAATCGAATGTCATGAAGTTTAAATCATATCATGCCTAGTGGTAGCTTCACATTGGGTTTAGAAAGTGAAATATTTTGAGGCTTGACAATCACAATATTGGTCATACAAGCAATTCACAAATAATTAGTATAAGGAAGAGAACTTTCACATATAAATACACTATCATGGAAATCTTTTGCGACTCTGAGCCCTCATCAAAATATTATATGCCAAAATTGTTGACGTTGGACAAGGAAGACAATGTTATGGTTTATGTTTGTTCATATTCTAATAGAAGTTATATTGTCATAGATCCTTCAACATGTGGTGCTTGGCCTCCATCTTTGCTAGCCAAAAATTCCGCACCAAGTAGAGATACTACTTGTGCATCAAAAAACCCTTAAACCCAAATCTTATTTTAAAGGGTTCACCATACCTACCTAAGGATTGAGCAAGATCCTTCAAGTAAGTTGTCATCGGTGAAATAAGGCAATAAAAATTGCTTCTAAAAGTGTGAGATCATTTAGTGTAAGAGAAAATTGAGCGTTCTAAAAGCAATGGACTGCATAATAAAGGTTGCTATTATAAGGGGCAATATAATGTGACGTTCTTTTGCACTAAGGGATTGAGCATACAAACAAATAAGCGCATGGCAACCTCTGCTTCTCTCTGCGAAGGGCCTATCTTTTACTTTTCAGTATTTACTTTTATGCAAAGAGTCAAAGTATTCCTCTCTATTCCTTTTTATTTTCTCTTTTGGTAAGCATCATGTGGTGACGAAAGATCTAGGCACATATGTCCAGTTGAATATGGGTAGCATGAGTTATTATTGTTGACATCACCATTGAGGTGAATACGGAGGCAAAACAATAAGCCCCTATCTTTCTATGTGTCCGGTTGAAACATTTCGCTCATGTGTATGCGGTGAGTGTTAGCAAGCATAGAAGACTATATGATGGTTGAGTATGTGGAGCTCTTACTTAAACTCCGTTGAATAAGTTGAATTGCAATTGCTTGGTGACTAAGAACATAGGTTGTTGAGTTTCAAGAGAATTCATTGTTTGAATCTTAACATGTGAATTGCTTGCTACTATAACATGAGAAGTTTCGTAAGAAAGAATTGCTGTTATGATGCTAGGAAAAGTGATTGAAATTATCATTGATCAAACTTATGCACTTTGCTAGCATTTGCACTTCATAAATTATTTCTTTTATCATTTACCTACTCGAGGACGAGTAGGAATTAAGCTTGGGGATGCTGATACATCTCCAACGTATCTATAATTTATGAAGTATTCATGCTGTTATTTTATCATTCTTGGGTGTTTTACAATCATTTTATAGCAACTTTATATCATTTTTTGGGACTAACCTATTGACAAGTCCCTAGTGCCAGTTGCTGTTTTTGCTTGTTTTTTACATCGCAGAAAATCAATATCAAACGGAGTCCAAACACCGCGAAACTTTTTGGAGATTTTTTTGGACCAGAAGGATCCCCATGGGCCAGATTAGCACCTGGGGGTGCCCCGAGGGGGGGGGCACAACCCACTAGGGCATGCCAGGGCCCCCTGGCGCGCCCAGGTGGGTTGTGCCCACCTCGGTGGCCTCCCGTATCCCTTCTTTGCACTATAAATTCCCAAATATTCCGAAACCCTTCCGGGTTAACCTAGATCAGAAGTTCCGTCGCCGCAGGGCTCCGTAGCCACCAAAAACCAATCTAGACCTGTTCCGGCACCCTAAAAAGGGGGGATCATCTCCGGTGGCCATCTTCATCATCCCGGCGACAACCACGATGAGGAGGGAGTAGTCCACCCTTGGGGCTGAGGGTTTGTATCGGTAGCTATGTGTTTAATATCTCTCTCTCTCTCGTTATCTTGAGATGTCCCGATCTTGATGTATCACGGGCTTTGTTAATATAGTCAGATCATATTGTGTTTTCCCCTCTCTATCTTGTTTTTTTGAATTGAGTTTTTCCCTTTGAGATTTCGTGGTTATCGGATTGAATACTTTTATGGATTTGAGAACACTTGATACATGTCTTGCAATTGAATACTCGTGGTGACAATGGGGTATCGTATTGATTCACTTGATATATGTTTTGGCACTGAACTTGGGGATTCCCGCGGTGACATTGGGGTAATCTATGCATAGGGGTTGATGCACGTTCTTGTCCTTGTTTCTCCGGTAGAAATCTTGGGGCACTCTTGGAGTTGTGTGGATTGAGTATTATGAATATGAATATGCTTTGGTGTTATTCCAGTATGAACTCTAGGATAGATCGAACGGAAAAAATAGCTTTGCGTTATTTTAGTACGAACTCTCGAATAGATCGAACGGAAAGAATAGCTTTGAGGTGGTTTAGTACCCTACAAACAATTCCTATCTTTTGTTCTTCGCTAATAGGAACTCAGGAGTGATTCTTCATCACACTTTGAGGGATAATCATATGATCCAACTATGTTAGCATCGTTGAGAGATTGCACTAGTGAAAGTACGGACCCTAGGCCTTGTTTTCAAGCATTGAAATACCGTTATTGTGCATGTTTACTATTTTCTACCTTGTTGTTTTCATTTATTCATATCATAAAAATATGTTTCTACCATTCATATTGCACTTTTATCACCATCTCTTCGCCGAACTAGTGCACCTATACAATTTGCCATTGTATTGGGTGTTTTGGGGACACAAGAGAATTCTTGTATTCGGTTGCAGGATCGTTTGAGAGAGACCATCTTCATCCTACACCTCTCACGGATTGATAAACCTTAGGTCATCCACTTGACAAAAAATTGCTACTGTCCTACAGAACTCTGTGCTTGGAGGCCCAACACGTGTCTACAAGAATAAAGTTGCGTAGTAGACATCAAGCTCTTTTCTGGCGCCGTTGCCGGGGAGGTGAGTGCTTGAAGGTATATCATTAGATCCTGCAATTGAATCTTTTAGTTTCTTGTTTTATCACTAGTTTGGTTTGTAAAAGAAAACTACAAAAAAATGGAATTGAGGTTGCATCATATGATTCATCTTTATAATGTCTTTTGTGAAAATGATTGTCGGGGTTCAGGAACGACACCTATGGGATCACAGGGAATCCCTTCTACGGTTGCTGGGGCGCGGGGCTGTAAAAAGAGCGGGTTTAGAAGATCAACACGGGGGAGTTTATCCTGGTTCGGGCCGTAAGTGATGTGTAATACCTTACTCCTGCTGGTTTGTGTTTATTTGGTGTTCTTGGACTAGCTACAAAGCATGCAGGGGCCAAAAAGTCCGAATCCTCTCATAGTATGCCGCGGGCCTCCTTTTATAGTCAAAGGGGCTGCCATAGTGGCACACAAGAGGTGGAAAATTATGCAGTGGTCGAGCTTATCGCCTGACATCCCGAGACAAAATGCATTAAATGCGCTACTTAGGTGTCATCTTGCTTTATCGGGGATGGTAACGAAGCCCGTCCCGTCCGTCGCCTTGCTCCGACACATGTCCAGGCCAACGAGGTTGCTGAGCTGGCGCGGTGGCAGGGTCTTCACGAAAGCATGCCACCGCGTAGGTGCTTGACTGGTTGGCCTAGGAGCCACATACTGCCACGTGGGTACCTGCTTAGTTGGTGAGTCGGCCGCTGAGCTGGGCTGGCGATGGGGCAGCAAGGCCTTGCCGCGGTCTTGCTGATCTTCCCGGCAAGGGTCTTGCCGGGGCCCTCGGCAAGAGTCTTGCTGGGGCCTCATGGGTATCTTTGGCAGGAGGCATGCCGGGGCCTCGTGGGCATCCTTGGCAGGAGGCTTCTTGGGGCCTCATGGGCATCCTCGGCAAGGAGGCTTGCTGTTGTCTTGTTTCTTGGTTCCTATCTAGGCCTCGCAGGCCTTTTGTCTTCACAAAGATCTGTATGCCACCATGGAGGCGCCTCTTGAGCGTTGGTTCCGATGTGGTTGATGGTGTCAGGACTCTTAGACTCAAGGGTGGCGGCCTTGTTGGTGTTGGGCAAGTCGCCCCAGCAAGGCTCTTGCCGGGGCTGTGAAGGCCACCTCAGCAAGGGCCTTGCCTGGGGAGTTTTACCTCGCCCCTGTGCTCTTCATGTCTTTGGCCTCGAGCACGGCTCTGGTAGTCTTGGGTCTTTGCGTCCTCCGCTCCGCCAAGCATGGCCGCAGGCGTGTGGCTGTGACTGCCCACACACAAGTAAAGGGGTACAAAAAAGGACCCCTACTTTTGTACACCGACAGGAGCCCCCGGGCCTGGGCCACATATAAGTGCAGAGTGTTATTGGGCCAGGCCCAGAACGATGTGCGAGCGGCAGAGTTTTACCGTAGTAACTCCCTCGCTAGTTATGATTCCCCACGACCCGTGTTGAATGCGTGATGTGGGGGTTGTGCGTGGGGTGGTTGATGCACGTCTGCGTCACATTGTGGTAAATGGTAAAGAGGTGGCCCGCGCCTTCCCCATAAAAAAGGAGAAACCGCAGGCGCGCTGCTCATTTGCCCCCTATGCCTTCTCCAATCTTGGAACCGCCGCTCCCTTTTTCCTCCTCAAGCTTTTGCCTTTGCTCACCGCTGCCGCGCCATCACTGCCCTTAATCCTCCATCCCCTCTTAGTCGCCATGGCGCCCAAGACAGGCAAAGGAAAAGGGGTGGCCAAAGACGTCGCAGAGAAAAAGGCGCCAGAGAGCGAGTTGGCGGTGCTGCGGACGCAGCATGCCTATCTCCCCTCTGCGGTCGATGCGGTCCACCTCAGGGACTACTTCAAGCCCTTGTGGGGGAGGAAGATGATGGGGCACCCTGCCACACACATCATCCCTGCCGATTTCGCCAAGGCCGGCCCAAATCGGTACCCCTTCTTCGTCGATTACTTTTCTTGCGGGCTCTGCCCCCCTTTCTTTGATTTCTTCAACGACATCATGCACGCCTACGGCTTCCACCTCCTCGACTTTGAGCTGAATGCCATGGCATGCATGTCCATCTTCGCCCATCTCTGCGAGGGCTTTTCCGGAGTGCTCCCCAGCGCGGCGCTCTCCTGCCACTACTTCTATCCTCGCATCTAGCCAGGGGACGCCATTTCTAGGTGCATCACCTGGATCTCGGGGACCCAGGAGAAGGGCATGTACCCAGAGGGTGCCCAGAAGGAGAGGTGGGACGAGTGGTGGGGCCGGTGGCTCTGGATCAACAAGGAGGATCCACATGAGTTCTTCCAAGTTCGTTAGAGCCCGCCGACCCGCCGCAAGGACTAGAGCGACCTCGACGTCAACGACAAGAAGCTCACGGTCGCCACCACCAGGATCCATCGCCTCACCATGGCCGGGCTCACCCTTGAGATGATTGGGGCCGATTTCATTCGTCGCCGAATCGCTCTACTGCACAACAAGGGGAGGCCGGCCTGGGACTTCAGGAATGCGGCCGATGTCATGAGGCTCCGGCCTGGCCTAAACCATAACTTCACGGTGCTGGGGCATGCCCATTTTTGTGAGAGGCTCTTCCAGCTCAATGTGGACGACGACGACAGGGCTGAGAGGACCGGCAAGGCCGTCAAGGGGCCCCTGTTTGGGTTGCCAGTGGGAGTGGTCCCGCTGAGCAACAACTCTCGCCAGTCTGCCATCATCGCCATGATGCCGGACTTCAACGCACGACCTCGACCCGGTCTGGGCCGAGCCGTCAGCAGAGCAAGTGCAGGATTTTTTTCGACAACTTGTTGGAGGGCTATGTCCGCGACGAGCCGCTGCTCATCCGCGACACCACCAAGGAGGAGTTGAAATACGTTGCCGCCAGGGTGGCAGAAGCGGCGCTTGCCAAGGAGGCCGGCAGCGCCGGCGCCATGAAGGATGGGGCAGACGCGGTTGTGGAGGAGAAGGAGCTCGCCCAGTGGGCGGAGTCTGCTAGGGAGGCCAGCGGCGCCGGTGCAGGGGCCCCCCTTACTGAAGATGCGGGCGACAAGTCGCCCGAAGAGGAAGCCGAAGCAGGCGACCCTCCGTCCGTGGGGAAAAAACGCGTCCTGCGGCGGGCCAGCTCCTGCGAGCCGGTCCGGCCTAGCAGGGCCGCACAGTGGCAATCGGCTCAGGAGCAGCTCATGCGCCAGACGAGGGAGATGAATGTCGAGGCAACAAAGAAGACGGTGAAGGCCGCGGTGGCGAAGAAGACGACGACTGCCTCCTCCTCATCCAAGCGGCGCCGGACCCCATCTCCTTCCCCCTATCTCGGATAGCACCCTGGAGATCGAATTCGACCTTGGATCTTTTAGCCCGAAGAGGAAGAGGAAGCTAGTGGAGGAGGCGGTGGAGGACGAGTAAGTATTTCGCCCCCATCATCTCATGACCTCATGCCCGTGTTATCCTCCTTTGATTTGATTGTTATCTTCACAGGGACACGGAGACGATGGCCCAGAGGGTGGCGAAGAGGGCCAAGGCCTCGACGGGCGACAAGCCCCCGACGGGCACATCATGTACGCTAGTGTTGGTGGAGAGCAGCCCCCGACGCAGCCCTCGCTTCAGCCCCCAGCGTGAGTTCACCACTCACTAAATCACTGATGCGCATTGGGGTGCGAATTCTTGATGCTGACCTTGTCGGGTTTGCATGAGAGGAACGGCAGCAGGAGGAGCCGCCGAGGGCCACTCCCAACATGCCGCCCCCCCTCAACTACGCCGCCCAGAGGGGCGTCCCCGGCAAGGGCATCCACCACCGAGCCCACGCGCATGGAGGAGGAGGAGGCGAGCTTGTGTGCCGGTGGTTCTGCCTCGACAACAAATGTTGGCGGGGAGGGTGCCACTTCTTCCCAGCCCAGTGCGGGTAAGTTGTTTGCTTCTCGTCCCTATTCTTTCTTCTGCTTTTCGAATCTTGATCTTGGCTCCATCTTATTTCCTTTCTTGGTATCCAGACCCTTCCTCAGCGGACCAGGAGGATATTGACACCGTCATCGGGGAGGTCGCTAGACGCCGAGGCCGAGGCCAACAAGATTGCTGCCGAGGAGGCCGCCAAGACCGCCGCTGAGGAGGCCGGCAAGGGGCCTGCTGGGGAGGGGGTGGTTGACGACCAACCTTCCTCCTTTGCCGCCCCTGGCCTGGGCAAGTACTTGAAGGTGGGCCATGACCTATTCGTCCACCTCCCAGGGATGGCGAGCACTAGGGCGCCAACCGAGGGGGAGGTGTGTGACGATGAAGTGCTCGCCTCCGCCGGGCTCCAGGTTGTTGATGAACCGAGCGCGGGCGGAGGCGGTTCCCAGGAGGAGCAGCTCCTCCGAGCCATGAGTGCCAACTTCCAGAGGCTCCAGGCGCTCCACCAGGCCCACCAAGACAAGGTAAAATCCAGGATGGCTTCGATGGACAAGGCGGAGGCGACTTTTGAGGAGCGTGTCGCTGAGACGTAGGTCTGGTTCGGTGAGGCCAGGGATGAACTGAGGGCCGCACAGGGTGAGCTAGAGGAGCGCAAGCGGGAGCTCATCCTGAAGCAGGCCGATGTCGAGAAGGCCCAGGAGGCGGCAAAGGAACATGCCGCCAAGGACGAGGCTGCTCGGCAATAGCACCAGGCTCTACTGAACTCCCAGGAGGAGGACCTTGCCTCTCGTGAGGAGGCGCTCGCCGCCATGCTCCACGGCAAGGACAAGGAGGTCGAGAAGATCGTCGCGCAGCAGACCCAGGAACTGGATCAGAGGCACACGGAGGCACTCAATGCTCAAGCCATGGTCCATGCCGACAGGGTGAAGGAGCTGGAGCTGGATCAGGAGGAGCTGAAGAAGGTGGCCTCGGAGCTGACGAAGGAGAGGGACACGGCCAACCGCACTCTAGCGGATGCGGAGGTCGCCATCTCTGACAAGGACAAGCTGCTCACCGAGGCCAACGACTCCATCAACGATCTCAAGTTGAAGCTGGGCAGCTTGGAGGGAAAGCTTTCGGAGGCCGGGGCTCGTGAAAAAATCCTGAACAAGGCCCTGGAGGACGAGAGGCAGCTCCGGAGGAATGACACCGCCGAGCACAAGGAGCACGCGAAGGGCGTAAACCTCTGGATCAGCCGCCTCGTCGACGTCGCCAGTAGGATCACCATGAAGCTGGCTGCCATGGGGATACCAAATGTCAGGTACTCCCAGGAGCTGAACGTGAGCCCCAACGCTAGGCTGACCCTATTCTTTGAGGGCATCCTCGAAGCCTTGGAGCGACTCTGCTCCAATCGAGCAGCCTATCTGGCCAACGAGCCCCGGAGGCTCTGCCGGGGCACCCTGACCAAGGTACTCACCAAGGTGGCGTCTGGAACCCCGGCGTCGACTTCGCTGACGCGTTGGAGAGCTTGCCGGAAGGGACGGACCTCACTGCGCTCAAAGAGCGTATCGAGCCCATCATCAGCTGCGTCGACGGAATCCAGAGAGTGGAGGGCCAGCGCCAGGACTAGCCACCCCGTTTCTCGTTGCCGCTGCGAGTTCATGACCAAGACAATTTTTATCTTAAGTTAGAACCGCAACAATTATTTATGTAATATAACTCTGTAGTACTTTAAGATGGAACATGCTATCTTCCTGTATCGATCTTTCTTTGTATGTATACACCCTACGCTCAGTAGGATAGGTGCACCGGCGCGTAAACCCAAGCTATGGCGCTTTGAGGATGGATCCTTAGCAGCCTGCCGGGGCGCGCTTGCTACCGGACAAACCACCTTGACACACTCGGCGCGGCCGCGTAAACTGTTGAGCGGACTCGAAACAGAACAAGGACGTTGCAAATAGCGGGCAGGTCACCTTGTTGTTCTCAGCGCGGCTGCTCGAACTATTGAGCAGACTCAAAACAGAACAAGGGCGTTGCCAATAGCGGAAGGGTCCCATTGCGTGCAGGTTTTCCATACAAAGAGCAAGATCTTTCGAGGAGAATAACCTTATATTAAGAAGAAATGCTTAAGGTTGTGCGTGACTTAGCTTTTTAGGACCACGCGGACGGTCGTTGTGGCTGTATACAGGACCAGAGCGCGACTGATTGACGTCGCCTTCTCCTCTTGAGCCATCACGACGATGGAGTCGTTAAGTTGACCCCAAAACCGAATTTTCACAGCTTGCGCCCCCTACCTGGCACGCCAAAGATGTCAGGGTTCAAGAACGACACCTATGGGATCACGGGGAAACCCTTCTATGGTTGATGGGGCGCGGGGCTGTAAAAAGAGCGGGTTTAGAAGATCAACATGGGGGAGTTTATCCAGGTTTGGGCCGCAAGTGATGCGTAATACCCTACTCCTGCTTGTTTGCATTTATCTGGTGTTCTTGGACTATCTACAAAGCGTGCAGGGTCCAAAAAGTCCGAATCCTCTCACAGTACACCGCGGGCCTCCTTTTACAGCCAAAGGGGCTGCCACATTGGCACACAGGAGGTGGAAAGTTATCCAGTGGTTGAGCTTATCGCCTAACATCACGGGACAAAATGCATTAAATGCGCTACTTAGGTGTCCCATGCTTTATCGGGGATGGTAACGAAGCCCGTCCCATCCGTCGCCGCTTTGCCTTGCTCCAACACGCTCCAAGCCAACAAGGCATGCAACACCATGTAGGCTGGCAAGCTGCTGAGCTGGCGCGGTGGCAGGGTCTTCACGAAGATCTGCATGCCACCACATAGGTGCTTGACTGGTTGGCCTAGGAGCCATGTACTGCCACGTGGGTACCTACTTAGTTGGTGGGTCGGCCGTTGAGCTAGGCTGGCGACGAGGCGGCAAGGCCTTGACGCGGTCTTGCTGATCATCCCGACAAGGGTCTTACCGGGGCCTTATGGGCGCCCTCAGCAAGAGTCTTGCCAGGAAATCATGGGTATGTTTGGCAGGAGGCTTGCTGGGGCCTCGTGGACATCCTCGGTAGGAGGCTTGTCGGGGCCTCGTGGGCATCCTCGGCAAGGAGCCTTGTTGTTTTCTTGTTTCTTGGTTCCTACCTAGGCCTCACAGGCCTTTTGTCTTCCCAAAGATCTGTATGCTACCATGGAGGCGCCTCCCGAGCCTTGGTTCCGATGTGGTTGATGGCGTCGGGACTCTTAGACTCAAGGGTGGCGACCTTGTTGGTGTTGGGCAAGTCGCCCCGGAAGGCTCTTGCCGGGGCTGTGAAGGCCACCCCGGCAAGGGCCTTGCCGGGGGAGTTTCACCTCGTGATGTACGGTAGAACCCTAATCGCCTGATCTTTCATGAAAGGATCGGATCCCGCGAAGAACACGAGGAACACAAGGGGGAAAACGAAGGAAAACACAAGGGGAAACACAAGAGGAAACACTAAAACAACATGAATAAGTCACACATCTGCTAGATCCTCGAGTACATAAGGAAAGCTACACGATCCACGGACGACTAAGGACAATACAAGGGTAGCCGGTCTTCTCCGTGAGGAGGTCTTGAGTTCTTCCCTAAAAGGGGTCTTGAGTCCGCTTGGGGGATCTTCTCTGGTGGAGGCTCGAATCTTCGAGGTGAAGGTATCCAAGTGGATGAGAAAAGCTCTCACACAAAATATGAGCTAATCCTTTGCTAACCCTAAAACGTAGGTGGAGGGGAAGCATATATAGTCTAAGGGGCGAAGGGGTACATGGTCCTCGGCCCAGAAGCACTGCACGCAGGCAGGGGAGGCCGGACGTCCGGGCGACAAGCCGGATTTCCGGGGCTTCACGGAGAGCCGGATGTCCAGGCTGGTAGGCCGGATGTCCAGGCTAGAGGAGCTGACTTTGTTGCTCTCTGTTTGGTGGTGTCCGGATTTCCGTGGGCGAGGCCGGATGTCCGGGACTTGGCGAGGCGTCGGATATCCGGGGTTGACGCCGGATGTCCGGGGCGTGTAGCACTTGGCGGCTGGGCGGCTGTTGTTGTAGTGGTCGTCTCCAGCGGCCGGATGTCCAGGTCCTGGAGTTGCCTTCTTCTCCCTAAGTAGCCTAAACACTTTAGGAGACTCAAATCACAACTCAAACAACCACTAATGCTAAGGGGAACAAAATTGGTTAGGTTGCGGAAGTCGGTGGTGGTTATGCGGAGGTTGTGGTGGAAGCCCAAGGAAAAGATGCCAAAGTTACAAAACATTGATGGAGTCAAATGTTGATGGTAGTATTTTTGTGGGAAGGGGTATGTGAAGAGCTTTTCAATGAGCGAAAGAACGTGAAAATCGGACTCCGAATGAATTAGTTATGGACAAAATGGTGAAACGGGGAAGGCTGAAATCCGAGGGGCCGGATGTCCGGGGTGGAGCCCGGATTTGTGGGGCTGACTATCCAGAACCGAGAAGATTTGGTGCTCCAGGAGCCGGATGTCCACTTGAAACCACTTGAAACCAAGCAAATCCATGGGTCAAATCCAACAAAACTTCATCAAACGAACAAATCACACAAAAAATTTGGGGGCTATTTTTGGTGGGGATTTTCGAATTTTAGGACGAAATCAACAAATTTAGGGTAGAAAACAAAGAGGGGAGCCTCCGAAATCGTGATCAACGTGGCTCTAGATACCAAGATGATGTAGGGTAGAACCCTAATCGCCCGATCTTTCACGAAAGGAGTGGATCCCGCGAAGAACACAAGGAACACAAGGGGGAAAACAAGGGAAAACACAAGGGGAAACACAAGAGGATACACTAAACCAACATGAATGAGTCACACATGTGCTAGATCCTCGAGTACATAAGGAAAGATACACGATCCATGGACAACTAAGGACGATACAAGGGTAGCCTGTCTTTTCCATGAGGAGGTCTTGAGTTCTTCCCTAAAAGGGGTCTTGAATACCCTTGGGGGATCTTCTTCGGTGGAGGCTTGAATCTCCGAGGAGAAGGTATCCCAGTGGATGAGCAAAGCTCTCACACAAAATATGAGCTAATCCTTTGCTAACCCTAAAACATAGGTGGTGGGGAAGCATATATAGTCTAAGGGGCGAAGGGGTACATGGGCCTCGGCCCAGAAGCACTGCACGTAGGCGGCTTCACGGAGAGCCGGATGTCTGGGCTGGCAGGCCGGGTGTCCGGGCTGGAGGAGCTAACTTTGTTGCTCTCTGTTTGGTGGTGTCCGAATTTCCAAGGGCGAGGCTGGATGTCCGGGACTTGGCGAGGTGCCGGATGTCCGGGGTTGACGCTGGATATTCGGGGCCTGTAGCACTTGGCAGCTGGGCGGCTGTTACTGTAGTGGTCGTCTCCAGCGGCCGGATGTCTGGGCCTGGGGCCGGATGTCCGGGTCCTGGAGCTGCCTTCTTCTCCTTTCGGTGTTTCTCTTCATCCATGGACTTGGTGGTTTGTCCTACTTCATGTGCATCTTCGGGAGGGTCCTCCTGATACCTAATCATGCATAACATTCTGGACTTAGGTAGTAGCCATGTCTCGAGAGGATCAAATGGGATATCACTAAGGAAAGAAGTCACCTCGTTCTCGAGAGCTCTAGCTTGGGCTCGTGTCATGGGTCCTCTTGGCACTTGATGAGACGGTGGTAGGTCCATAGGGATGACCATAGGATGATCCGCATCATCTCCCCTCCCTTGGGAAAGATCGGACCTCGGATCGAAATCTTCATCACCATGGTAGGCCAAGAGATCTTTGATGTTGAAGATGTCGCTCACGGAGTATGATGTGCATAACTTGATGTCGTCGCACTCCTCAACTTGAAGGTGCATAGGGTCCATCTCCAATGTTGGTCCTCCATCCAATATATGTATCATGTAGACAAGAAGAAGGAAACAACAATGAAATTATGGCCCATCCGATATGCATATGTGAAGATGGCGCTAAGGGAAGGAGTTCACCTTTATGAGGATGTCGAGAATGTTGGTGTTGCACATCATGTACGCCTTCACATGACCAAGTTGTCTCGTGATGGTACCACCTTGTGAATCCTTCAAAATGAAAGAACATGACAAACACTCGAAAAAAGAAATGAAGTTAGCGTAAGTGCAAATCCTATCATTCGTGTGGTAAGATACCCAACGAGTGTGCATCATGCTCATCATAAGAAAGGACAAGGGACGATTTCATAGTATGGAGGCATATGATGCGAGAACAACCATATACAATAGACTCAATCAAACAAGCATGCATCACAAGTAATATGTCCAAGTCTCCACGATCAATAAGCATAGCAAGTTGGCACTCAATACAAGGGTATATGAGATATGGCACTAATGGAGACAAGAGATAATGATCAAGACAAATCAAGTGAGAGGCATGAACATATACGTCATCAACCCAAGAAAGCAAGTAAGAATGGAACATGGGTGATGCGACAAAGCAAGCAATCATAGCGATCAAGTCAAGAAAGCTAGTAGTGCGAAGATGCAACATACTAGGAGGAATCATCGCAAGCATGTCATGGGTGCAAATAGTGTGCATGAATAATTCACATGACATAGCACAAGCATGAAAGGAGGATATGGGAAAAGTATCATCAATGTATTGGAGAGAGGCCATATGTAAATAGCAATGGGACATCATGACTCTCCCAACACAACAAGCAACAATAGGATGAGGCACATGATAAACATGGTAATAGCAACAAGGATCTCCACCAAGCATGCAAATACACATATGAGTAGTAAAATGGTGAATCATGGGTATATGCAAGCAAGGGTCACAATTGCATGGCAAAGACATAAAAAGAGGCATAGCATGCAAAGTGAACACGAGAGAATGGGCATAACGTAACAAGTTATATATAGCCCAAAGCCGTGTGAGAGCCAAGTAAAAGGAATGCGCGAAGTCGTGGCGTGAAGGGAATGGTGGGAAGGACAATCCACGGGATCCCAAGTCATCTTTGCTCTCAAGAGCTCGTTTCGTCAACTCTAGGGATTGAGAGGTTGACGAGTATACGTGAGTACCTACACAAAACAAAGACAAATGAAAAATTGTGTGTGCATGGTATATGTACACATCATCCATCATGATGCGCACGTGCTTGTGTTGGTTAGTACGGAATATCCAATGCTCAGATAAATGAGATGCGTGATATAGAAACATGTCGTCCATCACGATAGGTTTGTTGTTATGTATGGCATAATGGAGACTCAAAGGATGTAATGCATCACTCGCAATATCTAGAGCTTTGTGAGGAATGGTATGCATATGGTGCACACAAGGGATGTAATCAAGCGATAGACAATAATTTTCATGGCATGACATATGAGACGAATTGTGCAAATTTTGCAAAGGAAGCATAGAAATATCATCGCAAGAGAAACAAAAGCCAATGACCATCATCTCGTCATCTATGCCATAAGTGCAAATGGGATTTATTGTAATGGGGCATGCATAGTCACTATGTTGACATTGAAATGATGCAATATGGGATATGTCACTTGTCAGTGGGAACGACACCTATGGGATCCCTGGGATCCCTTCTACGGTCGGCGGGCGCGGGGTCGTGAGAAGAGGAGGTCTAAGAGCAAGCACACAGATCTTTGACCCAGGTTCGGGCCGCGAGGATGCGTATAAACCTAGTCCTGCTTTGGTGGATGTATTGAGTGTTCTTGAGCTTTCTGAACTAGCTACGGTGGCCGCCCCATTCCAAAAAGCGTCAATCCTTCTCCTGGTCGCCTTGGGCCTCCTTTTATAGGAAAAAGGGGCTGCCACAGTGGCACACAGGAGGTGGAAAGGCCTACAGTGCGCGAGCTTATCACACGGCATTACAGGACAAAGCGCATTAAATGCGCTACGTAGGTGTCCATTCGCTTTATCAGGGACGGGAGCGAGGCCCGTCCCGTCCATCGCCGCTTCGCCTCGCTTCGACACGCGCCCAGGCTAGCGATGCATGCAGCGCCATGTAGGCAGGCAGGCAGCTGAGGTGGCACGGAGGTAGGGCCTTTAGGAAGATCTGCATGCCGCCACGCAGGTGCTTGCCGAGTTGGCCTGGAAGCTGCATGTTGCCACGCAGGTTCCTGCCCAGCTGGTCGGCTGGCAGCTGCATGCGAATGGCGGCGGAGTCTTGGCTGGTGCGGGCCTGGTAGTGGCCCTGCTGACGCCCTCGGCAAGGGTCTTGCCATGGCGTTGCTGTCATCCCCTGCAAGGGTCTTACCGTGGGTCTTGTGGATTTCCTTGGCTATGATCCTGCCGAGGGTCGCCGTCCTCTAGTCCTTATCTGAACTCATATATTTATGAGTTTGACGAAGATTTGCATGCCACCACAGAGGCACCTCCCGAGCCCTGTTTCCAACGCAGCTGGTTAGGTTGGAGCCGGTGGGCTCCAGGGTGGTTCACTCCGCTGGCATTGGGCAAGTTTCCCCGGCGAGGCTCTTGCCGGGGCTGCGGGGGCCCGCCCCGGCAAGGATCTTGCCGAGGGAGTCCACCTCGCCCTCTTGCCCTCCTGTGCTTCCGGTCTTGGCGTCGCCTTGGTCATCTTGTGCCTTGGCTTCTCTCCGGCTTCCCTCCTCTGCCCTGTTAAGTGTGGCCACGGCGCGTGGCTCTGACTGCCCGTGCACAAGTGAAGGGGTGAAAAGGAGAGCCCCTACTTGTGTACAAATACAGGAGCCCCCACGCATAGGCCATACGTAAGCACAACGCGTTGTTGGGCTAGGCCCAGAACGGTGTGCGGGCAGGTGGGGCGGATTTTACCGTAGTAATTTCTCATCCGCTGCGCTTCCCACGACCCGCATTGAATGCGTGACGTGGAGGGTCGTGCGTGACGTGGGGGTCATGCGTGGGGCATTTCCCGCACGCATGGATCACATCGTGGTAAAGAGGCGGCCCGCGCCTCCCCCGTAAAAAAGGAAACGGCCGCGGGCACGCTGCTCATTTACCCTCTGTGTCTTCTCCAATCTCAAAGCCGCCGTTCCTTCCTTCTTCCACAAGCCCCTGCCCGCCGCCGCTGCACTTTCACTGCCCTTTCCCTTCCACTGCTCGCAGCCGCCATGGCACCCAAGACTGGCAAGGACAAGGGAGTGGCCAAGAACGCCGGAGGAGCAGAGCTGCCGGAGAAGGAGTCGGCGGCGCGGCGGACGGAGCTCGCCTACTTTCCTTCGACGGTCGACGCGGCCCACCTTCGGGACAACTTCAGGCCACTGTGGGGGGTCAAGACGGGGGGAGAGACGACGGGACATCCTGCCACACACGTCATCCCCGCCAACTGCGGCGAGGCCGCCCCGAGTCGGTATCCGCTCTTCGCTGATTACTTCTCCTGCGGCCTTTGCCCCCCTTCTCCGACTTCTTCAATGACATCATGCATACCTTCGGTTTCCACCTCCTAGATTTTACCCCAAACGCCGTGGCGTGCATGGCTCTCTTCGCCCATCTCTGCGAGGGCTTCACCGGCGTGCACCCCAACACGGCGCTCTTCCACCACTACTTCTTCCCTCGGATCCAGAAGAGAGGCGCCATCTTCGGTTGTGTCGCCTGGATCCCGAGGTCCAAGGGGACATATCTGGAGGGCGCTCAGAAGGAGAGGTGGGAGGAGTGGCGGGGCCGGTGGTGCTGGATTGAAGAGGAGGATCCACAAGAGTTCTGCCGGGTTCGCCAGGCACCGCCGGTTCACAGCAATGATTGGAGTAGTGTTGATCCCGATTATGTGAAGCTCACGGTCGCCACCACCAGGATTCTTCGCCTTACCGAGGACGGGCTCACCCTTGAGATGATCGGGGCGGATTTCCTCCGCCGCCAAATCGCTCCGTTGCATAACAAGGGGAGGTCGGCCTGGCTCTTCACGAATGCAGCGGACATCATGTGACTCCGCCCCGGCCTCGACCACAACTTCACCGTGTTGGCGCATGCCCACTTCTGCCAGTGTCTCTTCTAGCTCGATGTGGACCGCGACGGCAGGGCCGAGAGGCCCGGCAAGGCTGCGAAGGCCGGCAAGGTCGTCAAGGGGCCCTTGTTTGGGTTTCCAGAGGGGGTGGTCCCGCTGAGCAACAACTCGCGCCAGACCGACATCATCACCATGATGTCAGACTGCAACACGCACGGCCCCGTCCAAAACTGGGTCGCGCCACCAGAGGAGCAGGTGCTTGAGTTTTTTGACACCTTGGCGGAGAAGTACATCCACGAGGATCCGCGGCTCGTCTAGGACACCACCCAGGCGGAGCTGGACTACATCGCCGCCAGGGTGGCGGAGGCAGAGCTCGCCAGGGAGGCTGGCAGCGCCGGTGGCGTGGAGGACAAAGCCACGGCGGCCGCTGAGGAGAAGGAGCTCGACAGTGGGCGGAGTCTGCTTGGGAGGCCAGCAGCGCCGACACCGGGGCTCCTCTTATTGAAGACGATGACAACGATCCGTCCGAGGAGGAGGCTGAGGCTGCCGAGCCCCCAACCGTGGGGAAAAGGCAAGTCCTGCGACGGGCCACCTCTGCCGAGCCGGTTCGGCCCGGCAGGGCCATGCCACATCGGAAACCCAGGAGACATCCGCGCACCAAGCGAGGGCTGTGGCGGCGAAGAAGTTGGTGAAGGCCGCGGTGGCGAAGAAGAAAGCATCTGCTTCTTCTTCGTGCAAGCGTCCCCCAACTCCGCCTGCTTCCCCTCCCCCACCCGCTTCCCCTCCTCTCGCAGGCGATGACACGGAGCTCTTCTTTGACCTTGGGTCTCTCAGCCCGAGGAGGACGTGGAAGGCAGCAGAAGAGGAGGAGGAGGACGAGTAAGTGTCGTTTCCTTTCATCATCTTCAGCTCCACTGATTGTGCTCCTTATCTTGACTTGTTTTCGTCTTGGCGGGGATATGGAGACACTGGCCCAGAGGGTGAAGAGGGCAGGTCTTCGGCGGGCGGCCAGCCCCCGGCGCAGCCCCCATCATAAGTTCGCCACTCACTCCCGATCGATGTGTGCCAAGGGCATGATCCTTGGTGCTGACCTTGTCATGGTCGCAAGAGGAGGACTGCAGCAGGAGGAGCCACTGAGGTCTACCCCCAACACGCCGCC
The DNA here is from genome assembly GCF_003073215.2 of Triticum urartu. Classification (NCBI taxonomy): domain Eukaryota; kingdom Viridiplantae; phylum Streptophyta; class Magnoliopsida; order Poales; family Poaceae; genus Triticum; species Triticum urartu. The sequence goes on from NC_053028.1 coordinate 359,254,809, forward strand.
TCCGTCAACCACGCCGCACCGAGGGGCGCCCCCAGCAAGGGTGCCAAGCACCGAGCCCATGCACACAGAGGAGGAGGAGGCAAGCTTGGGCACTGGCGGCCGCACCTCAGCGCCTGATGTTGGCGGAGAGAGGGCCTCTGCTTCCCAGCCCGGCACGGGTAAGCCACTCACCTTCCATCCCTTCTCTTTTGTTCTTCTTGAATCCTGGTCTTGGCTTCACTTCACCCCCTTCCGATACCCAGATCCTCTCCTGGCGGACCGCGAGGACCTGGACACCATCATCGAGGATGTCGCCAAGAATGCCACGGCGGAGGTCGAGAAGACCACCGCCGAAGAGGCCACCAAGGGTGCTGCCGAGGACGCCACCAAGGGGCCTACCGGGGAGCCAGGCAAGGCTCATGCCGAGGAGGCCTGCAACGGACCTACCTGGGAGGCCGGCAAGCCCGTTGCCGAGGAGGAGGGGGCTGATGACCAGCCTTCCTCCTCTACTACCTCTGGCTCCGGCAGGTACCTGAGGGTGAGCGACGACCTCTTCATCCACCTCCCAGGGTTGTCAAGCTCCAGGGCGCCCATCGAGGGAGAGGTTTTCGATGAAGAGGTGCTTGCCGCCGCCGGGCTCGAGGTTTTTGACGAGCCGAGCGCCAGTGGCGATGGTTCTCAGGAGGAGCAGCTTCTCCAGGCCATGGGTGCCAACTTCTGGAAGCTCCAAACGCTCCATCGCGCCCGCCTGGACAAGGCCAAGTCCAGGGCGGCAACGGTGGACAAGGCGGAGGCGGACCTCAAGGTACGCGTCGTCGAGATGCAGACTTGGTTCTGCCAAGCTTGTGAGGAGCTGAACGTCGCCCAGGGCGAGCTGACCAAGCGCGAGGTGGAGCTCACCATGAAGCATGCCAACATTGAGAAGGCCCAGGAGACGGCGGAGAGCTTGGCCGTCACAGCCGAGGCCGCTCGAGCCTAGCACTAGGCCGCGCTGAACTGCCAGGAGGAGGACCTTGCCGCGCGTGAGGAGAAGCTTGCCGCAACACTCCGCGGCAAGGATGAGGAGGTGGAGAAGCTCGTCGTGGAGCGGACCCAGGGGCTGGAGCAGAGGCACAGGGAGGCACTCAATGCCTAGGCCCAGGTTCATGCCGACAAGACGAAGGAGTTGGAGGTGGAGCGGGACGGGCTGAAAAACCAGGTCCTGGTGCTATCCAAGGAGAAGGACACGCTCAACAACGCTCTGACGGAGGCGCATGGCGCAGTCCTCAGCAGGGCTGGGGAGCTCTCCGAGGCCAACAACTCCATCAAAGACCTCATGCTGAAGCTGGAGGGTCTCGAGGGAATGTTGTCGGAGAAAAAGGCCTGGGAGGAGACCCTGACCAAGAACCTGGAGACCGAGAAGCGGCTGCGGAAGGACGACGCCCTTGCCCACAAGGAGCACGTGGAGGGCGAGAACCACTGGCTCAATCGCCTCGCCGCCGTTGCCGACAAGGCCACCATGCAGCTGGCTGCCATGGGGATACCGGATGTGAGGTACGGCCCGGAGCCGAACTTGAGCGCCAATTGCAGCCTGACCCTGTTCTTTGAGAGGGTTGTCGGTGCCTTGGAGAGGCTTCATGCCAACCGGGCGGCCTCACTGGCCAATGAGGCCCAGAGGCTTTGCCAGGGTGCCATGACCAAGGTTCTCACCAAGATGGCATACTGGAACCCCAACCTCGACTTCGACGCCGCGCTGGACAACTTGCCGGCGGGTGTGGACCTCGCAGCGCTCAAGGAGCGTATCAAGCCTATCATCAGCTGCGTCGGGGAAATCGAGAGGGTGGAGGGCCAGCGTCGAGATTAGGCACCCCGTCTCCCACTGTCGCTACAGGTTCATAACCAAGACAGTTTTTATATTTAGTTAGAACCGCAGCAACAATTGATGTAATATAACTCTGCAACACTTTTGGTACAATGCATGTTATCTTCTTGTTCGATCTTCCCTTTGTATGTTTACCCTACGTTAAACGGGTAGGCTTGCCGGCACGTAAACCCAGGGCGGCACCTTGAGGACGGATCCCCAATGGCCTGCCGGGTGTGCTTGCTGTCGATCGAACCACCTTACCATTCTCAACGCGGCCGCTCGAACTGTCGAGCTTGACTCGAGTCAGAATCGAGAGTGTTGCCAATTGCGGAAGGCTATCCTGCCACTCTCGGCGCGGCCGCTTGAACTCTCGAGCTTGACTTGAGTCAGAATTGAGAGCGTTGCCAATTGCGGAAGGCTACCCTGCCACTCTCGGCGCGGCCGCCTGAGCTGTTGAGCAGACTCGAAATAGAACAAGGGTGTTGCCAATTGCGGAAGGGCCCCTTTGTGTGCAGGCTTTCATACATAGGGCAGGACCTTCGAGGACAATAACCTCATATATAAAACGGAAATTGCTTAAGGTTTCGTATGACTTAGCTTTCCTGTCGCCGCACCGGCGTCCTTCACGTTTGCAGGCGGCGTCGTTCCCTTGGTTGTCTTCTTCTCCAGAAGCCATGACCACAAGGAACTGCTAAGCCGGCCGCTAGACCAGATTCTCACAACTGCGCCCCCTACCTGGCGCGCCAAAGATGTCGATGGGAACGACACCTATCGGATCCCTGGGATCCCTTCTACGGTCGGCGGGTGCGGGGTCGTGAGAAGACAAGGTCTAAGAGAAAGCACATGGATCGTTTACCCAGGTTCGGGCCGCGAGGATGCATAAAACCCTAGTCCTGCTTTGGTGGATGTATTGAGTGTTGTTGAGCTTTCTGAACTAGCTACGGTGGCCGCCCCGTTCCAAAAAGCCTGAATCCTTCTCCTAGTTGCCTCGGGCCTCCTTTTATAGGAAAAAGGGGCTGCCACAGTGGCACACAGGAGGTGGAAAGGCCTACAGTGCGCGAGCTTATCGCACGGCATTACGAGACAAAGTGCATTAAATGCGCTACACAGGTGTCCATTAGCTTTATCGGGGATGGGAACGAGGCTCGTCCTGTCCGTCGCCGCTTCGCCTCGCTTCGACACACGCACAGGCTGGCAATGCATGCAATGCCATGTAGGCAGGCAGGAAGCTGAGGTGGCGCGGTGGTAGGGACTTTAGGAAGATCTGCATGCTTCCACGCACGTGCTTGCTGAGTTGGCCTGGAAGCTACATGTTGCCACGCAGGTGCCCGCCCAGCTGGTTGGGCTGGCAGCTGCATGCGAACGGCGGCGGAGTCTTGGCTGGTGCAGGCCTGGTAGTGGCCCTGCTAACGCCCTCGGCAAGGGTCATGCCGGGGGCTCAGCAAGGGTCTTGCCGTGGCATTGCTGTCATCCCCGGCATGGGTCTTGCTGGGGGTCTTGTGGATTTCCTCGGCTAGGATCCTGCCGAGGGTCGCCGTCTTCTAGTCCTCATCTGAACTCATATATTTATGAGTTTGTTGAAGATTTGCATGCCACCACAGAGGCGCCTCCCGAGCCCTGGTTCCAACGCAGCTGGTTAGGTTGGAGCCGGTGGGCTCAAGGGTGGTTCACTCCGCTGGCATTGGGCAAGTTGCCCCGGCAAGGATCTTGCCGAGGGAGTCCACCTCGCCCTCCTGCCCCCGTGCTTCCGGTATTGGCATCGCCTTGGTCGTCTTGTGCCTTGGCTTCTCTCCAGCGTCCCTCCTCTGCCCTGTTAAGTGTGGCCGCGACGCGTGGCTCTGACTGCCCGTGGAAAAGTAAAGGGGTCAAAAGGAGAGCCCCTACTTTTGTACACCGACATCACTCATAGCATATGACAAGGCTAATGGATTGTCAAACATGATGTGACGAAAAGAATTTTCACATGATATCCTATGGAGCTTAGCATCACAACTAGGAAAATCAACATGCTCATCATCATATTTACCATAAATTGGTAAGTCATGACATGAAGAATTCGCACTAGCATGAAGCATGGGAATAGGTGGATCAACATCATGCAAGCAATCATTGGTGAGATAGTCCACTAGTGGGACAAGAGAAGCACCATCACCTATGTTACCTTTGGAGCATCGCTCATGTGTTGTAGGTGAGGTGTCGAAGACCGAGTCGTGATCATCTTCAACTTGATGGAACCATGTGGGGGGTGCATCATCATTCACCATGGTCATCGTTGTCTCCATTGGAGGTATGGACTTGTCGAGGATAGGCATGTCGTCATGTAGGAGACCTAGCACCAAAGAAGAAAACACACTCGGAGTAGAGGTTAGGTCGTTAGAAATCATAGTGGCCTCACGTGCCGTGTCAACTACCTCACTCACTAAGTGTGGTGGCTCACTCACTCCCTCTTGGATGCTCTCACTCATATGGTTGGTGGAGTCACTCAAATGGCTCTCAACCTCACATAGGATGTTTGGCATTCTCTCAAGTGTGGGGCTAGTGGTGGTCACACTCATCCTCTCATAGGAAATGCTCTCAATGTCACGTATGGTGGAGTCACTCATGTCACTCATGTGGTGGTGGCTTTCCTCACATGGCAATTGGGGCATCTCATGGCATATGGGTGTCGGAGAGATGTGTGCAAATGTCTTCATGCTCAATCATATCGTTGCCGCAGCCGGGGATGAAGGCTGAAGATGGTACATCATCACTCTCCTACAAGACCAAAGATAAGGTCTCATGTGCGGTCTCGTAGCTTGACTCAGAGTATGTGTCCAATATGGGCGCCGTCTTCATGTTGTTGAAGAGGTTCATGCTCGTCGCCGTGGTCGAAGGGGATGGCCCTTGCTCGACTGTCTTGTCACCGTCTTGTTGTTGGAGGCCCATATGATGTGGCACCTCGTAGCTTGTCTCCATGACCAAAGGGAATGTCCCATGCTCGGCCATCTTCCGTGGGGGGCTTCCGAGATGGAAGTGTCGCCCTCACTCATAGGTGGTCGCCTCGTTGGTGAAGATGTCGATGTAGGCGAACTCATGGGAAGTAGGCGAAGATGCCGTACGTCCAAAGGCGAAGATGCCTTGATAGCACTTGGCGACGATGCCGAAGTGGTTGTTGTAGCCGTAGCTTTGTCTTGGTGGTGATCGTCTCACGGTCTTCTCTTATGGTCATGATGTTTGGACTTGGCGTGAAGTAGGGCTTGTTGGGACTTTTGCATTTGCGCTTGGTGACCATCATCCTGATGATGTGGGCGTTGTCGCACTTGAGCTCGGAGTAGATGTCGTTCATCATCGTCGTGCACATGTTGCTTGGAGGTGACTTGCCCTTCATGACGAGGTGGATCACGAATGTGATGGTGGTCGCCATGGAGATGTGGACGTGCACGACTTGCGCTTGTATCGCTTGGGCGCTCCGAAGATGATCTACTTGCTCGCCGCCGCCTAGAAGATGCCGAAGGGGAAGTAGACTTGATCAAGGCCAGAATATCCTCCATCCTTGCATCTTGCTCCTCCTTTTGTGCGGAAAGCTTGTTGTCGATGTAGTCCCCTTTTTCTCGCTTCAGAGTGGCGAATGTCAATGGAGAGGTTCTCGATGCGCTCTCTCAATCTTGATTGTGCGCCTTGCATTTGTCGTTGTAGATCGAAGATTGATGCTTTGGTGATGTAGTTGTTCACACCATCGTTGTTGTCGAAGACCGCAGATGAAATGCCTTGCCTATACATCACAATACTCGAGCAAATATGAGTGGGAGAAAGAGAAGAACGAATACCAAATGTACCTTGTCCGAAGTTGAAGGTGGATCAATGATCACTCCAATGTGGAACAAGGAAATAGCACAATTGGTACCAAATCTTGTCGGTTTCTCACACCTACACAAATAAGGCTTATGGTGGAGCTCGGTGAGGATAGTGGCACAAAAATTTAATGCAAAATGTTAGCAAGAGTCAATAATGTTGAAAGAGATTCACAAATTCGCAAGTGTAACACGTAGACCAATAGCAATATGGGTGGCACACGGAAACACACACATGGATAGATAAATGGGGTTGTGCAACCAAGGATGAGCACAAAATGTGGAATCCACGAAAAACGCTCGTGTTGCACAACTCAAGAGAGACGCTAGCACGATTGCTCAATAGGCGGATACGACACTTGTGCACAACCTATAAGATGCAAAATGTATGAACTTTCTATCCCAAGTATGCTATGTATGTATGGCTCCCGGTGTTATGATCCAAGATGATCTTATATGCAATGTGGTATGATGCTATGGCACTTGCTTACAAGCTCTTTGTTCACTATTTTACTTTTCTTAAAAGCTTTTTTTATATGGCCACTTTGCGAAATGCACAAACCAAGATAGCAATTGCGTATATACGGGAACAATCTTGTGACACAAGGGATGATATGATACCAATATGATATGGTATGTATGCAATGTATGGTGTAGATCACTAATGTGCACAAGTAACGTTGCCGGCAATACTCAAATGGCTAGTCTCGATGGGCAAGTGATGCAAAATGGGCTAGGGATTAACAATGCAATGGCAAGGGAATATACAATGGAGGGATACCACGATACCAAGATGATATGGAGGTTACCGTCCGTGGCGATGATGAGTGGCGGTGTTCTTGATGGAGACACCAAGATGATGGATACTCGTCCCTAAGTAGACGAAACACCTTAGGAAACGGAAAAACTGCGAACTCAAAATCTCAAATGTCAAATGGTGGTATCGGGATGGGGTGGTGGTTTGGGAAGATCAATGGGATTGTGGGAATGCAATGATGGGTTTTGCGAGTAGGCAATGTGGAAATGGAGGGTAAGGTGGTGGACTATACACGGTGTCGGAGTTCGAAGCACGGTCCCTAAGTAGCCGAAACACCTTAGGAGACACAACTCACAACACAAACAAAATTGGGTCAAGTTGCGGTGGCGGAAGTGTATTGTGGGTAAGCCTATGTGGAAGTTATGGTGGTGTTGGTGGTTGATGAATAACCAACCATCCCTAAGTAGCCTAAACAGCTTAGGAGACTTAAATCACAACTCAAACAACCACTAATGCTAAGGGGAACAAAATTGGTTAGGTTGCGGAAGTCGGTGGTGGTTATGCGGAGGTTGTGGTGGAAGCCCAAGGCAAAGATGCCGAAGTTACAAAAATTTGATGGAGTCAAATGGTGATGGTAGTATTTTTGTGGGAAGGGGGATGTGAATAGCTTTTCAATGAGCGAAAGAATGCGAAAATCAGACTCCGAATGAATTAGTTATGGACAAAACGGTGAAACGGGAAGGCTGAAATCCGAGGGGCCGGATGTCCGGGGTGGAGCCCGGATTTCCAGGGCTGTCTGTCCAGAACCGAGCAGATTTGGTGCTCCAGGAGCCGGATGTCTGGCCCGACGAATCCATATCTCGTTTGGGGCGGAAATTTTTGAATTGGGGGCGGAAATGGATGATTCCAAAGGCAAAATTGAAGAGATTTCATGGATGGAAAGTGGGGAAAAGTGGGGATATGCTAGATCCACTTGAAACCAGGCAAATCCATGGATCAAATCCAACAAAACTTCATCAAACGAACAAATCACAAAAAATAGGGGCTATTTTTGGTGGGGATTTTCGAATTTTAGGACGAAATCAACAAAATTAGGCTAGAAAACAAAGAGGGGAGGCTCCGAAATCATGATCAACGTGGCTCTAGATACCAAGATGATGTAGGGCAGAACCCTAATCGGCCAATATTTCACGAAAGGAGCGGATCCCACGAAGAACGCAAGGAATACAAGGGGGAAAACGAGCGAAAACACAAGGGGAAACACAAGAGGAAACACTAAACCAACACGAATGAGTCACACATGTGCTAGATCCTCGAGTACATAAGGAAAGATACAGGATCCACGGAAAACTAAGGACGATACAAGGGTAGCCGGTCTTCTCCGTGAGGAGGTCTTGAGTTCTTCCCTAAAAGGGGTCTTGAATCCCCTTAGGGGATCTTCTTCGGTGGAGGCTCGAATCTCCGACGAGAAGGTATCCAAGTGGATGAGCAAAGCTATCACACAAAATATGAGCTAATCCTTTGCTAACCCTAAAACGTAGGTGGAGGGGAAGCATATATAGTCCAAGGGGCGAAGGGGTACATGGGCCTCGGCCCAGAAGCACTACACGCAAGCGGCTTCACGGAGAGCCGGATATCCGGGCTGGCAGGCCGGATGTCCAGGCTGGAGGAGCTGACTTTGTTGCTCTCTGTTTGGTGGTGTCCGGATTTCCGGGGGCGAGGCTGGATGTCCGGGACTTGGCGAGGCACCGGATGTTCGGGGCCTGTAGCACTTGGCGGCTGGGTGGCTGTTGTTGTAGTGGTCGTCTCCAGCGGCTGGATGTCCGGGCCTGGGGCCGGATGTCCGGGTCCTGGAGTTGCCTTCTTCTCCTTTCGGCGTTTCTCTTCATCCATGGACTTGGCGGTTTGTCCGACTTCATGTGCATCTTCGGGAGGGTCCTCTTGATACCAAATCATGCATAACATTCCGGACTTAGGTAGTAGCCATGGCTCGAGAGGATCAAATGGGATATCACTAAGGAAAGAAGTCACCTCGTTCTCGAGAGCTCTAGCTCGGGCTCATGTCATGGGTCCTCTTGGCACTTGATGAGATAGTGATAGGTCCATGGGTATGACCATAGGATGCTCCGCATCACCTCGCCCCCTGCTCTTCATGTCTCTGGCCTCGAGCACGGCTCTGGTAGTCTTGGGTCTTTGCTTCCCCCGCTCCACCAAGCGTGGCCGCAGGCGTGTGGCTGCGACTGCCCACGCACAAGTAAAGGGGTACAAAAAGGACCCCTACTTTTGTACACCGACAATGATGGAATGGAAAATTGTGCTCAATTGATAGAGGACGAATTCTATAAAATGTTTGACAAAAAATCTTTGAATGATGAGCATGATTGCAATGTTGTTAATATAAATTCTTTGAATATCCAAAATGCTAATGATGATTGCACAAGTCAAGACAAAAATGTTTCTTGTAAGCATGTCAATTTTTGCGGAGTGAATTGAGAATGCATTTGGACACCAAAAAGGGAAGATAAATTTTGTAAGAAGCATAATATTTAGAAATGAAAAAGTTGCAAGAGAGGCTAGATGATTGTACTGAAAGATGTAATTTTTTTAGCCACCCTTGTGAACTTTGCAATGAACGTGGTCATTTAAATCTCCAATGCAATTTATTTCATGATCAAATCGTGTCCAAAAATTGTGATAACTTGATTACCCTTGAGCATCATAAAGAGCTTAGTCTTCTTTTGGTGTATGAAGAAATGAAAGGTATAACTAAGGGTTTTCCAAATCCCAAGAGATTTCTTGGTTTTGATCTAGAAGAAATTTATATGTTTTGTGCGGTAAATTGCATTGAGAATCCTTATATTGCCAACTATCTAAAGTCAAGAGAACAAATAGAATATGAAGAGAGTACTAATGAAAAGGAAAATATTTCCCAAAACCCTCCTAGTGTTTACTATGATGAATCAGGTAAGGAGGAGGAGCTTCCTATCCAATCAATCTCTTCAACAAGAATCTTGAAAGAATCAATTAAACCCACACATGATGTGGTGAAGAAGAAGAAAAGAATAAAGAGTAGACGTAAAAAGGTATCTCTCCCAAATAATGTTGCTCCTATCACCATTGTGCCTCATGAAGGTGAATCAAATATGTTGATGGAGGATGATGATATTGAGTATGATTTTGTTATGCCTATTACTTGTTGTGATGATTCTGAGTGGGAAGACAACGATATCCCTTATGATCTTGAAAATATTTTTAGCACTTGCTTGGAAGAATACGATAATAATGTTTTCTATACTATTGGTGCCATTCATGCTATTGATAAAAATGATTGTGATGATATGGAAAACCACAAGGTTGGGGATGCTATGTTTAATGAGTATGATATGTTTGAAGATTTATTTGCTGGAAATAATGCTTGTCCTAAGCTTGGGGATGCTTTTCTTAATGAATATGATCCTTTGATTCCTTCTACTTTCGATAAGAAATGTTATTATGATGATAGCATGCCTCCTATTTATGATGATTACATTGATAAAAGTGGGTTTGGAAGAGTGTCAACTCTAGGTAGTAGTGATCCCACTATTTTGCAGGGTGTTGAATCTTATTACAATATTGATGAAAGTGGATTTGGAGAGGTCATGACTTTATTTAGTGATACATCCACTATTTTGGAAGAGGTTTCAATTGACTATGACAATGAAGTTTCTATCTATGATGATTATTATGATGACATGTATGCAATAAAGACTAATATCTCTACTGGCTGCCTACCCATACCTCTGCACTTTGAGTATAAAGCCCGAGCTCTCTGTCACTTTCATTCCACCAGCTGTAACCAAAGAAAAGCCAGATGGATCTTGGGTTGGGTGAGGTCACAAAGGAGGAGGGGGATGCCGTCGATGTGAGGGCTGTGGTAGTGGAGCAGAGGAGGAGGAGGAGGCGCAGGCAGAGGGCACGACGTGCTGCCAAGGAGGAAGTGGAGGAAGAGTTCAACAGACGCCTTGCATGCGAGGTGATGGATACTTCCAACTCCAATGAACTGGAGCTACTTTTCCCAGAGGGCAAGGGAAGGAACCATATTTAGATCATCAGTTGGGCTAGGGTGAGAGCAGCCACGGCTCCACATCCATCCACCAGGGCAAAGTGACATCGTTTCTTTGATCATTATGACTGAAGTACTGAATTTTTATGTTTTTAAGATTGTGTTGTGAGGGAGCAGATGGTTTAATAACTAAATGAATTCAACTTTCTACCTTTGAATGTGTTGTTTTATCTGCATATGTTTGTTATGTGCACTTTTGAACTGCTGTTTTATCTGAAGTTGAACTGATTTGCGGTCAAATGTTGCATGACTTGTATAATAACTATTTTCTACCAGCTAGCTGCCCACCTGCCTATTTATTATTTTTATAATCTGCGAGTCTCCCTGGCTATAAATTCTATCCATCTATGTGTGGTGTGTGGCTCAGTTTCCCCCTCCTTTTTCTTCCTTCTTCCAGAATCAGATCTAGGTTCCTCCCTCTTCTCTCTGTTGTTTTCTTCCCTTTTCCTGTGTTTTTCCATGGAGGATTGTTCATGCGGATGTCTGGCAAAGATGGCGCGCGTAGCTGACGGCTGTGTATACGAATCTGGTTTGGAGCTCATCGAGACTCAACACCATGGGCAACTTTCGTGTCTGCTGTACAACAACAATGGGTTTCGTGCACCCTATGTTTGTCGCCCGACAGTTGGGGACTTGAAGGAATCATGGGTATGTGTTTCTATTCGTTTTGTTTTCTTCTTTTTATAGGTCTCATTTTGAATCCCATGGACTGAATCTGTATTTTAGTTTTATCAATAGTTTGTCTACAATTTTTATTTGATATTGTCAGAATTTAACAGTAGGGATTTGTGTGTGTATTTGTTCATTACTTAACAATTTTTATCCATTTTTGTATAATCCTTGTTCTGTTTTTGTCAGATGTTTTTACTATAGGTGTATTGATATGTATATTTCTTCAGTTTAGTCAGGTCATATGACTAATTAGTTTGGTGTTTTTCTTTTGGTTCCGATATTTTCTTTTCACTTTGTTATGCAACCGTTCCTAAATCTGTGTAAAAATTCAGTTATGTCACGTGTTCACTTTGTTTTCTACTCCCATGGCCATTTGCAGAACCCAGAATCAGGATTGTTGCTCCTAGTTCCGGGATTCTGAAGACGGAGACTTCAAACAAAAACGGGTATCAGTTGATGGAAGTTTCCTACCACATCGACTCTGTAACGAGCCGTAGCAGGTGACGACGCGGCGTGCCATGGCGTCGCATGCGGAGGCGAGTCCGTAACATGACTTACCCCCATTATCTTATCTTTTTTAGGGGAAAAACCAGCACCGCACCGAGGGGCATAGTTGTACTGGCACATCTTCCTTATATGGACTTGCCCCCATTATCTATCTTAGGGTGTGTGGGTGCTTATGGGGCGGAAACGGAATAACCGCACTGCGCCTGTCAAACGAGAGCACTGCCGCGTTAGCGCGAGGCCGAGCCGGGGGGGGGGGGGGGGGGGGGGGGTCGGGACCCTCCTCCCCCATTCTGGCGTGGCTAAGCCAGGAACGAGCCGTAGCAGGCGAGACGCGGCCTGTCGTGGTGTCGCATGCGAGGCGAGTCCGTAACATGACTTGCCCCCATTATCTTATATTTTTTAGGGGAAAAACCAGCACCGCACCGAGGGGCATAGTTGTACTGATGCATCTTCCTTGTATGACTTGCCCCCATTATCTATCTTAGGGTGTGTGGGGTGCGTGTGTGGGGAGGGGAAATGAAATAACCGCAGTGCGCCTGTCAAACGAGCGCATTGCCGCGTTAGCGCGAGGCCGAGCCGGGGGGAGGGGGGTCCCCGTCCCCCATCCCGGCGAGGTCGAGCCAGGAACGAGCCGTAGCAGGCGACGACGCGGCGTGCCGTGGCGTCGCATGCGGAGGCGAGTCCGTAACATGACCTGCCCCCATTATCTTACCCTTTTTAGAGGAAAACCAGCACCGCACCAAGGGGCATAGTTGTACTGACACATATTCCTTGTATGGCCTTGCCCCCATTATCTATTTTAGGGTGTGTGGGTGCGTGTGGGGGGGACAGAATAACCGCACTACGCCTGTCGAACCAGCACACTGTCGTGTTAGCGCAAGGCCGAGCCGGGGGGGAGGGGGGTTGGGACACCCCTTCCTCCATCCCGGCGAGGCCGAGCCAGGAACAAGCCGTAGCAGGCGACGACGCGGCGTGCCGCGGCGTCGCATGCGGAGGCGAGTCCGTAACATGACTTGCCCCCATTATCTTATCTTTTTTAGGGGAAAAACCAGCACCGCACCGAGTGGCATAGTTGTACTAAGACATCTTCCTTGTATGGACTTGCCCCATTATCTATCTTAGGGTGTGTGGGTGCGTGTTGGGGGAAACAAAATAACCGCACTGCGCCTATCAAACAAGCGCACTGCCACATTAGCGCGAGGCCGAGCCGGGGGGAGGGGTGGTCGGGACCCCCTCCCCCATCCGGGCGAGGCCAAGCCAGGAACGAGCCGTAGTAGGCGATGACGCGGCATGCCGCGGTGTCGCATGCGGAGGCGCGTCCGTAACATGACTTGCCCCCATTATCTTATATTTTTCTAGGGGAAAAACTAGCACCGCACCGAGGGGCATAGTTGTACCGACACATCTTCCTTGCATGGAATTGACCCCATTATCTATCTTAGGGTGTGTGGGTGCGTGGGGGGGCGAAATAACCGCACTGCGCTTGTCAAATGAGTGCACTGCCTCGTTAGCGCGAGGCCGAGCCGGGGGGGAAGGGGGGTCGGGACACCCCTTCCTCCATCCCGGTGAGGCCGAGCCAGGACCGAGCCGTAGCAGGCGACGACGTGCCGTGCCGCAACGTCACATGCGGTGGCGAGTCCGTAACATGACTTGCTCCCATTATCTTATCTTTTTTAGGGGAAAACCATCACCGCACCGAGGGGCATAGTTGTACGAACACATCTTTCTTGTATGGACTTGCCCCCATTATCTATCTTAGGGTGTGTGGGTGCATGTGGGAGGGAAACAGATTAACCGCACTGGGCCTGTCAAACGAGCGCACTGCCGCGTTAGCGCGAGGCCAAGCCAGGGGGAAGGGGGGTCGGGACCACCCCTCCCCCATCCCGGCGAGGCCGAGCTAGGAATGAGCCATAATAGGCGACGATGCGGCGTACCGCGGTGTCGCATGCGGAGGCGCATCCGTAACATGACTTGCCCCCATTATCTTATCTTTTTTGGGGAAAAACCAGCACCGCACTGAGGGGCATAGTGGAACTGACACATCTTCCTTGTAAGCACTTGCCCCCATTATCTATCATAGGGTGTGTGGGGGCGTGTGGGGGGGACGGAATAACTGCACTGCGCCTGTCAACTGAGGGCACAGTCGCGTTAGCGCGAGGATGAGCCGGGGGGTTGGGAGCCCCCTCCCCCATCCCGGTAAGGATGAGCTAGGAACGAGCCATAGCAGGTGACGACGCGGCGTGCCATGGCGTCGCATGCGGAGGCGAGTCCGTAACATGACTTGCCCCCATTATCTTATCTTTTTAGGGGAAAAACCAGCACCATACCGAGGGGCATAGTTGTACTGACACATCTTCCTTGTATGGACTTGCCCCCATTATCTATCTTATGGTGTGTGGGTGCGTGTGGGGGGGGACAGAATAACTGCACTGCGCCTGTCAAACGAGCGCACTGCCGTGTTAGCATGAGGCCGAGCCGGGGGGAGGGGGCCCTCCCCCATCCCGGCAAGGCCGAGCCAGGAACGAACCGTAGTAGGCGACGACACGGCATGTCACGGTGTCACATGCGGAGGCGAGTCCTTTACATGACTTGCCCCCATTATCTTATCTTTTTAGGGGGAAAACGAGCACCACATCGAGGGGCATACTTGTACTAACACATCTTTCTTTTATGGACTTGCCCCCATTATCTTAGGGCATGTGGGTCTGTGTGTGGGGGGTGGGGGGGACAGAATAACCGCACTTGGCCTGTCAAACGAGCGCATTGCCGTGTTTGCGCAAGGCCGAACCGAGGGTAAGGGGGATCGGGACCCCCCCTCCCGCATCCCGGCGAGGCCGAGCCAGGAACGAGCCGTAGCAGGCAACGGTGCAGCGTGCCGCGGCGTCGCATGTGGTGCCGAGTCCGTAACATGACTTGCCCCCATCATCTTATCTTTTTAGGGGAAAACTAGCACCGCACCGAGGGGCATAGTTGTCCTGACACATCTTCCTTGTATGGACTTGCCCCCATTATCTATCATAGGGTGTGTGGGTGCGTGTGGGGGGGACAGAATAACCGCACTGTGCCCGTCAAACGAGCGCATTGTCGCGTTAGCGCGAGCACGAGCCAGGGGGGGGGTCGGAAGCCCCCTCCCCCATCCAGGCGAGGCCGAGCCAGGAACGAGTCATAGCAGGCGACGACGCGGCGTGTCGCGGCGTCGCATGCGGAGGCGAGTCCGTAACATGACTTGCCCCCATTATCTTATCTTTTTAGGGGAAAAACTAGCACCACAGCGAGGGACATAGTCGTACTGACATATCTTCCTAGTATGGCCATGCCCCCATTGTATTATCTTTAGGGTGTGCGGGTGCGTGTGGGGGGGACAGAATAACCGCACTACGCCTATCAAACGAGCGCACTACCGGGTTAGCGCGAGGACGAGCCAGGAGCGAGCCGTAGTAGGCGACGACGCGGCGTGCCGCGGCGTCGCATGCGGAGGTCCGTAACATGACTTGCCCCACGCATCGAGGGGCACAGTTGTACTAGCACATCTTCCTTTATGGACTTGCCCCTATTACCTTATCTTTTCTAGGATAAAAAGCAGCACCGCACCGAGGGGCATAGTTGTACTGACACATCTTCCTTGTGGGCTTGTCCCATGATCTTATCTTTAGGGTGTGTGGGTGCGTGTTGGGGGGGGGGATAGAATAGCCGCACTGTGCCTGTCAAACGAGCGCACTGCCGCGTTAGTGTGCGGCTGAGCCGGGGGTGGGGGAGGGGTGTCGGGACCCCCCTCCCCCATTCTGGGGAGGCCGAGCCAGGAACGAGCCGTAGCAGACGACGATGCGGCGTACCGCAGCGTTGCATGCGGAGGCGAGTCCGTAACATGACTTGCCCCCATTATCTTATCTTTTTTAGGGGGAAAACCAGCACCGCACCGAGGGGCATAGTTGTACTAAGACATCTTCCTTGTATGGACTTGCCCCATTATCTATCTTAGGGTGTGTGGGTGCGTGTTGGGGGAAACAGAATAACCACACTGCGCCTATCAAACAAGCGCACTGCCATGTTAGCGCGAGGCCGAGCCGGGGGGAGGGGTGGTCGGGACCCCTCCCCCATCCCGGCGAGGCCGAGCCAGGAACGAGCCGTAGTAGGCGATGACGCGGCATGCCACGGTGTCGCATGCGGAGGCGAGTCCGTAACATGACTTGCCCCCATTATCTTATATTTTTCTAGGGGAAAAACCAACACCGCACCGAGGGGCATAGTTGTACCGACACATCCTCCTTGCATGGAATTGCCCCCATTATCTATCTTACGGTGTGTGGGTGCGTGGGGGGCGAAATAACCGCACTGTGCTTGTCAAATGAGTGCACTACCTCGTTAGCGCGAGGCCGAGCCGGGGGGGAAGGGGGGTCGGGACACCCCTTCCTCCATCCCGGTGAGGCCGAGCCAGGACCGAGCCGTAGCAGGCGACGACGTGCTGTGCCGCGACATCACATGCGGTGGCGAGTCCGTAACATGACTTGCTCCCATTATCTTATCTTTTTTAGGGGAAAACCATCACCACACCAAGGGGCATAGTTGTACGAACACATCTTTCTTGTATGGACTTGCCCCCATTATCTATCTTAGGGTGTGTGGGTGCATGTGGGAGGGAAACAGAATAACCGCACTGGGCCTGTCAAACGAGCGCACTGCCGTGTTAGCACGAGGCCGAGCCAGGGGGAAAGGGGGTCGGGACCAGCCCTCCCCCATCCCGGCGAGGCCGAGCTAGGAATGAGCCATAGTAGGCGACGATGCGGCGTGCCGCGGTGTCGCATGCGGAGGCGCATCCGTAACATGACTTGCCCCCATTATCTTATCTTTTTTGGGGAAAAAACAGCACCGCACCGAGGGGCATAGTTGAACTGACACATCTTCCTTGTAAGGACTTGCCCCCATTATCTATCATAGGGTGTGTGGGTGCGTGTGGGGGGGGACGAAATAACTGCACTGCGCCTGTCAACTGAGGGCACAGTCGCGTTAGCGCGAGGATGAGCCGGGGGGTTGGGAGCCCCCTCCCCCATCCCGGTAAGGCTGAGCCAGGAACGAGCCATAGCAGGTGACGACGCAGCGTGCCGTGGCGTCGCATGCGGAGGCAAGTCCGTAACATGACTTGCCCCCATTATCTTATCTTTTTAGGGGAAAAACCAGCACCATACCGAGGGGCATAGTTGTACTGACACATCTTCCTTGTATGGACTTGCCCCCATTATCTATCTTATGGTATATGGGTGCATGTGGGGGGGGACAAAATAACTGCACTGCGCCTGTCAAACGAATGCACTGCCGCGTTAGCATGAGGCCGATCCAGGGGGAGGGGGCCATCCCCCATCCCGGCAAGGCCGAGCCAGGAACAAACCGTAGTAGGCGACGACACGGCATGTCGCGGTGTCACATGCGGAGGCGAGTCCTTTACATGACTTGCCCCCATTATCTTATCTTTTTAGGGGGAAAACGAGCACCACATCGAGGGGCATACTTGTACTAACACATCTTTCTTTTATGGACTTGCCCCCATTATCTTAACTTCTTTTGGGGAAAAACCAACACCGCACCGAGGGGCATAGTTGTACTGACACATCTTCCTTGTATGGACTTGCCCCCATTATCTATCTTAGGGCATGTGGGTCTGTGTGTGGGGGGTGGGGGGACAGAATAACCGCACTGGGCCTGTCAAACGAGCGCACTACCGTGTTAGCGCGAGGCCGAGCCGAGGGTAAGGGGGATCGGGACCCCCCCTCTCGCATCCCGGCGAGGCCGAGCCAGGAACGAGCCGTAGCAGGCAATGGTGCGGCGTGCCGCGGCGTCGCATGTGGAGCCGAGTCCGTAACATGACTTGCCCCCATCATCTTATCTTTTAGGGGAAAACCAGCACCGCACCGAGGGGCATAGTTGTCCTGACACATCTTCCTTGTATGGGCTTGTCCCATGATCTTATCTTTAGGGTGTGTGGGTGCGTGTGGGGGGGATAGAATAGCCGCACTGGGCCTGTCGAACGAGCGCACTGCCGCGTTAGTGGGCGGCTGAGCCGGGGGTGGGGGAGGGGTGTCGGGACCCCCCTCCCCCATTCTGGCAAGGCCGAGCCAGGAACGAGCCGTAGCAGACGACGACGCGGCGTACCGCGGCGTTGCATGCGGAGGCGAGTCTGTAACATGACTTCCCGCCATTATCTTATCTTTTTTAGGGGAAAAACCAGCACCACACCGAGGGGCATTGTTGTACTGACAAATCTTCCTTTTATGGACTTGCCCTCATTATCTATCTTAGGGTGTGTGGGTGCGTGTGGGGGGGGGACAGAATAACCGCATTGCGCCTGTCAAACGAGCGGACTGCCGCGTTGGCATGAGGCCGAGCCAGGGGGAGGGACCCCTCCCCCATCCCAGCAAGGCCGAGCCTGGAACAAGCCATAGCAGGCGACGACGCGGCGTGCCGCGGTGTCGCATGCGGAGGTGAGTCCTTAACATGACTTGCCCCCATTATCTTATCCTTTTTAGGGTTAAAACCAACACCACATCGAGGGGCATAGTTGTACTGACACATCTTCCTTTTATGGACTTGCCCCATTATCTTATCTTTTTAGGGGAAAACCAGCACCGCATCGAGGGGCATAGTTGTACTGACACATCTTCCTTGTATGGACTTGCCCCCACTATCTTATCTTTAGGGTGTGTGGGTGCTTGTGGTGGGGGGGGACAGAATAACCACACTGCGCCTGTCAAACGAGCGCACTATCGCGTTAGCGCGAGGCTGAGCTGGGGGGGGACGAGGGTCGGGACCACCCTCCCCCATCCCGGTGAGGCCGAGCCAGGAACGAGCCGTAGCAGGCGACGACACGGCATGCTGTAGCGTCGCATGCGGAGGCGAGTCCGTAACATGACTTGCCCCATTATCTTGTCTTTTTAGTGAAAAACTAGCACCGCACCGACGGCATAGTTGTACTGACACATCTTCCTTGTATAGATTTTCCCCCATTATCTATCTTAGAGTGTGTGGGTGCGTGTGTGATGGGACAGAATAACCGCATTGCGCCCGTCAAACGAGTGCACTGTCGCGTTAGCGCGAGGCCGAGCTGGGGGGGAGGGGGGAGGGACCCCCCCTCCCCCATCCCCCTCCCCCATCCCGGCGAGACTGAGCCAGGAACGAGCTGTAGCAGGCGATGACGCGGCGTGCCGCGGCATTGCATGTGGAGGTGAGTCCGTAACATGACTTGCCCCCATTATCTTATCTTTCTTTTAGGGGAAAAACCAACATCGTTATGAAGTATTATTTCAATTGTACTTTTTGATAATTTTTATTGTATTGTTATGAGTTATTATTTGTACTTTAGCCATTTTGTTTTCCCCCTCCATATTAATTTTTTATTGTATTTAATTTTTGCTATCATATTTGGAAACTGCCCAGAGATAGTGGGCTTTGCCCTTTTTCTTTTTCATCCACGATCGTGGGCTTTAGCCTTCGGTTTTCTCCCACTCACCTTTTAACCTCCGCTCTCCTCTGTTCCGCTCCCCTCCCCTCCTCAAATCGATTCCTTCTTCATTCCCCTCCTCTCGTATGCTCGCATAGAAGTTGCTTCTCCTGTTTCGCCGCGGGAGCATCGACCGGCGGGTTGAACTCCAGGGGTGGAGATCTGGGTGCTCTGTTTGCTCCTTTTCCTCTGCCATCGACTCCCCTTGCATCCCCATATGTACATATTTTCCCTGTATTTCTAAGTTATTGCTCTCGTGCTATCTCAGGCTAGATTCCCAGGGTTCCTTGCTCTTGAACGAGTGGTTCGCGTTAGTGATACTGGATTCGGTGGTGGATTTTGTGTTTGATGGTAAGTGTTTTGCTTTGTATGGCATGCTTCATTTCTGAAATAGGTAAGAACCCTTATTTTTGTTTATGTGTCTTGCAGTTCTGGTTCGGTAGATTTTAGGTCTGTAGAACTCAATGGTACATCATCCAGTCCACACAAGTTGAATGCAGGTAATTTTTCTTGTAATTCGAATGATGTTTTATCAGATCTGGTGCTTAATAGGTTTTTAGTTGTATAGGTGTTGTCGTATGGAATTTACAAGTTGTATGGATTTTCATAGCTGTTATTTTTTTTGCACTGGAATGTGTGGTGTGTCTACTTTTTAGTTTGCTGTGACCGGCAGACAGGTTGTAGTACTGATCACCATGTGTAGTTTGAACTGTTGTCATGGCATTTGAATAGTTTGTAGCAGTCTGGGAAGAACTACTATGATGTTGAAAGAGTTGTCATTTTGAAGTTCGGTGTGCCAGTGGTGGGGTGATATTGTTTTATTGGGTGCACTTGTAGTGTTCATATAGTTGAACTGATTGTTTGTTCATGTACTTTTCTTTTTTACCTTTTGCTGATTATGATGTTGTTGTAGATGTTGGAGTGCCGGTGCCTCTTGATTCTGACAAACTAGAACACTTTCAAAAAAACCGGCAAAAAAGGGAAAAGAAAGTTGTTTCGAAGAGGAAGATGTCAGATCCAAATGCTGATGGCACATAGAGGCGTAGCCCACGTGTGAAAGCTACTTTCCAACCTTGTAATAGCAATGCTGATGGAGATAGTGTTGCTGTGAAGATTGGTCCAAGCACACTTGGTTGTTCTGTTCGCCGGAGTCCACGAGTTTTGTCAAATAAGAAGCCCTCTTCGTCTCCTCTTCCAGAGTGCTCTTTGTTGAAGGAAAATAAGAAGCATAAAGTTTCTCATGTGAAGGTGAACAAAGGTGTGAAGAAGCGTGCTCGTGTCGAAGGTGAAGATCCTGAATCGGAAGAAGATGATATCGAAGTTGATTATGAAGATGAATATGAAGTGGTACGTGTTTGTACTGTATGTGACTTACTAGTTGTACTTGCAATGATTTAAATGTGTCTGGGTTGGTATGCTGGCCAGGTGAGGGCTGGTCATTGTTTGCATCAATTGAGGGTGGTACTGATGTTGTTTTAAGAGTTGAACTTGTGCAATCTTTGTTTTTTCTTATTGCCTTCATATGTTTGTTTTGTTTTCTATATTCATTTAATTTAGTTGTGCCTTCTTTATTTTCATTTACAACCTGTTAGCATTATGAGTCTGGTCAAGCCGGTGAGAGGCAATGCTGGAAAAGTTGCTTTGGATGAAGGTGACCTACAACGATTGAACATAATTATGCCATGTTCATTGAGAGAGATTGATGCTTGTGCTAAATTACTTGAGAGTCGCCATGTGGCTAGGGTTCATGCAGCTGGTTTTGGTTCTATCTTCAAGGTGAAGTCTAACATTTCCCGCCCTCTGATGGGAGTTTTGTACCTGAAGCTAGATCCTGATACGATGACTCTTGACATGGGTGAGGCTAACAAGAAGCTTCACATCACTAGCGGTGGTATACAACAACTATTTGGGTTCCCTCGTGGTGGTCGTTCTGCACCAAGGCCGTCAGAGGACGGATATGACAACGCTCTGATGAAGTTTAGATCGGAGCTTGACATTAGCAGGAACAAAGATATCAAGACAAAGGATTTTGGGGATAGGCTCAAGGTGCTTGTCAAGGATCCCAGCAAAGATGACCTTGCTCTCAAAGTGTTCTTCATTATTGTGTTTATGAAGGTTGTGTTGCCTGGGGCCGCCCCGCGTGTTTCCAGAGAGGCAGCACTGTTTGAGGATCTCGTCATTGAGGACATGGCTAATATGGATTATTGCTAGCTGATGGTTGATGAGCTTAGAAGGGTTGTTGTCAGGTACCAAGATGGTGTTACCCATGGGAAGGCAATCACAGGTTGTGCTATAGAGCATGTACTAATGTACCTTGACTGCCTTATCCGTGGCAAGACTCCGGAGCCTGACATGCGAGTCCCCCGCATATGTTTGATGGATCCTGACAAGCTTTCTGATCTGGCTGATGCAGATTTGATAAAAGGCAACGCAGATCCAAAGACTTGGGTGTTTGGGAAGCTTCTGGTGAGTTTTATTCCTGTCGTGTCTTGCAGACCTTTTTTTATTTAGGTAGAGCTATTTTTACTCGAGTGAACATGTGTATTGCAGAGTTACCTGTTTAGATTTTTTCATTTATTAAGCTTTGTGAGGTTTAGGTATGATTTTTAGTATTGTTGTGTCATGTGTGGTTGAAATGGATCTCTTGTTTAACTGGCCTGTTTGTAAATACTAACGAATTGGCACTGATAGTGAAAGATCGTTAGTGTTGTTGATTTAAATCTGTTAATATAATGTTTATTTTTCCATGTGTGTTGCATTGATTAATTAACTCTTTTTCCCCTTGTTTGTAGTGAAAAACTCAAGAGGAAGTTATCTTTTTCTAAGTGTATAAACGGCCAGTCCTGGAGATGCCGTTGTCTCAGGTTCCCAAGATTTCATCTCTGCACGATGAGTTGAGAGATGGCCGTGGTGTTGAGGGTGCTGGTTATGTTCCCCCTGGCTCTCGTAAGGCTAGTACTTTATAGAGGCAGGGTTTTGGTATTGATGTAGTTGTTTCTGTGTTGGAGTGTGCTGAGCATATTTTTAGTAATGTGAGTTCTGAGCTACAAAAGATCCCAACTACAGTTGAGCGTTTGAGCTGTATCAATGGTATCCTTCCCAAAGGTCATCAATTTAGTGATGAGGAAGCAGCGGACTATATTGAGTTGGAGAGAATTTTAATTAGTGATATGCATGATGGTGCTGCTTAACTAATTCAGAGCTCGGTTCATCTGTTGAACAACATTAAGCGTTTCAAAACTATGCAAGACTCTCGCTACAAGCCATATGAAGAAAGTGCCAATGTTGTTAGCAGGCAGATTGAGCAGGATGAGGCTGCTGCCACCAACAGCAGGGCTGGTGATGGTACTGAGGCTAATGTTTCTGACCACCATACGAACGATGTTGGCTTGGAGCCCCCTGTTGTTTATGTGAGTCAGTCGTTGATGTTTGCATTTTTTACTATGTTGTTCTGCAGTCAGTATTGTACTTGAACTTTCTCATGTTCATCTGTTTATTAATTTTTCTTTCATGAAGGAGATCAGTCATAATGTTCAGGCCGCTGTTGACTGTGGAGTTAATGATCCATCTACTGATAAGTGCAAGGTTATTTTTATTTTTTATTGTGTTTATATATATATATTCTTGAATTTTCATGCGCACCAATGTGCCTTACATGTTCATTTCTCTATCCCACACCATTAATAGTTTGTAGGTCATACCTACCTTTTTGCTAGTGTAGTTTAATTCCTTGTGTTTATTGTTGCTAATAATAGCATTTTTTTGCTTCATTACTATGAAACAGGGCCCTGTTGTTGGCGACGAGCCTTGTTCGACCATTGGTGATGTTCCTTTGAATGTTAGTAGCAGCAAGATCGATGATGTTGATGTGAATGCTGCTAAAGTTTTGTTTTTCTGTGCTTGCATTAATTTTATATGAAGTTTTCGTTGTTGTTTCTTTTTAGCCTTAACAGTTAGCCTGTGCACCTCTTGCTAGCTTTTTTGATTGTTAGTTTTGCTCATATTATTCACTTTTTCTGAATTTTTATTTTTTTCTTATTACTGATGTTGAGCATGAGGCTGCGGTTAGTGTTGGAGATGTTGCTTGTGGTGTTACATTGAGCAGTGGGCGCGATGTTGGTACAAAAGTTGCTGATGAGGATGTTGGTGCTGCCAGCATACTTGATGCCAAATCGTCTGGTGTCGGTATTGCTGAGAATGAAAATCTTTCTGATTGTGAAGATTTGCCACCGGAAAATTTCCCTTCTAGAAGGCTTGATTACGGTGATGCATTGCAAGATGCCTCTAGAGTGGAGGAGGTGCCATCTGAGGATGATGATTTACTTCTGTCGATTTCTTCTGGCCCCTTGACGCAGGAGGCGCTCCTGTCGTCCCAGGATTTTCTTTCTTCAGACCCTGAAAGCGCAGCCATATTGCTGTCCTCACAAAATCTTCCATCATCAAACCCTGAACCAGTAGGCATATTGGTGTCATCACAGAAACTCCTGTCGTCAAACGTTGATAGTGCAGGTAAGGACTTTTAAGTGAGGCGTACTTCTCATTTATGGCATTTTGGACATGTTCACTTGTAGTGCTTGAACTTATTATTTTTTCTTCCTTTTTCGCAAGAAGAAGGTGCTAATGTTGCTAAGGTTGATTTTTTCTTCTTCGTTGTTACGAGGTTGCGCACAAACCGTGGGAAACGGTTAGTTTGGGATTTTGCCTGTATCATTTTTGTATATTTTTCTTTCTCTCATATGACTATTGTTGTTATTGCACTACTTTTAATCCATGTCATGTTTTGTGTTTTCCTAGCGAAAAGCCGATGTTCCAAAATAGCAAATGTGATGCCAGTGTTGGTTCTGTTGCTAAAGCGTTTGTCCCCACTGGCACGGTCAACTCAGACAATGCTGACGTTGTTTTATATTCTCTACGTTAGAAGTACCGAGACACTGACAAGTTGATAGTTCCCAGTTGGGTGACGGTCAGTATTTTGCTTTCTACATAGGATGATAAGTTATTTTGGGAATTTTCTAACCGTTGTTGTTCTTTTTGTACAACAGACCAAGATCCGTGATGGAAATATTGATGCCAATGTGCTACAGTGGTTCACGAGATCAGGGGCTGATGGTTTTGACCAAGTAGGTTAACTTGAACTTATTGTACTCATGAACTAGAACTGTCATGTTTTCTTGCAAGTTGGGGAGGTGGGAATGAACTTGAGTAGCCTGCTCTTTACCCCTATACTTACGAATGATGTGTGCTTCTTTTTTTAATGCTGCACTTATTGTCGCAAGGAAATTGAACTGATATGTTTGTTGCAAGTTTGGGTGGTGGATATAAACTTGAGTAGCATTTTTTTGTAGTGGGTTTCTTACTCAATTATAACTTATGATTATCTGATTTGTTTATACTTCTGAATTTCAATTTCCCTCTTTTATTTTATTGTTTGGAGGATGAATTTTTTGTTTCTGTATGATTTGTTAAATTCATTTTTCCTCTGCGATTTTTTTGTCAGCTTCTTTTGCCTACTTTTGATCCGCCATCATTTGCGGTTGCCATGAAGCCTAGTGAACAATCTGGGAATTGGTGCTTGATTGTTCTGAATTTGAGGTTCCGTCATTTCTAGTGTCTTGATTCACTCTGCGATGAAACCTGGAGTGATGCAGTTAGATTCTTAAGGACTATGACAGATAACATAAAGAAGCTTTGGAGGGGGTCCAACGTAGACAGGGCCAAACCGTTCTTGCCGGCGCATATTGATGGTTTCTCTTGCGAGTTTGTGCGGGTGCCGCAGCAGCAAAACACGTGAGTATCCATTTTAATGATTTTATTAGTTGTTTTTGTTGCTTGGAGGATGGTCTTCCTGTATTTTGGAATTTTTGATTGTGTTCATGTATTTCGAATTTGTGATGTACCCTTTTGTTTTTTCTTTTGTTAACAACCATGATTGTGGCTTCTTTATGCTACCAAACTGCAAGACCTATCATTGCCGGGAGGATGGTGTGATTGAAATGTTGGATTACAGCCATGAAGGCATTCTTGACATTAGAAAGACTTTGTTGTATACTTACGCAACTAGCGATATGTTTGATGTTGACTTCCGGGGTTTGTTTGGTATCGAACCATGTACGTATGCATGACCTTTTGTAATTTTTTGAGCTTGTACTTCCTGATTAGTACTGTCATGAATTATGTATTTGAACTTACCCTTGATGCGCTCCTTCTTTTTTTTATTTTGGAGGTGAGTGGCTGGATCTTGGTGAGCATGACTATAGGATCTTTGGCAGCCAGTTCTCGGAGCTCGAGCGTGTAGCTATTGCTTTTAGCCAGGGGCGTTCTCTCGAAAAGACATGATCTGGTGTTATGAAGGGGCGGTTGGGATCTCTGAAAGGTTCTATGGCTGCTTGTGCAGAGAGCCCCTCTACACCCAAGAATCCCATTGTGGAATTGATAGACAGTGATGATGATGCGTTTCACAAGATTGCTGGCATGGGAAGAGTCACCAGGAGCGCTGCTGCCAAGGGTGTATCTCGCCTTGCTACAATAGTGGCCCGTAGAGCTGGTGTTGCTAGGAAGGATCCTGCTTTGAATTCTAGCAATGTTGTAAGCACGAAGCGTGCGTCCAGAGCTCCTATAAAGTTTTGCTCCCCTATGCAGCAGCTTCACCCTCATAATTTCCCTCATATGGACAAGGCTCGCAAGTTGTATAATCGGTTGCTTAGTGATGAAGGACGTGAGAAGTATGCCGAGTGAGTATCTCTCATTATGTTTCCTCTTATTTTCTTCTGTTGTTTCTAACCTCTAGATAAATATGACCTGAACTGCTCCTTTTTATACAACTTGAACTGATATGATTGCCTTATCTTGCTTCCCCTGCCTTTTGTTTGTGTGTGTGCTATAGGATTGCGTTCTCAATGATGTCTCAGCCCGATGATAGCGTAACTACCTTCACTGGGAAACACATCTAGGAAGTTTTTGCACTTGGGCAAATGATGGATGGTGATGTAATGGACTTCCTCATTGAAGATTGGAAGCTAGATCCCGAGAGAAATGATGATTTTGCACCTGGAAAAAGGATATTGCTGAGTCCATATTTCATCACGGTAATCAATCAGATCGTTTGTTTCTGTGAAACAAGACTGCCTATTGTTTTACGAGTTTTCATAATACTTTGCTTGTTGATCCTTTTCCCTGTGTTTTTTCTTTTTAGCTTTTTGCAGGTTGTGCTTGACTGTACGTTTTACGGCGATGAAGATAAAGAGTTTAATGTGGAGAGTGCAGCGAGAGATTTCAAGAGCTATGTTAAAGATGGGGAAGACTTGCTCAGTGCCGACCTTGTGAGATCTACTAGCTGATTTTTGGTTTTATTTGTTTGCTGTCATGCTGGTTTTTATTTTGAATATTTAATATCTCTTGTTTGGTCATTTCTTTTAGATCATGATGCCTCTATTCAAACCTATGGTTTTATCAAAGGATAAGAAAGTGATCCACTTTTCCTTATATGTCATGAGTCGTTACCGAAGTAGCGTTGACATCCTTGACTCTTTACCTTATAAGAAGAACCATCGTTCTTCAAAGAACACCTATCATAAAGACTATGAGAAGATTGTGAGTGACATTTATTATCTGTACTGGATTAATTTTTCCATCTCTATGTTTCTGCTTTTCTGAGACCTGAAAATGTGCGGCTTCTTTTCTTTTTTTACAGATCTCTAGATTGGTCCAAGTAAAGAAGGTTGTGTATGGTGATGCTCAGTATAATGTGAGCAAGCAGCCCAAATGGGAGGTTTTGGCAAAGAAACCAACTTTTTTCAAGGTTCCACTTCAACGGGCGAATGAATGTGGCCATTATACTCTGAAGTATGCGGGAACCTATGATGGTGAAAAAATCATTGAGAACATTCGGAATAATGACATGGGTTCTAGTTGAGATTTTCACTTTCTATGTTTGGCTGATTGTCTATTCTTCTTTTTATGTGTCATGATTTTTGATAATTTGTTTTATTGTTTTGTAGCCTCGTATTGTTGATTGGAATGCTCAGATCTGTATACAGTTGTATTCAATCGGAATAATCAGGTTATGGTGCTGGAGCTTCCCAATGAGGTTCAGGATTTGGCTCCTGGTGCATAGAAAAAATGGTCATCATTTGCATAGTGAATGGGATACTTGTGTGATATATCTCTTGAAAGCATTGTAGGCTTTGTTTGTAGTGTTTGGATGTCTTGTCAACTACTATGTAATGTTTGGTGTATTTTGTGATGTTTTTAAGTGTGGCACAATGTTTAACAAACTTTTTTCCCATGATGATAGTGTGGTTGAATAGCTGTTTCACTTGTGTATGTTTCATCGGGAATTCATTTTGGTTAAGTTTTATTTTTTGTAGTGAAGTCTTATACACTAGTTGAATTGAAAACACCTTTTTTCAAGTGCATTACGAGTTGTGTATTTTCATCTGTCCCAACCTAAATTGGACCTTTATAGTTTATGTACCCTCTTTTCTTGTACTTATGGTATAGTTCTGTGAGTACTGAATTTGTAATCTCATGCAGCGTAAGGCTTTTAAAATATGGTGTCACAATAGCACTTGTGGATCTAGCGTGAGTGGAGTGACGCTTCCTTGTTATGTAGAACTGATGGCATATAATGTATTAGAACTAAAGTTTTTTTTGGGATTGAAATTATTTCGACGAAGTTGCTACATGATCTCTAGCCAGATTTTATTTAAGTATAAGAAATTTAGCAAAACTGAGAGCCAAAATTTTGTTTGAACTTCTTGAACTTTAGTCGTTGAACTTCATAGTAAAAGTTAAAGCACTGGTTTAAATTAGCTACATTTAACATGTAGCCCTATTAAGTTCATAATTACGTCACTAGTCAATGTGGAGTGATGCTTATGTTGTTTGTTTTTGTGAATGTTTGTCCCTGGTTGAACTGTAATCTATTTGGTTGAGTCTTGGCCTTATTTCTCAAGGAATTAATTGGTATCATCATAGCACTTACCAAATAAACTAAGTTGTACTGAGATTTCAATTGTGCTAGTACTGTGGTCATTTTATTTTTTGTGTTGTTTGAAACTAGTACCTCACTGGTTAATGTGGGCTGATGCTTTTGTTGTCTTTCTTGTGATTTTTCTCCTTGGTCGAACTGATATCTTTTTGATTTAGTTTTGGCCTTCTTTTTCCTAGGCGGCGGTTCTTCTCAAGACAATATTTGGTATCATCATAATACTTGTCGTATAGACTAAGTTGTACTGATATTTCAATTGTACTATTGCTGTTATTCTTAGTGTGTCACTGTTTCAGGGAATGCGAACTGAAGCTTCCCGTTCCTTTTTATTTTTGTAGAATGGATGTACTATGTGTTCAAGTGTACTAGTACTTTTTAATCCTAGTATGCTAGTGACTAGGAAATCCGTACTGATGGTTCTTTGCTTTCCCTGTTGCAGTACTTAGTAATTTTCTAACTACTATTAGGATGACGATGTTAGTACTGAATGTTGACCTCGGCTGTAACTTAGTCTTTTGAGTGTTCTTCTGAAACTAAAAACTGATTTTTAGTGCGATAGTACTACCGTACATGACTAAGTTGTACTGAGTGTCCAAGGCTACTATTTGTTGTTGTCCTTAGTCTGCCACTGTTTATGTGAAAATATCCATGTGTGATTTGTTGCTCCATGAGTAGTGCTGCATAGCAGCTGTCAAGTTTCATTCACAACCCACTTCAACTTGAAATGATGGATAAACAAAATAGGAAGCTAGCAAACTTGTTGAACGACATAAGGAAACGATGTACTTGAAAGACATAAGCAAACTTGTTCAAACCCTGACACACATGACATAAGGAAGCTGGTTCAACCTAACAAAAGCAAACTACAAATTTGAAACAACAAGATAAAGGACAAGCACAAGCGCAAGCAAAATGAAGGCAGACTTTCATGTCTCTTCATCCCGCGAAGTGGCAGTGGTAGTATGGGCCAGCCTCCTGCTCTTTTGAAATATCCCAACCTATTGTGATGTTGTCAATTATCTTCCATGACTTGTACGTGGCATACACTTCTACTCCTGCATACTCGATGAGCTTGTCTGGCAGCGGGCTGATCCCCCACAGTTTGTGGTCTTCCTCCTTGTCGATCTTCTTCTTCATGCCTCTATAGAATGGGTGGATGACACTGGCTGAAACATCTGCCAAGGAGTTGTACTCTTTTCTGGTGGTTGGAACTCTCCACTTGCACTGAATATCGATGAAGTTCTTGGGGTTGATCTCCAAACCAGACTTCTTCAGCATCCGCTTGTCACCTTCAATGCTGAAACCGGCAAATGTGCACAATTTCTGCTCCTATAGGAACTCTTTGAGGTGCTTGGGCCTGCAAGGGGGAGACACATATTGAAGATTACTGTCCTTTTTTGAAGATTTAATTCTTCTGTTTTTTTGGTTTACAAGTGATAATCCATGAGGTAGATGCTTGTATAGTATAAGTCATGGACGGATGTAGTTCAGAAACTAGTACACAAAGTTATGAAGTTAAGTTCAAGTAACACCATGTCATTTTTCTTTTTTGGTATCTTCAGTGCTTCACCAAATGCTTCACCAAGTTTAAGAACCTATAACTAGAGTAAATGATCTATGTACTGCTTACTTCAAGTTTAGTTTACTTTTTGTTGAATAAAAGACCTAAACCAGTGCTTCACCAAGTTCTTACTTTTTTTGCTGCTGAAAATTACATCATACCAGGTTCAGAAACTACTTGTGATGTGGAGCATGCCACGATCATCCCCACTGACGCACCTACACCTCCAACGACACCACTTGGACAAATGACAAGAGCCCGAGCCAAGGCTATCGAAGACAAGGTGAACTCACTCCTCTCCGAACTTCCACTTTCTATGCATGAGACATGGTTACTACCTAAGTCCGAGTTGTTGTGCATGATCAGGTACCAAGAGGACCCTCCCGAAAAAGCACATGAAGATGTACAAGTCCCCAAGTTCACGGATGAAGAGAACCAACGGAAGGAGTCAAGTACACCTCCCAGGCCCCGGACATCCGGCCACGACCCCGGACGTTTGGCCCCTGGAGCTTCACCCACCACAGCCGCTCAGCCGCCAGGACACTACAGGTCCCGGACATCAGGCCTCGCCACCCGGACATCCGGCGCTTCCCGAGCCCCCAGATATCCGGCCTCCAGCCTAGAAATCCGGACCCCTCCAAACCCGAGAGCGACAAACCAGCCGCTCCAGCCCGGACATCCGGCCTCCTCAGCCCGGACATCTTGCCTCGCGTGAAAGCCCGGACATCCGGCCCAACGCCCGTACGTCGGGCCTCCCCTATCTGCGCATAGTGAAGGGTCGAGGCCCATGTACCCCTTCTCCCCCCTAGACTATATATACTCCTCCTCGTCCTACTTTCTAGGGTTAGCAAAAGATTAGCTCATATTTTGTGTGAGAGCTTTGCTCATCCACTTGGATACCTTCTCCTCGGAGATTCGAGCCTCCATCGGAGAAGATCCCCCAAGAGGATTCAAGACCCCTTTTAAGGAAGAACTCAAGACCTCCTCATGGAGAAGACCGGGTACCCTTGTATCGTCCTTAGTTGTCCGTGGATCGTGTATCTTTCTTTATGTACTCGAGGATCTAGCACATGTGTGACTTATTCGTGTTGGTTTAGTGTTTCCTCTTGTGTTTCCCCTTGTGTTTTCCCTTGTTTCCATCCTCGCGTTCTTCGTGTTCATCACGGGATCTGCTCCTTTCGTGAAAGATCGGCCGATTAGGGTTCCACCCTACATCATCTTGGTATCAAGAGCCACGTTGATCATGATTTCGGAGCCTCCCCGTTGTGTTTCTAGACTAATTTTGTTGATTTCGTCCTAAATTCGAAAATTACCCACAAAAATAGCCCCCAAATTCTTTTTGTGATTTGTTGGTGTGATGATGTTTTGTTGGATTTGATCCGCGGATTTCGCGTGTTGCAGGTCGATCTAGCTTTCCATCCACTTTTCCCCAATTTCCATCCACAAATTTCTCCGAATTTTCTCCAAATTTTGCCCGGATTTGACCTCTCCTCGCGAAGACCTTCAATTTCATCCCTGGATCCAGAGCCCGGACATCCGACCTAACAAGCCTGGACATCCGGCACCCCAGACATCCGGCCATCAGGCCCGGACATCCTTCCCCTGGCAGCATCACTTCCTCTCCACCGTCCGTTTTCCGTCCATTTTTCGTCAAATTTTGTTCCGGTGCCCACATATACTTCCGCCTACCTCCACCACTTCCGCATACCACCACCATATACCACATACACAACCACCGCTTACCAACTCCAACTCCGACAATTTTGGTCCAATTTTGCTTTGAGAATTTGAGTTGCGGTACCGTGTCCTACTTGTGTTTTGGCTATTTACGTACGGTTCGACATCAACATCACCGCCGCTCATCTTCGCCACGGACGCTTCATCAACAACGACCACCTCTACTACATCTTGGTTTTCATGCCACCATTTTGACACCATATCGTAAGCAAGAACGGTAACCTCATCTTGGTATCATGATACATCATTCTTGCCATTACATTGATAGCCATCATAGCCTTACTCCTTTGCGTTGCTTACCCATCGAGACTAGCCATTGAGTATTGCCGGCAACGAGACTTGTGCACTTTAGTGATCATACTTCCCATAGCATACAGACATCATTGTTGCATATCTTGGTACAATCTCTTGTGTCACAAAGTTGTCATCGCATAGACAATTGCTATCTTGGTTCGTGAAGCATTGCATGAGAAAAGAGCTCAAACAACATAGAGCCAAACAAGCTTTTAAGCAAAACGAAAGATAAGAAAAGAGCTTTTTAGCAAGAACCATAGCATCATACAACATTAAGATTGTCATACTCGATCATCTTGGATCATTGCATAGAAACAACTTGCATAGAGCATACTTGGGATAGAAATCGTTGCATTTTTTCTAAGTAGGTTGTGCACAAGTTCTTTGTATCCGCCTATTGTGCAATCGTCCTAGCGTCTCTCTAGTGTTGTGCAACAAGAGCATTTTTGTGGATTCCACATTTTAGCTCACCCTTGGTTGCATGACCCCACTTATCTTTTTGTGTGTGTGTTTCTGTGTACCTTATATTGCTTGGTCTACTTGGTGCATTGCAATCTTATGAATCTTTTCTAATATTATTGAAGCTCACTTACAATTGCATCAAATTTTGTGACACCATCCTAACCAAGCTCCACCACAAGCTTTTACTTGTGTAGGTGTGAGAAACTGACAAGAACTAGTACCAATTGTGTTATTTCCTTGTCCTACATTGGAGTGATCATCGATCCACTTTCAACTTCGGTCAAGGTACATTTGGTATTCGTTCTTCTCTTTCTACCACTCACATTTTTCTTGGAATGATGGATAGGACAAGTGCTTCTACCAACCCACTCTTGATTGAGCACGACGACGACATGAACTCCTACATCACCAAGAGCCACCTCTTTGGTGCACAACGTGCTTTGCATCAAGAGCAACAAGCAATGAGTGACCGCATCGACAACCTCGCCGCCGACTTGCAACTCTCCGAGCAACATACAAGGGACTACTTCGACCACAAGCTCGACGATCACAAGCAAGATAATGACGCAAGGATGGACGAGATTCGCGCTTTGTTGCTCAACCGCTCTTCTTCCACTTCGTCCTCTTCAAGATGGACCTAGTCAAGTCGACACTCCAACTTCACCCTCTCCGGCTCAAGTACACCGACATTGAACACTCTTCACCGTGTCGCGTGCAATGATCGTCAAGCAAGCCTCAATCCTCTATGCGACACCGACTCTCAAGAGCACCGACAACATCAAACCCAAGAGGCTTTTGTACTAGCACGAGAATGGCAATGACAACACCAACATGAAGAGGAAGAGCGAGCGCGTCTACACCAAGATACACAAGATGCCAAGGCACACCGCCAAGAACAATAACTCCATGAAGCTCAAGCACTTGCGGCACAACAAGCCCTCCGAGATTCAAGTCGAGCCATAGCCAACCGAGGCCGACAAGCTCGTGAACAAGAAGAAGCACTTCACGAAGAAGTTCAAGAACGGAGATTTCAAGCTCGCGTGCATCGTCAAGTCCCTCAAGTTCCTCCTAGAGCTCGACAAGCTCCTCCACAAGCTCGCCAAGAACATCAAGTTCATCAAGAGCATGAAGACAATGGAATTCATCCATGACAAGAGAAACATGAGGTTCACAACCCTCCTCACCAAGAGCAACACGAGCTTGACAATCATCAACAACATGGACGTCTTCATCCACGACCCCAACACAATGAAGAGCAATGCTACGACAAGCTTAAGTTCACCATGCCCAAGTTCAACGGAAGCAACGATCCCGAAGAGTATCTTTCATGGGCATTGAAGGTTGACAAAATCTTCCATTTGCACAACTTTGAAGAAGAGAAGAAGATCGCAATGGCATCCCTTGAGTTCCAAGACTATGTCCTCATTTGGGGGGAACACGTTATCGAGCGTCGAGAGGCAAAAGGTGAACCACCCATCAGTACTTGGGTGCAAATGAAGGATGTCATGAGAGCACGCTTTGTGCCTACCTACTACAACTGCGACCTCTTCAAGAAACTTCAACTACTCAAGCAAGGAACCAAAGAGCATTGAAGAGTACTACAAGGAGATGGAGATTGCCATGATAAGAGCCAACATCACAGAAGATGATGAGCAAACAATGGCACGTTTCTTGAATGGACTCAACCATCCTATCAAGAAGATCATCGACTTCCAACCATACTCGAATCTCATCGAGCTAGTGCATCAAGCTACCAAAGCAGAATGTCAAGTGCAAGATGATTACAAGAATGACAAGTTCTCATCCAATTCATACGGCTTCTCCAACACCCAATCTTCAATGACTCCAACACCGTCTATCAAGCCTTCTATAAGCAACATCAACAAGTCGAGTTCCAAGAAAGCTTCATCAACTCCAAGTCATCCTCCTACTACAAGCAACTTCAAGCCGAGAGCTTCATCATCATCAACCCCCACCAATGAGAGCGTCAAGACAAGTTCCTTCAAATGCTTCACATGTGGAGGCCGAGGCCACAAGTCCTATGAGTGCACCAACAAGCGGGCCATGATCCTCAACGATGACGGCACCTACGACTCGATGAGTGAAGGAGAAATGGACGCTCTTGAGAAAGTCGCCATGCACCGGCAAGTGAACGATGAAGAGGAACAAGTCTTTTGCGATGAAGATTCAAGTCCTCCTCTTGTTGTCTCAAAGGTCTTGACTCTCCAACATCACCAAGAAGAAGACCAAAGATGCCACATATTCCACACCAAGGCCGGCATCAATGGAAGATCCGTCAAGGTCATCATCGATTGAGGGAGTTGTCATAATCTCGCAAGTGAAGAACTTTGCTCCAAGCTCCAATTTCCCAAGATGAAGCACCCACATCCATACAAAGTGCAATGGCTTAGCGACTCCGGCACTATCCAAGTCGAGCATCGAGTACAAGTCTCCATCAAAATTGGCGCCTATGAAGACACCTTAGAGTGTGACGTCGTTCCAATGACCGTTTGCCACCTTCTCCTTGGACGCCCATGGCACTTTGATAGAGGAGTCATCCACAATGGTCGAACGAACCACTACATCTTTAAGATGAAGGGAAAGGAGTTCGTATTTCGTCCCATGTCTCCAAGCCAAGTTGTCGCCAACAAGCAAGCCACCCATCATGGAGATAATAGTGAGAGAGCGAGCCACCAAAAAGAGAGTGAGCGCCACAAGCCCAAATCGAGCACCTCCACGATGAGCGACAAGAAGAACTTAGTCCTATTTGCCACCAAAAGTGAGATAAGAGGAGTGTGTGAGAACCCATCTCGTGTACTACACTACGTCCTTTTGTGCAAGGACAATGCACCACAAGCTAACACCTCTCACACTCTTCCTCTAGTGTTGTCTTCTCTTTTGCAGGAATTTCACGATGTTTTCCCCAACGAGCTACCTTCGGGACTACCTCCACTATGTGGCATATAGCACCACATCGACCTCATCCCCGGAGCACCACTTCCGAACAAAGCTCCCTACCGCGTCAACCCCGAAGAAACCAAAGAAATACAAAGGCAAGTAAAGCATCTCATAGACCATGGACATGTGCGTGAAAGTTTGAGCCCTTGTCCCATCCCGGTCATTCTTGTGCCAAAACGAGACGGTAGCTTTCGCATGTGCTCCGATTGTAGACCTATCAATGCTATCACCATTCGTTATAGGTATCCCATTCCATGCCTTGATGATATGCTTGATGAACTTAGTGGTGCCACTATATTTTCAAAAATTGGTCTTAAGAGTGGTTACTATCAAGTCCGCATGCAAGAGGGTGATGAATGGAAAACCGCTTTTAAAACCAGGTTTGGGTTGTATGAGTGGTTAGTCATGCCTATGCGTCTATCGGAAGCACCGGGTACTTTTATGCGTCTTATGAATCATGTTTTTCACCCTTACATTGGTGTGTTTGTTGTGGTCTACTTCGATGATATCCTTGTTTTTAGCAAGTCTCTCAAAGAGCATGTCACCCATGTCCGAACTGTTTTGCAAACTCTTCGAAAAGAGCATCTCTATGCTAATATGGAGAAATGCCTTTTTGGTGTTGACAAGCTCATTTTCTTGGGTTTTGTTGTTTCCTCTAAGGGTGTTCATGTTGATGAGTCCAAGATCAATGCTATCAAGACTTGGCCAAAACCAACCAACTTGCTTCAAGTGCGTAGTTTTCTTGGCCTTGGGGTTTTTGAAAGTGCGTTATATCGACTAGAGGGGGGTGAATAGGCGATTTTTATGAATTCTTTACTAAGGAATTTGTGGGTGAGTAAATTCCTGAGTGAAGAACTACTTGCGGCAAAATAAGTACTCAGACGTAAACATAGCAGTGCATGAGCATGGTCTTCATGATGAAATGAAAACAAGTATAGAGTAGAGAAAGCGTAAACACAGG
Organism: Triticum urartu; assembly: GCF_003073215.2. Taxonomy (NCBI): domain Eukaryota; kingdom Viridiplantae; phylum Streptophyta; class Magnoliopsida; order Poales; family Poaceae; genus Triticum; species Triticum urartu. Next base: position 359,290,950 of record NC_053028.1, read on the forward strand.
ATAACACAGGATAAGACAAACAGACTGAAGAAATTGAACTGAGGAAATAGAGGAAGTATTCAGTCAAAGTCTTCAAACAGAAATGAACAAGCACTCAACACATAAATGAGGAAATGGAAGGGTTGAGGAAATGGAACCAGGTAGCTTGGTGAAGACAATGATTTGGTAGACCAGTTCCAAATGATGTGATAGTTGTATGTCTAGTTAGGGCAGCTAGGTATTTAAACCCGAGGACACACAGTCCCCGACACCCAGTCCTGAACAAGCAGCTCAGGACACTTAGTCCTCACCGTATTCCCCTTGAGCTAAGGTCACACAGACCACGCCCAATCACTCGTGGTAAGTCTTTAGGTGACTTCCAAACCTTCACAGACTTGGTCACTCGGTGATCCACAATTTCCTCTTGGATGCTCTAGACCATGACTCCTAACCGTCTGGAAGATGCACAGTCTTCAAAGGTAACAAGCATCAGATCCACGCAGGATCAATCTCTTTAGTGATGCTCAATTACTTGGGGTTTGTAGGTATTTGGGTTTGGGTTTTCCTCACTTGATGATTTTCACTCAAAGTCCTTGGAGGATGGGATGCTCTCAAATGACGAGTGTCAGTTTCTCTCGGAGCAGCCAACCAGCTAGTGGTTGTAGGGGGTGGCTATTTATAGCCTAGGGAGCAGCCCGACATGATAAGACATAAATGCCCTTCAATGATATGACCATTAGGTGGGTAGATATTTTGGGATAGCTGGTGCATAGCACAACAACGGTCGGAATTTTGAGTTGCAACATCCTCAGGGCTATCATGTTCCTCACTGTGTAGGCAATCCGCACTGGTGAATTCCTAACTCCTCAGTCAGAACAAATTCCTCAGAGACCAGAAGAACTTCGTCTCTGTCACTGAAGAAATTGACTGAGCTATATGAGATTTCCAATGGATTCACTCGAAGGGATTGGTAGGTGTAGGATTTGAGTTGAGCATCACTTGGAAATTTTTCCTTAGTATTTCCTCGACCCCCGTTAACAGTACGGTGTTTCCTATGACTCAATAAAGAGAAAATGAAACTACAAAAACAAACGTCTTCATGCTTCATGTTCCTCAAATGAATACCAATTCTTCAGGATTGCACCAATTTCTTCACTTTCAAAGTCTTCAGAAAGTCTTCAGAAATCGAAAGTCTTCAGTCGAAGAACTTCATTTTTAGGGGTCGACTTTCTCTGTAAATATCAAACTCGTCATAGACTTATGGACCTGTGTACACTCATAAACACATTAGTCCCTTAACCTATAAGTCTTCAATACACCAAAATCACTAAGGGGCACTAGATGCACTTACAATTTCCCCCCTTTTGGTGATTGATGACTATATAGGTTAAGTTTTCAGCGGGGATAAACATATGAAGTGTAAATACTAGAATTGAGGAATTTGATTGCAAGATATAGAAGAACTCCCCCTGAAGATGTGCATAGTGAGGAATTTGCTTTTGAAGCAATGCACACTTGAAGAGTAGAATCATGGAGATCTCCCCCTATATCTTCTAATTCATACACGTATTTAACATATAATATGAAGAGTTTGAAATGCATGATGAAATATGGTGATTGATGTAATTCAGCATGCGTGCATTAACATTAATGAGGAATAAGCATGCAGAAAAACTCAGCAAAAATATCAGGCCACCATAGAGTTTAAGATTACAACTTGATCCAGCAAAGTCTTCAAAAGAACAAGAGTTGTAACTTAGAAAAAAATGCCCATAAAAGTAGACCTGCTTGAAGATTAACTCAAATTTCTCCCCCTTTGTCATCGAATGACCAAAAGGATCGAAAATGAGGACTAACGCCCCTGAGGAATATCAAGTTGATGGAGGAGCGCCAGCGTTGTTGGGGTCGTTTGTCGTTGTAGGGCCTGCCGTAGTGTCGTCCAAGTCTTCATACTCGTCGGTGTCGCGGGATGGAGAATAGGAGCTGGCCACCAAGGTAGGAACTTTGACCTTCTTGAATTTCTTCAGAGGAGGTGAAGACCAGTCAAAATCTTCCTTGAGACCCATTTTCTTTGGATCTTCTTCACCATACAGATGTGATAGGACAGCCCAGGTGCGACCGAAGACTTCATGGAGGTAATAATGGTTTTTCTTCACTTCATTATGTGTAGCAGTCATGTTGTGAAGAATAGAACCAAACTGACAATGAACCCATTTATGATTTTGATCCACCTTATGGTGAAGACTAAGAAGCAGCTCACGGTCAGTTATCACACGTGGAGCTGTGGCTTGAGGAGTAGACTTGGGTGCACTGGCAGCAGAATCATGAGTGGTAGAGTCATCATTGGTGCAGTAAGATGCAGCTTTGCGAAACTGACCATCCAATGGACGAATGCCTTCATTAATGACAAGATGTTTCTTGCCCTTTTCATCAGTTGAAGTAAAAGTCTGCTTGAGGACTTCAATCGGGGGCAGATAGCTGAGATGATTCTGAAAGTCAGCCTTGTAGTTGAGTGAAGACCTTTTTCTGAGGAATCGCATAATCCAAGGAGCATAAGGCTTCAACTCAAACGGAGAGAGTTCAACATTTGCCAGAGTCCTCATGAAGAAATCATAATAATTGATTGGAATGCTATGAATGATGCTGAATAGCAGATTCTTCATGATGCCAACTATTTCCTCATCAGATGATTCGTGGCCTTTGATGGGACTCATTGTCCTTGTCAGAACGCGATAGACTGTTCTGGGCACATAGAGTAAGTCCTTTACGAGGAATTTGATCCTTGGGGCTTGACCGGGCTTTAGAGGCTTCATTAACACTTGCATGTAATGAGAAGTGAGTTCAGGTTCTTGGTACAGGCAGTGAGCTCCTTCGCTGGGTGGACTGATGTGCAGGGCGTGAAGCAATTCAGAGGTCGGTGCCTTATAATGAGTATTATCGGTCATCCAGTCCAAGACCCAGGTGTTGATATCTTCAGGATCACCTGTGATATGCAGTGTAGCATAGAACTAAAGAATAAGCTCTTCATTCCAATCAACAATGTCAGAGCAAAAGCTGAGGAGGCCTGCATCATGAAGCACACTGAGCACAGGAGTGAAACAACGCAATGATTCCATGTCCACATGAGGAATATGCTCATGGTACAAGATTTTATCCTTGTTGAAAAGAATAGAAATTGGCCTGGCTAGCAGTCCAGAAGCGCTTCCTCCTAAGACGAGCAGAGTCATAAGGATTGTAGTCAGTGAAGAATACATGCTCGCCAAAGAAGTCATCAGCCTTGAATTTTTGTTTCTTCGAGAAGGGATCCTTTGGCTTGGGGTGAGGAGTGTTAGTCAATTGCGTCACAACCTCAGGGATCTCGATCTCAGGTTCCACAGGCTGAGGAATTTTAGGTACTTCTTCAGTGGCAGCCTAGGCCTTCAATTCTTCATTTACATTTTCATCAGCACTAGTGGCTGGAATTTCTTCATGGATGGACGGAGTTGCACGAGGTTCTTCAGATCCCATTTGGACTTCAGTAGTTACTGGGGACTGAGGAATTCGTTGAAGAGGTGTGAACAGAGGAGAGTTGGGGTGTTGACTTTCCCAAAAGTCATCATTCAGCACTAGTGTGGTGCATCCAATGTCCACATCGACTTCTTCATCCATTTCTTCAACGCCGGCCTCTTCAGCAGTGAACTGAGGCATGGGCGATGAGATAATTGGGGTTGAAGGGATTTCATCGACTTCAATTTCTTCATCCAACTGCCTTGACGAAGCAGCAGAAGGATTCTCTTCATCGGATTCACTTGGAATCACATATTCTTCATCAAAAGGAACAAGGTCCTTTGATGGCATGGTTGAGATAGGAACAACATCAATTGGGTTGTCAAATGAGCTGGTCAATGGCTTCATCTTCTTCGGGGCTGAAGAATCTGATGAAGTTGATGCCTTCCTTTTCTTCACTACTGCATGCTCTGCAGCCTTGGTCTTCTTCACATCTGATGGAGATGGAAGGATCGGAGTTGGTGTAGGCGCAGGAGGAGCAGAGGAATTTGGTTGAATTTCTTCAGGCGCAACTGATGCAGTTGCCCTGACGTCTTCACTTTCTTCAGGCACAACACTAGTGGTTGCCCTGGAAGTTTCTTTAGCGGCTGGAATGCAGTCATCAGCCCTAGAATTAGCATTTTCTTCAGCAGCCTAATTGTCATCAGTGATGCTGGCATTTTCTTCGGTAGGCTGAGCAGATGCTTCAGCCTGAGGAATTTCCTGTTGCGTTGGGGCTACAACATTTGAAGTGAAGTTGTCAGCGAGTCTCACAAAACGAACCTTGGCTCCCAGCCAATCAGCATGGTATGCATAAAATTCATCACTGAGTTTCTTGATCTTAGACTGCATATTGACGAGTTCTTCAGTTGTCATAGAGACAACGTTTTTCTTCAGGTAGCGCTCCTTTTTGTACTGCGCTTTCTTGATCTGCCTGGCATTCTCAAACTTCCATTTTTCTTCTTGTATGAAGTGAGTCAACATATGACTTTGTCCAGGAGTCAACTTGAAGTCAGGCATAGGAGTATTTGGGTCCTTGTGCCATAGATCAATGTACTCAAGGAGCAACTTTGGATCCAAAAGCAGAGGCACACTTGTGCCCTTGGCTCTAGTGGCCTTGACCTTCCTATCTCTGATGATTTCTGTAAGTTCATCATCATCAGCTTCTTCTTCATTGGACAACACTTGAAAAGCGACCTACTTCTTTTGAGGACTTGGTCGAGAGCCTCGTCCAGCAGTTGCCTTGGTCTTCAACAGAGTAGGACCAGTTGAAGAATGTAGTGGTGCTGAGGAACTAGCAGATGCTCCTGAGGCAATAGAGATGCCCGTTGTCCTTTGGCACATAGTGAGATGCGCAGGTGCTGAGGATTTGGTCGGAGCAGCTGACGACTTTGGTGGAGGAGCTGCGGATTTTGAAGTGGGAGCAGCTTGAGGAGTTGGCCGTGAGGGCTTTGAAGAATCTGGCCGTGAGGGCATTGCTGAGGAACTTGGCCGTGAGGGCATTGCTAGTGAAGCACTTGGCTTGTGAGTAGGCTTCTTTGGCATGGCCTTCTTTGGCTTGCTTGCAGAGGCCTCAGCAGTGGCAGCAGCAGCATCAGCAGAGTCTTCATTGAATTTCCTCACTGCTTCTCTTGCTTGTCTAGCCAACTTGGCCTGGCGCTTGGCCCATTCATCAGGATAATCCTCACCGCGCTTGAGGCTGGTGGGATCTGCTTCTTGTCCAGGTGCCAATGGAGGTCTTGGGCATGGAGGATTTAGAGCAAATTTCTTCATGCACTTGGGAGTAACATACCTGTACTCCCTCCACTCTCTTGCCATCTCCTCTCTATTCTTTGAATGCGTACTTTGTGCTCATTCTTGGTTTCCTTTCCATAAGTGGCCTCATCAGGAGTGCAATAGTCCTTGTATATGTCATCAGGGATCTCAAAAGCAGTATTGACCTCAGACTTCTTTCCTCCCTTCTGTGGCTTCTTTCCATCAGCCATTTTCTTCAGATGAGGAATTTGAACAATGGAATTCTCTAAAGATGTATGCAACTTTTCTTCGAGGAATGTTGCAAATGAGTTAAGTTGATGAGAACCTAGTGATTCAGCAGCTGACATGAGTACCTGTGAACAGAGTATAGTTGCGAGGAATATGGAGAGGTCATATGCGTTCTCAGAGGTTTTTCAAAAAGAGCAAGTTTGAGGAATTTGACCAGATGAGTCTTGAAGAATTTCACTAAGCGTTCTTTGTCTTTGGTTCCAGAGATATATAGATCGAAAATCCACACATTTGAGGAATCTTGAAGAAAAATATAGCTTAGAGAAATGAATCAAGAACAGATGACATGTGAGGTGTTCAGTGTGTGATGAATTTGAAGAATAAACACCTTTGAAGATTTTGTAGTTATCATTTGAATCAAGGAGGGCAGTAAAAGTAAATTTTAATTACCCTGGACGAAAACACGACGAACTCAGAGGTGTAGATGTGAAGTTCGTCAGTTCAGATCTTCCACGCCCTAACTTGGCAGAGGAAGACAACTACGGCGGCGGCGGAGTGAAGAAATCTGCAGCCAGCGCGAGTACGATGGCGACGAGGTCGAGGCAGTGAAGCTCTTCCTCACCAGCGACGATGAAGTAGCGGCGGCGTGGTTTGAGAAGCTCAAGCTGGAGTGAGAACGAGTGGAATAAAAGTGAAGTGAGGAAGGGAAGGGGTATTTATAGCCACTATGAAAAAACTGTTCGCCCGAAGAAATTGGACGAATGTGCCCCTGACTCTTCTCATTTGCTTGACATGTGTCACCCATGTACTAAGAAGTGGAGATAGTGTGAGATCATGGGTGAATAGATAAGTGTTGTCGTGGGATGTGGAACGGTTTGAGCGGCACAGTGAAGATTTTGAACGAGTTTCAAATAGAACGCACATGAAGAATTTGTGAATATAATGGGTTGAGTATAGCATAGAGGGGGAAGGGTCCGATCACATTCACTTAGCAGAAAAGGCAATATGAAGAAATAGCTATAAGTGAATGCTGTAGAGGACATAAACTCATATATATAGCCAATGAAGAAAAACGACAGTAATGGTGAAGACAATGTAAGTTGAAAAACAACTGAGGAATTTCAAAGAACTGGGGAAAAGCTCAATTGAAGATTTTCAACATTTTGTGGTGGCGTGACCCATCGTATAAGAATGATTATTTCAGACACCACGTACAATTGTCATAGGGTTCTGAAAATCAAATTCTTTGTTAATTTCTTCACACTTAGAATGTTAGTCTTCATTGATTGAAGAAAAATGTTTCTTCATGTGTTGCACATCTAAGTCATCAATTTTGCATAAGTGTTAGGATGAGTGTCCTTTTCAAAGAACATTCGATGATTCTAGGATATTTAGCTCACAACACAACTTGCTAAATCTCTTCTCACACAAGGGCTTAGTGAAGATATCGGCTAGCTGTTCTTCAGTCTTCACATGCTCAATAGGGATGTCGCCCTTCAACACATGATCATGAATAAAATGATGACGGATCTGAATGTGCTTTGTCTTCGAGTGCTGAACTGGGTTATGAGCAATCTTGATGGCACTCTCATTGTCACAGTAGAGTGGCACATTCTTCATGTTGACGTCGTAGTCCTTGAGAGTTTGCTTCATCCAAAGCAGTTGAGCACAGCAAGAACCAGCAGCAATGTACTCAGCTTCAGTAGTAGACAGTGATATGCAGTTCTGTTTCTTCGAGGACCAACAGACCAAAGATCGTCTGAGGAAATGGCATGTGCCAGATGTTGACTTGCGATCCACACAATCACCAGCATAGTAAGAGTCTGAAAATCCAATGAGATGAAAAGCCAAGCCCTTGGGGTACCATAATACAAGTGTTGGTGTGTGAGCTAGATATCAAAGAATATGCTTCACAGCCTTATGGTGTGATTCCTTCGGTGTAGCTTGAAATCGGCCACACATGCAAACACTAAGCATAATATCTAGCCTAGATGCACATAGGTACAATAAAGAACCAATCATGGAGTGGTATACCTTTTGATCGAAGTCAGTACCATTTTCATCAGTGCATAGATGGCCATTTGTGGGCATAGGGATTTTGACTCCTTTGTAATCTTGCATGCCGAATTTCCTTAGTACATCCTTGAGGTATTTCTCCTGAGATATGAATATGCCATTGTGTTGTTGACGAATCTGAAGACCTAAGAAGAATTTCAATTCTCCCATCATAGACATTTCTTATTCCTCCCTCATCATATAACCAAATTCATCAGTATAATGTTGGTCAATACAGCCAAAGATAATATCATCAACATATATTTGGCACACAAACAATTCACCATCATAAGATTTAGTGAAAAGTGTTGGGTCAAGTGATCCGGGTTTGAAGCCTTTCTTCATGAGGAATTCCTTCAAAGTATCATACCACGCCCGTGGGGCCTGCTTGAGGCCATAGAGGGCCTTATTGAGTTTGAAGACTTTGTCAGGATGCTTTGGATCTTCAAAACCTGGGGGTTGAGCAACATATACTTCTTCCTCAAGCTTACTATTGAGGAATGCACTTTTCACATCCATTTGATATAAAGTGGTATCATGATGGTTAGCATAAGCAAGTAATATGCGAATAGCTTCAAGTCTAGCAACAGGTGCAAAAGTTTCATCGAAATAATTCCTTCAACCTGTGTGTAGCCTGGAGCTACAAGTCGTGCCTTATTCCTCACCACAAGGCCATTTTCATCTTGCTTGTTGTGGTAGATCCACTTTGTGCCGATGATATTGTGCTTGCGAGGATCTGTACGTTTGGTAGGTTCCTAGACGTTGTTGAGCTCGAATTGATGTAATTCCTCTTGCATAGCTTGAATCCACTCAGGCTTCAGAAATGCTTCATCTACCTTAGTGGGCTCTGTGATAGAGACGAAAGCAAAGTCCCAACAAAAGTTAGATAAATGTGAAGCTCTTGAGCGTGTGAGAGGACCTGGAATGTTGATGTCGCTGATGATTTTCTCAATTTGCACTTCATTTGCGACGTGAGGATGAGCGAGTTGACGTTGAGGAATTTGATCAGCATTTTCTTCAGTACCATTTTCCTCAGGTGCATCAGCATGACGTTCTTCATGTTCTGGAATAACTTCTTCAGCTGATTCTTCAGTAGGAATGACATCCTTTGTAGCCTTGAACTTAATAGATTCCTCAGGAGGTATTTCATCTGTCACAGGAGGTAGGTGCTCTCTTTGCGAGCCATTAGTCTCATCGAACCGCACATCTATAGTTTCAATAACCTTGTGATGGCAGGTGTTGAAGACTCTGTAGGTGTGCGAGTCCTTACCATAACCGAGCATAAAACCTTCATGTGCCTTCAATGCAAATTTATAACTATGATGAGGATCTCTAATCCAACATTTAGCACCGAAGACTTTGAAATAACTCACATTGGGTTTCTTGTCAGTGAGAAGTTCATATGCTGTCTTCTTGAAGAATTTGTGAAGATATACCCTGTTGATGATGTGGAACGCAGTATCAATTGCCTCAGGCCAGAAGCGAGGAGGCGTCTTGTACTCATCAAGCATAGTGTGGGCCATCTCAACAAGAGTCCTATTCTTGCGCTCCACGACGCCATTTTGCTAAGTAGTATAAGGAGCAGATAACTCATGAGTAATACCAAGTTCATCATGATAGTCATCAAGGCCAGTGTTCTTGAACTCAGTTCCATTATCACTTCTGATGTGCTTGATCTTCACACCAAAGTTGGTTGAAGCCCTCGAGGAAAATCGTTTGAAGACTTCCTGCACTTCAATTTTATAAGTGATAATATGGACCCATGTATATCGAGAGTAATCATCAACAATGACAAAGCCATATAAAGATGCAGCATTGGTAAATGTGGCATAGTGAGTAGGGCCAAAGAGATCCATGTGAAGCAATTCAAATGGTCGAGTAGTAGTCATGATTGTCTTTGCTGGATGCTTGGCCTTGGTCATGTTTCCAGCTTCACAGGCTCCGCATAAGTGATCCTTGAGGAATTTGACATTTTCAATGCCAATGACATGCTTCTTGTTCGCGAGCGTGTGCAGATTTCTCATGCCAGCATGACCAAGTCGTCGATGCCACAGCCATTCTTCTGAAGCTTTTGCAAGAAGACATGTAGCAGGTTGTGGTCCTGTAGAGAAATCACCAATATACAAATCTCCTCTCCTAAAGCCTTCGAAGACTTTGGAATTGTCAGTTTCCATGATCACAACACAACGATACTTGCCAAAGACAACCACCATATCAAGATAACAAAGCATTGAGACATACATGAGGTTGAACCCTAAGGACTCGACAAGCATGACTTTGTCCATGTGTCGATCCTTTGAGATTGCAACCTTACCTAGACCCAATACCTTGCTTTTCCCTTTGTCAGCGTAGGTGATATGCTTTAGATGTGATGGATATAAAACAGTGTCCATCAATAAGCTCCTGTCACCACTCATGTGATTTGTACATCCACAATCGAGGACCCACTCAGTGGCTTTGGGTTGATCATCCTGCAGATGAATTAGTGCAACTTACGAACTCATATACTTCACCAATGAAGAATATGGTATCAATTTCATCAGATCAATTTCATCAAGCAATAAAACAGGTAAAGCAGAATGAGGACATGAGAAATGAAAATTCATTTCTTCATGATTAGCTTGCGTCCTTTCATGCATATTCAGGTCTCCAGCAAATTCTTCAAATGATTAAGTTTGTCTGGAGACCTGACCCTGCATAAGAGATTAGTTCTTTTTCTTCACCACCCACATCTGAAGGGGTGGCAAAGAGTTCATCATTCTGCGAGCTCCATAAGAGAAAGGTGGCATATATGCCAATCCACTTCGTTTCACATAAGAGGGGTTAGGATAAGCATAAGAGTAAGCAGAGAAATTCTTCGAGGACTTATGGACATAATGATTTGAAGAATAATGCACATATCCATAATCCTTAGATATTCCCTGCGAAACAGACGGGTTAGCATGATGGTGTTCATATGAGGACTTTGATCCTTTTGAGGAATTTGATCCATGAGAGGAGTTTGGTCCGTATGAGGACTTGGATCCATATGAAGAATTTGATCTGGGGTTCCTATTCTTCACAGGTGGTGTCATGATGACATTCTACTGAAGATTTTCGAGGCACCTTTTGGGAACCCAGATTTTCTTCATAGGAGGACCGTTCCTGCAGTTAGTGCCAACATATCTAGCAAATACTTCACCATTCTGATTTTTGAACATTTTATAGTTAGAGTGAATGGAATCATCAAAAGAATATGAAGATTCACATGTAAAGCTAGATAAAGTAGATGGATCCACTGAAGGTCCCTTTGCAGCAACCCATGAGGTTTTGGGATACTTGTCGGTGTCAAAACCGGCGGATCTCGTGTAGGGGGTCCCGAACTGTGCGTCTAGACCGGATGGTAACAGGAGGCAAGGAACACGATGTTTTACCCAGGTTCGGGCCCTCTTGATGGAGGTAAAACCCTACGTCCTACTTGATTAATATTGATGATATGGATAGTACAAGAGTAGATCTACCACGAGATCAAGGAGGCTAAACCCTAGAAGCTAGCCTATGGTATGATTGTTGTATGATGAAGTTTTCATACGGACTAAAACCCTCCAGTTTATATAGACATCGGAGAGGGTTAGGGTTACACAAAGTCGGTTTCAATGGTAGGAGATCTTGAATATACGCATCGCCAAGCTTGCTTTCCACGCCAAGGAAAGTCCCATCCGGACACGGGACGAAGTCTTCAATCTTGTATCTTCATAGTCCTGGAGTCCGGCTGAAGGTATAGTCCGGCTACCCGAACACCCCCTAATCCAGGACTCCCTCAGTAGCCCCTGAACCAGGCTTCAATGACGATGAGTCCGGCGCGTAGATTGTCTCCGGCATTGCAAGGCGGGTTCCTCCTCCAAATTCTTCATAAAAGTTTGTAAACACCAAGAGTAGTGTCCGGCTCTGCAAAATAAGTTTCCACGTATTGCCACATAGAGAATAATATTAACACAAATCTAATCCGCGGACGTATTCCGCCGCGTGACATCACACTACGGCCAAGCCTTTATTCGAATCATTTTCACTTTTCCACCTCAGCGTGTTTTGCGAGGCGGTTTCCTTGGCACGTCTTGTCAAAGCAGAGATCGTGTCCCCCATTTACGGGATTCTCATCAATACGGACGTGGGTAACCGAACTGCGCCATTTATCACGGCGCTTGGGAGGCAAGCGAATTTTACTAGGCTGGTGGGGACGCATAGTCGCATCCGCTCATATAAGGGGATAAGGATCCACCTTTTACCTACGCCTTCTTCCTCCTTTGCCTATCCATCTTCTGCGCACCCGAGCTCCAGCGCCCAAGCCCGCACTTCCTACCTCAACCTTCTCCAACAATGTCCAGAGCGGGAGGCAAGTGTATGGTCTCCTCCGTCACGAAGGGCCATGTCAAAAGGCTAAGGAAGGCCAGATACCTATCCAAAGACATCGCGCACCGGCTTCCTGAGGAGGGTCAGCTTCTCCCCACCCCAAGGCCCCATGAGAGGGTAGTATTTCTTCCCCACTTCCTCCGCAGACTGGGTTTTCCTCTCCACCCATTTGTCCGCAGGCTCATGTTCTACTATGGCCTAGATTTCCACGATCTGGCCCCGAACTTCATCCTCAATATCTCGGTGTTTATCGTCGTGTGCGAGGCTTTCCTCTGCATCCGCCCCCATTTCGGCCTCTGGCTCAAGACATTCAACGTCAAGCCAAAGGTGGTGCGTGGCAACCAGGCGGAGTGCGGAGGTGCCATGGCGGGCAAAATAGCCAACGTCCTATGGCTCGAGGGCTCCTTTGTGGAGACCTTGAAGGGGTGGCAGTCAGGGTGGTTTTACATCACCGAGCCACGCGATCCGAAGTGGATCGAAGCCCCTGAATTCCGATCCGGACCCCCAATGCGGCTCACGTCCTGGAAGGAGACGGGCTTGTCGTGGGGCGACGAAGAAGAGGTGACCGGACTGCAAAATTGCATCCAGTCCCTGGTGAACAAGCAGCTCAAGCTTGTCAACGTAGTCCAGGTCATGCTCGTCCATCGGATCCTTCCGTGTCAAGAACGGGACTTGAATTTGTGGGAGTTCAACCCGGCGCAGCACCGAACTCTGAGCAGGCTCTTTGACACGATGTACGAAGATGTCTGGAAGGGGCTAACCAAAGGCGCCGAGGCTCCCACATCCACCTCCGAAGACCGCGGATTCAGCTCACAGCGTCCTGCTGGAGAGGTAAAATATTTTCATCTTTTACAGGATGTTAAGTTTTCTTCATAGTTTGACTCTATGCAGAATCTAAACTCCCTCACCTTTGACAGGATTGGCAGGCGAAGTCCGGACTGATTAACTGTCCGGCTCCCTTGCCCGAAGACCCAGCCCCTGCTCTCCTAGTGAAGCTACTGGTTTCGGCACCTTATGTGGTGCCAGAGAAGAAGGCCAAGAAGAAGAAGGCCACGGGGACTCGAAAGAGTTCCCGGCATATGGTGGTGTCGGACTCGTCGTCCGATGAGTCCGAGACGCACTCCTCCCGTGAAGACGAGGAGGAGGAACAAGAGACCTCTCCCCCTCCAGCAGGGGGAGGAAAGAAGAGGAAGGCCGCCCTAGTAGGGGAGGCCGATGGGTCCAAGAAGAGGAAAATCCCTCCGCCGGACTACGGCCCCGACGCCGACGAGGACGAAGAGGAGTGGCCGGACAGGGCCAAGCGTCCGGCGAAATCGTAAGTGTTCGGATACCGGAGTAACTCATGATATTCCTTTTGTTGCGCAGCTTTCCCTAATGTCGAATATAATCATGCAGCCCACCCAAGGACGGGCTCGATGAGTCGTCGAGCGGCTCCCTGGATTCATCGGACGTGAATTCAGTTCTGCCCGCTGCCTCCCACTGTGCTCCGGATGACGCCGAAGTGGCGTCGCGACAAGCTCCGGGGCAAGAGGAGGTGGTCCAGGAGGATCCGCGAGGCGACCTCCCGGACTCCAGGAGTAAAGGGGACAAGACCCCCTAGGGCTCCAAGTCCGGCTTTAAGCCGGACACCGCGCCGGAATCATCAACGGTTCCGGACCGCGGCAGGCGAACTCCTGCCAAGAGGAGCAAGCCTATTGAGCCGGCGTCCTCCGTCCAACCGGAGGCACCGGACAATCTACTGGAGGTGCTTAAGGGCGCCTCCATTGACGAGGAGCTCCGTACCATCATGAGTACGGTGGTCCAGAAGGTTCGGTCCGCCAAAAGCGGACTTACTGAAGCTTGTGCTAGCCTTCTAACAGGCTTCGAGGTAAGTAGAAATATGTAAAAATATTACCGCATAGACAGTAGCCCCTGATGCTCTGTTTGGCATTCGAAAAGAAAAGCCGAATAGAGGAACTATTAAATATCGCAGGAGTCTCACTAAAAAGAAGTTAATATACGTATGCAGGCTTCGCTGCTGGCCACCGCCACACTGACTGCGGAGGTGGGTGCCCTGAAGTAGGGCCTCGAGCGGACCGATCAAGAGCTCGGCCTTGCCAAACGGCAGCTCGAGGAGAAAGAAGGTAAGAGATACCTTATAGAAAAAATGCCTATAAGAAGACGCAATTGCAAAAAATGACAGGAGTATACTACTTATTATAGGGGCCACAACTGAGGTGGCGACCCTCAAGCAGGCGCTGTCCGAGGCCAAGAAGAGAGCGTCCACGGAGCGCACAGAGCGGGAGAAATTTGAGGCGCAGGTCGGCGAGGTGCAGCAAGAGCTTCAGGCTCTCATGAAAAAACATGAGAGTTTGGAGCTCGACTCGAAGACGCGAGCGTCCGAGCTTGCTGCGGCCCTTAAAACTGCCAAATCTGCCAAGGCCGAAGCCTAGAAGGTCCTCCAGGAATTGGATGCGGTGAAAAAGATAGCGGCGGGTAAGGCATTCTCTATGCAAAGCAGACATATAAAAGTAAACTACTTGTTACTTACCCGAATCTGGAGCTCTCCAGGGGCATTCGCAGATCTTCCCCGCAGCGTATCCGATGCCGCCGCATTCTACCGAGCCGAGGAAGGCAGCTTGACGGAGAAGGTGTTCTGGTCTCAGTACGCTGAGGCTGGACACCCTGTGCCCTTGAGCGACCAGCTGAAGCAGCTGGTCGAGCTCCACAAGGCGGCCGAACAGGCCCTGAAGGGCTTCATAGTTCGGCTATGGCCTGGAGAGGCCCTGCCTGGGAGCTACTTCGGACTGGTGCGGCGGCTGGTGGAGGCTTGTCCAAGGCTCGAGGTCATCAAGCGCTCCGTCTGCATCGAAGGTGCCCGTAGGGCCCTTGCCCGTGCAAAGGTGCACTGGGGTAAGCTGGACGGTGAGAAGCTTGTGAGGGACGGGCCGCCGCCGAGGAAGGAGCATCGCAAGACCAAGAACTATTACAAGGATGTTCTGGCCGGTGCCCGCCTTATGGCGGATGAATGCACCAAGGATGTAATTTTTGAATGAACTCGCTCGTGTTATCCTGTGCGCTGAAAACTTGTTCATATGCGCTAAGTAATGCTTGAATTTAAAATATTACTTTCTATGCGGCCGTTTATAAAAAATTGAGAGATGGCCAGTCGTCGGCTTCTTCCCCCATGCCACTAGTGTTGGGGTGTTCGGGATAAACCTGAGCGCTCCTTTTCCCATGATTGGGTCCGTCGAGGGAGGAGCTCAGCACAACGAACAAGGCAATCGGACTATAATGCTTGAACACTCTCACTTAGCCATAGAACTCTATAATTTTAAATTACGGCAAAGCCCCTAGTATTCGGAAGACTGAGTTCATGGCGCTATCCACGCCTTGGCCGGACAAAGCCGGTTCCTCGCTCGAAGCGGCATAAGTCTTTAAGGACTCGAAAAACCTCTCGAACAGTGGCCGGTCTCTCGCCTCATCATGACAGTCAGTTTTAGCTTTCTCTACTGAGGTGCTCAGCCCAGCTCAACTGGGGCACAATCGCAGTAGTTCTCCTAGTGCTACCTTAGCCGATAGAGCGGAACGTAAGGCACCAAAACATAGGAGCCGGGCAAACCCAACTATTGACCCAAATCATGATTCGGAGCCGATGCATATAGTGCTATAAGTTCGGGGTGCCGCACTTGTGAAAGTGTACGGACTTCTCATGCCATATTGATGGGTACTGAAGCCCCTGGCGTATTTTTGCCGTACCGCAGTGTGCGGATGTAACATGTTATTGATAAACATATATAAAAAGAGGATAATGCAAAAAATAGACAGAAAGCTATGCATTGTTTATAGAAAGGCTGCTATGAAAGCGGAACGATACAAAAAGTGCGATAAGCAAAAGAAATTGGACTATTTAACATGTCCTGGCCAGGGGCAGGCCGCGGAATTGTATCAAAAAACAGGTATACTACTCGCAATAGAGACCACCTGGGAGTTCCATAATGCGGCGTGGCTTGTCTGCTTTCTTGGATCTTGCATCGTTTGTGCGGCAGTTGAATTGCCGAACGGGTCATCCGAAGTATGGAGTCCTGAGAGTAAGAGAAAAAAAGAAAAAAGGAATCCGGCAGCCCCTGGTGCGGTTTAATCCGTATTTCGGGCATGCCGTGATAGTGCCCCTTCCCCTGTGCCCATGGTATTTCAAGACCGTAGTTATGTACGCGAAGCACTGGTTTCGCTATATCGCGAGGGCTAGGGTTGGGGCCGCATTGCTACGCTAGCTCAGAACATGCCAGGCGGTCTTTTTGTAGGGTACTCCGGGCGCGCTTGACAGTGTCCGGCTTTTTGAAGGCCGAACTGGAGAACTGCCTAGAGAGGCTGCTTTGTACTTCTGCTGCGAGCGCTGCCGTGTGCTCCTCCGTTTGGAGGGAGCGTTCGGTGTTCCCATTGACCGTGATTACTCCTCTAGGGCCTGGCATCTTGAGCTTGAGGTATGCATAGTGCGGTACCGCGTTGAATTTTGCGAATGCGGTTCGCCCGAGCAGTGTGTGATAGCCACTACGGAACGGGACTATGTCGAAGATTAACTCCTCGCTTCAGAAGTTATCCGGAGATCCGAAGACCACTTCCAGTGTGACTGAGCCTGTACAGTTGGCTTCTACACCTGGTATGATGACTTTAAAGGTTGTTTTGGTGGGCTTGATCCTCGAGGGATCTATGCCCATTTTTTGCACTGTATCCTAGTAAAGCAGGTTCAGGCTGCTGCCGCCATCCATGAAGACTCTTGTGAGATGAAATCCGTCAATGATTGGATCTAAAACCAATGCGGTGAAGCCGCCATGACGGATGCTAGTGGGGTGGTCCCTTTGATTAAAGGTGATCGGGCAGGAGGACCATGGGTTGAACTTTGGGGCGACTGGCTCCATCGCATATACGTCCCGTAACGCACGCTTCCGCTCCCCCTTGGGGATGTGGGTTGCGTATATCAAGTTCACCGTTCGCACTTGCGGGGGAAATCCCTTCTTTCCACCGTTGTTCGGCGGCCTGGGCTCCTCCTCGTTGTCTCTATACAGCCCCTTGTCTTTGTTTTCGGCTCTTAACTTGCCTGCCTGCTTGAACACCCAACAATCCCTGTTGGTGTGATTGGCTGGCTTTTCGGGGGTGCCATGTATCTGGCACAAGCGGTCGTGTATTCGGTCCAAACTGGACGGGCCCTGAGTATTTCTTTTGAATGGCTTTTTCCGTTGACCGGATTTGTAGCCTCGGAATCCGTCATTAACTGCCGTATCCTCATTGTTGTCGCTGTTAACGCGGCGCTTTTGTTTGTTCCGACGTGACCTGTCGCTTTTGTCCTTGGTATTCGAATTACCATGGTTCTTGGTTAAATTGTTGCTGCGAGCCAGCCAGCTGTCTTCTCCCGCACAAAAGTGGGTCATGAGTGTTGTGAGGGCTGCCATAGATTTCGGCTTTTCCTGTCCCAGGTGCCGGGAAAGCCACTCGTCACGGATATTTTGCATGAAGGCCGCTAAGGCCTCTGCGTCCGGACAGTCGACTATCTGGTTTTTCTTTGTTAGGAACCGTGTCCAGAATTGCCTGGCCGATTCCTCTGGCTGCTGAATTATGTGGCTTAGGTCATCGGCGTCCAGTGGTCGCACATAAGTGCCCTGGAAGTTGTCAAGGAATGCGTCTTCAAGGTCCTCCCAAGAACCGATTGAGTCTACTGGCAAGCTGTTAAGCCAATGCTGGGCCGGTCCCTTAAGTTTGAGTGGGAGGTATTTGATGGCGTGTAGATCGTCACCGCGGGCCATGTGGATATGAAGGAGATAATCCTCGATCCATACCGCAGGATCTGTTGTGCCATCGTACAATTCGATGTTAATGGGTTTGAAGCCCTCAGGGATTTTATGATCCATTACTTCATTTGTGAAGCATAGTGGGTGTGCGGCGCCTCTGTATTGGGCTATATCACGACGCAGCTCAAAGGAGCTTTGTCTGTTGAGTTCGGCCCGGCCGGATTTATTGCATCCGGAGTGACGAGCACCGTCACGTGCCATGGGGCGCCTGCGCGATCCGTAGATCGATCTTGTTTGCCTTGCCTTGTCCTCCAGTATGTCGCGCAGGTCGGGCACATTTTCCTGTGCCTTAGTATGCTTGACGCGGCGTCAGGGCATGGCTTGAGTGGAGGGCCCAGAGGCCTCTTTGTCGCGGCCACGAGGTGGCCGGTCGGCCATGTCTTGCACTGGTGATGTAGGTCCTTCCTCCTCTAGTCGGGGTAGCAGCCTGCGCTTTGGGTAACTCTTGGAGGGGCATTCGAGTTCATACTCTTCGGCCGCAAGGACTTCAGTCCATCTGTCAGCTAGCAAATCCTGATCAGCTCTAAGCTATTGCTGCTTTTTCTTGAGGCTGCTTGCCGTGGCCATAAGCCTGCGTTTAAAACGCTCTTGTTCGACGAGATCCTCTGGCACGACGAACTCGTCGTCATCGAGGCTTGCCTCGTCTTCGGAGGGACGCATATAATTATCGTCCTCAACCTCTTGGTCCGCTGCCCTCTCGCGAGGGATGGCTTCTCTGTCCTCCTATGCTGAATCTTGCTGGAGGGGGTGTTCTTCGGCGCTATCCGGAGTAGTATTATCTCCCATGCCAGAATCACCGTTTTTTCTTTGGCGGGATTTAGATCGGCGCCGCTGACGCGGGCGCTTGGGCTGTTTCTTAGAGGTATCATCCCCCGCTGTTCCATCGCCATCTCCATCCTTTGGAGTGTCCACCATATATATGTCATATGACGAGGTGGCCTTCCAGCGCCCTACAGGTGCTGGTTCTTGTTCGTCTCCTGCATCGTCGTCCATGCCATCGATGTCTTTGGAGTCGAAGTCAAGCATGTCGGTTAAGTCGTCGACAGTGGCTACGAAGTGGGTGGTGGGTGGGTTTTGAATTTCTTCATCGTCCTTATGCCAACCTTGCTGATCGTAGTCCCGCCAGGTCTCTCTTGATAAAGAGAGAGACTTTAGAGAATTCAGGATGTCGCCGAAGGGCGAGTGCTGAAAGATGTCCGCGGCGGTGAACTCCATTATCGGCGCCCAATCGGATTCGATCAGCAAGGGTGCGGGTGGCTCAGAGTTCGGAGAGGAATCCGGCTCCTCGGAGTCACGGGCCATGCAGAGTGCGGGGCTGGAGTTCGGCTCGATCGCCTCTGAGATCGCAGCCCCTGAGGCAGCGTCCAACCGCTGATCCTCGATCGGCGCAGTAGGCTCCGAATCAATGGTCGGAACCGATGCGTGTGTGGCCTCCATGGCGCTGTTCGGCGGCAGAGCTATATCATGCCCATCGAGACAGTGCGGCGCGCTTGGCTGTGGCTCGAATCCGTCGAAGATCAAGTCCCCGGGGATGTCAGCCGTGTAGTTTAGGCATCCAAACCTGACCTGATGGCCAGGGGCGTAGCTTTCGATCTGCTCAAGGTGGCCAAGCGAATTGGCCCGCAGTGTGAAGCCACCGAAGACGAAGATCTGTCCGGGAAGAAAAGTCTCAGCCTGGACTGCATCGTTGTTGATGATAGAAGGAGCCATCGGGCCTAAAAGCGATGACACAGAGGAACTCTCAATGAAAGCACCAATGTCGGTGTCAAAACCGGCGGATCTCGGGTAGGGGGTCCCGAACTATGCGTCTAGGCCGGATGGTAACAGGAGGCAAGGAACACAATGTTTTACCCAGGTTCGGGCCCTCTTGATGGAGGTAAAACCCTACGTCCTGCTTGATTAATATTGATGATATGGGTAGTACAAGAGTAGATCTACCACGAGATCAAGGAGGCTAAACCCTAGAAGCTAGCCTATGGTATGATTGTTGTATGATGAAGTTGTCCTATGGACTAAAACCCTCTGGTTTATATAGACACCGGAGAGGGTCAGGGTTACACAAAGTCGGTTACAATGGTAGGAGATCTTGAATATCCGCATCGCCAAGCTTGCCTTCCATGCCAAGGAAAGTCCCATCCGGACACGGGACGAAGTCTTCAATCTTGTATCTTCATAGTCCTGGAGTCCGGTTGAAGGTATAGTCCGGCTACCCGAACACCCCCTAATCCAGGACTCCCTCAATACTGCTCAGGTTTCCAGCAGGTCCCATCAGCATTGATTTTCCTCTCAAAGGCAATACGCTCTTTCCTAGGGTTCCTGTTGAGGATCTGCCTTTTAAGCATGTCACAAAGAGTCTGATGCCCTTTGAGGCTTTTGTACATGCCTGTCATATACAATTCCTTCATCCCTACATCATCAGTGATACTAGCAATGCCCTCAGATGAGGAATTAGTGATAGCAGAGGCAGTTGAATAATTTGCAGCAATGGAAGTATTTGAGCATTCAGGTGAAGAATTAGCAGTTTCACATTCAATGCACTTCAAACATGGAGGAACAAATTCATCCTGAGTAGCGCTGATCTGTTGAGCAAGTAATGAATCACTCTCCTTCTGAAGATCTTCATAACTCACACTTAGCTTCTCAAGATCTTGCTTTCTTTGAAGAAATTCATAAGAAAGCTTCTCATGATCAGATAGGAGAGTGTTATGATGACTTTGAAGGGTGTCAAACTTAGAATAAAGTCTCTGAAGACTATCAGCCAAAGCTTTCGATTGATCCATTTCTTCACCCAGCATATCATCGCTTTTATCCAGCATGTATTGAACTTTTTCCAAAGCTCTTTGTTGTTTAGTGGCAAGGGAAGCAAGTTTGACATAACTGGGTCCAAATTCATCACCAAATTCATCATCATTGGACTCATATAAGTAGCATTCAATTACCTTGGCACCTTTTGCCATAAGACATGGTGCAGAGGATGATGATTCTGGATCGAAGGTCATAGCCTTGCACGATTCCATGAATTCTTTGAACCAGGGTTCATGGTGAGATCGATGACCTTCATAGACCTCAGAGAGTCGGTCCCAGATGAGTTTCGCAAGGCTGAGATGCATAATGTTCCTGAACTGATTTTGTGACAAGCTGGAGCAGATGATGTCCTTCGCCGTGAAGTTGAGATGTGTGTATTTGCGAATATCACCAGCCTCCGCCATCTTGCATAGGTCAGTAAGACCAATCTCGGTGACGGTCCAGAGTTCATTGTTCATCGCCATGAGGTGCTTCTTCATCATGGCCTTCCACTTGGGATAATCATGACCGTCAAAGATGGGGCAAGTCACAGTCTTCATTCCTGTGGTCGACATAACTAAAACTCCAGGCGGTTAAACCAAAATCACACAGAACAAGGGAGTACCTTGCTCTGATACCAATTGAAAGTGCGTTATATCGACTAGAGGGGGGGGTGAATAAGCGATTTTTATGAATTCTTCACTGAGGAATTTGTGGGTGAGGAAATTCCTGAGTGAAGAACTACTTGCAGCAAAATAAGTACTCAGAAGTAAACATAGCAGTGCATGAGCATGACCTTCACGATGAAATGAAAACAAGTACAGGGTACAGAAAGCATAAACACAGGATAACACAGGATACGACAAACAGACTGAAGAAATTGAACTGAGGAAATAGAGAAAGTATTCAGTCAAAGTCTTCAAACTGATATGAACAAGCACTCAACACATAAATGAGGAAATGGAAGGGTTGAGGAAATGGAACCAGGTAGCTTGGTGAAGACAATGATTTGATAGACCAGTTCCAACTTCTGTGACAGTTGTACGTCTGGTTAGGGCGGCTAGGTATTTAAACCTGAGGACACGCAGTCCCGGACACCCAGTCCTGAACACGCATCTCAGGACACTTAGTCCTCACCGTATTTCCCTTGAGCTAATGTCACAAAGACCTCGCTCAATCACTCATGCTAAGTCTTCAGGTGACTTCCAAACCTTCACAGACTAGGTCACACAGCGATCCACAATGTCCTCTTGGATGCTCTAGACCATGACGCCTAACCGTCTGGAAGATGCACAGTCTTCAAAGGTAACAAGCGTCGGATCCATGGAGGATCAATCTCTTTAGTGATGCTCAGTCACTTGGGGTTTGTAGGTGTTTGGGTTTGGGTTTTCCTCACTTGATGATTTTCACTCAAAGTCCTCAGAGGATGGGATGCTCTCAAATGACAAGTGTCAGTTTCTCTCGGAGTAGCCAACCAGCTAGTGGTTGTAGGGGGGGCTATTTATAGCCTAGGGAGCAGCCCGACATGATAAGACATAAATGCCCTTCAATGGTATGACCATTAGGTGGGTAGATATTTTGGGACAGCTGGCCCATAGCACAGCAACGGTCAGAATTTTGAGTAGCAAAATCCTCAGCTATCATGTTCCTCACTATGTAGGCAATTCGCACTGGCGAATTACTAACAACTCAGTCAGAACAAATTCCTCAGAGACCAGAAGAACTTCGTCTCTGTCACTGAAGAAATTGACTGAGCTGTATGAGATTTCCAATGGCTTCACTCAAAGGGATTTGTAGGTGTAGGATTTGAGTTGAGCATCACATGGAAATTTTTCCTTAGTATTTCCTGGACCACCTTTAACAGTACGGTGTTTCCTATGACTCAAGAAAGAGAAAATGAAACTACGAAAACAAAAGTCTTCATGCTTCATGTTCCTCGAATGAATACCAAGTCTTCAGGATTGCACCAATTTCTTCACTTTCAAAGTCTTCAGAAAGTCTTCAGAAATCCAAAGTCTTCAGTCGAAGAACTTCATTTTTAGGGTTCGACTTTCTCTGTAAATATCAAAATCCTCATAGACTTATCGACCTTTGTACACTCATAAACACATTAGTCCCTTGACCTATAAGTCTTCGATACACCAAAATCACTAAGGGGCACTATATGCACTTACAGGTTTCTATCGTCACTTTGTGAAAGATTTTAGCACCATTGCTTCTCCTTTGCATGGTTTGAGCAAGAAGAATGTGCCTTTTGTTTGGGGACCATCCCAAGATACCGCTGTCAATGAGCTTAAGAATTTGCTTACTCATGCTCCTGTGCTTGCGTTACCCAACTTTGACACACCCTTTGAGATTCATTGCGATGCTAGTGGTAATGGCATATGAGGTGTGTTAACACAAGAGAAGCGCCCCATAGCTTACTTTAGTGAGAAACTCTCTGGCGCGCAACTCAATTACCCCATATATGACAAAGAGCTCTATGCTTTAGTCTGCGTTTTGCATGAATGAGAACACTATCTTCGCCCTCATGAGTTTATCATTCATACCGATCCTAAAACGCTCAAGTATATTAAGGGCCAAACCAAGTTGAACAAGAGTCATGCTAAATGGAGTGAATTTATTGATTCTTTTCCTTATGTCATCAAGTACATCAAAGGTAAGGAAAACATTGTGGCGGATGCCCTTTCCTGCATATACATGCTTGTTACTCAACTTGAATTGGATGTCATTGGCTTTGAGCATATAAAAGACTTGTATGAGAATGATCCTACTTTTTTTACTCCTTATGCCAAGTGTTTGACGCACACCTCTTGGGAACGCTATTACATCAAAGATGGATATATTATGAGAGATAACAAACTTTGCATCCCCGAGTCTTCTCTTCGTTTGTTGCTTTTGCAGGAATCTGATGGAGGAGGCCTAATGGGACATTTTGGAGGCGACAAGACTTTCGCCACACTCTCGAAGAACTACTTTTGGCCCAAGATGTTTCGCGACATTAACCGCTTCACCAACCAATGCTCTACATGTCGCAAAGCTATGTCTAAAGCTCAATCCCATGGCCTTTACATGCCTCTCCCAATTCCATATCAACCATGGGAAGACATTAGCATGGATTTCGTACTTGGATTGCCTAGGACTAGAAATGGAAATGATTCGTTATTTGTCATTGTGGACCGTTTCTCTAAGATGGCACATTTTATTCCCTGCAACAAGATAGACGATGCTTCACATGTTGCTAATCTCTTTTGTAGGGAAATATTGCGTCTACATGGAGTGCCAAAGACTATCATCTCGGACCGTGATGTCAAGTTCCTTAGCTACTTTTGGAAGACCCTATGCACCAAGCTCAGAATCAAGCTACTCTTCTCCACGACGTATCATCCACAAACCGACGGCCAAACGGAAGATACCAACCGCACACTCTCCGTCTACTTCGAGTACTCATCAAGAAGAACATCAAGGAGTGGGAGGAGTGTCTACCTATCACCGAGTTCGCCTACAACCACGCAAGACACTCAACAACCAGCAAGTCCCCCTTCGAGGTCGTCTACGGATTCAACCCTTTGTCCCCATTGGACATTCTCCCTCTACCACTCCAAGAGCGCATCAATTTGGACACAAGTGCACATGTGACTCATCTCAAGAAGGTGCATGAAGATACAAGACATACTATCGAGCGCCAAGTACAACGACTTGCGACCAAGCTCAACATCAACAAGCATCACATGGTCTTCAACATTGGTGATCTCATGTGGCTACACCTTCGCAAGGACCGCTTTCCCCAAGAATGCAAGTCCAAACTTCAACCCCGAGCGGACGGACCCTTCAAGGTGCTTGCACGCTACAACGACAATGCTTACAAGATCGACCTCCCCTGCGACAAGTACAACGTGAGCGATATCTTTAATGTCAAGGACCTCTCGCCCTTCCATGGTGATGAAGAATTTAATCCGAGGACGGATCTTCCCCAAGGGAGGGGAGATGATGCGGAGCATCCCACGATCATCCCCACAGACGCACCTACACCTTCAACGACACCACTTGGACCAATGACAAGAGCCCGATCCAAGGCTATCGAAGATAAGGTGAACTCACTCCTCTGCGAACTTCCACTTTCTATGCATGAGACATGGTTACTACCTATGTCCGAGTTGTTGTGCATGATCAGGTACCAAGAGGACCCTCCCGAAGATGCACATGAAGATGTACAAGTCCCCAAGATCATGGATGAAGAGAACCAACGGAAGGAGTCAAGTACACCTCCAAGGCCCCGGACATCCGGCCACGACCCCGGACGTCCGGCCCCTGGAGCTTCACCCACCACAGCCGCTCAGCCGCCAAGGCACTACAGGCCCCGGACATCCGTCCTCGCCAACCCGGACATCCGACCCTTCCCGAGCCCCCGGATATCCGGCCTCCAGCCCGGAAATCCGGACCCCTCCGAACCCGAGAGGAACAAACCAGCCGCTCCAGCCCGGACATCCGGCCTCGTGTGAAAGCCCGGACATCCGGCCCGACGCCCGGACGCCCGGCCTCCCCTGTCTGCGCACAATGAAGGGCCAAGGCCCGTGTACCCCTTCTCCCCCTAGATTATATATACTCCTCCTCGTCCTACTTTCTAGGGTTAGCAAAGGATTAGCTCATATTTTTTGTGAGAGCTTTGCTCATCCACTTGGATACCTTCTCCTCGGAGATTCGAGCCTCCACCGGAGAAGATCCCCCAAGCGGATTCAAGACCCCTTTTAGGGAAGAAATCAACACCTCCTCACGGAGAAGACCGGCTACCCTTGTATCGTCCTTAGTTGTCCGTGGATCATGTACCTTTCCTTATGTACTTGAGGATCTAGCACATGTGTGACATATTCGTGTTGGTTTAGTGTTTCCTCTTGTGTTTCCCCTTGTGTTTTCCCTCGTTTCCCTCCTCGTGTTCTTCGTCTTCATCGCGGGATCCGCTCCTTTGTGAAAGATCGAACGATTAGGGTTCCACCCTACATCAACTTGCGTACATCAAGTTTAGAAAAACTTTTTAATACATCAACTCTATAAACTACACTAGTGCATCAATATCAGAATTATGCTAGTACATCAAGTTCAGAAATTAATTTATTGAAACAATTTTCATAAGCTAATCCAGTGCATCAGTTTCTGATGCTAATCTGGTGAAACAATCCATTCACAATTTCAGAAATGCATGTAACTTGAGAAACATGTACTGAACGTTTAGTAATTTTTAGGGAGCGATTTTGGGTTCATCTAGTTGGGAAACAAGTTTCAGAAGTCACAATTTCAGAAAGTTTCAGTACTCAAGCATCCACTTCACAAACTATAGTAGTTCATTTAGTTGGGAAACAAGTTTAATGAAATTTTTAGGGAGTAGTACTAGTAGAGAGATTCAGACAAGAGATTCGCAGTTTAGAAGTCACAATTTCAGAAAGTTTCAGTACTCATGCATCCACTTCACAAACTATAGTAGTTCATCTAGTTGGGAAACAAGTTTAATGAAATTTTTAGGGAGTAGTACTAGTAGAATATATGAAGGAACAATAGTATGGGTTACCATTTTGTGGCTGCTGTGATGTGGTACACCAGGCAGAGTTCCTCCAGGCACAACTGCAGGACTACTGCCATCTGGGGAGGTTCATCTTTGCTGGTGTACTCCACATCAACTCTGATGAAGCTAGGGTACAAGCGGCGGCCCTTCATCCTGAGCCTGCTCATCATCTCGCCAACCTTGTCTGATTCGCTGGTGCAGACGATCTTCAGTATCTCCTTGCCGTGGAGCTCAACCCCTGTGCGGGTTTTGGTGTACTCGCGCTTCTCGCCGGGGACGTGAACATCGTCGAGGTTGCTGCTCTTGTCGGACGTCTCGCCATGATGACGCTTGGCGGACGGTTTGTCCGCCATTGCCCTCCTTCGGTGACTGTGCGCTTGGAAGAGAGAAGTTTATGGGTTGTCTGCATTGGAGATGGAAGTGACAACGGTGGTTCTCGGAATGGAATGAGGCGGAGATGGAAGACAATGGGTTATTTCCAGTGCATGGACGGGGATGTGTGAGAGGCGGTTCATCGGGGACATGGGTGTAGTGGTCGTGGGCACAGTTGCAGTCTATCGTGGCAACCGCCCAGTGGGTGGCGCGGGTGGTGGCCTGGAAGAACCAACTGTCCAAGCCAAGGGTTATTATAGTCACACTGATCCCTCTTGTTAAGCTGTACTTATCAGCTGCTTATCCCACTTGCACGTCTCAGGGTTGGTGATGATGGCATTTTGCACTGTTTAAGTGACGTATGCTTTGTGATGTTTTTCCGTGTGGAGGTTAAGTCTTGTTTTTCCACTGAAGTCTTATACAGTAGTTGATCTCAAAACTTTTTTCAGTGCCCTAGAAGTTGTTTCTCAAAACTGGGACTTATTTTATTTTCATCTGTCCCAACCTAAGTTAGGCCTTTATAGTTTTTGTATTCTCTTTCTAGTGTACTTATGGTTTAGTTTTGTGTGTACTAAATTGTAATTTCATACAACGTACGGTTTTGAAAATTGGTGTCACAGTGGTGTGAGTGGCCTGACCCTTCCTGCTTTTTTAGTACTAATGTCATATGTATGTTTGAACAGAGTTTTTTTTGGATTGAGATTATTTACAAAAAAATCATTGGTTGAGCTCTAGATAGATTTTATATAAATAAGAAATTTACCAAAATTGTCAAACAATATCTATTTGAACTTCTTGCATTTTAGTAGTTGAACTAGTCAGATTTTATATAAATATGAAATTTAGCAGAATTGACAAACAATATCTTTTTGAACTTCTTGCATTTTAGTAGTTGAACTTGAAAGTAATATTTAATTCGTTGTTTTAAATTATGTACATTTAACAGATAGCCTATTAAGTTCTCTGCTTTTTAGAGTTTCGTTGTTTTTGTATCACATTTTTCCTTTTTTATCATCGTGGTGCAGAGCTAACAATATTTTTATTTTTATTTTTTGTATTTAAAATTATTGCCAGCGAACTAGTATTTGAACTTTTCTATTTTCAGTTTTCAAACATTTTTTATAATTTATATTTGTTTCCCCCGCGCTCTGCTTTGTTTAATTGGCCTTATTAGTGGTGTGTTTGGAGACGATGGAGGCTATTGGGCCGGTTTCCGGCCCAAATGACCCGCGCGGGCGATTTGAACGACTGCTAGATGTGCGTGTGCTCTAGGTTTAGTCCCACCTCGCTAAGGGAGTGGGCTTTTTGACCTGTTTATAAGCGCGTCCAAGTCCTACTCATTGAACTCCTCTAATACTTACCTGAGCGCTTATACACAGCGCTCTCTCTCATAACATGTGGGCCCTGTTCGGTTGGCCCTGCGTTGTGCGGATTACTAGGGATTCCCCGATGGTTCTGCCATGGGCTCGAGTTCAAGTATCTAGCTGTGTCAGGGCCTGCCTATCTACGGGCGGTCAACTTTTACCTTTTTTGGTTTGAATCTAGTAGTTGACTCCACCAGTAATGTGGACTGGTACTTTTTTGTTCTAGTTCTTGTGAGTTTTGTGGAAGTGTTATCTTTTCATTTGCATTTTTTGCCTTATTTTTGTGTTTGTTTTTGTGATTATTCTCAAGGGTCTTCTGGTATCATTTTTAGCACTATGGTACTTGCGTGTAGACTAAGTTGTACTGATAGTTCATTCATAGTAGCACTTATGTTCTTAGTCTGACATTTTTTTGGGGGGATTACGAACTGATGATTCCTTGTACTTTTGTTGTAGTAAGTATGTACTGTCCGATCAAGTGCACTAGTAATGTCATTCTTAGTCTACAAATGACCAATATAAGTGTGTGCTGATGCTTATTAACTTTTTCTGTTGTAGTACTTGCTAATTTTCTAGCAGCTACAGCTACATATGAATGAGAACAGTACATGAAGTACTAAGAATTTCTGCTTCAACTTTTGAAGCGCTGTTAAGCAACTCAAATTGTGCTGATTGATTTCAACGTTATGTTTTCCATACAATACTGAATCGAAACTACACATGGGAAATCGTTGTGTGATTAGTTGCTTCATAACTAGTACTAAAGAGCAGCCACAAAGTTCCATTCAGAAGCTACTTTGAATTTGAAATGATGGATTAACAAAATACGAAGCTACCAAACTTATATAATGATATAAGCAAAACAATGTACTTGATGACATAAGCAAACTTGTTCAACAGTGGAAAGCACGACATAAGAAGACTGGTTCAATACTGACACAGAAGACATAAGCAAGCTAGTTCAACCAAACAAGAGCAAACTACGAATTTGAAACAACAAGATAAAAGGCAAGCACAAGTGCAAGCAAAACGAAGGCAGGATTTGATGTATCTTCATCCCACATAGTGGCAGTGGTAGTAGGGGTCAGCCTCCTGCTCTTTTGAAATTTCCCAACCATTTGTGATGTTGTTGATTATCTTCCATGACTTGTATGTGGCGTACGCATCTACTCCTGCGTACTCGATGAGGTTTTATGGTAGCGGGTTGACCCCCCACAGTTTGTGGTCTTCCTGCGTGTTGATATTCTTATTCATGCCTTTGTATAATGGGTGGATGAAGCTGGCTGCAATATCAGATGTTGTTGATTATCTTCCATGACTTGTATGTGGCGTACACATCTACTCCTGCGTACTCGATGAGGTTGTATGGTAGCGAGCTGACCCCCCACAGTTTGTGGTCTTCCTGCGTGTTGATATTCTTCTTCATGCCTTTGTATAATGGGTGGATGAAGCTGGCTGCAATATCAGCCAAGGAGTCGTACTCTTTTCCGGTGTATGGAACTCTCCAATTGTGTTGAATGTCGATGTACTTGTTGGGGATGATCTCCAAACCAGACATCTCCTGCTTCTCTTTGTCGCTTACAATGCTGAAACCAGCAAATGTGAACAACTTCTCATGCTTCAGCATCTTGTTGAGGCACTTGGGCCTGCAAGGGGAGATACATTTTGAGATTAGCATCACTTTGATGTTTGAATTCTTCATTTTTGTTTTGTTTTACAAGCAACGAATCCATGAAGTAGATGCTTATATAGTATAATTAATGGAGGAATGTACTTCAGAAACTAGTAAACAAAGTTCTGAAATTAAATTCAAGTACACCATGTTATTTTTCTTTATGGATTATAAATAGTTTGAGTCAATGATCTATGTTCTGCTTTAGTACTAGTTTAGTTTACTTTTGTTGAATAGGACAACACATACCAGTGCTTCACCAAGTTCTTACTTTATTTTTTGCTGCTAAAAATTGCATCAGACCAGGTTCAGAAACTACTTGTGTACATAAAGTTTAGAAACAGTTTTTAATACATCAACTCTATAAACTACACTAGTGCATCAAGATCAGGATCTATGCTAGTACATCAAGTTCAGAAATTAATTTGTTGAAACAATTTTCAGATGCTAATCCAGTGCATCAGTTTCATATGCTAATCTGGTGAAACAATCCACTTCACAATTTTAGAAATGCATGTAAATTGAGAAACATGTACTCATGCATCCACTTCACAACTATAGTAGTTCATCTAGTTGGGAAACAAGTTTAATGAAATTTTAGGGAGTAGTACTAGTAGAATAGATGAATGAGTAGTAGTATGGTTACCATTTTGTGGTTGTTGCGGTGTGGTACACCAGGCAGAGTTCCTCCACGCACAACTGCAGGACTGCTGCCATTTGGGAGGGTCGACTTCCCTGGTGTAGTGCACACCAACATCGACAAACCTAGGATCCAAGCCGCCAGCCTTTCTCCAGAGCCTGTAGATCATCTCGTCGGCCTTGTATGGTTCGCTAGTGCAGACCATCTCCAGCATCTCCTTGTTGTGGAGCTCAACCCCTGTGAGGGTTTTGGTGTACTCGCGCTTCTCGCCGGGGACGTGAACATCGACGAGGTTGCTGCTCTGGTCGGACGTCTCACCATGATGACGCTTGGTGGACTGTTCCTCCGCCATTGCCCTTCTCCGGTGACTGTGGGCTTGGAAGAGAGAAGTTTCGGTTTGTTTGTAGTGGATATGGAAGCAGCAATGGTGGTTTTGGAGATGTGGCAGCGATGGAGTTGATTTTGGGGCTTTCTGAGGGCGTGGGGGAGGCAGTTCTTCCCGATTGTGGGGGTAGTGGTCGTGGGATCGCCGTTTGCAGTCCCTTGTGGCAACCGCCCAGTTGGTGGTGCAGGTGGTGGCCTAGAATACCAACACGGTCCAAGCCAATTTCTTTGCCAGGTTATTAATATGGTCGCACTGAGTAGTCTTGTCAAGCTGTACTTATCAGTTCCTTATCCCACTTGGTCATCTCAGGGTCGATGATGATGGCATTTTTACTGTCTCATGATCCGTCTTGTCAAGTTGTACTTATCAGCTGCTTATCCCACTTGCACGTGTCAGGGTTGGTGATGATGGAGGTTTGTACTCCTCTACTGTGGGTATTTGGACTGGTGATTGAAGTGTAGTTGAACTAACCAAATACCAGTTAGACTATGTGTGTCATGCTAATCTTTTTTAAAACAATTTTTGTTTTTTTGAAAGGATTGTTTATATCAACATAATCTTCGAAAGTATTTTTACAGATAAATTAGTTCTTCATCAGTACAGGTATATTATGCTTGCACTTTCATTTTTTCCGTTTTCTTGAGGTAATTATTTTTATGTACTGATGGACTTTCTGAACTAGGACTGGCAGAACTAGACACAGCTTGTTTTGACATAGCCTGTTTTTGAAACGATGTTTTTTGAGGTGTTAACGGGTGTGTTTGGTTACTCTGCCTTGTACTGAATAGTGAGAATTATCAGTACAGATGTACTATAAGAGTTTAAATTTTCCTTAACATATTTTTGCTGAGTTGCTGGTCGACAGTAGTGTTGACGTTTACATAAATCCAGATAAGTTTTTTCAAATATATTTGTGACTGCATTCAAAAGGATTATCAAATGGTTTACATAATAATCTCACTTGTCTAGCGGGCACAAATCACAAATTATATCTTAACTATAATACTGATCGAGAAATTGATGATAAAGCTAAATAAGTTTTGGTAACGACAATGTTTCTGATATGATTCCTCATTGTGTACCGAGGCAACCGAGAGTACAAGCTTATTTTTCAGTTGACGCAGCAGCATAGCCACTATGGATTCTTTAGTCTTGAGCTCCTCCTAACTGGCCCCGAATGTTGTCCCTTCCCGGCGCCCTTTCCTGGTTGAGCCTTGGCAGCTTCATCATCAGTTTCAGTTTCCTCGTCCCCAATAGTGTCATCTTCATTGTCTTCATCTGATCGGTCATCATTCTCATCAAACTCTTCTTCTTCATCCTCTTCTTTTGATTTTTTGGAACTCTGGACCTTGCTCTGTTTCTGTTCAGCGCCACAGATCTCCTTGCCCACTTTGCATGTGCGGGCATTATGTCCGTCAGTTACCCCACACTTGCAGCAAGTGTAGCTATTACGTGTGTCATCTCCATTGGTAGATACCTGGGCGGCTCCAATTTGCTTCTGCAGCTTTTGCTTGTTGACAATGACATATGTGCGAAGGCATGTGCTGTAATTATGATTGGTCATGACGTTGCAGAATCCGCATGCCCTTATCCCGAGAGGTTTTCCATCCGGGCCAAATTCCACGCGTCTTATGGGGCATGGCGGCTTTTTGGCTCCTACTTTTGCTGCTTACGTCTTACTCTTCCTCCCCCTTGTGTTTGAGAATATGGGTGGTTCAATTACCCTTTCCTGCTGCTGGTGGTAGGATCTCCTGTTGTCATGTCGTTCGCCTACAGCACCACCAAGCTCATGATCTTGCATGTGATCATGTTGGTGATCTTGAGTGTGCGCATGGGCAAGCTCTGGTTGCTGTTCCTACTCTTCCTCATTGTCAAATGGGTCAATAGCTCCCACATGGTTCATCTCGAATAAGATTGTAGAAATATCCTGCTCAATGGCTTCATTGCCCGCGACACCTCCATCTTCAGCATAATGCATGGCATCGAGTTCTTGTTCAAGTTTGTCCATGACGACCCGTGACCTCGCCATTTGCTCTTGGCTTCTCAAGCTTTTTCTGTCCACCCTCATGTTCAGCTGCAGAAGTGCGCTTTCAATGCAGTATTGGGAGGCCTTGTTAGACGCTACTGTCCTCAAGTCATTTCTGTTGAATGTTGGCTGGATGTTCGGGCGTTTGGTGTATCTCCTTAGGATATATTTCTCTGGAATGCCGACAGCCTTAATTGTCTGCATCATGCACAGGACATGCACGCAGAAAATACTTGTATTTTTTGTAAGAGGTGCATGTTTTTTGTCATTTCATTCGAACAAAAACTTTGCAAAAATAAGTAGTATAGTATGTAACATCTTTTTTAGTCCTCACCTGTGTGGTCCCATAGCTCGCACTTGCAGTCATATATTTCTCCCACGGGGTCTACAACCACCTGGAAAGCGTGATGAGACCACGTAGAAAGTTTTTGTGGGTTGTTGTAGCGCACGAGGTACTTTGTGGGCTCTTCCGTCTTTGTCACCGTGAAGAGTGTGGCTCAGTTTTAGCCTTTTTCTGATCTCGCTGTACACAACTCATGAGTAAAGCTTTGCCATTTGGGTGTCAAACCCATAGAAGTTCAACGTGTTTTGTTCCTTCTACCCAAGCAAGAGTGATGACCAAATTATTAGTTTTCTCACAGCAAAAACTTGTCTAACTAATAAAATTTTACTTTAGTAAGCATGTTATTTTGTCTCACGACAGGTGATAGAGCTATAACTGGTTACCCATTGTCTTCTCGTTCTCTGTCTGCCTCCTGGTTTTGACGCAAGAGTTTACCTGGCTGAAAAACCGGTGGAGGTTTTGTCTCTCACTCACGAAGTTCTTCTTGAGCACATAGTTCATGCTCTCACTTCGTTGTGTGGATGTCATTTTGGCACGGAAAATTTCTTTGAAGTAAGATGATATCCATCTCTCACGCTCGTTCCACATGGCCACCATCATTGCATCATCATGGAGGTTGTACTTATCCATGAGTCCTTTCTAGGCAGCCTCAAACTCAGTTGGCATGAGGGGCCAGTTGAGGATTGATGTGAATTCATACTTAAAGTCTTTGTGGAGGTTGTACAGGTATGTGAGGTGTTCCATGTACTTCTTCATAATGTGCCAGCGACACAGCTTGTGTACTATGTTCCTGAAAGCATCTGGGATCACCAAAGCCATTGTTGGGCACTGGTCTGGTAATGAGAAAAGAGACGTGGAGTGGTCGGCAGATGGTAGTGCATATATACAAATAGAACTGACACAACATTTTTACTATGTTATTTTCCTTTGGGGGGGGGGTTGGGGGTTGTTTTTGGCGGTTGTACCTGTGAGGATGCATGTAGGAGCCTTCCCTCTCATGCAGCTTAAAAAAATGTTTGGAGCAGCCATCTGCATGAATCTGCATCCTCACCTCTTATCAGGGCGGAAACAAAGAATGTAGTCTATAAGTGGTTGTTAGTACCCACAAACACCCCAGGTGGCATATGGTACTTGTTGGTCTTATATGTGGTGTCATGCAGTGACCAAAGTCTTGATATGCCCCTCGGCAGCTTGCGTTCACCTAGAATATGTTCTGAACTCTGTCGGACTCATCAAGTTGTATGTCGCAGAAGAATTCCCTATTTATAGCTTTCATCTCCCTAAAGAAGTTGAAAGTCTTTAGGACATCGTCCACATCATCCATCCTTGAATTCTTTGCTTTGCGGTATATTAAAAGTGAACAGTCATTCAAAAATGCATGTTGAACTGGCGTCAGGTCATGTGTTGTGTAATATGTTTGTACTGACGGAGGAAAAAAGACGGAGGGGGTTTATGGGAGGAGAACAAGTTTGTACTTACATGTTAATTAGGTCTTTGGCATTCATTTCAAGGAAGTAGCTACCGGGGTCATCACCGCCCAATATGCTCATGATTTGCGCGTGTTCAATGCCTTTGAACTACAGGTACTTGACGTACTCCAAGATTGTTTTGTCAAAGTTTTTGTGGGAGTGCAAGAAGACAAGCATTTGGGGGAGAGCTATAGCCTGTGCTTGTGTTCCTAGACTATCTCTTTTACGACAAGTGTTCCATCCTTTTCCCTCTTCAGCCTCATTTTAGCCCCACAGTTAGTCCTGGCTATCGTCTTGTTCCGCTGTCTATTTTCTTCTGACACCTTTGATTCATAGGCTCCATAGCACGTGCAATAAAGGTAGACTCTGGTGTGAACCTTGGAGCATTCCCTGACGGCAAAACCCGCGTGCTTTGTATAGATGTTGTAGAAGTCCTTTGCTTCTTTGAAAGATTCAAAGCGCATCTCTAGCCTTGGCATAACATAAGCTTCAATGCTAGGTGGTTGCATGCAACAATGAGCAAACAAAAACGCAGTTATGAAAATGTTAGATGGGGTGGTCATAGTACTAGGGTACGGACTGTGCTTGTATGTTTTTTTTCTGAATGGATACTTACATGTGTATAGATCTATGCTGCCTCCGGTGTTTGCTGTTCACCCTGGTGTATGGGCGCAGGTGGTGTCACCCTTGGCACATGTAGCAATGCATCTCTTGGAGGGAGCAATGTTGATGAAGCTCTCCGTCTCTCATTGTAAGACCGTCTTCCCTCAGATTCGTTGTGAGGTTGCTCCTGTCTATATGGCTCATATCTTCTACTTTGCACCCTGCTAGAGTGGCCAACATTTCTGTCTCTTTGGCCTGGTCTTACCGTCGCAACCGCTTTTGCAGCACAGATGATTGATGTTGACGGAGCGACTGGTGGAAGCTTGTGTGTCCTTGCCTTTCTGCATGCGCTAGGGAAGGAAAACATTTGTTGTTGGGGAAATTGTTGACCTTGTTGCAACCCAGCTGTGGCAAATCTTGTATTCCTGGATATTGGTGTTTTCTGCATAGAAGAACATGTCCGTGCTTCTGATGATTCTGGTGTAGCTTGAAATCTTCCTGTATTGTTGAAGTATCCAGGTGCTCTTTCTGGTGTTACCCAACCAGGCGGTGCCGCATATCTGCTTGGCTCATCAAACCCTCACTACTGGAATTAGCTTATTTGCCGTCTGCCAACTCTTTGCCGTCCGCTGGCTGACGGCAAAGAAGGTCTTTGCCGTTAGCCACACGAAAACGGATGGCAAAGATGTGGTTGATGGCAAACAAGGTCTTTGCCATCAGCTAATTCTTTGTTGCCCGCTGGTTGACGGCAAAGAATCTTTGCCGTCCGCTAGTAGACGTCAAAGAGGTGGGTGGGTACAGTTATTGTTTAACCAACTCAAGCCCACTGGCCCCACCTCTTTGCCGGCAGTTGGCTGACGGCAAAGAGGCAGGTACGTTAATGGCCGTCCTGCCCCCGTCCTCTGTCTCTTTAGTTTTAGTTTTAGTTTTCGTTTATTTTAGTTTAGTTTTTTTAGATTAGTTTTAGT
Source organism: Triticum urartu (assembly GCF_003073215.2). NCBI lineage: Eukaryota > Viridiplantae > Streptophyta > Magnoliopsida > Poales > Poaceae > Triticum > Triticum urartu. The sequence continues at coordinate 359,326,889 of NC_053028.1, forward strand.
TTAGAAGAAGTAGAAGGAGGAGGAGGGAGAAGAAGAAAGAAGAAAAGAAGAAGAAGAGGAAGAAGAAGAAGAAGAAGAAGAAGAAGAGGAGGAGGAGGAGCAGAAAGAAGGAAGAAGAAGAAGAAGAAAGAGGAGAGGAGGAGGAGAAGAAGAAGAAGAAGAAGAAAGAGGAGAGGAGAGGAGGAGAAGAATAAGAAGAGAAGAAGAAAAGGAAAAAAGAGACCCCGACCCAACCCCCGACACCCTAACACCACACCCCGACCCCGACCCTGACACCCTGACACCCCTACCCTGACACGACACCCCGACCCCGACACCCCGACACCCTGACACCACACCCCGACCCCGACCACCGACCATTGACACCCCCACACCTGACACCCCGACCACCGACACCCTGACCCAACACCCCGAACCCGACCCCCTACACCCTGACACCACACCCCGACACCCTGACAGCACACCCCGACCCCGACACCCTGACACCCCGATCGACCCCGGACATGATGATGATACAAAAACATCATATATATTTGTGTTGATCGGGTGTATTTTTATTATGTTCATGATTATGATACACTTAAATTATATAAATATTATTATGTTCATGTCAGGTATCAAATTTTTTTATGTTGTACTAATTTCGTTTACTTTTTGTCATTGTAGGTGTTGATAGGATGGTGGGCAAGGGTCCAGAGCACCCCGATCCTCCTGTGAGCGCTACTGGGAGGGGTGGTTCCATTATTCCAGCCCAGCCCCTCTGGAGAGCGCTACTAGACAGTATGCAGACAACTGCGGCAGGCGCTTCTCCTTCGGCTGGGAGAGGTCGGGGGAGGACGAAGAAGGCTGGTAGAGGTGGATGTGGCAGCGGGAGAGGTAGGAAGGCTGTTACGCCTTCCTCGCCGCCACCTTCAGCTGATTCACCCGACCATAGGACTGCTCTGTCTGATGTGGACTCGTCTCAGACTCCGGTCCATGAGCCTCCTGTCGCTGATCCTTCACCCCACCAGACTCGGGTCGTCGATCCTTGGCCCCACATGAGTTCGGTCCCAGAGTCTTCATCCCAGAAGACTCCGGTCATGGGGTCTTCATCCCAGAAGACTCCGATCCCGCAGTCTTCTTCCCATGAGACTTCGGAGGCTAGTGGCCCGGAGGATGGTAGCGAGGACACCTTTTCAGATGATAGCTACATCGACGACGAGTTGGTTGAGAAGGGCAAGAAGGTCTACAAGCATGGCTGTACAAAGCTCCCGCCCGTGCCGAGGACCCCCGGCTAGAGGTGGTTGATTGCGCCTAAAGTGTTGCAGTAAGTGCATTTACTATTTTTAACCTTTTGCCTTCATGTTCCTTCAAATTAATATCTAATGCGTTGGCCTTGTCATACTGCAGGGGCTGGGTACACCCCTGTGGTGTCCGCAGGCCCAACCAGGTCCTTGGCGTGCTTTGCCGGCATCACTTCCCTAGGTGGGTCACGTTGCCCGGTGAGGGTCAGGTTCCACAGCTAGCACTGACCTGGGAGCTATACTCGGTTGCCCCGACCCTGCCGGAGGAGAGGGTCGATGGTGTCTTGTGCGAGACGGTGGCCAACATTGTGTTCCGCCAGTTTTGGGTAATTTCTCATTTATAGAATTAAAAATCAACAATACCTACTGATTGTACTAATCAATGTTGTCTTGTTTGATTGCAGACCTTCTACAGGGTTTCAGAGGGAGAGGAGGAGGCCGCATGTATGGTTGTTGAAACCGAGTGCAAGCGCCTACTTCAGAACTTAAGGCACGTGGCTCGGGTGCAGGCCGTTCGAGACTACTATGCCTCGAAGGGTATTAGGAGGGGCAAGAAGAAGTGTCATGGCAAGTTTCTGAGTAAGGAGAAGTACATGCAGGTAATTACCTATTCTTAAGGCCTTGAACTTAGTTTTCTTGATTTGATTCGTAGGCGTAGCGCTGAAATTTCTCTTGGCTCACTTAGGTTCCCCCAAGATGGTGTGTGGATAAGATGGAGTGTTGGGAGGCGTTGGTGGATGCGTGGTGCTCTCCCAATGGAAAGTCGAACACCAAAGGGCCAAGGATAAGCGCGACCAAATGGAAGGTGTGCCACACCATCAAGGGAGCTCCAACCTGTTTGAGTACGGGGATAACTGGGTATGTGGTTTGCTACATGATTCATGCAATTTTATTCTTCATGCTAGCATTTATCCCTTCCAAAATGACTTAATTAATATGCTTAGTTAGTTAAAAAATGGCATAACTACCTTGGATAGTTCATTTATTACATATTTAGCTCTAAAATGACATAATAACCTTAGATAGCTCTATAAAATGACTTAGTATGCTTTCGTTAGTTAAAAATGGCATAACTACCTTCAATAGCTCAATAACGACCTAAACTAATCTTAGCTAGTTCATTCATGACATATTTTGGTCTAAAATGACATAATAACCTTAGATAGCCCTATAAAATGACTTAATATGCTTTAGTTAGTTAAAAATGGCATAACTAATATTTTGTTCCTCTCTCTCAAGCGCACCACCACAAGAAGCCTGTGCCAAGTCTGTTCGATCTCTATGGCATGGCCCATATGGCCCCGTACAAGAAGGCCAAGCCATTCACGGAGTCTGACCTAGATCATCCAGAGAGGTTCACAAACATCTCCTCCCACCACAAGCTTGTGAAGTATAGAGACGAGGGGAAGGCGAGGAAAGGGGAGGACTTTAACCTGAGCTAGGATCCTTTTGATACAGAGCTGGTGATGATATCTGGTGGCGGGAGGCCCCATGGCTCTCAAGCTATTGGTGATGGACTGATACGTTGTCATATGACTCTCCCGCAGATCAAGAAGCGCCTGATTAGCTCTGATCCTGAGATAACGCCTCGTGCACGGCCCGTGGAGCTCACCATGGCGGTTAGTTATACGCACTCTCTCAGCTTTCGTCCATTACATTGTGTGTGCGTCCCTCAATGATTACAATGCTAACAAGGAGTGGTGTGTTGCAGGCAGTGGTTGAGAAAGAGAGATTGAAGACCCAGGCACTTTTGGAGGAGGCAAAAAGGGAGGCGGCGGAGAGGGAGAGGGAGATGGAGGAGAGGACGGCTAAGATGTTGGAGGAGGAGAGGAACCGGAACGACAGCGCTAACCGGGCCCTATACGAGCTCATCATGGTACGTTTCTCCTGCATATAAGCCCAATCATGCATGTAATGTTCGCATTACTATCTAATATGACTGACTCATGAGAACCAAATGTGCAGACCATGTGCGAGAAAAACGGTCAGGCCCGTCCGCCGATGCCCCAGATTGCTCCGGCGACCATGGTAGTTTGATTTGAATGGTCGTTAGTTACTACTATTCACATTTCACTTTGCGAACTTGCTAACGAGACATTATTGGAAATGATCTTTGGTGCAGCATGGCTCCCGACAAGCATCAACCACTCCTTCTGCCAATGCCGGAACCCCGACGGGTCCTTCACCTCCGTCTGCCACTGGCGCAGCCTCGACCATTCCTACACCTTCGTGATAACGGTATTTTTCTTCTTATTTAGCCTGTTTAGTTCATTTTTGACATAATTGATCCTATATAGTCCACAAATGACATAATAAGATGAAGAAAAACAAGGAAGAGGAAGGAAAGAAGGAATAGGAAGTAAAGAAGAAGAAGAAGAAGAAGAAAAGAAGAATACTAGAAGAAGAAGAAGAAGAGTTAGCTCTAAGTTATATCAAAAATGGAATAATGTGCTTAGTTAGGTCAAAAATGGCATAATTAGCTAGGTAAGCTAAAAAATGGCATTTTTCTTCTTATTTAGCCTATTTAGTCCATTTATGACATAATTTAGCCTATTTAGTCCAAAAATGACATAATAAGATGAAGAAAATCCAGGAAGAGGGAGAAAAGAAGGAATAGGAAGAAAAGAAGAAGATCTTCTTCTTCTTCTAGTCTTCTTCTAGTTTTCTTCTTCTTCTTCTTCTCTAAAATGAAGTTAGCTCTAAGTTATATAAAAAATGGCATAATATGCTTAGTTCACTCAAAAATGGCATAATCAGCTAGGTTAGCTCCATTTTACGTAAGTATGCTTACTTCTTCTTCTTCTTCTTCTTCATTTTCTTCTTCTTCTTCTGATTCTAGTCCTCTTCTTCTAACTTTCTTGTTTCCCATTTTGCAGATTTAATTTACTATATCGAAGCTTGAATGGATGGAGTGCTTGTTTCTCTGTTATTTTTTTCCTTTGTATCTATAACAAATGTGGAACTTGTTATATGGATGCATGGAACAATGTGTTGGATGAACATTGAGATGTTACTGTAATATGTATGGATGGAACTCTGTTTCTTATGTATATATGTATGTTGTCATGGATGGAGCTATGTGTTGGATACATCATATGTCTGCTGTGCATGTGAAAAAAATATGTATATCGGTGTGTGAATTCCTGTGAAATTAAATGGATTCAAATAAAAACAAGGGATATATAGCCTCTTTGTCGTCTGCTAGCAGACGGCAAAGAGGACACGTGGCAGCTACCTGTAGAAACTGGGAACACTACTGCCTATTTGGTCACTTTGTCGTCTGCCAGCAGACGGCAATGATTCAGATCACTTTGCCGTCCATTGGAAGACGGCATAGCTGGCCACTTGGCAGCTTCCCAGTGCTGCCTAGCTGAGCTCTTTGCCGTCTGTCAGCGGACGACAAACATCTTTGAATCTTTGTCGTCCGCTGGCGGACGACAAAGAGCGTCGTTAACCCCCTAACGACTCTCACCCCACCCAATTGCCATCCGTTATCTTTTCCGTCTGTTGGCCTCGGATGGCGGACGGCACAATCCTTTGCTGGCACGTGTTTAGACGAACAGTTTGCCGTCTGCTGGCGGACGGCAAAGATGTTTGCCGTCCGTGATCCATGCCTTTGCTGTCTGCCATGGCGGACGGCAAAGAAGCTAATTCCAGTAGTGCCTCGCTGCGTGTGCCACCTTGCATGTTTTTGCAATGACGTTCAATAGTTTTGGGATTAATATTTTCTACATTTTCTCGTATACATGCTATGGGTAACATGTCATGCACTGAAGGCAATGTACAAGTTGAACTTGCATCGCTGGGCGTTATTAAACTTTGTTCTCTATTTTGTATCTGATTTAGTTTCAGTCGAACTGATGAATGTACATGTTCAACACTGATGTACTAATTTTTAGCATTGCCTGTAAACTGAACATTGAACTTCATCTGTTATGGAAAGTTTTTTCTATCTTTTTCCCTATAACTGATGCATAAACATTTGGTGCGCTGCTTGTAAATTGAACATTGAACTTCAGAGAAGTATGCATATGCATATATATATATATAACTGATGCATGTCTTCTCTTTTTTTCATCTAGAACTTATGCAACTACACTAGAAGTACTCCTAGTTTATGTATCACTGAAGTTATGCTCGTTCGAACTGATGCAATTACACGACATGTACTATTATAAATAACAACATACAACTTGTAGTGGTAGTTGAACCTTCTATAAAGCCTAGTAGCTACTTGGGCTGATGCATAAGTTTATGTTTTTTGACTTGAACTGAAGCTAGCATATTAGAGGTACTGATAGTAACCTCGACATCCAAATTATGCAGCAAGTGGCAGGGGTGTAATGAACTGATGCAAGCATTTGCAATGTACTATCAGCTTCTGGATCATAGGAACATGTGTCACTAATGCAGCACACATGTAGTACTGATGAATCTAATAGTGTAACATGTAGGCAGAACATAGTGTGTGCATTTTTTAAATTGAATCTTCTACATAGAAGGACTGATGAACTGATGAAACTGACACAGACGTGGTTTTTTTCTTCAGGCAAACCCAGACATGAAAACATTTTTTGTACTGATTCAATTTTTTTAGGGAAAATTAGTGTGGGAAGCACACATCACCTCCAATGGCATGTTCTTGGATCTGACTTCTTCTTCTTCATCTCGTGGGCGGCGTACTGGCATGTCCTTCGAAGGCGGCGCCATTGATGCGGGCAAGGAGCCCTATATATATCCCCCTCTCTCTCCCTCTCTCCTACTCTCTCGCCCACATATATACAATCTTTCCCGTCCTCTGCTCCTTTCGCGAAAGATTGGCCGGTTAGGGTTCCTACCCTACATCAATTAACCCCCTCCCGATGAGAGGATCGATGGTGATGATTTCCCTCTCCCGGAGGGATGTTTCCCCGGCAGAACAGCTCTGCCAGAGCCCTAGATTGGTTCCGCCTCGAGGCGGTGGCGCTTCGTCCTGAAAGCTTCCTTATGATTTTTTCGAGGGCAAAAGACACCTTATACTAGAAGATGGGCATCGATGTGCTTCCAGGTGGCCCACGAGGCAGGGGGCGCACCCTCCACCCTTGTGGACAATGGGTGGCCCCCCTCTGGCGCTTTCTTTGCCCAATATTTTTTATATATTCCAAAACTGACTTTCGTGGAGTTTCAAAACTTTTGGAATTGTGTAAAATAGGTCTAATATTTGCTCCTTTTCCAGCCCAGAATTCCAGCTGCCGGCATTCTCCCTCTTCATGTAAACCTTGTAAAATAAGAGAGAAAAGGCATAAGTATTGTGACATAATGTGTAATAACATGCAATAAATATCGATATAAAAGCATGATGAAAAATGGACGTATTAACTCCCCCAAGCTTAGACCTCGCTTGTCCTCAAGCGGAAGCCGATATCGAAAAATATGTCCACGTGTTTAGAGATAGAGGCGTCGATAAAATAAAATACGGACATGAGGGCATCATGATCATTCTTAGAATAGCAACATATATATATATATAGTCATATGATTTCTTACGCTAAAGTAACAATCTATTCACAATGTCACGTATGAATTAGAAACTTCATTGAAAAACTAGCAAACTATAATATCATTTGTTGAAGCAATTGCAATTTATCATAACATCGGAAATAGTCAATATAAGTGCTTTTCAGCAAGTCCACATACTCAACTATCATTTAGTCTTTCACAATTGCTAACACTCACGCAATACTTATGGGTACGAAGTTTTAATCGGACACAGAGAAAGATAGGGGCTTATAGTTTTTCCTCCCAACCTTTTACCTCAAGGGTAATGTCAACAATAATAGTTTATGATAACCTACATCTGAGTGAATATATATATATATATCCAGGTCTCTCCAACATATAGTGCTTGCCAAAGTATAAAGTGTAAAAAGGAAAGGTGAAGATCACCATGACTTTTGCATAAGGTATAATACAAAAATACAAGATAGGCCCTTCGCAGAGGGAAGCAGAGGTTTTCATGTTCTTTTATGGTTGGATGCACAAAATCTTAATGCAAAAGAACGTCACTTTATATTTCCACTTGTGATAGGGACCTTTATTATGCAGTACGTCTCTTTTATTTCTTCCATATCACAAGCTCGTATGAAGCTTATTTTCTCCACACTAATAGATCATACATATTTAAAGAACAATTTTTATTGCTTGCAACAATGATTACTTACTTGAAGGATCATATTCAATCCATAGGTAGATATGGTGGACTCTCATGGCAAAACTGGGCTTAAGGATATTTGGAAACACAAGTAGTATCTCTACTTGGTGCAAATAATTTTGCTAACATGAGGGGGAAAGGCAAGCTCAACATGTTGGATGATCCATGACAATATAATTTATTTCGGATATAAGAAAACATAACCCATTATGTTGTCTTACTTGTCCAACATCAACTTTTTATCCTATCATATTTTAATGAGTGCTCACAATCATAAAAGATGTCCAAGATAGTATATTTATATGTGAAAACCTCTCTTTATTTATTGCTTCCTATTAATTGCAACGATGACCAAAACTATGTTTGTCAGCTCCCAACAAGTTTTATTCATCATAATCTTTATATGTGAAGTCATCACTCTCCATAAGATCAATATGATCTCTTTATTTCTTTTTATTCTTTCTTTTTACTTTTATTCCCACAAGATCATAGCAAGATAACCAAGCCCTCGACGCAAGACTAATCTTTATTATATGTAGCTCACGGACTTGATTACATAGATAAGGATCAACAAAAAAACTCAAACATAGATCATACTAAACTTTATTCTACTAGATCAAGATATAACCAAAAGGATCTAACTAAGAAAAATGGTAAAGATAGAAGTGTGATGGTGATACGATACCGGGGCACCTCCCACAAGCTTGGCAGTTGCCAAGGGGAGTGCCCATACCCACGTGTCTATGTCTCTTTCTTCGGAGGTGGTGATGCGATATTCTTGACGATGATGCCCCTCAGGATATGATTCTCTTCCTCGAGCTTGTTGACTTGCTTCTTCAGATCCATTATTTCCCTACGGAGCTTACCCGTGACGGCTAAAGCTCCTTTCACCCATGGATGTTGCATAGCTGCGCGAGAACAAGTAACACTCTTTTTCATATTTTCATAAGAAAGAAATCTAGCATTGGGAGGGATGACCGAGTTTGGAATTGCTGAGCTCTGAAGTTCCTCCATCGTGAATCTGGCTCGGAGACGAGAGGTAACTTCTTGGTCCTACTTCATGGCATCTATTAGTTTGTCATTCATTATCCTTGCACAAAAGGACGTAGTGTAGGACACTAGATGGGTTCTCACACACTCCTCTTATCTCACTTTTGGTGGCTCATCGTGGAGGTGCTCGATTTGGGCTTGTGGCGCTCACTCTCATTTTGGTGGCTCTCTCTCTCACTATTATCTCCATGATGGGTGGCTTGCTTGTCGGCGACAACTTGGCTTGAGGACATGGGACGAAGTACGTACTCCTTGCCCTTCATCTTGAAGATGTAGTGGTTCGTTCGGCCATTGTGGATGACTCCTATATCAAATTGCCATGGGCGTCCAAGGACGAGGTGGCAAACGGTCATTGGAACGACGTCGCGCTCCAAAGTGTCTTCATAGGCACCAATTTTGAAGGAGACTTGTACTCGATGCTCGGCTTGGATAGTGCCAGAGTTGCTAAGCCATTGCACTTTGTATGGATGTGGGTGCTTCATGTTGGGAAATTGGAGCTTGGAGCAAAGTTATTCACTTGCGAGATTATGACAACTCCCTCCATTGATGATGACCTTGACGGATCTTCCATTGATGTCGGCCTTGGTGTGAAAGATATGGCATCTTTGGTCTTCTTCTTGGTGATGTTGGAGAGTCAAGACCTTGGAGACAACAAGAGCGGGACTTGAATCTTCATCGCAAAAGACTTGTTCCTCTTCATCGTTCACTTGCCGGTGCATGGCGACTTGCTTGACGGCGTCCATTTCTCCTTCACTCATTGAGTTGTAAGTGCCGTCGTCGTTGAGGATCATGGTCCGCTTGTTGGTGCACTCGTAGGACTTGTGGCCTCGGCCTCCGCAAGTAAAGCATTTGAAGGAACTCGTCTTGACGGTCTCATTGGTTGTAGTGGATGATGATGAAGCTCTTGGCTTGAAATTGCTTGTAGTAGGAGGATTACTTGGAGTTGACAAAGCTTTCTTGGAACTCGACCTGTCGACGTTGCTTGTAGAAGGCTTGGTAGACGGTGTTGGCGTCGTTGAAGCTTGGGTATTGGAGAAGCCGTATGACTTGGATGAGAACTTGGCATACTTGAAATCGTCTTCCACTTGACGTTTCACTTTTGTAGCTTGATGCACTAGCTCAATGAGGTTCGAGTATGGTTGGAAGTCGGCGATCTTCTTGATAGGATGGTTGAGTCCATTCAAGAAATGTTCCACTGTTTGCTCATAATCTTCCATGACGTTTGCTCTCATCATGTCAAGCTCCATCTCCTTGTAATATTCTTCAACGCTCTTCGTTCCTTGCTTGAGTAGTTGGAGTTTCTTGAAGAGGTCGCGGTTGTAGTAGGTAGGCACAAAGCGTGCTCTCATGACATCCTTCATTTGCACCCAAGTAGTGACGGGTGGTTCACCTCTTGCCTCGCAGCGCTTGATAACTTGTTCCCACCAAATGAGGACATAGTCTTGGAACTCAAGGGATGCCATTGCGATCTTCCTATCTTCTTCATAGTTGTGCAAACGGAAGATTTTGTCGACATTCAATGCCCATGAGAGGTACTCTTCGTGATCGTTGCTTCCGTTGAACTTGGGCATGGTGAACTTGAGCTTGCTGTAGTGTTGCTCTTCATTGTGTTGGGGTCGGGGATGATGACGCCCATGTTGTCGATGATTGTCAAGCTCGTGTTGCTCTTGGTGAGGAGGGTTGTCAACCTCATGTTGCTCTTGTCGTGGAGGATTTCCATTGTCTTCATGCTCTTGATGAACTTGATGTTCTTGGCGAGCTTTTGGAGGAGCTTGTCGAGCTCAAGGTGTAACTTGAGGAACTTGACGATGCACACGAGCTTGAAATCTTCGTTCGTGAGCTTCTTCGTGAAGTGCTTCTTCATGTTCACGAGCTTGTTGGCCTTGGTTGGCTACGGCTCGACTTGAATCTTGGAGGCCTTGTTGTGCCTCAAGTACTTGAGCTTCACGGAGTTGTTGTTCTTGGCGTTGTGCCTCGGCATCTTGTGCATCTTGGTGTAGACACGCGCGCTCTTGCTCTTCATGTTGGCGTTGTCATTGCCATTCTCGTGCTAGCGCAAAAGCCCCTTGGTTTTGACGTTGTCGGCGCTCTTGAGAGTCAGTGACTCGTAGAGGATTGAGGCTTGCTTGCCCATCATTGAGAGCGGCACGGCGAAGAGTGTTCGACGTCGGTGTACTTGAGACGGGGAGGGTGAATGTCAGGACCCCGATTCCAAGTCACATCGATCTAGCCGGTAACACCTCATATCACTTTGCGGCCTCACGCACGGTATTCCCACGGGTGTTGCCTTACCATGGCCCGGGACCGTTTGCGCCTTTTGGCTCACGTATATGATAGTGTCGCTAGCATCCATATGACAGAGAACCCAAGCCGACATGGCTAGTCGTGAACCCAAAGCGGCACTAACCTATGGGGACAGGCATACATGAATCATATCGAGCATCTCGGTCAGCAGCGTGTGAATCCGGGCTGTAGCGCTGGGCTAACAGGACTCCGGATGTCACCGCGTGACATTTCCCCGAAGGGAAAGACACAGGAACGAAGTGAAACACATGCCGGCCAGTCAAGTGACCTGAGCAGTAGTGCTGGGCTAGCAGGACTCCGGTGAACCGGGCTGTAGCGGACTACTATGGCTCATGGAAGCACTAGACTACATTTCCCCATAAGAGAGGCTGCCAAGGATAAACAACTAGATTGTCGGATCCCACACATACCAAGCATTTCAATCATACACACAATATGCTCGATATGTGTAAATACAACATGATATCACAACATAACTCTACAACTCAAGTATTTATTCCTTAGGCTCCAAGGAGCGAGATATTACAAACATGGGTCTCATGACCCAACAATCACAGCATACAAGTCAAAGCACATGCGGAAGCTTAACATGTCTGAGTACAGACATCTACAAATGAAAAGGCTGAGAAGCCTGACTATCTACCAGATCCTGCCGAGGGCACAAGATCGTAGCTGAGGTATCAAGCTAAACGTCGAAGTCCACGCGAAACTACTAGCGAGACTGAAGTCTCTCTGCAAAACATAAATTAAGCAAACATGAGTACAAATGTACCCAGCAAGACTTACATCAGAACTATCTACATATGCATCAGTATCAATAAAGGGGGTGGTGGAGTTTAACTGCAGCAAGCCAGCTTTGACTCAGTGGCTAACCTGAACTACGACTGCAAGCAACTCTTTTGAGGTGGCGCACACGAGTCCACATATTCACCAATCAATACACCACTATGGATCCTCTCCCGTCTCCCTACGAGAAGGCCACCCATAGCACTCACACTTATCTTGCGAGTTTTAGAGTATCCACTTTCACTCGTCTATGAACTATGCAAGGGGTCCAAGTTTCCATATCCGAGGGATCCAGCTATTCGAATAGATAATGATAACCCTGCAGGGGTGTACTTCTTCACACACGCTCCCACCACTTACCGTCGTTTACACGACATGTACTCGGCAACCTTCAAGCGGAAGCCCAACGAGGGTGTCGGCCACGGCCTACCTAAACACCTAAGTCTCTAGTCCAGGTTTATCGCCTATCCAGGTTCCATCCGCAGGGAGTCCAGCCAAGGTTTCCACATACGGCCCCGAACGATGTGAACAGGGTTCCCGAGACACCAAACGGGCGCCCGGTACACCGTGCCACGGTGTATCTACCGCAACATAGCCCACCCCTAGGGTTAGCGCTACGCATGGCCGCCAACACATAACCTACAAACACCAGAAACTAGTTGCAACTCCTGGACAGAGTACTAGGGTGATTAAGAAGCCGAGAGGGTCCATTGGTTTCGGGCCCAATGTGTGGTAGTAACTGTTTCATGGATCACAAACACAGAACTCAGTTCCTAAGGACGGTTTTAATGAGACAACCCACCATGTACTCCTACATGGCCTCTCACCGCTACCTTTACCAAATCGTGTTCACACACTTAGCTCACACACAGTAGGACATGTTCATCACTGTTCCAATTCATCCCCGATGAATCAGACCTGACTCAACTCTAAGCACCAGCAGGCATGACAAATAAGCATGAATGAGTAGGCACATCAGGGCTCAAACAACTCCTACTTAGGCTAGTGGGTTTCATCTATTTACTGTGGCAATGACAGGTCATGCAGAGGAAAGGGGTTCAACTACCGCGACATGTAACAGTTGAATCGTTGTTGTCCTAATGCAGTAAAAGAGAGCAGGAGCGAGAGAGTGGGATTGTATCGGAATGAACAAGGGTGTTTTGCTTGCCTGGCACTTCTGAAGATATTATAGCTCTTCATCGGTGTCATCGAACCCATCGTCGAAACCACGTCTATCGAGAGGGGACAAATACCGGCAACAGGAGAAAGAAACACAATCAATGCAATGCACAATATGATGCATGCTCATGACATGTCAATATGCTATGGTTTGAGCTAATGCAACTAGCAACATGTTAAATGGGGTTGGTTTGAACTCTAGGTTCAAATTCAAACTCCACATGTGAGAGTTTAAATTCCATTTATATGAATTGGCCTAATCAGCAGCCATAAGTTGTTCTAACATGCATGAAAATGTGATAAACAGATTCCTTGAATTTTTTTGATAATTTTTCATATATAATTTATTTCATTTGGAGTTACGGTTGAATTTCTATGATTTTTAGAAGTTTAAATTGTTTTCTGGAATTTCTTGTATTATTTTAAATCCAGAAATTCCTTTACTGCGTCAGCACTATGTCATTATGACATCAGCAGGTCAACAGGGCCGGTTAGAGTCAAACCTGACACATGGGACCCACCGGTCAGTGTCATTAGACTAACTAATTTTTGTTAGTCCTAATTCTAGGGTAATTAGCAGGGCTGGCCCCACGCGTCAGTGACCCAGGGTGGTCAAACCCTGGTCAGACGGGGTCAAACCCCCAGGTCAACTCGCCGGAGTTGACTCGCGGCTCGTCGCCGGCGATGCTTGAGACGGCGGAGGGCTCGGGATTTTCCCACGGTCGACGGTTTGGTGAGCCGTTTGCGGCTACGGATTGCTGGCACACGCGCGCATCCATTCCAGCAAGCAGCGGTAGCTGGGATGGCCGGAGCTGACGCCGACGAGCTCGGCTGCGGCGGCCGGAGTACGGGGTAGCGCGGGCGCTGGGCCGCAGTGCTCAGGCGAGCCAACGGAGTGGCTAGGCAGCCTCCTGGAGGCGCCAGGAGCATGATGCGGTGCAAGGTCTCGGCTGGGTCGAGCTCAGGCCGTGGTGGCGACATCGCCGGCGGAGCTGAGCTCTCGGGCTTGATGGGAATGGCGGCTAGAGAGGGAAATAGATCACGGGAAGAGAGGGGTTCGGCGTATTGGCTCACAGCGAGTGCAGGGAGCGCGAGAGCGAGGTCGGGGACGCCCGGTAGCTCCCGAATTGACGGCGAGGATCCACGGCGACCGACGAGGGGAACGGCAGTGTTGGTGGTGTCCAGGGGCTTCAGGCACCATGTGGCTCGGTGAGGAGGAAGAGGGGAACGAGGGGGAGCTCTCGGATGCGCCGGGGGAGCAAGGGGGTGGCTGTGGCCGTGGTGGTTCTCGTCGGCGGCGGCTGCCGCGTTCGGTAGTGCGAGGGAGAGAGACAGGGGAGGGGATGAGCACGGGGGGGGGAGGAGTGAGAGGGCCTGGGGGTGCGTGGCCGTCTCCGTGGCGCTGGAAGAGAGCCTCAGGGGCGCGAGGCAGGCAGGGAGGAGGTGGCGGCCTCAGCGCGCGCCGTGCCCGCCTTCGCCTCTGCCTACTGGCAGAGGTTGAAGACGACTGGCACTGGCCAGCTAGGCTAGGCCAGCTGGAGGAGCTGGGCCACTACAGTAACAGGCCAGGTGGGCTTTGCCAGGTAGGTTCCTCTCTTTCTAATTCTGTTTCTGTTTTCTATTTATGTTATTTTGTTTTGATTTAGTTTATAACCCAAACCATTTTAATAAATCCTGAAAATAATTGTGGGCATTAAATGAATTATTACAGATGCCCTTAACTATTTTCAGAATTATTGGAGCATTTAAAAATATTAATAGTATTTAAAGGCCCCAATTCAAATACAATATGGGTTATTCAAAAATCCAGAATGGCCTAAAAGTATGTGCATCATTTTTGGCAGAGGTTTTCACCTTTATCAAAAATAATGAACTTTTCTAAAGGGCATTCTGGGTTCATTGAAAATATTTTTATTTTGATCCTAATTGCATTTCATTTAGTGCTAGGGCTTGTCATCCCCATTTCAAATTTTCTGAGTAAAGTAGACATGATGCAACACCATATGTTAGCACTAGGCATTACCAGAACTTGGGATGTGACAACTCACCCCCACTAAAACAAGAATCTCGTCCCGAGATTCAGGAAGTGGAGTAAGAAGACAGAGGGGTCACAAAACTATCACAGTCTTCTCGATCGAACTGTCCTTCTCGAAGATATCGATATATTGCATCACATTGCTCTTGACGTCTTTGTCTTCGAGATCTTCATCCAACACGATGAATAGGGAAGGAAACTCTACAGAAAACGATCTTCTCAAAGATCGAGCAACTTAAGATCAACTCATGGAGTGAGACATTGGAACATCTCTTGAGCTGAGACACTAAACACACATCGAGAGAGATGGAAGGTAATAGATGACAAGGGTTCAAATTGGTAGGCAACAATTCCACGCTGGAGTAGGGTGGTGCATGGTTTCAAAGTAGCAAGGAGATAATTGCCATGATTCCATAATGGGGCACCTTAGGGAAAAATGACTCGTAGAGCATTTCCCTTAAGTGGCAAAAAGAATTACTTTTGATACAAATATCATTGAAACTCTATATACCAGCCTGAGGTAATCACAATCGATTGTTGGAAGGGGTTCGAAAGAATGGCATACTCCGGCTAGGATGGATGATGTGGACTATCTTGTTGAAGACAACGCAATGGATGATTTTTGCTTATCATCGGAAATAGATGAGACACATGGTAAGTTCACTTTTGAAGATGATCCTGAACAACAACTACTGAGGTGTAAACTGGGAACAAAATGCAAATGTTGGGAATGATTCTAGTAACTGGGGAGAAGGTTCACCGGCAAAGGTGATTCCACCAATTGGATGGCTATCGAACAACTGAGAGAACGGAGGCACATTCCAGTTAACGACAACATCAGAACCTAGTGCCTGAGCGTGCTCTCAAGAACTTGAGCATTTCCATACTCATCAAGGTCTTACCAACATCCGTGCCGAGGATCCTGGCAACACATCTTACTACCATGATGAATAGTGATGGACAATGCGGGTGCAAAGGAAGATAACACTTTCTCAGATTTCACCTTAGCGAGGCCAAGGGATCAAAATCTGGATGATCGACCGAGAGGCATTTAGCGCTCCGCTTCTAATGCTCTCCTTGATGTGCTAGCCTAACCATTCTTTGAAATGGTTTGGTATCTAGAACATCAAGTAGCAGGTCGGACTTCGGAAACACAAAAATCCATATGGAACTACTATTGGAATAAATTCTACGAGATCCTTATGGGGAGGTGGCCAACTTACTCAATCAAGATACTACAATAATAGGTCTTCCGGCTGGGTGTGTTGGTCACGACATCCACTTTACCGGGTTACAGAGAGATCAATATTATAGCTCTTGGGAAAACGTCCCAACCATCACATCTGCCTGAGATTCAGATCTGGTTGGTGTCAGGATATTCCAGACTCATCGAGTCTGGAAAGAAAATGAAAGTTTGCAACACAAATCGATGAGATGACATTGCGAGATTCTCTGGAAATGGACTATGGTAGTAAGCTCCAAAACATGAGCTAGTTCTGCTAAACACATGTGAACATGTTGTCCCAGACAAGCATGATCACATAGTAGTCTTACAATGAAACACTGCCGAGTCCTAGTTGGGAACCATCATCAAGGATATCGAAGTCCTTGCGTAAGTCATATGATTAGCTCTTATGAAGAAACTTCTTTTCCCTGAACAAATCAGCCAGTGGCTTGGTGTGATAGGGAATACAAATGGAATGGAGGTAGCGAGCCTGTCAAACCATAGCATACTTCGCACATGCATGACTGACTTGGGATGGTACCAGAGGAAACAAAAACAACCTTTCTCGAACTCACGGCGGCAACTTGCATCGTTTGCACGTGAACTTAGAGGAGGTCACTACTTTCATCCAAACATATTCTACATGAACGGGGCATGAAGAAAATGCTTACACAAGTTTTCAACACTAGCTGGATGTTCAACACAAATCATGGAGGAGACAAAATGCTGCTGATGGGCTCAACAGCAACTCATCGGAATTTCCATATCTCTGGACTTCCACCATCATGTGAACATGGTGATAGCATTGGTCAGCCCAAAATATGTAATGGTGTATGCTCGAGGGATCAACCACGAGTAAGGCAACATTACGAACATCGTTGGTTCTGATTTGACTTGACGATAGCCCATACTCAAGTCAAAGTTTTGACAAGGCAATAGATCCAACAACTGATCACGAGGACCAATCGATGGAGATATCATATTTCTTCATCACACACACACACACAAAAAGATATCCCTTAACATGAACTAAGTCAGACAAGCTTTATCTTCCAACTCTCCAAGTTGTTGTTTAGCTCAACCAACTAGCTCAGGGATATCCAACACAGATTCTTGGAGAAGGGGTGATTTATAAGAAAACCCATTTAATCACGAACTCAACATACCGGTCAGGTGACAACCAGGTAATACTTCCGAGAAGATCTTCGAAAAATCACGAACCACCGATATGTTACTAAACTCGAGAACAATCTTGCTTTTCAGGGCAAGACGATATGATCAACTAAGCAAGGATAGACACAGTCCCAACTCTTGATCGAAGAGTGTACCAGGAAAATGGACTAGGTAGCACGATCAATCTTAGAATGATGATTCAATAACCAACACGCTAAGAATGAGAATATTGTCCATTAACTACTAAGCAACGGAGTTGCTAGGAGTATTGATTTCACACATCACGACTCACTTGCCGGCATTCCGGTTACAATAACACGGGAACCGAGGAATGAACAATGATGGCAAGAAGTATCACTGCATCAAGAATTCATAAGAGAAGGTGCAAATCTCATGACGCTCCTGACATAAAGTGGGTAATACTTCAGGGTAGAACAGAACCAAAAGCTGGGTTGCATTTTGATCTACGGAATACAACTGCTTTGACCCAATCTTAGAAATGGATGAGGTACTGGAGTTTGTTTCTCCTAGTCATTCCGGAATAGAATGGCTTAACGGACCACAAGAATAATAGGCATCGATGAGCACAAATGCACACATACACTTGACTATCAATTGATAGAAGATGGTCGGGATACAACTGAAGAGGAACAACTCGAGGAACATATAACTTTCTGAGTTGTGGATGCATAGATTAGTATGTCAAACCAAGTTCGACATGTTTCTTCCGGATAACCCATGCAGAGAGGTAGGACTGGCAGAGTCACAATTATGAATGGAGAATCCTCAAGAGTACTCTGATTGTGATCTTTTGGTTCAAATAACTACTGCCATATTGGCTCATGGTATTGGAAGAACGATATACCACAGACCTCGAGGACTATCGCAAGGGTTACTAATATCCTAAAGGAACTAGAAACACTATCAACAAGAGGTAAAGTAGAGTGAATCTCGGGTTCAAGAACCCATGAATAGAATACCTACCACTACATGGCATCACGGGATGCTTTTGAGAATAATGGCCAGAATCACACGCTGGGAATACAAAACATGGCTAGATCACTAGGTGACTCCCTAAAACACCTAGGGTCATAGTAATAGCTCCAACATATATGTCGAGGCAACAGAGTACCTCAACTCACCGATTAGTGTGATTAAACTGGCCCAAAAGGACATCGGGAACTGGGAGGAAGGATTTGCAAATGCAACAGACTATTTAGAAACCTGGGATGACTCGGACAGCATAACGGCTGTAAATGCTCAAAAATATTTGAGACATCCTGCAAAATGGTGGCATAACCACTCAACAACATCATATCAGGGTTCTGAGGCCATTTAACAACACACTGGAGTAGAAGAAATTGAACTGAGGCTTGAGACCAACAATCCTACGAATCTATGGATTAGTAACACATGATCCTGATAGAAAGATGAGAAGCCTAGTTCTTAATCCCCGTAGGAGAGAAGAGGGTGACTCAGATTAGAAGGCATAAGGTATAAGGAGCAAAAAGAGCCTTACGTTCCCTTCCACAATCAATTCCCGTATATAACTAAAGCATTTCTAGACTCAACTTCGACCGGTTTGGCTTGGTAATCCTACATGCAGTCAGGCTCTGATACCAACGCTGTCAGGACCCCGATTCCAAGTCACATCGATCTAGCTGGTAACACCTCATATCACTTTGCGGCCTCACGCACGGTATTCCCACGGGTGTCGCCTTACCATGGCCCGGGACCGCCTGCGCCTTTTGGCTCACGTATATGATAGCATCGCTAGCATCCATATGACAGAGAACCCGGGCCGACATGGCTAGTCGTGAACCCAAAGCGGCCCTAACCTATGGGGACAGGCATACATGAATCACATCGAGCATGTCGGTCAGCAGCGTGTGAATCCGGGATGTAGCGCTGGGCTAACAGGACTCCAGATGTCACCGCGTGACATTTCCCCAAAGGGACAGACACAGGAACGAAGTGAAACACATGCCGGCCAGTCAAGTGTCCTGAGCAGTAGTGCTGGGCTAGCAGGACTCCGGTGAACCGGGCTGTAGCGGACTACTATGGCTCATGGAAGCACTAGACTACATTTCCCCATAAGAGAGGCTGCCAAGGATAAACAACTAGATTGTCAGATCCCACACATACCAAGCATTTCAATCATACACACAATATGCTTGATATGTGTAAATACAACATGGCATCACAACATAACTCTACAACTCAAGTATTTATTCCTTAGGCTCCGAGGAGCGAGATATTACAAACATGGGTCTCATGACCCAACAATCACAGCATACAAGTCAAGGCACATGCGGAAGCTTAACATGTCTGAGTACAGACATCTACAAATGAAAAGGCTGAGAAGCCTGACTATCTACCAGATCCTGCCGAGGGCACAAGATCGTAGTTGAGGTATCAAGCTAAACGTCGAAGTCCACGCGAAACTACTAGCGAGACTGAAGTCTCTCTGCAAAACATAAATTAAGCAAACGTGAGTACAAATGTACCCAGCAAGACTTACATCAGAACTATCTACATATGCATCAGTATCAATAAAGGGGGTGGTGGAGTTTAACTGCAGCAAGCCAGCTTTGACTCAGTGGCTAACCTCAACTACGACTGCAAGCAACTCTTTTGAGGTGGCGCACACGAGTCCACATATTCACCAATCAATACACCACTATGGATCCTCTCCCGTCTCCCTACGAGAAGGCCACCCATAGCACTCACACTTATCTTGCGAGTTTTAGAGTATCCACTTTCACTCGTCTATGAAGTATGCAAGGGGTCCAAGTTTCCATATCCGAGGAATCCGGCTACTCGAATAGATAATGATAACCCTGCAGGGGTGTACTTATTCACACACGCTCCCACCACTTACCGTCGTTTACACGACATGTACTCGGCAACCTTCAAGCGGAAGCCCAACGAGGGTGTCGGCCATGGCCTACCTAAACACCTAAGTCTCTAGTCCAGGTTTATCGCCTATCCAGGTTCCATCCGCAGGGAGTCCGGCCGAGGTTTCCACATAGGGCCCCGAATGATGTGAACAGGGTTCCCGAGACACCAAACGGGCGCCCGGTACACCGTGCCACGGTGTATCTACCGCAACATAGCCCACCCCTAGGGTCAGCGCTACGCAGGGCCACCAACACATAACCTACAAACACCAGAAACTAGTTGCAACTCCTGGACAGAGTACTAGGGTGATTAAGAAGCCGAGAGGGTCCATTGGTTTCAGGCCCAATGTGTGGTAGTAACTGTTTCATGGATCACAAACATAGAACTCAATTCCTAAGGACGGTTTCAATGAGACAACCCACCATGTACTCCTACATGGCCTCTCACCACTACCTTTACCAAATCGTGTTCACACACTTAGCTCACACACAGTAGGACATGTTCATCACTATTCCAATTCATCCCCGATGAATCAGACCTGACTCAACTCTAAGCAATAGCAGGCATGACAAATAAGCATGAATGAGTAGGCACATCAGGGCTCAAACAACTCCTACTCATGCTAGTGGGTTTCATCTATTTACTGTGGCAATGACAGGTCATGCAGAGGAAAGGGGTTCAACTACCGCGACATGTAACAGTTGAATCGTTGTTGTTCTAATGCAGTAAAAGAGAGCAGGAGCGAGAGAGTGGGATTGTATCGGAATGAACAAGGGTGTTTTGCTTGCCTGGCACTTCTGAAGATATCATAGCTCTTCATCGGTGTCATCGAACCCATCATCGAAACCACGTCTATCAAGAGGGGACAAATATCGGCAACAAGAGAAAGAAACACAATCAATGCAATGCACAATATGATGCATGCTCATGACATGTCAATATGCTATGGTTTGAGCTAATGCAACTAGCAACATGTTAAATGGGGTTGGTTTGAACCCTAGGTTCAAATTCAAACTCCACATGTGAGAGTTTAAATTCCATTTATATGAATTGGCCTAATCAGCATCCATAAGTTGTTCTAACATGCATGAAAATGTGATAAACAGATTCCTTGAATTTTTTTGATAATTTTTCATATATAATTTATTTCATTTGGAGTTACGGTTGAATTTCTATGATTTTTAGAAGTTTAAATTGTTTTCTGGAATTTCCTGTATTATTTTAAATCCAGAAATTCCTTTACTGCGTCAGCACTATGTCATTATGACGTCAGCAGGTCAACAGGGCCGGTTAGAGTCAAACCTGACACATGGGACCCACCGGTCAGTGTCATTAGACTAACTAATTTTTGTTAGTCCTAATTCTAGGGTAATTAGCAGGGCTGGCCCCACGCGTCAGTGACCCAGGGTGGTCAAACCCTGGTCAGACGGGGTCAAACCCCCAGGTCAACTCGCCGGAGTTGACCCGCGGCTCGTTGCCGGCGAAGCTTGAGACGGCGGAGGGCTCGGGATTTTCCCACGGTCGACGGTTTGGTGAGCCGTTTGCGGCTACGGATTGCTGGCACACGCGCGCATCCATTCCAGCAAGCAGCGGTAGCTGGGATGGCCGGAGCTGACGCCGACGAGCTCGGCTGCGGCGGCCGGAGTACGGGGTAGCGCGGGCGCTGGGCCGCAGTGCTCAGGCGAGCCAACGGAGTGGCTAGGCAGCCTCCTGGAGGCGCCAGGAGCATGATGCGGTGCAAGGTCTCGGCTGGGTCGAGCTCAGGCCGTGGTGGCGACATCGCCGGCATAGCTGAGCTCTCGGGCTCGATGGGAACGGCGGCTAGAGAGGGAATAGATCACGGGAAGAGTGGGGTTCGGCGTATTGGCTCACATCGAGTGCAGGGAGCGCGAGAGCGAGGTCGGGGACGCCCGGTAGCTCCTGAATCGACGGCGAGGATCCACGGCGACCGAAGAGGGGAACGGCGGTGTTGGCGGCGTCCAGGGGCTTCAGGCACCATGTGGCTCGGTGAGGAGGAAGAGGGGAACGAGGCGGAGCTCTCGGACGCGCCAGGGGAGCAAGGGGGTGGCTGTGGCCGTGGTGGTTCTCGGCGGCGGCGGCGGCCATGTTCGGTGGTGCGAGGGAGAGAGACAGGGGAGGGGATGAGCACGGGGGGGGGGAGGAGTGAGAGGGCCTGGGGGTGTGTGGCCGTCTCCGTGGCACTGGAAGAGAGCCTCAGGGGCGCGAGGCAGGCAAGGAGGAGGTGGCGGCCTCAGCGCGCGCCGTGCCCGCCTTCGCCTCTGCCTACTGGAAGAGGTTGAAGACGACTGGCACTGGCCAGCTGGGCTAGGCCGGCTGGAGGAGCTGGGCCACTATAGTAACAGGCCAGGTGGGCTTTGCCAGGTAGGTTCCTCTCTTTCTAATTCTGTTTCTGTTTTCTATTTATGTTATTTTGTTTTGATTTAGTTTATAACCCAAACCATTTTAATAAATCCTGAAAATAATTGTGGCATTAAATGAATTATTACAGATGCCCTTAACCATTTTCAGAATTATTGGAGCATTTAAAATTTTTAATAGTATTTAAAGGCCCCAATTCAAATACAATATGGGTTATTCAAAAATCCAGAATGGCCTAAAAGTATGTGCATCATTTTTGGCAGAGGTTTTCACCTTTATCAAAAATAATGAACTTTTCTAAAGGGCATTCTGGGTTCATTGAAAATATTTTTAATTTGATCCTAATTGCATTTCATTTAGTGCTAGGGCTTGTCATCCCCATTTCAAATTTTCTGAGTAAAGTAGACATGATGCAACACCATATGTTAGCACTACGCATTACCAGAACTTGGGATGTGATAGTGAAGTCAGAGTGTCGACTTGAGTGGCTCCTTCTTGATGAAGACAAAGTGGAAGAAGAGCGGTTGAGCAACAAAGCACGAATCTCGTCCATTCTTGCGTCGTTCTCTTGCTTGTGATCGTCGAGCTTGTGGTCGAAGTAGTCCCTTGTACGTTGCTTGGGAAGTCATAAGTCGGTGGCGAGGTTGTCGATGCGTTCATGTTGTGCACCAAAGAGGTGGCTCTTGGTGACGTAGGAGATCATGTCGTCGTCGTGCTCAATGAAGAGTGGGTTGGTAGAAGTACTTGACCTATCCATCATTCCAAGATAAAAAATGTGAGTGGTAGAAAGAGAAGAACGAATACCAAATGTACCTTGACCGAAGTTTAAAGTGGATCAATGATCACTCCAATGTGGACAAGGAAATAGCACAATTGGTACCAATTCTTGTCGGTTTCTCACACCTACACAAGAAAAAGATTATGGTGGAGCTTGGTTAGGATGGTGGCACAAAATTTGATGCAATTGTAAGTGAGCTTCAATAATGTTGGAAAAGATTCGCAAGATTGCAATGCAACAAGTAGACCAAGCAATGTAATGTACACGGAAACACACACAACAAAGAGATAAGTGGGGTTGGGCAACCAAGGTTGAGCCAAAATGTGGAATCCACAAAAATGCTCTTGCTGCACAACACTAGAGAGACGCAAGCACGATTTCACTATAGGCAGATACAAAGACTTGTGCACAACCTACTAAGCAAAAATGCAACGACTTCTATCCCAAGTATGCTCTATGCAAGGTGTTTCTATGATATGATCTAATATGACAATCTTAATATTGTATGATGCTATGGTTCTTTCTTAAAATCTCTTTGCTTATCTTTTTCCTTTTGCTTAAAAGCTTGTTTGGCTCTTTGATGTTTGAGCTCTTTTCTCATGCAATGCTTGACGAACCAAGATAGCAAGTTTGTAAGCGATGACAACCTTGTGACACAAGAGATGATACCAAGATATGCAACAATGATGTATGTATGCTATGGGAAGTATGATCACTAATGTGCACAAGTATCGTTGCCGGCAATACTCAAATGACCAGTCTTGATGGGTAAGCAACGCAAAGGAGTAAGGCTATGATGGCTATCAATGTAATGGCAAGAGTGGTATCTGCAATATCAAGGTGAGGTTACCATTTCTTGCGGACGGTATGGTGTCAAAATGGTGGAACGAATACCAAGATGTAGTCGAGGTGGTCGTTGTTGATGACGCGTCCGTGGCGAAGATGAGCAGCGGTGATGTTGATGTCAAACCATACTTAGATAGCCGAAATACAAAAGGATACGGAACCGCAACTCAAATTCTCAAAGCTCGAAGTGGCAACACGTGTCATAGTGCGAAATGGGTAAGCAATGGTGGTGGAATGTGGAAGTGGTGATGGTGTATAGGTGGTAGGAGTGCATAGACGGAAATGTGGGGCGGTGGTGGTGACAAAACTGAAAAAAAATTCAGTTTCGTCAGTGTTGGCCGGACGTCCGGTCTAGGCCGGTCGTCCGGTCGTCGGACGTCCATTGGCGGTCGGACATCCGGTGCCTGGGCGAAACTCGGGTACGGGATGAACTGACGGTGTTCGTGATTGAGAGTTCAAAATTCGTCGAATCCGGGTGGATTTGTGGATGGAAAAGGTGGGGAAGGGGGAAAAGCTAGATCCACTCAAAACAAAGCAAATCCACGGATCAAATCCAACAAAATTTGAACACACCAACAAATCACAACAAAAATTTGGGGCTATTTTTGTGGGGAATTTTTGAATTTGGGACAAAATCAACAAAAACTAGGCTAGCAACACAACAGAGAGGTTTCGAAATCGTGATCAACGTGGCTCTTGATACCAAGATGACGTAGGGTAGGAACCATAACCGACCGATCTTTCATGAAAGGAGCGGATCCCGCGATGAACACGAAGAACACGAGGAGGGAAACGAGGGAAAACACAAGAGAACACTAAAACCAACAAGTATGATCACACATGCGCTAGATCCATGAACACAAAGGAAGATACAAGATCCACGATCAACTAGGGATGATACAAAGGTAGACGGTCTTCTCCGAAAGGAGGTCTTGAGGTTCTTCCGATAAAGGGGTCTTGAATCCGCGTGGGGGATCTTCTCCGTAGGAGGCGCAATCTCCGAGGAGAAGGTAACCAAGTGGATGAGCAAAGCTCTCACACGAAATATGAGCTAATCCTTTGCTAACCCTAGCTAGGATGAATATGAGACCTATTTATAGTCTTAGTGCAAAAAGGGGGCGAGGTGGAGGGTACATGGGCCTCGGGCCCGAATCCTGTGCACAGACAGGTACTGGACGTCCGCTGGTGGCCGGTCGTCCGGTGGTTCACGGGCGGCCGGACGTCCGGTAAGTGCCAGTCGTCCGCTTGTTTTGGCTCGGGCACTGAAGTGACGGATTTCTAGGCTGGGCCGGTCGTCCGGTCGCCGGACGTCCGCTCATTTGGCTCGGGTACAGGGCCGTCGGTCGTCCGGTCTGGACCAGACGTCCGCTCGCTAGGGCTCGGCTGGGGCTTCACGCGCCGGACGTCCGGTCCCGGCCAGTTGTCCGGTGGCTGGGACTTTTCCTGCAGCTCTCCTTCTTCTCCGTCTTCACGTCCATCTTCCTCTTCTTCTTCTCCTTGCCTTAGCTTCTCCATGATACCTGAGTATGCACAATGTGTCCATATGAGGTAGTAGCCATGTCTCATGTGCATCGAAGTGGAAATGTGAGAGGAGAGATGTCACCTCAGTTTCAAGAGCTCTTGCACGTGCTCGTGTCATGGGTCCAAGTGGTGTTGTAGGAGATGTAGTTGGGTCCATGGGGATGACCTTGGGATGCTCCGCATCATTAATCTCCATCAACATCTTCACCAGCACCATCTCCTCTAAAACCCTAGTTCATCTCTTGTATCCGATCTTAGTCTCAAAACCTCAGATTATTGCCTTTGGGTTGCTAGTAGTGTTGATTACTCCTTGTAGTTGATGCTAGTTGGTTTATTCAGTGGAAGATTATATGTTCAGATCCTTTATGCATATTAATACCCCTCTGATTATGAACATGAATATGATTTGTGAGTAGTTACGTTTGTTCCTGGGGACATGGAAGAAGTCTTGCTATAAGTAGTCATGTGAATTAGGTATTCGTTCGATATTTTGATGAGATGTATGTTGTCTTTCCTCTAGTGGTGTTATGTGAACGTCAACTACATCACACTTAACCATTGTTTGGGCCTAGGGGAAGGCACTGGGATGTAATAAGTAGATGATGGCTTGCTAGAGTGACAGAAGCTTAAACCCTAGTTTATGCGTTGCTTCGTAAGTGGCTGATTTGGATCCATATGTTTCATGCTATGGTTAGGTTTACCTTGATTCTTCTTTCATAGTTCCGGATGCTTGCGAGGGGGGTTAATCATAAGTGGGATGCTTGTCCAAGGAAGGGCAGTACCCAAGCACCGGTCCACCCACATATCAAATTATCAAAGTAACGAACGCGAATCATATGAGCATGATGAAAACTAGCTTGACGATAATTCCCATGTGTCTGTCGGCGTTCTAGGAACGGGGGTCCCCAGACTTGCCTGCCTGCGGCCTGCGGCGTGGCTCAAGTGGGGGCCCAGCGCGACCCATCTTCATCAGCTCAAGCTCAAGACCCTCGCGAGGGGCCAAGCCTCGCGGGGCGGATGACCGGAAGCTTCCTCAAAGGCAGCCTCATCAGGCAGGCTCACGAGGAGGCGGAGAGATCAAGGCAGGGGCACCTTACAAGGAGCCCGTGACGCAAGCCATGACGATCGAGACCAGGCGGGCACCGGCCTGCGTAGCGTCCTTGTTTCCCCTTTGGTGCAAAGGGGGCATGCACAGGCCAAGGCACCGAGCAAAGGTTACCATTCCGGTGCAACGAGACGAAGACCAGCAGAGCGGCAGGATGGAGGTCACCATGGAGCCCAAGACGGCGTCATCACCAGTACTTTTGGCAGCCGAAGACCACCTTTGGTTAGGATAACTTATACTAGATGTTCCCCTTCAAAATGGCCAATTGTTGGCGCCCTTCTCGCTCATTATTTGGGGAGAGGCCCAGGGCCTCTATAAATAGAGCTAGCCACCACGGAGTAAAAGAAAAAGGAGAAGGAGGGACCGAGAGAGAGAGAGAGAGAGAGAGAGAGAGAGAGAGGCGACTGAACTCACCCAAGCAGTTCATCGCACCAGCTCAAGAACACCTCTCGCGTGGATGTTCTTCCCTTGTACTGTTCCTCATCAGCCCCTGAGGCAATCCACCACACCACACACTAGAGTAGGGTATTACACCACAACGGTGGCCTGAACCAGTATAAACCTTGTGTCCCTTGTGTTGTTCATTGTTTCCAGCTTAGATCACGCGAGGAGATTGGATGAAGATCGGTAGGGGAGAGATCTTTGTGCACACCCCAGTGTTCGAACCTCAAGGGTCTGCCGGAACCCGAAATCCGACATTTGGCGCGCCAGGTAGGGGTGCGCCGGAATCTTTCTTCCGTTGTTCGCGTACAATCTTCCGTCGTGTCCATGGCTGAAGCTCGTCGGGCTCGTGCCGAGCACCGGGCTGCTCTCGCCACCCGCGTCGCCCGTCGGTGGACATCCTCCTCGTTCCCTGTCGCCTGCCGCCAACGCCGCCACTGGCCCGGCGGGGAACGAGCAGCAGGCCTCCTCCCAGCATCCTTCGGTGCTGCGGGAGGGCCGCACCACCACATCGTCACTGACTCCGGCTGCTTCGTTGTCCCACGCTCGTCGCGCCCCCACGGACGCGCACGCCGCGCTGCTCCTGGCAAGAGAGCTCTTGCACTACCACCCCGTCGACGACCTCTACGAGGATTGGCTTGCCCGCATCACCGAGCTCGTCAGCGCCGCAGGGGGCTCCCCCTTGTCGTCCCTCCCGCTGCCTCGCCCTCCATTCCGCGCAGGAGGCGGGGATCAGGAGGCGCCTCCACCACCTCCTCCCCAAGAAGGTGCCCTGGCTCCAAGGCGCGCAGCCCCAGGGCGAGACCCTCTGCGTCTGGCACCTGCGCAGCAAGAAAGGAGCTGCCAAGAGATCCCTCGTCCCCAAGAAGGTGCTTGCGCGCTCCCAGCGCCGGCGCGCCAAGATCGCGCCCCTGCACCTCCACGCCAAGACCCCGCGCTGCTCCAAGCGGCGGCGCGCGGTAATCCCCAGGAACAAGCCCAGCACCAGCAAAAGGCACCGGTGGCCACGGCAGGCTGCCGTGCCCTCACCCCCGAGCTACGCGGCGTCGCATGGCCAGGCAAATTCAAGCCTGACCTGCCCCCTTGCTATGATGGCACGACAGACCCCGCAGAGTTCCTACAGCTCTACGAGCTATGCATCGAAGCTACCAACGGAGACGAAAGGGTCATGGCGAACTGGTTTCCCATGGCGCTCAAGGACGGGGCCCGCACCTGGCTCCTGAACCTGGCTTCTGGCATAATCTCCTCCTGGGATGAGATGCTCACTCGCTTCATTACCAACTTCCAGGGCACTCGTGACCGGCCCCCGGCTGTGAGCAATCTGCGCCGCATCAAGCAGCAGCAAGGGGAAACCCTGCAGAAATACATCCAGCGCTTCAACAACGCTCGCCTCAAGATCCCCAAGGTGACTGAAGAAGCCATCATCTCGGCCTTCTCCGATGGCGTACGCGACATCAAGATGAAGGAGGAGTTAGCAATCCATGAAGTCCTGTGCACATCCCAGGAGCTGTTCAACTTGGCGACCAATTGCGCCAGGGCTGAGGAAGGGCGCCTTTCCCTCCTCGAACTCCCGGCTGCCGACCCAGAAGAGAAGAAGCCCAAGGCCAAGGACGTGAAGCGCAAGGGGGCTGCAGTGCTTGCAGCGGAACCAGACACCAAGCGAGGCAGGGATCAGCCTGAGTCATCCAAGGGCAGCCGGTACTGCGTGTACCATGACCCCCACACCCACAACACCAACGAATGTCAAGAGCTCAGGGCCGTGAGAGATGGACGTGTCGGCCGACGCCCCGAGCGCAATGATAGGGGCTATGGCCGAGGAGGAGGGAGAGGTGGCAGACGATGGGAACACCGTGGCCCTCGGCAAGGGTGGCGTGACCAACCTTGCGAGGATCGCTGGCAGGACCAACCTCGCAAGGGAGGCTGGAGAGATCAGCCTCGTGAGGATCGCCCGTACGGCAACGCAGGCCTTCCTCCTCTGCCGCCACCGCCAAGGAGGAACGAAGACCAACATCAAGATGAGGGGGCTGGGGGCTTCCAGGAGCCGCGCACAATTTCTTGCATCTTGGGTGGCGCGCAGGCCCCAGCCTCACATCACATTTTCAAGCAGTTTTCTCGCGAGGTGAATGCAGTCCTCCCCAAGCTTGAGGCCACGCGCCCTCTCAGGTGGTCTGCGTGCGCTATCATGTTTAGCTCAGCGGATCAGCTCAAGTGCGCGGCAACGGCCGGAGTCCTCCTGATGCTTTGCTCCCCAGTCATCAGCAACGTGCAGGTCATCAGGACCCTCATTGATGGCGGAGTAGGACTCAACATCCTGTCCGTCGAGACGTTCGACAATCTCCAAGTGCTGTATGATCAGGTCCAGCCGACCAAGCCCTTGTCAGGAGTCGCTGATGGTTCCACTGTTCCCATAGGCCAGGTTTGCCTTCCAGTCACCTTCGTACAGTGCAACAACTACCGCACGGAGCTCATCGACTTCGACGTCGCCCCCATCCGTCTGCCATACAACGCCATTCTCGGGTACCCAGCCCTGGCTAAGTTCATGGCGGTGACTCACCATGGATACAATGTCCTCAAGATGCCAGGAAGCGGTGGAGTCATCACCGTACCCTATGAAGAAAGGGACGCAATGTGTTCACTTGAGCGCGTGTTCCAAGCCGCAGCAATTGAAGACCCAGACCACAAGAACGAAAGGCTTCCCGAGGTGACCCTTAAGAAGAAGAAGGTTTCGCCTGACCCAAGCCATCAGGAGACAGGCGCCTCCGGAGGTGTTGCGTCAGGATCTGTGCCCAATCAGGGAGCGCCACCCTCTCTCGCATAGGAAGGCGCGCCCGGCGCCCTCCTCAAGCAGGGCTCGGGGGCTCTTTCTTGGAGAGCCACCGACTTTTCCAAGGTCGGGAGAGAGGCGCTCGGGCACCACTTGGAGGGGTGCTTCCAGGAGCTACAGGAGTCGAGAGTCATGCGCGACAGCCGCCGCTTGCCCACCATAGCCCCACATCCAGGCGAGGATGGTGGGCTGCGCGTTTGCATCAATGTGCCAGGGCTCAACCGAGCTGCGTCTCAAGAGCGCCTCTGGCCTTCACGCGTGGGGCGTTGCGAGGGTCCACCTCACAGCTACGTTCGCATGCCTTTCGGCCTGCCGAACGCGGTCGCCGCTCATCAGCGCCTGTTGAGGAGCATTCTGGAGGCTCAGGAGGTTAGGCATCATGCAGTCCTGGCGGAGATGCAGATGGCCCTCGGGAACCCACCTGTGCCCCCGGAGCCTCCCGAGGCTCCTGGGCCTGGGGGCTCGTGAGGATCGACGTCTTCATCGTGCATCGCCTGCTTCTTCAGCATCACTTCATCTTCAACGGCACCATGTGACATCTTTCTAAGTCCCGTTTTTAGCTGGGAGCGCCCACAGGGCCGCATCATTCCCAGGTCGCGTGGGTCCATCCCTGCGGCATGTATCCGTTTTGCTTATGCTCTTTACTTACCTTGTTGGGGGCGCCCCTCGGGCTGCATCATCCCCGAGCTGCTCGGGCCTGGCCCAGTGGCGTTTGCTTTTCTCGCGTCTATTTAAATGAATTTCCTCCTGCATGCTTAACACAGCCGACCTAATGGCCTGCTCGATTGACGCCTACCTATGGAGCTGCTCGCTCTGGCACGGCATTTGCGCACGGGTCCGTCCCTGCAACGCCGATAAACCTGAGTGGTCGAGCTCTGGCCGCGGTAGCCCCGCAAGGTGCCACCTCACCAGGCCCTCAGTGCCCCAATCACTCCCTCAGAGCGACCGAAGGTTGGCTGCCAACCGTAACAACAGGTCTTGTTTCTCTTCATGATTGGTGTGCAGGACCTACTCCAGGAGCAACGTCAGGGACGTCGCGAGCCACCTCACCCTCTCTCCGGTGCGGACCGCTTGCATGTTAAAAGGGGGGTACCTGAGCATCATGACTCATGGGCTCCTACTGGCTCTCCAGCCCTCACCCCCTGGCCTTGACCCACGGCATCG
The DNA here is from genome assembly GCF_003073215.2 of Triticum urartu. Lineage (NCBI taxonomy): Eukaryota > Viridiplantae > Streptophyta > Magnoliopsida > Poales > Poaceae > Triticum > Triticum urartu. Next base: position 359,358,073 of record NC_053028.1, read on the forward strand.
CGACCTGTCATACCAGCGGCGGCTGAGCTCGCTCGAGGGCCGGGACCTAAGGACGTAGAGCATTAAGGAAAGTGCGGGGGAGTGGGAAGGAGCTCGCGAGGACCTAACCCAGCAGCACCTCAGTTGTCACTCGGGCCGGGCGCTTCATCGAGGAACTACACCAAACTCAAGAGATAAGTCACGCCCTTACAAGAGTTGGACCAACGCAGCGCCAAACCCTCGCCTAGTGCGGCTCTGTCATGGGCTGCTTGAGCGCTAAAGGGGACCTCCCGAGCATCGCGACTCGGGGGCTCTTACTGGACCTCGGGCCACTCACCTCCTGGCCTAGACCACGGCATCGTGACCTAGCATACCAGCGACGGCTGAAGCCTGCCTGGGGACTGGGACCTGTCAGCGTAGAGCGCCGAGTCCTCGCGAGGATAGAAAGGGGAAGCCGAGCCAGGACAGAGCAAGCACCTCGCTTTGATTCATACTAAGGATATAATGTTCACAAAAGACATGGTAGGCGCCTTACATACCCCCACGGGGTGTTGCTTCGATTCCTCGCAGGGAACAAAGGTACTAATCCTAAGGAACACTAATCGCCCGCACCTCCGCAAGGGACGCCATCATCAACAGTGGGCTGCCCAACGCCGGCGCCAACCCCATCCAGATCAGTGGCGTCGGCGGCTGGACGCAGCTGCTCGGCCCCGAGCACGGCGTGAGGTCAGGGGCTCGTAGCTGTCATTGCTCGTCTCCGGAGTCGCGAGGAGCGTGAGGGAGCCGCTGGATTCCCCAGCTCCTCCGCTGCCGCCTGAGGAGCAGCTGGAGGGCCGATCGGCGGGCCGGGTCCTCGTCGGTTCGTCGCCCCTGCCGCTCTCCCTGGGGCAGCACTCCAGCCGGCGTCCTTCAGCATCGAAGACCTTGAAGACCATCAGGGAGGCACCATCGTATTCAAGATGAATCACGAGGGCACCTACCATCCGGCAGACCCGGGCGATTTCGCCCCAGCCCCGGGTCATGAAGACCTTGCACGGAGCGATGACCGCGACCTCCGCTCCGGTCGCAAGGGTACCGCTGTCAGCGTGCTACAACCAGAGCTCCAGAGCCCCGCTCGGCAGCATCTCGAACGCGAAGGAAGTGGGAAGGCGAATCCAAGAGCTCGGAGGCATGGCGGCGTGGAGCACGAGCTCGCGAGAGGAGCGCTCGGCGTGGACTCCAGGAGGAATGACACGCACCACCGTGACTCGCCGGTGTCGACGGCGGCACCGTCGATGTCGCTCGACGCCTTCTCCCCCAGGACCCACGACGCGGGCGTACAAGGGTATCGTATACCCAGGCGGCGGTCGCTTGTACCAGGGCCTCGGTGCCTCCGGCTGAGCACCCACATCTCGGTGGCAGAGGTCCAGCCGTTTCTTCGGCGGAAGTGGGTCAGGACCCTCTCGGGGGGCCTATCCCTTCTCTTCTGCAGAAAACCGGCGGATTGGTGCCATTGGCGTAAGGAGAAGCAAGAACGAGGAAGAAGAAGGAAAGGAGCGGCAACAAGGGATGGACTGAAGGGACTTGCGCAGCCCCGTACTTATAGCCGAAGGAGGCCAACCGTCGAGCACCACGATCGCAGGTAATCATGACTGGTTTCTCTGCATGCAGGGACATGTCAAGTCGTGCGGTTGCCGGCGCGTCATGGGGAAGCGCAGACGCCCACGTCTATTCAATCGCCATGCGGCGCCCAAGGCCACAGGCTATTAGTGTCCATGGCGCTTCGTCCTTGCCCCTTCGCTTCCCTGCTAGGCCAAGCCCAGGCGCGCCTTGGGCCCGGAGGCTACTATCGGCGTTCTGGGAATAGGGGTCCCCAGACTTGCCTTCCTGCAGCCTGCGGCATGGCTCAAGTGGGGGCCCAGCGCGACCCATCTTCATCAGCTCAAGCTCAAGACCCTCGCGAGGGGCCAAGCCTCGTGGGGCGGACGACCGGAAGCTTCCTCAGAGGCAGCCTCATCAGGCAGGCTCGCGAGGAGGTAGAGAGATCAAGGCAGGGGTACCTCACGAGGAGCCCGTAACACAATCCATGACGATCGAGACCAGGCGGGCGCCGGCCTGTGTAGTGTCCTTGTTTCCCCTTTGGTGCAAAGGGGACAAGCACAGGCCAAGGCACCGGGCAAAGGTTACCATTCCGGTGCAACGAGACCAAGACCAGCAGAGCGGCAGGACGGAGGTCACCGTGGAGCCCAAGACGGCGTCATCACCAGTACTTTTGGTAGCCGAAGACCACCTTTGGTCAGGATAACTTGTACTAGATGTTCCCCTTCAAAATGGCCAATTGTTGGCGTCCTTCCCGGTCATTATTTGGGGAGAGGCCCAGGGCCTCTATAAATAGAGCTAGCCACCACAGAGTAAAAGAAAAAGGAGAAGGAGGGACCGAAAAAGAGAGATAGAGAGAGAGAGAGGTGACTGAACTCACCCAAGCAGTTCATTGCACCAGCTCAAGAACACCTCTCGCGAGTCTGTTCTTCCCTTGTACTGTTCCTCATCAGCCCCTGAGGCAATCCACCACACCACACACTGGAGTAGGGTATTACACCACAACGGTGGCCCGAACCAGTATAAACCTTGTGTCCCTTGTGTTGTTCGTTGTTTCCAGCTTAGATCACGTGAGGAGATTGGACGCAGCTCGGTAGGGGAGAGATCTCTGCGCGCACTCCAATGTTCGAACCTCAAGGGTCTGCCGGAACCCAAAATCCGACAGTGTCCTCTGGAGCGCTTTCCTTTATATAAGAGTTTGTCCAGGCTTGTCCTTTGCTACAAAAAATATTGGGCCACCTTGCTGCACCTTGTTTACTTTTGTTACTCGTTACCCATTACAAATTACCTTATCACAAAACTATCTGTTACCGATAATTTCAGTGCTTGCAGAGAATACCTTACTGAAAACTGCTTGTCATTTCCTTCTGGTCCTCGTTGGGTTCGACACTCTTACTTATCGAAAGGACTATGATATATCCCCTATACTTATAGGTCATCAGGGTCCTTCCCACACGACCCAGAAACCGTCGGGGATAGGGAGCCAAGATGCATATACAATACTCCTACTCGTTTGTGCTCGCATTGCCATCACAGGCGGTATTCTATGGTGCTACGTTTACGATGCGCGACCAATCACAAACGGTTCACTATTATAGAAGGTGTATGATAAGCATACAATCACACACATTCAGTTTTCCCAAAACGTATGCGATAACTAATTAAGAAGATTAGCTAATCGTTGTACGAGTGTCAGACAGGATTACAAAACGTCGCGTAACATCAGCGTACACGACAACTATCGCACACGCTATTCTGTGGTGCAACGTTTACGATGCATACTTCATCAGAAACAGTTTATGGTTGCGAATCGTGTACGATAAGGCAACTATCACAAACATTTAGTTTGCCTGCACCGTTTGTGATATTGTCTGACATCACACACGCTTTCCAAACAGCAACTGTGTGCATTCTTGAATATGTTACCTCTCTGTGAACCGTGTCAGATTATGGTGTATATCGTAAACGTTTGTGTTTTACCAACCGTGTGTGCCATAACGACCCGGAGAGCGTAATTTCACCATAATTTAGTTGCTGCTATTTCAAATTGTACCAGATTTGAATTTGAATGTATGCTATAGCTTTATTCATATCCATCAGGCTCAGACAACCAATGCATTATTCGATTCATAGGTACATATGTTCAAGAATTACATAAGAACCAAATAAAGAATGATGAACCATAGTTGTATACTTGTACCATTAAAGATGGTAAAGAAAGAGGCGAAATACATTCTGGTTGCTGAACAAGGTGAAGTGGAATGCCCATATTGTGCCCTCCTCCATGCAGAAGGCACGCACGACTCTAGTCCAACCCCTTGTGATGGTGGACCGCCCATCCTTCATGGTCTTCATGAAAACATCTAGATAATCATTGTGTTCTGGTAGAAATACTTTAACCTTTGCATGCCCACCAATCATGTAGTTCGAGAGGTAATCTTGAGTAAACTTCTTTGGGAACCACTGCAAAGGAAAAAGATTCAGACAATGTTATCTAACACAACCCATTATGGGTAGTTAAAAGAAAGTTGCAAAGTTCTTACTTACCATCCTGCAGTTCCCTGTTGTCTTGGATAAAGTGTAAACAAATAGTTTAAGTGCCATCCTTTGACCCATTTTACCAACAATCTTTATCATCTTCCTCACTTGATGCTTGTTCATTGATATCTCATTTCCCCATACGCAGAAAGGGTCGAAGCGCAGATCTTTACTAATGACATATGTACCTAAAAGCACCAAGTTAATATTAGAAGCTAAACAACAATTGCACAATGATGTAGTACGAAACTCTTTTATAATATCTTATAACATCCAATATACTCACATATTAGATGAATTAACATCTTATATTATGGGCTAGAAGGAGTTTATTGCGTTCTAACAAATTATCGGCTGATTAACTACTGCTGTATCCATGGGTTAGAGTTAGTTTGAGCTAGTTCAGGCTCAAATAGCCTAAAGTATATCCAAACATGAGGGCTACTTTGAGCTATTTGCATCTAGCCCACCCAAAAAGACTATCCAACCCAAGAGGTGCTAATTGGAGCTAGTTCTCCTAGTGCATTTATTGTTAATCTAACCCTGTCATCCAAAGACATCTTTGGATGGAGTTAGTTCAGGCCTTCAGGGTTAGTCATGAGCTAGAAACTAACTCTAACCTCTAGCTAAGTTGAGTATCCAAACAGGGTTGTGTTGTTGTTGTTGTTGCTGCTGCTCTGTTACATATATATAGACATCATCACAACATTAAGGTAACACTCTTCCTTGTTGCTATGTAGCCTAGGATTGCATATTTAGACATTAATTATAGTGCATGTTGCTATGTAGCCTCAGATATATTACATATGGCCCTAGTTAACCTAACGATAAATGGGTTACAGATATATTCAGTTGGAAGTCCGATTCACCGATTAGTCCCTTATCAGCCCCCGGCCTATATGGTACAAGCTACCGATATCCTGAACAATGAGTATATATAAGCCATGGGATGAATCTAATGATGGAAAACATCAGTCATTCCCAAAATTGTCCTGTGTAGGTACATCGAGAGGCATGTTAAGAACAACAGGCTAAACATCAACCAAAATTATCCATGGCAGACGAAATAATCTCCAAAAGACAGCTTCAGTGTGCAGGTTTAAGAACGCTAGTAAAGCAGAACAAGTGGAAAGGTGTGTTAACTGCAATATGCCTAACATTTAACAACAAGCAAACAAAGTCATTCAAACTGGTATTGTGCCGGTCTAAGTACACTGGTTATTGTTAAATAAAAATGGAAAGGCATGTTAACTACAAGATGCAGCAACCAAATGTAGTCATTCATAGTGGTATTGTTGAAAATGGTACTGATGAAATTGAACTGCACAGTTCATACTTACACATATAGAACATCATGTTGTGAATAACTGGAATAAACAAGGCGTACTACGAACAACCAAAGATAGCATTTGAAACCAGACATATGCTAACTACAAACAACCGAACGATCAAAAAAACTTTTAAAAAGGCATATGCTAGCTATAATAGGCTTAAAAGCAAGCAAATATATGCATTCCTATCGGTATGTTTAAAACTGGATTGATGAAATGTACTGCACAGTAAATAATTACACATATAGAGCATCACATTGTGAACAACTGAAATAAACAAGGCATACTGCAAACAACCAAATATAGCAATTAAAACTGGACATATTCTCACTACACTACAAAGGGACTTGACAAAACAAATCATCGGTTTCCCCCTGTGAAGATGCATGGCAAAAAAAATCATGGGTTTCCTCACTGGTCACAGATGGGATCGTTCCCGTGGGAAGAGCACAGACCCTGGATGCGCTCCATGTTGTCGTAGATGGGCTCCTTCCCCTTGGAAGAGCACGGCTGTAGGGTACCCTCCCTGTGTCGCGGACGAGCTCTTTTCCCTTGTAAGAGCAGATGGACTCTTTCCCCTTGGAAGAGCCAGAGAGGGTGCCCTCCTCGTGGTTGCCAGCGTCGAAGAACGTGTCCTTCAAAAATGACAAAAGGGGCTCGATGTAGGATGGCAAATTCTTGACAGCAAGCCAAAGGAGATCAACGGTGGGGCTGAGGGAGTCCTGGATTAGGGGGTGTTCGGGTAGCCGGACTATACCTTCAGCTGGACTCCTGGACTTTGAAGATACAAGATTGAAGACTTCGTCCTGTGTCCGGGTGGGACTTTCCTTGGCGTGGAAGGCAAGCTTGGCGATGCAGATATTCAAGATCTCCTACGTACCATTATAACCGACTCTGTGTAACCCTAACCCTATCCGGTGTCTATATAAACCGGAGGGTTGTAGTCCGTAGGCAATCAACTCCATATACAACAATCATACCATAGGCTAGCTTCTAGGGTTTAGCCTCCTTCATCTCATGGTAGATCTACTCTTGTACTACCCATATCATCAATATTAATCAAGCAGGACGTAGGGTTTTACCTCCATCAAGAGGGCCCGAACCTGGGTAAAACATCGTGTTCCCTGCCTCCTATTACCATCCGTCCTAGACGCACAGTTCGGGATCCACTACCTGAGATCCGCCGGTTTTGACACCGACATTGGTGCTTTCATTGAGAGTTCCTCTGTGCCGTCGCAATCAGGAAGGATGCCTCCTCCCGTCTTTAAAGACGGCACCGTTGCTAAGGGAGCCTTGGCTGTCGGCCAAACTCTCCAGCTAGGTGGTTTCCTCATGACCGCCTGTTCGGCTGTTGCGCCGACGGTGACCTCTCGGGTCATCAAAAGCAACCTACACGTCGGCTCGGAGCTCGTTGAGCAGCTAGATCCAATGGAGCTCTCTTTCGTAAACGAGCTCTTGGATCGCATCGCCGCCCTGGGGGTCGCTACGGATTACGACCAGGTTGGGCTTAAACCCGATCTAAGAGAAATTAACTCTCCCCAAGTCACCCACCACGTTGCCGTGGTAGAGGCGCAGTGCGGCGACCCTTCATCTATTTTAAGGACTAGCTACGTCCGAATTCCTGACTCCTCCAAGCCGGATACCCACGGAGAGGAGGATGTAACTCAAGACCTGAGCTTAGGATCAAGCAACGGGCTAGATTTGTTGGACAACATCCAAGAATCCGAACTTCAGAGTTCGGAAACTCTTCGGCCTCCGAATCTTGGATTGGGTGAGGTTTCGTTTTCAACGACACCCGCCCACCCGAATATAAGCGATCTCTCCCAAATCAGGCAGAGGCCCGAGGAAACAGTACATCATTACTGGGCCAGATTCCTCCTGGTTATGAACAGGATAAAGGATTGCCACGGGGAGACGCAATCTCAATTTTCTGCAGTAATTGCACGGACGAGGGAATCCTTAACGCCGTAAGTCGTCGTGATATTACACGCTTCGCTGACTTGGCGTCCATAGTACAAAAATACTGTGCGATGGAAAGTGCCTGGAAAACCGAAATAAAATTTTGGGATAATCCGGCCTTGAATAGTAATCCTGTCTGAACTAAGAGGGTGCATCATCATAGGAAACCCGGGATAAACACCAAAAAGCCAAAACCCACTACAGGGCATGGAACCATACTGGAAAGGTGGCTTGATGGACCCTGTAGAATCCACAGTACAGAGGACGCCACACCAACTCACAGCCTTAGAGGATGTTGGATACTCCGGCAGGTGGCCAAAATTGGCGAGGACCTCTTAATTCTGGAGGACGCAGAAAGCCAGCCCGAGGACACCAGTACCGTTCTCACAGTCTTCGAGACTTCCGCACCAAACAGTATGCGAAAAAGAACACTCCGCAGCCTCGCCGAAGTCTATCAAGTTGCAACAATAAATCCATGGAGCGACACTGCTATTACCTTCAACGCAAGTGATGAACCTAGATTCCGAACAGCCCGAGCACCAGCCGCATTGGTCCTCAGTCCCATAGTGGACGGCTTTCGCCTCACCAAGGTGCTCATGGATGGAGGCAGCGGACTGAACCTCATTTATGAGGAAACCCTTCAAAAAATGGAAATAGACTGGAACCGCATCGAGCGAAGCAGCACAACCTTTAGAGGAATAATCCCCAGTCGGGAAGCGCACTACACAAGAAAAATCACACTAGATGTGGTGTTCGGCACGCCGGATAATTACAGGTCCGAAGAAGTCACGTTTCAGGTGGCCCCGTTCAAAAGAGGATATCACGCTTTACTGGGACGGGAAGCATTCTCAATATTCCAAGCAATACCCCATTACGGGTACATGAAGCTTAAGATGTCCGGGCCGGACGGAATTATCACTCTAGCTAGTGATCCGGACGTAGCACTCCGCGCCGAAAACAAGATGGCCGCATTAGCCCTTGAGGCACTATCCGAAGCCTTAGCGACTAAGGAACTGACTGCGCTGCGCTCCACGGTTAACAGGGATGATGTGATACTCGATAAGAGATCCAAATCCACATCCTTCAAGCCAGCTGACGAAATAGTCAAATTCCAGGTCCATCCAACGGACCCCAATAAAACAGCTTCCATCAGGGCACGACTGAACCCTGATGTACACGCCGCACTGCGAGAGTTCCTACGAGAGAACTGGGACATTTTCGTCTGGCACCCTTCAGACATGCCAGGGATCCCACGCAGGCTGGCTGAACACAGCTTAAATATCCTAAAAGGATTCAAACCTATCAAACAAGCCCTTCGGCGTTTTTCCGAACCCAAGAGACAGGCTATAGGAGAGGAGCTAGCCAAGCTATTGGAGGCCGGATTCATTAGACATAAAACATCCGGACTGGCTAGCAAACTTGGTGATGGTACCAAAGAAGGACAAATCCTGGCGCCTGTGTGTCGATTTTAAAGACCTCAACAAGGCTTGCCCAAAGGATCCCTTCCCCTCCCCTGTATCGATCAAATTATCGATGCCACCGCAGGACACGACTCGTTGTGTTTCCTTGATGCATACTCTGGATACCATCAAATCAAGATGGTAGAATCAGACCAAGCCGCAACAGCAGTCATTACACCATACGGCCTATTCTGCTTCAACACAATGCCCTTCAGGCTGAAAAACGCCGGCGCAACATATCAGCGCATGATCCAGACATGTCTGGCAAATCAGATTGGCAAAACAGTGGAGGCGTATGTTGATGATGTGGTCGTCAAATCAAGACATGTCGAATCTCTAGTAGACGACTTGAGGCTTACATTCGATAACCTCCGAAAATATGACATCAAGCTCAACCCGAAAAAATGCGTCTTCGGCGTTCCAACCGGAAAGCTCTTGGGCTTCATTGTATCCGGTAGAGGAATTGAAGCAAATCCAGCCAAGATCCGAGCTTTGTCACAATTGGATATCCCAAAGGACCTCAAACAAATACAAAAATTAACCGGATGCGTGGCGGCTTTAAGCCGCTTCATCTCCCGCTTGGAAGAAAAGGCACTACCCCTCTATCGCCTCCTTCGGCGCACCGAACACTTCGAGTGGATGGAGGCCGCCACAGCCGGACTTGATGAAATAAAAGCCATATTGGCAACAAACCCAGTCCTGGCCGCACCGAACACCGGCAAACCAATGTTATTGTACATTGCAGCAACACATCAAGTTGTCAGCGCAGTGCTTGTTGTCGAGCGGGAAAAGGATGGACACAAATTCCCCCTTCAAAGGCCGGTCTACTACGTATCCACTGTCCTCACTCCATGCAAATCACGGTACCCGCATTATCAAAAGATTGCATACGCAGTATTCATGGCATCCCGGAAGCTATGACACTACTTTCAAGAGTGTTCCATAACAGTAGCCTCGGAAGTACCACTCAACGATATTATCAACAACCGCGACGCAACGGGCCGGATTGCAAAATGGGCCATCGAGCTTCTCCCGTTCGATATAACCTATAAGCCACGGTGAGCTATTAAATCGCAAGTTTTGGCCGACTTCGTCGCAGAATGGACGGAGGCCGAGCTCCCTAAAGAGTACGGCAAATATTCAAACTGGATTATGCATTTCGACCGCTCCAAAATGTCGGACGGACTGGGGGCTGGCGTCGTCCTGACGTCCCCCACAGGAGACACAGTCCAATATGTGCTCCAAATCATGTACATGGATTCCAACAATGCAGCCGAATATGAGGCCCTCCTACATGGTCTCCGGATAGCAGTATCCATGGGTATCCAGCGCCTAGAGGTACGCGGGGATTCAAACCTCGCGATATCCCAAATAAATGGAGACTTCGATGCCAAGGACCCAAAAATGGCAGCTTACCGCAACGCCGTCCTAAAAATGTCAGCTCGGTTCGAAGGGCTGGAGTTTCACCATATAGCCCGAGAAAACAATCAAGCAGCGAACGTCCTGGCACGCATCGGAGCAAAACGCGATGCAGTCCCCCCCAATATCTTTTTGGAAAGATTGTTCAAGCCATCTGTAGCATGGGAGGGGGAACCCGCAAATAACAGCCCGGACCCAGCCGCACCACTCGACGCCGAACAATCTGACACAATTGGAGGCTCTGCCAATGAAATTACACCTTCAGCCCACGTAATAATGGTGGTCATCGCCCCGTGGACAGAACCATTCCTAACCTACCTTACTAGGCAAGAACTCCCGGAGGACCAAAACGAGGCCCGCTGCATAGTGCGGGGATCTAAAGCGTATAGAGTCCATGAGGGAGAGCTTTATAAGAAAAACACTGCCGGAGTCCTTCAAAGGTGCATCTCCAAAGAGGAAGGGCGGAACCTTCTGGCTGAAATTCATGCCGGACTCGGTGGTCACCACGCCGCTGCTCGGTCCCTTGTTAGCAAGGCTTTCCGTATAGGCTTTTATTGGCCGACGACCCGGGCAGACGCTCAGGACCTAGTCCAATGATGCGCTGGTTGCCAACTTTTTGCCAACCAAAGCCACATGCCACCCATCGCACTCCAAACTATACCCATCACCTGGCCTTTTGCGGTCTGGGGGCTTGACATGGTCGGACCCCTTAAAGGTGGGACCGATAGGAAAAAATACTTACTGGTCATGGTGGATAAATTCACCAAATGGATAGAAGCCAAGCCTGTTAAAACGGCCGAATCCGGACCTGTGATAGACTTCATATCCGGGGTTGTACACCGTTATGGCGTCCCCCACAGCATCATAACCAATAATGGTACAAACTTTACCGCCGACGAGGTAAAACTCTGGTGCAAAAACATGGGCATCAAGCTCGATTATGCTTCCGTCTATCACCCACAAACCAACGGCCAGGTCGAACATGCAAATGGTCTTATCATGAGCGGCATTAAACCCAGACTGGTGCGGTCCCTCAAGGAATCTAACACGCACTGGGTAGAGGAGCTCGACTCCGTGCTATGGGGGTTGCGGACCACGCCAAATCGCACCACCGGATACACACCATTTTTTATGGTGTACGGCGCAGAGGCAGTTCTGCCCTGCGACATAATTCATGACTCACCTAGAGTGCACATGTACGAAGTAGAGAATCCGAGCTCGACCGGAAGGACAACTTGGACGCCCTGGAGGAGGAGCGTGACGTGGCAAAAGCCCGTTTCGCATTTTATCAACAGCAGGCCCGAAGATATCAAAGCAGAGAAGTACGGGCCAAAAATTACAATGTTGGCGAACTAGTTCTACGCTTGCCGGATAAGAAAAAGGACAAACTCAAGCCCAAGTGGGAAGGTCCATTCATAATCGACCAAGTCCTGACTGGCGGGGCATACCGCCTGCAAGATGTGTCGGATAACCGACTCGAGCCGAACCCGTGGAATGCCACCCGTCTCCGAAGATTCTATGCCTAGCACCGGACTCTGTGTTCGTCTCCTTCCTCTGTCCATTTTTGCATTTTTCTGTCTTACATTTCTCTCCTTCCCCTCTTTTCTTTTATAGCCCTTAAAGGCTCATCTAGTGACGCGCCACTCGCACTCATTAAACATGGGGGCTTCTTTAACAGAAGCTTATTTATACGGGCTTCACGCCCAACACATGCGTCAAACTTCTGCATGTACCTTTTTCTTCACCATTATATGCATCGATATGACTTATGTTTTGGCCAAGCTGGGTTGCCTGGCTCCTGTGCTTACCCCTACGTTCCCGATTGTTCGGCTAGGCGGTAAAGGGAGCACCTCTGCGATTGTTACTGCCGGGTCAGCCGGATGTGTACCTCAGACTGGGTGAAGCCGAAAGCTAGCGTTCTTAAGGGAATATTCGGTCGGTGAGATAAAAGATGATCTTTTTTCTCATTTTATGCGCCCCCAGATGCTTTTTCTGCGTCTTTTTACGCAGTCCGGACATGCACTTTAGGGCATGCCTCCCAGCGAAAGGAACCCCTAACGGAACTGTTCTCTCTGGAAGATGTTTCTTACTAACCATGTAATATAACATAACTTGTTGGGCACTTGTCTGATAAAGCACTAATGACCCCTATGCCTGGTCTCCACGCGTACCATGGTTCTTATATAACCGCTATGGTATTCGGACACACTCCGGACCGTCAGGTCCCAAGGTTGAAGCGAAAAGGTCGGCAACGACAAACGATCTACAATCCGGCTAGAAGGCATTAAACATGTCAATTCAAAATTACATAGTCATTCTGACTGATTGTATTCCTCTTCTATACCATCTAACAGGCTGTCTAATTTACAGTCCTGCTGGGAATACTTCGTGGCCAACTCTACTTGGCCGTATACTAAGCTCACAAGGATCTCCTTCCCGTCAGGCCCCACTGGTCCGACCTCGGCCATGTGGTTTGGGTCAGACTTCGTAAAGCGGGTCTTCACCATGGCCCAGGCTTCCCTAGCGCCTTGTCGGCAGGCCTATATCTTCCACAACCGGAAGCGCCGCCGAGCTCCCTTCAGCTTCTCAGCAAGCTCTCCAAGGCCCTCGGGCATGGAGTGGGCAGGCCATAAGGCTTGGGCAACACCTCGCATCGCCTGCCGAATTCGCTCGTGCAGTTGCATGAGTTCGGGAAGAAGGTCACCCGTAGAACTGGGCACCTCCTCTGCAGGACGACCTGTGAGCATACCTACAGACATTACTCTGTTAGTCGACTTCCTCGCCGAACTCTTTTTTTTCAAAGTTCGTTCAAGCACTTACTGAATATGCCGCGTCGAAGCCGCTGATTCTCCCTCGCGGAGTCCGACAGCTGGCCACGAACATCTTTAAGTTTGACATCCAGCTTGGTGTTGGCATCATGAAGATCATTCTTCTCTCGCCTCACCTTTTTCAACGTACTCTCACCGGCCTTTAGACGGCGTAAGAGTTGTTGCTTTTCCGGATCGAGTCCGGCGCCATCTGCCACATGATTTGTCAGATTTGCACCCACACCACACAATACTAATCTTTTGAAGCGTATCTTACCTGAGGGGGTCTCTTTGGGCTCCCCTGCTGCGGCTAGTGCGGCCTCTAGTTGGGCCTTGCACTTTTCCAGCTCCTGGGACAGTACGGTATTCTTCTCTGTAAGAACCTGCTTATTAAATGATCCTCAAATCAGTTGCTCTAACTGTTTCAAGTCTCGGGGGCTACTGGTATATCTATATTTGACCAAAATTTTCTTACCCGTATGTCTTTTACATACTGCTCCGTGGCTCTGGCTAAACCATTTTGAGCGGCATGGAGGTACGCATCTCCCGAATTAAAGGCATCTAAAGCCTCTTGGGACAAACAAGCGTCGCGTAGAACTGTCCGGCGATGCCTGTGGTTCATGGCACTCTCTCTGTCGGAGGAGCGTCCGGTGCGCGCCTTGTGCTCGCCTCCGCTTCCTGGCCAGACGTTGGAGCCTAGCTGGTGGGGGCGCGATTGGCAACCTCTCCGGATGTAGTCCGGCGAGGTCTCTTCGTTCTGAAGATAGCACGAACGTTAATATGCCCTGACAGAATAACACCAGGGAAACAGAGGGTGAGCTATACCTTTGCGCCGGCATCTCAGTCTGGATTGCATTCCTTTTTGCCCCACGGGGTCCTGCGGCCCCTCGTTGGCTAGCCGCCGCAGGTTCGGCCTCCTACCTCGGGAATCTCCCTTGCAAAACACGGTTGTCGTAAGAAACACCGGAATACATGAGAGTGGAATCTCTCTCAAGGGAATGAGACTCCGGTTTCTGTCACCTGGGAGGCCGGGATTAACCCTGGGTAATCAGCCGTGATGGCTACCAAGGTATTGTCCTTGCTTAGCTGATGGAACACCCCGTCGATAAGCTCCACCGATATGTCCGAGTCCTCTTCGGAGTCCGGATCGAGGGACCGTTCTGGGTCCTCGGGCTGTGGAGGGCGGCTGTTTATATCCTTCACCTCCTGTCGCAGTTCCCGCACTGAAGTCGTTAGACTACATATCTAACCGTGGGAGTATAAAACAGACGGGCAAGCGCAATTATTCACTTACCCAACTTGGAGGATCGTACATAGTAAATCCGGCCTGCGGATTGACGCGGAGGAATTCCTCCTTTTCTCCCTTGTACAAAGAGGATAAGATCTTTACTAGGGCGGCAGCTGAGGCCGGCCCCTTACGACCGTAACGGGTGGCGTCATCCTCCCCGTTGAAATCCCACATGGGGTGGCCTCTATATTGAAGCGGCTGCACCCCCCGCATAATGCATGCGGCCATGACTCCAATCATGGTTAGTCCGGAATGAGCCAACAGTGTTATCCGGCCCATCAGGCAAAGGACGTCTCTGTCGCTTTCTCTCTGAGAGCTCCGCGGACGCCAGCTCAAGTGTTTCTTCAATGGAGCACTGTTGAACTCAGGGAGACCGACCCGGATAGGGTCCAGTAGCGGGACGTCATCTATATAAAACCATTCCGAAGGTCAGTCCTCGGACGCCTTCTTTGGGGTTCCGGATAGGTATCCGGTCCCGGCGATGCGCCATACTTCGGCTCCGCCCACTTGGTATATAGACACCTTTTGAGAACGGGGCACCAGGCAGAATAACCTCTTCCACAGCGCAAAATGAGCCTCAATGCCTAAAAATAGCTCGCAAAGGGCGACGAAACCCGCAATATGCAATACGGAGGCGGGCGTGAGATTGTGCAGCTGGAGGCCGTAGAACTCCAGAAGTCCGCGGAGAAATGGATGAATTGGAAATCCCAGTCCCCTTATTAGATAGGGGACGAGGCACACCCGCTCTCCTTTAGAAGGATTGGGGGTGCTCTCCGCTTGTTTTTCGCCATTCTAGGTGGCGATACCAGCTCGGACCGGGACCATGTATGCCTGAGGGAGAAATCCCTTGGCCTGAAGCGACACTAACTCGCTATGCGGGATGGTGCAACTCTCCCAATCCCCGGGCTTGGGACCGGAGGGGCGAGGGGAGGAGATGCGACGGCTGGTCATGTTGGAATGGACCTTTGCTGGAAGCGCTCTGACGATAACTTGCGGAAAGAAGAAGATGTGGTTTGGACCTAAATCCCCATCCCGTTAAATAGGCGGCTCGTTTATACGGCTAGGGGTGTGGATGTAAAAACGCCCCGGCTTTTCGCATTCGTTTGACACGTGGAAGACGGCCATTATTGGGCGTGGGAGTCGAGGAGCGCTACATTACAAAAATCGGACATTATTCCTACAGGTACACAAGATTTGGAGAAGAACCCGCCTTGCAATGCCGAACAATCTGCACGCCGGACTCGTCGTCATTGAAGCCTGGTTCGGGGGCTACTAAGGGAGTCCTGGATTAGGGGGTGTTCGGGTAGCCAGACTATACCTTTAGCCGGACTCCTGGACTATGAAGATACAAGATTGAAGACTTCGTCCCGTGTCCGGGTGGGACTTTCCTTGGCATGGAAGGCAAGCTTGGCGATGCGGATATTCAAGATCTCCTACCATTGTAACCGACTCTGTGTAACCCTAACCCTATCCGGTGTCTATATAAACCGGAGGGTTGTAGTCCGTAGGCAATCAACTCCATATACAACAATCATACCATAGGCTAGCTTCTAGGGTTTAGCCTCCTTGATCTCGTGGTAGATCTACTCTTGTACTACCCATATCATCAATATTAATCAAGCAGGACGTAGGGTTTTACCTCCATCAAGAGGGCCCGAACCTGGGTAAAACATCGTGTTCCCTGCCTCCTGTTACCATCCGGCCTAGACGCACAGTTCGGGACCCACTACCCGAGATCCGCCGGTTTTGACACCAACAGGGGCCATGGATGAGATCGACGACGGTTGAACCCGAGGGGTTGGGGTGGGCCACTTAACCTGTGACATAGCTCGCCTCAGGATGTCATTGTTGGCAACCTCGATGTCGTAGCCGGCGTCCGCGACATACACGCATACTCTAGCCCGCTGATTGAGTGCCTGCAGCCAGCAATGGTCGTCAGCTTCCTTGGCGACGTCGGGCGAAGAGACTGCGATACACCTCTTTTGGGCTAGTCGCTCCTCGAGCTCCACGGGAAATGTAGCCGGGCTTAGGCTGCAATGCTCTGGAGCGGGGGATGGGGATATGTGGGAAAGGGTCATTTGGCAGGCGTCATCTAAGAAACTCAGGGTGGCCTAGGTATGGAGATCGGTGGGTAAGCTGCACGGGCAAACCGACAGATATTGACAATGGAGGCCTTGCGACGGTGGCGGCGGTGGGGACCTTGCTAGGGTTTCAAGCGAGGGAGGGTGTGTGTGTGTGCGCGCGCCCGAGGAGGTTTTGGTGTGTGTGTGGAGCGGGTCGGGGGGTGTTTGAGGAAATTACGCGGGTACTGAACATTTTACTATGCGGGAGTCAAACGCGGGAGTGATATGTCGGGGCTATTGAAAATTTTGATTATGGTGCATCGCATACGGTCCAGAGATAAAAACCGTGTGTTATGAAACATAAAAAACCTTGAGGCGGGCAGATATTTTCGAGGGTTGCAGGCGGGATTGGGAACAAGAAAAATCACACACGGTCAAAACACAATAACTGTGTGTTATCAAATAGAAAAAAGTTATAGGCGGGTAGCTATTTTTTATAGGGGAAGCCTCCTGGAGCCCAATGTACTATGCGGATGTGTGCGTCATCGGGGTACCGGCGTGGTGCGCGGTTAGTTTTAGTGAACCATGTCTGTTGCATAATCCGACTTGTCTAATGTTCATAAATTTGGCAAAAAATGATGAGGGAGTGGTCCAGAACACGAACACGCTTGCATGTGGACCAAATTTATGTACGAAAAGGGTGGTTTGATGTTCAAATACCAAATGCAACTTTGATGTGGCACCTATCTCGCAAAGCGCATGGTATTGCTTGCCCCCCTCGTGTCGGCGCGAAGGGAATCCTAAGCTATGAATGCATGCCTCCCAACCGAGGTTCACCTAGCATAGTGCAAAGTAGCTAGCATCCCCGCCCCCTCGTGTCGGCACGAAGGAAATCCTAAGCTATGAATGCATGCCCCCCCAACCGAGGTTCACCTAGCAAAGTGAGAAGTAGAACCCCCCCACACACACACTTCCAGTCAACGGGCCAGAGAGGCATCTCACCAAGATGGATCGTAAAACACACCAAGAATAATCCACCTTGGTCATACAACCTCTCTCTTGTTGTTGACAAAGTGATGGCCGTCCATGCCACCCCGGAGATGGGCTAGCTCGCCAATAATCACGCAAGTAGCTAGTGCTCGAAGACAACCACTGCATGCGTGTGGCCCAAACATATGTATGGAGAGGTGTGTTCTTGAATGCACAATGGAACAACTTTCATGTGGCACCGTGATTTCGAACTAGAAATCCCCACATTGAGTGAGGGTTAGGTTGACGATGCATATGTATGTTACACCACACTTCAAGCTGACGACAGGGATTCATGCATGCGTGCATAGTATATGTGCTCAAACTTAATTAGGTCAGAATCTCACCATGACCTATACTACGATAACACAAACCAAAGGAAGAATCCGTCATGGTAACCTATCTTGCTGTCGGTCAAGGTGATCATGATGTCCACGCGGGCCCACAAATATATTGGCTTGTCACTGATAACCACGCAAGGGAGTGTATCGTTCAAAGACAACCACTACATGCATATGTATGGAGGTGATGTGCGCACGCATGTTTGAATACCATTTCACAACATTGATGTGGCGCGTGCGTCAAAAATCATATAGTCCCCACAAAGAGCGAGATCTGTTCATGACGTGTCGTTGTACTAGCCACTTTGACTCGATGGGAGGGATTCATGCGTACACATGCATGTGTGTGTGCTCAAACTATATCATGTCATCCCAGAGCATGACCTATATATATATACCGTATTACAAGCAAATATATAATCCCCTCCTAAGTCAAATTAACATCTCTCGTTCTCCGGCAAAAAGTAGTGATGGGCCAAGCGGGCCCACAGACGGAAAGCATCGACATCACTGATAACCGCTTAAGTGGGTGCGAGAGGACAACGACTATCGCTTTGCATGTGGGCCAAACATATGTTGAATACCCAAAATGCACAACTTTGAAATGTCACATGCCTCAAAAACTGTAAACCCCCCACACAGAGTAAGGTTCATGAAGCATACTACATATGATGGTCCCCTTCCCCCTCTTCGACGCATACTATATGCTCCTACCATAATACAACTCAAAAAGAATCATCCTCGATGGTGAAATTAATTAACCTCTCCCGATGTAGGTCAAAGTGATGCATGCATCGACGATGGCCTCGTGGGCCCAAAGATGGAAGTGTCACACATGAGTGTCCTAGCTAGGATAACTACCGCCTGCATGCATGTGGCCCAAAGAGGTGTTCTATGATGTTTTAATAGCCAATTTTCACAACTTTGATGTGGCACGTGCCTCAGAAACCGAAAAGCCCCGACACTGAGTGAGGTGTACTTGTTCACGGACGCGTATGTGTAATATATATGCTAGTCCCCTCCCACCTCTTCGACGCGTAATATATACCACCATAACACAAACAAAAAAGATTCTACCTTGCTGGTCAAATTAACCTCACTGTCAGCTGTTCGTCAAAGTGATGAACGACGACCTCGCGGGCCCACAGAAAGCGTCACATGCGAGTATCGAGTGTCGTGTAGGACAACCATCGAATGTATGTGGCCAAAACATGTATGTATGAAAGGGTTGTGTAATGTTTTTGTCGGCATTCTGGGAACGGGGGTCCCCAGACTTGCCTGCCTGCGGCCCATGGCGTGGATGTGCTAGCAGGTCTGTACGGCCCATCATCGTCAACAAGGCATTCAAGACCCTCACGAGGGGCCAAGCCTTGTGAGGCAGACGACGCAAGACCTCCTCAGGAGCAGCCTCAACAGGCTGCCTCGCGAGGAGCGGAGATATCAGGGCGGGGCAAACCTCGTGAGGCTCTCGTGACATGAGCCATGACGAACAATACCAGGCGGGAGCCAGGCGGGCGCCAGCGCGCGTAGCGTCCTTGTTACCTCTTTGGTGCCAAGGGGGAAAGCGCGAGCGCAGAGTACCGAGGCATCATGCAAAGATTTCCATATCGGTGCAACAAGACCAAGACCAGAAGGACGACAAGACGGAGGTCACCATGGAGCCCAGGATGGTGTCACCACCAGAACCTTTGGCAGGCGAAAACCACCTTTTGTCAGGATAGCTTGTACTAGTTGTCCCCTTTCAAATTGGCCGCCGTTGTTGGGTCCCTTCCCGCTCAATATTTAGGGAGAGGACCATGGCCTATATAAGTAGGACTAGCCACAACCAGGAGGCGGGATCCGCTCTCGACTCATTGAGAGGCATCTCACCAGACCCTTACCACACCATCACAAGAACACCTCAACCTTGGGAGGCTGTTCTTCCCCTTGTACTGTTCTTCATCAGCCCAAGAGGCAATCCACCACCACCACACTGGAGTAGGGTATTACATCACAATAGTGGCCCGAACCAGTATAAACCTTGTGTCTTTTTGTTGCGAGTTCATCGAGTTCATACGTGAGACCTTAGCGAGCTAGGGCATAGATCGGTAGGAGGGAAAGAACTTCGCGCGCACCCCAGAGTTCGAACCTTAAGGGTTTGTAGGAACCCGTGATCCGACATTTGGCGCGCCAGGTAGGGGTGCGTCGTAGCTTCCCTTCCGTCGATCGGTGCTCCGTCGCTCCATCGCTTTGTTGTACCCATGACGGGCGCTCGCCACGCTCGAGCTGAACGCCGGTCTGCCCTTACTGCCCGCGTTGCCCAGACGGCTCCCGTCGGTGAGCCACCTTGTCGTTCCCCATGGCCTCTCGCCAACACCGCCACCGGCCCAACGGGGAACGAGCAGCAAGCGTCCTCACTGCACGCATCGGCGCGGCAGGACGGCCGCACCGCCACTCCATCTCTGACCCGGCCGGCTCCTCGTCACATGCACGTTGCGCTCCCATGGACGCGCAGGCCGCACTCCTCATGGAGAACAAGCTCCTGCACTACCTCCCGATCAACGACCTCTACAAGGACTGGCTCGACTGCGGCGCGGACGAGCTCGGCGCCACCCCCAGAGCCTCCCGAGGCTCAGGGCCCCGGTGGCTCGTGAGGAACGACCCCTTCACCACGTGCCTTCAGCTGCACCAACTCTCCTTCGTCGACAGAACCAGGTGACATTTTCCAAGTTCGTTTAGCTAGGAGCGCTCCTCGGGCTACATTATTCCCAGTCCGCGGGGGTCTGTCCCTGTGGCATGTATCCCTTTGGCTTATGCTTTTAGTTTACCTTGTTGGGGGCGCCCCTCAGGCTGCATCATCCCCAAGCCGCTTGGGCCTGACCTGGTGGCACATATCTTTCTGCATTTACCCAAGCTGATTTGCCTTCCATGCTTAACCTACCTATGGCTATCACTTTCTTGATTGTTGCCCACTATGGGGGGCACGCGCCGGCACCCCTCTTCAGTGCCCCTTTTGCATTGTCTGGCCATCTCGCAGAACCAAGACAATAAACAAGGGTCGAGACCACGTGCAACCCTCCTTGAGGTAGGAGCTCGTGAGTCCCGCGCTGGCTCACGAGTGCCCAGGCACACCTCGCTAAACCCTACTGTGCCGGCCACGTGTCAGGGTGGGGCTGTACACGCCCCAGGGGCTCTCCGCAGTAGGGAGTCCCCTCACCCGCTCCAGAAGCAAACCAGCGGTCCGACGCCCTTCTTCGCGACAACTTGCAGGGACTTCCTAAGGATCATGGCAGGCGGTACCACGAACTCTCCTTCTTCTCTCGTGCGATTCGCTTGCACATTAAAAGGGGGGCTCCTGAGCATCGCGTCTTAGGAGTTCTTACTGGCTCTCCAGCCCTCACCCCCTGGCCTTGACCACGGCATCGTGACCTGGCATAGCAGCGGTGGCTGAGCTCACTCGAGGGCCGGGACCTGAGGATGCAGAGCACCAAGAAGATCATGGAGGGGAGGGGGAAACCCGCACGGGCCTGGCATGGCTACGCCACAAGGAGTAGACTCTAGACAGACCACATAAGTTCACACACGGAACCCACCTATCGCCATGACATGAGATCTTCGCAGCAGCTCCGTTGCGGCAATGTCGCCTCCCTTTCTTGCCTATTCACGGTTGTTTGGGCACTAAAGGGGACCTCCTGAGCATCGCACCTCAGGGGCTCTTACCGGACTTCGGGACGCTCACCTCCTGGCCTTGACCACGGCATCGCGACCTGGCATACCAGCGACGGCTGCATCCTACCTAGGGACCGGGACCTGTCGGCGTAGAGCATCAAGCCGTCAGGAGGATAGAAAGGGGAGACTGAGCCGAAGCGGGCCCTGCTCCTTCTGCTGCCTTGCCGTGGCGATACTCTCTTCCTTTCCCATTCTAAGGCAGCCGCTTGAGCGCTAAAGGGGACCTCCTGAGCATCGCGCCTCAGGAGCTCTTATTGGACTTCGGGCCGCTCACCTCCTGGCCTTGACCACGGCATCGCGACCTGGCATACCAGTGACGGCTGTAGCCTGCCTGGGGACCGGGACCTGTCAGCGTAGAGCATCAAGCAGCCGCATGATTGGAAAGGGGAGGTCAAGCCTCGGCAGGATATGCACCCACGCAATTCCATAACAAGGACCATATATATGCAAAATACATTACAGACCCTTTACACGCCCCCACGGGGTACTTCATGATTCTTCACAGGAAAACAGAACGAGTACTAAGAGGAATCCTATCTACACCCTCCCGTGGCGGATGCCATCATCAATAGTGGGCCACGGGAGGCCGGCACCGACCCCATCTAGATCAGCGGCGGTGGCGGCTGGGCGTCGCGGCCCTGCTCCGAGCACGGCGGCATCTTGGCGGCACGTAGTTGTCATCGCTCGTCTCCGGAGACTCCAAGGCTCGGGAGAGTCGCTGGACCACCACAAGTCACCGCTGTCGCAGGAGGAGCTGCAGGCAAGGCCAGTGGAGGGCCCCGCGCCCGCCGCAACATCACCCTGGTGACCTCCTTTTGGGCAGCACTCCAGGCTGCGGCCTTCCTCGTTGAAGACCTTGAAGAACAGCGCGGAGGCACCGTCATACTCGAAGTGGATGACGAGGGCGCCCTCCGCACGGCAAACCTGGGCAATCTCACCCTAGCCTCGGGTCATGAAGATCTTCCCGGAAGCGACGGGTCGCAGGGACTTGTCAAGTCGGGAAGTTGCCGAGGCGGCGTGGGGAAGCGGAGATGCCCACGACCAATCAACCGCCACGCGTCAACCGAGGCCGCAGGATTTTGTGGCCCGCGGTGCTCCGTGCTTGATCCTTTGGCTTTGCCTCGAAGCCAAGCCCAAGCGCGGCTTGGGCCCAAGGGCTACTGTCGGTGTTCTGGGAATGGGGGTCCCCAGACTTGCCTGCCTGCGGCCCATGGCATGGCTGTGCTGGCAGGTCTGTACGACCCATCATCGTCAACAAGGCATTCAAGACCCTCGTGAGGGGCCAAGCCTCGCAAGGTGGACGACGCAAGACCTCCTCAGGAGCGGCCTCACCAGGCTGCCTCGCGAGAAGCAGAGATATCAAGGCGGGGCAAACCTCGCGAGGCTCTCGTGACGTGAGCCATGACGATCGACACCAGGCGGGCGCCAGCGCGCGGCGTCCTTGTTTACTCTTTGGTGCAAGGGGGCAAGCGCAGGCGCGGAGTACCGAGGCATCAGGCAAAGGTTTCCATATCGGTGCAACAAGACCAAGACCAGAAGGACGGCAGGATGGAGGTCACCATGGAGCCCAGGACAGCGTCACCACCAGAACCTTTGGCAGGCGAAGACCACCTTTATACAGGATAGCTTGTATTAGCTGTCCCCTTTCAAATTGGCCGCCGTTGTTGGCGCCCTTCCCACTCAATATTTGGGGAGAGGACCAGGGCCTATATAAGTAGGACTAACCACAACCAGGAGGGGGGATTAGCTCTCGACTCATTGAGAGGCATCTCACCTGACCCTTAGCCACACCAGCACAAGAACACCTCAACCTTAGGAGGTTGTCCTTCCCCTTGTACTGCTCTTCATTAGCACCGCACTGGAGTAGGGTATTACACCACAACGGTGGCCCGAACCAGTATAAACGTTATGTCTTTTTGTTGCGAGTTTGTCGAGTTCGTCCGCGAGACCTTAGCGAGCTAGGGCGTAGATCGGTAGGAGGGAAAGAACTTCACGCGCACCCCAGAGTTTGAACCTTAAGGGTTTGCCGGAACCCGTGATCCAAAAGTTTTAAATAATGAATTCACGACTCTGATGTGGCACCTGCCTAACAAAACAGCCAACCCACACGGTGGCTCACAACTCATAGTGTACTGCAAGCCACCCGCCACCCCCCCAGACGCACACACCCACACACACACTGCGAATCCATCGCAACTACGATTCATGTTAAATTATCCCGCGGTGAACATATGTTACCAAAGGAGGGACATTTTGATTTAGAAAAAAACAGTGATCATTAAGACGTTTGAGATCATTAATTGATTGATTTTCTATGGGTATAATGTGCAAAAATCAAATTTGAGCTACATGCACACGTGACAGTGCACCTAAATGGATTGCAAAAACACATGTGTCTCACTAGGTGCATGTTTACTCCCCGTGCAAGAAATTTCAAACATTGAGAATCTTGATTTTTAAATTCTAGTACATCCAAAACTCATTTGAAGTTCATGAAACTTATCGTGTTATCATATGGACACCAATAAAAGTGGCATTGTACTTTTTTGTCAAATTTAAGACCAGTTTTGATGTAATATTTATCTAATTACAAATGGGAGATTATTAATAATTGGGAACCAATATCCCAAATGGATTATTTATTCGAAACGTGAGCGTTAGACCAACAATGGATACGTGCCATGCTTTGGTTAAGCAATAAAGCGGCAACATTAATCATCCAAATAGAAAAAAATATACGTGCCGCCACGCGACCCATGTGTTGTGTGAGCAGGCGTGAGTTGACGGGACGCATGCAAGCAGTCCGCCGCGCAGGCAGACCAGGAGGCGTGCGTGTAGGTGTGTGAACTGACGGAGGCGTGCTCACTGCGCATTGTCATTGGGAGGCATGCGAGTAGCTGTGTGAAATGACGGTAGGCATGCCAGTACTCCAGTGTGCATGCTCACCGGGAGGCGAGCCAGTGGTTTGACCGCTGCCCGCCTCTCTCCCACTACTCCATATTAATGGTGCGCCCGAGTGGCCGCACCCTCATCCTCCCGACACACACAATCCTCTCCCTCTCTCTCTCTCTGCTTGCATCCTCGACGCCGCTCTCAGTTCTCAAAGCCGTCAGTGTATGAGCATGCCGCCGAAGCGCCCCATCGGAGGGAGTGGTGACGTCGGGGCTGCTGAAGCACCGAAGCATGGCGTGGAAATGGAGACAGGGGATGCCGTCACCACCGGCGAGTTTAGCTACACCCTGACATCATCGACGGCGTTGAGCTTCCACAGGTGACGACTCGGGCGACGACCCCGGTGACAACTCCGACGACAACTCCGGCGATGAATCCGACGACGATGGACAACTGGTTAGGCATCTATACCCATTTATGTATCAAATAGATCCTAGGGTTTCTCTGGTTACTCCTGGCTCCCCCTTTTTGGAATAGAAATCCTATGGTTATGTTCACCCAATCCATGAAATCTGAGTAAGTTTTGTTAGATCCGTGTAGTGTATTGATTGTTTGAATGGTACAAGTGATAAGTGATTAGTTGTTTCATCTGTGCAAATGATTTCTACTAGTAATCCGAATAGGGTTAGTCTTCATGCTAATAATTCCTATCCAGGACTTGAAAATTTATTTTGAATGACCTACATATGTTGTGCCATTATTTTCTTCAAGATTGGTCTGTACATAGACGACTGTGCTTAAAAATCAAACCATAATCTCTGGATATGTATAAATAAATAGCCATAAATTTCTAATCCTACTTCATGACATGTATCATTGATTTGATGCCAAATTTTGGAAACTGCGAAATGTTCGCTAGAGATTAGTTTGTAAACATTAATTTGACGCCACATTTTTTTTACTATTTGTATAGGTTATGTCTGACGATGTGGACAGTGAGGATGAAGATGTCCAGAGGAGGTAAAAGAGGAAAATCCTGAGGGAGCTTTATGCGGGAATGCATAACAGGCGTATTAGGACCTGGGACGGCGGCTATCGATGCCCATTTTGTAACCACAAGCTTCATGAAGCGTATCAAAGTGTTCTGGCGCATGCAATAGGACGGGCCATTGGCTCCTTCAAGCAGAAGTATTCTTGTAGGATGGTGCACGGCGTGTACGCCGAGTACCTGGAGAAGCTTCAGGATCGTGCCGGCATGTGAGATGAGATGTGGGACCGAACTATGTACGCTTGAGCATGCTTAATGACGGTTGAACTATGTACTTATGGTCGAACTATGCTTGTGTACATGTATGCTTATTATCAATGTCTGAGTATGTTTAATCTATGTTTACTTATGTCTAACTGTGGGATATGGATGCAATCAGTTCGTTTGATGGAATCTAACCTCCGTCCTAGTTTACTGATCCCCTTTGTAATTTTTGTTAAATTTTGACCAAAGATTTAACTAAAAAAATGTTAGTGCAGGTAAGCAAAAAATATATCGTTGGATGCATATTTGAACATAGTGTTCAATGATATAATTTTTGGTGACATGCATAAACATTTCTTAGTTAAATATTTGGTCGAAATTTGGTACAAATTACAATGGGGACCAATAAACCAGGACGGAGGCAGTACGTCAATCACACACGGTTCCCAAAATTGGAACCCTGTGCAATGACTTTCATTTTGCCGGTTGTGTCAATCACACACGGTTGGCTCTAGCAAACCATTGCCTCCGAAATTCTTTATGGGACAGAAAATCCTCGCCACCCAATTCAAAAAGGAAAAAAGAAAACCCTCACCATCCCCACGTCACAAGAACCCTCACCCCACCCGCCACCACCTCCGGTCCCCATTCACATCTACACAAGCTCCTCCGCGTCTATGCTCGGCACCGCCTATCGCGGCGATAACCACTTAGCTCGACACCTGCTGTCGCAGCCAGGCTGTCGGCAAACCCCACCGCGTTTCGCCACTTCCGCTTGCCGCCACCTATTGCCATCGACTTTCTCAACGCTGCTAGCAGTCGACCTAGCTCCGCTCGGTTGGGGAATCTACTGTACTGAGGGTTATTTCTCATGGACAACAAGGTAACTAATTTAATGAGATATTATATCATCTCTATCCCAGTTCATATGCTTCCTTTAATCACCTGGCCAGAATCGCCGTGAATTCATTTTTATTCGAGATGATTTGAGGGTTTTCTTTCATTCATAGAGTGTATAGTGCGTGGACACATCAGGACTTTGTGGCCTTCGCCAGACATTCCATCTCACCGTACCAGATGACTTGAGGATGCGCGTGTTATGTTCAATCTCACCCTAAATCAGTTGGCATGGCCTACTTTCCTGAACATATTCCAAGTATTGCTACATTTTGATAAAAATTGCCACATGCACCAATACGTCAAAGGGGATTTCCCCCCCTCTTCTTACTATATTAGGCAAATTAATGATGTATTGTTCTTTCGATTACTCTCATATTTCCATGACATCATGTTTACCCTATCTGTTTAATTATAGATTTTTGTCCTTCTATTTCAATTGTTGTATAGTTCTTTCAATTTGGGCCCATATTTGCATGTTACCATATTTTCTTTAACAATCCTACCATTTTCTGTAGTTCATCCCTTGATATGCAACAAAATTGGTAGTGCACAATCTTTCCCTTTACATAAATCAAGACTGCAGTGATGTCATACTGAACACAAACCATGGATTTACAATCGTTGCTACTGTAAGACGATGAACGTGGTGACTCCTATTTTGGCACTTGCCTTTGGAAAGAAATTTCTAAGTTTTATGTACTGAACGCTGGCACTATAATTGCACTACACATAAAAGGGCATGGTCATGAGATATATGCTAACTTCCCCGACGATATCATCCATCCAGACTTTGTTTGAAGTAAGCTTTCTTTTCAAGTATCTGCATGTTGTCTTACCCAGCAATATAAAATGAATTGTGTAGTATTTAAGCAACCAATTGTTATTCCATTTTTTTACAATATTCCAACCTAATAACTTCTAGTTACCAATACACTTTTCTATTGCCCTGTTTTAACTAAATATTCCCTGTACTCCCACTTCTATCAGAAAGCGCCGCTGACAAGGAAACTCCGGAGGTGGAGAACGGGGCTGCCAACAAGCGGAGGCGGGGTGAGCAAGAATTCCAAGCGACTTCCGCAGGCCTAGACTTCATCAGCAGCCTCCTCGATGATATGTTGACAGTCATCATCTCCCTCCTCCCAATCAAATATGGGGCGCGGACAACCGTCCTTTCCCGACGGTGGCGCCCCCTATGGAACTCCACCCCTCTCAACCTCATCAAGCTCATCACCGTCTGCCTCCCCAATGGTGACAAGGAGCGCCTTCTCCATGGCTGTACTGCATGCGAGTACCTTCGTGTTCAGGCGATCAATGGGTTGAGTAGCTTCCATGTCACCTCCATGACTCTCCGGACTATTCATGTGTGTTGTTGGTGTGGCAGGAAGACATCACAAGATGTGTACCATGGTATGGTCATTGAGGACACACCTGCACTTGAGAGATTACTTGTAGTTGATCAAGAAGGTCCAAAAAGAATCAATGTCATTTCTGCGCCGAAGTTGACAGTGTTGGGCTACTCGTCTGACAAATACTCCGAATTTGTTATTGGATCCACACCCGTTCAGCTACAACATCCGCCTTCTACCTCTCCTTCTACAAATTAACATTTTTTATAATTGTGAAGATGTTTGTTCGTTTGTCATCCAGAAAATGATTCCGACAAGCTTGACCCCGAAACTGCGCACAGTGAAGGTCTTGGCACTAGAATCTATCGGCCCCAACCTGGAGCAAGTTGTCAGCTTCCTCAGATGCTTTCCATGGCTGGATAAGCTATATATCAAGGTGATGTTCCTTTCCTATTAAATGTTAACCATAAGGGAGTTCAATTTGTGACACCTTTTTACATGTCTACAATGACAATGTACTATGATTTCTGAAGGATTCTTTTGGAGGATTTCAGTACATACATGTCCCCCCCCCCCCGCCCATATTGGTTTCTTGATCCATATGGTTACAATCCGTAAGCATTTCTCCTTTGGATTCATCTCTACTAGTTTTCTTAGGGAACTTTTCATCCACCCCAACCTCTTGTGAAGAAGGCTACATTTTTCTAGAATGTAATCAAATGCCCATGTTAATCATGTCAGATCAAAGATGGCATGTTAGTGCATTTTACAAATCCTGCAAACCAAATAGGCTTGTAGTACTGTTCAAAACTTCATGTAGGCACTAACAGATTTTCTTCTTTTGCAGATAATATTAGGCCCAGTGGTGGATAATGTGATACAATATAACAATCACGTCAAATGCCTAGATCTGCAGCTCTCAAAAATTACTTTGAACTCCTACCAAGGGACCTTACCGGAGATTATATTCGCCAGGTTCTTTGTTGTCAAAGCAAGGGTGCTGAAGGTAATGAGGTTTTCCCTACATTTATTTCGCAAAAATTAATGGTTGGCTGATCAACACCGTTGCCTGCGGCAGAATGGAATAGGCTCCGAAAATGTCGATTTTCATTTTGGAACTTCAGATGATAGAGTAATTAGAAGTCATCGTGTCAACCCCATGCATGACTTCTCCATGGCTGGCCCCTTTGCAAAAATTATGAGGTTTCGAAACCATACTTAGAAGTGGTAATATGAGTTTGAACCTCTCTGATATCGATGTTCGGCGGATTAGCGCGAGCGTTTGCGGTTGATGAGCTGAATTTCATTTCTAATATCAGTTTGAACCTGGTAATCTTCGAATTTGAGCCATATAACTCTGGAATTTGAACCTTGTAATATTTTGAGCTTTTGTGGTACAATCATTGAAATGGCATCGTATGAGACTCATATATTGGTAGCACTATTTTGACCTTAATATGCAATGGTCTTAGATTTTATTAACCATTCTCGAATATGTTTAGCTTGTCGGTCTCACAGCACACGATCTGTATAGCTAACTCGACTGCAATCTTCGACATTATTGCACATAGTTGGTTTGTTTAACCATGTGCCCTATAGAGCGCAGAATTAATTATCGCACTCGAGTGTCCATCATCACCCTTCTATGTAACTTTGACCTCATCACCCACGGGTAAACTTTTGACTGAAGTCATTCCACACACTTCGTTTTTACAAAGATTTTTGCCAATAAGCGCCCATGATTTGTCCCTCTTCAGCCGACGGGTGGCCAAACTAGCCAAACGGGAAGCTTGCGCGGTAGCGCGGGAACAGGCTCATGGACAATACACTTGGCACCTCTTCGAGCCCATGCGTGGTCAAACGAAATGCGTGCAGTACGGTGTAGTCAAGCATGCACTGGAATCCTCCGCTATGAACACCGTGACAAGACGTGACGATTACAGGCCGGCCGGCCCCCATTTATTACAACGGCCCTTTAACCCTTGTGTCTCTTCAACCTTTCGATCGCGCCCCACCATTGCAAGGATCCATTTTGCATCATTCTTTTATATCGATATTTATTGCATTATGGGCTGTTATTACACATTATGTCACAATATGTATGCCTATTCTCTCTTATTTTACAAGGTTTGCACGAAGAGGGAGAATGCCGGCAGCTGGAATTCTGGGCTGGAAAAGGAGCAAATATTAGAGACCTATTCTGCACAACTCCAAAAGTCCTGAAACTCCAGGGAAGTCAGTTTTGGAATATATAAAAAATATTGGGAAAAGAAAGCACCAAAGGGGGGCCACCCACCATCCATGAGGGTGGGGGCGCGCCCTACCCCCTGGGCACGCCCCCCCTGTCTTGTGGTCCCCTTGGCAGGCCTCCGGTGCCCATCTTTGTCTATATGAAGTCTTCCGCCCTCGAAAAATCATAAGCAAGCTTTCGGGACGAAGCGCCGCCGCCATGAGGCGGAACCTTGGCGGAACCAATCTAGGGCTCCGGCGGAGCTGTTCTGCCGGGGAAGCATCCCTCCCGGAGGGCGAAATCATTACCATCATCATCAGCATCGATCCTCTCATCGGGAGGGGGTCAATCTCCATCAACATCTTCACCAGCACCATCTCCTCTCAAACCCTAGTTCACCTCTTGTATCCAATCTTTGTCCCAAGACCTCAGATTGGTACCTGTGGGTTGCTAGTAGTGTTGATTACTACTTGTGGTTGATCCTAGTTAGTTTATTTGGCGGAAGATCATATGTTCAGATCCTTTATGCATAATAATACCCCTCTGATTATGAACATGAATATGATTTGTGAGTAGTTACATTTGTTCCTGAAGACATGGGAGAAGTCTTGCTATAAGTAGTCATGTGAATTTGGTATTCGTTCGATATTTTGATGAGATGTGTGTTGTCTTTCCTCTAGTGGTGTCATGTGAACGTCGACTACGTGACACTTCACCATTGTTTGGGCCTAGGGGAATTCATTGGGAAGTAATAGTAGATGATGGGTTGCTAGAGTTCAGAAGCTTAAACCCTAGTTTATGCGTTGCTTCGTTAGGGGCTCATTTGGATCCATATGTTTCATGTTATGGTTAGGTTTACCTTAATACTTCTTTTGTAGTTGCGGATGCTTGCAAGAGGGGTTAATCATAAGTGGGATGCTTGTCCAAGTAAGGGCAGTACCCAAGCACCGGTCCACCCACGTATCAAATTATCAAAGTACCGAACATGAATCATATGAGCGTGATGAAAACTAGCTTGACGATAATTCCCATGTGTCCTCGGGAGCGTTTTCCTTCATATAAGAGTTTGTCTAGGCTTGTAATTTTCTACAAAAAGGATTGGGCCATCTTGATGCACCTTATTTACTTTTATTACTTGTTACCCATTACAAATTACCTTATCACAAAACTATCTGTTACCGATAATTTCAGTGCTTGCAGAGAATACCTTACTGAAAACTACTTATCATTTCCTTCTGCTCCTCATTGGGTTCGGCACTCTTACTTATCTAAAGGACTATGATAGATCCCCTATACTTGTGGGTCATCACACATTATGTGCGCATGCATTGGTTTTCCCATGAAGAGGAAAGGGTGATGCAGCAAAGTAGCGTAAGTATTTCCCTCAGTTTTTTAGAACCAACGTATCAATCCAGTAGGGGACTACACACAAGTCACCTAGTACTTGCTCAAACAATCAAGAACCTTGCAACCAACGTGATAAATGGGTTGTTAATCCCTTCACGGCCACTTGCAAAAGTGAGATCTAATAAAGATAATAAGATAAATATTTTTGGTATTTTTGTTGTATAGATTGGAAAGTAAAGATTGCAAAATAAATAGTAAACTAGAATTATAGATCAGAAATTTATATGATGTAAAGTAGACCCAGGGGCCATAGGTTTCACTAGTGGCTTCTCTCAATATAGCAAATATTACAGTGGGTGAACAAATTACTGCCGAGCAATTGATAGAAAAGTACGTAGTTATGCGAATATCTAGGCACGATCATAAACATAGGCATCACATCCGTATCAAATAGACCGAAACGATTCTGCATCTACTACTATTACTCCACACATCGACCACTGTCCAGCATACACCTAGAGTATTAAGTTCATAAGAATAGAGTAACGCATTAGGCAAGATGACATGATGTAGAGGGATAAACTCAAGCAATATGATATATACCCCATCTTTTTATCCTCGATGGCAACAATACAGTACGTGTCGGTTCCCTTTCTGTCACTGGGATCGAGCACCGCAAGATTGAACCCAAAGCTAAGCACTTCTCCCATTCCAAGAAAGATCAATCTAGTAGGCCAAACTAAACCAAAAATTCGAAGAGACTTGCAAAGATATCAAATCATGCATATAAGAATTCAGAGAAGAATCAAATATTGTTCATAGATATTCTTGATCATAAACCCACAATTCATCGGATCTCGGCAAACACACCACAAAAAGTATTACATCGAATAGATCTCCAAGAACATCGAGGAGAGCTTTGTATTGAGAACTAAATAGAGAGAAGAATCCATCTAGCTAATAACTATGGACCCGAAGGTCTATGGTAAACTACTCACACATCATCGGAGAGGCTATGGTGTTGATGTAGAAGCCCTCCGTGATCGAATCCCCCACCGGTAGATCGCCGGAAAAGGCCCCAAGATGGGATCTCATAGGTACAGAAGGTTGCGGCGGTGGAAAAGTGGTTTTGTGACTCCCTTGGATATTTTTAGGGTATAAGAGAATATATAGGCGAAAGAAGTAGGTCAGTGGAGTTCCGCGGGGCCCATGAGGGTGGGGGCACGCCTACCCCCTGGGCACGCCTCCCTACCTTGTGGCCGCCTCGTTGCTTCCTTGACCTCCACTCCAAGTCTCCTGATTGCGTTTGTTCCAAAAAAAGATCCCCGCGAAGGTTTAATTCCGTTTGGATTCCGTTTGATATTCCTTTTGTGCGAAACACTGAAATAGGCAAAAAACAACAATTTGCACTGGGCCTTCGGTTAATAGGTTAGTTCCAAAAATAATATAGAAGTGCATATTAAAGCCCATTGAACATCCAAAACAGATAATATAATAGCATGGAACAATTAAAAATTATAGATACGTTGGAGACGTATCAAGCATCCCCAAGCTTAATTCCTGCTCGTCCTCGAGTAGGTAAATGATAAAAATAGAATTTTTGATGTCGAATTCGACCTAACATAATTTCCAATGTAATTTTATTTATTGTGGCATGAATATTCAGATCCGAAAGATTCAAGAAATTTTTTTAATATTGACATAAAAACAATAATACTTCAAGCATAGTAACCAAGCAATTATGTCTTCTCGAAATAACATGGCCAAAGAAAGCTATCCCTACAAAATCATACAGTCTGGCTATGCTCTATCTTCATCACACAAAATATTTAAACCATGCACAACCCCGATGACAAGCCAAGCAATTGTTTCATACTTTTGATGTTCTCAAACTTTTTTCAATCTTCACGCAATACATGAGCGTGAGCCATGGATATAGTACTATAGGTGGAATAGAATGGTGGTTGTGGAAAAGACAAAATGGAGAAGATAGTCTCACATAAATTAGGCGTATCGACTGGCTATGGAGATTCCCATCAATAGATATTAATGTGAGTGAGTAGGGATTTCCATGCAACGGATGCACTAGAGCTATAAATGTATGAAAGCTCAACAAAAGAAACTAAGTGGGTGTGCATCCAACTTGCTTGCTCACGAAGACCTAGGGCATTTTGAGGAAGCCCATCATTGGAATATACAAGCCAAGTTCTATATTGAAAAATTTCCACTAGTATATGAAAGTGACAACATAAGAGACTCTCTATCATGAAGATCATGGTGCTACTTTGAAGCACAAGTGTGGAAAAAGTATAGTAGCATTGCCCCTTATCTCTTTTTCTCTCATTTTTTATTTGGGCATTTCCTTTTTTCTCTTTTTATGGCCTCTTTTTTTTCTTTCTTTCTTTATTTTCGTCCAGAGTCTCATCCCGACTTGTGGGGGAATCATAGTCTCCATCATCCTTTCCTCACTGGGACAATGCTCTAATAATGATGATCATCACACTTTTATTTACTTACAACTCAAGAATTACAACTCGATACTTAGAACAAAATATGACTCTATGTGAATGCCTCCGGCAGTGTATTAGGATGTGCAATGAATCAAGAGTGACATGTATGAAAAACTATGAGGGTGGCTTTGCCACAATTACAATGTCAACTACATGATCATGCAAAGCAATATGACAATGATGGAGCATGTCATAATAAACAAAATGGTGGAAAGTTGCATGGCAATATATCTCGGAATGTCTATGGAAATGCCATAATAGGTAGGTATGGTGGCTGTTTTGAGGAAGGTAAATGGTGGGCTTATGGTACCGGCGAAAATTGCGCGGTACTAGAGAGGCTAGCAATGGTGGAAGGGTGAGAGTGCGTATAATCCATGGACTCAACATTAGTCATCAAGAACTCGCATACTTATTGCAAAAATCTATTAGTTGTCGAAACGAAGTATTACGCGCATGCTCCTAGGGTGATAGATTGGTAGGAAAAGACCATCGCTTGTCCCCGACCGCCACTCATAAGGAAGACAATCAAAAAATAAATCATGCTCCAACTTCATCACATAATGGTTCACCATACGTGCGTGCTACAGGAATCACAAACTTTAACACAAGTATCTCTAAAATTCACAACTACACAACTAGCATGACTCTAATATTACCATCTTCATATCTCAAAACAATCATAAAGAATCAAACTTCTCATAGTATTCAATGCACTTTATATGAAAGTTTTTTATACCCATCTTGGATGCCTATCATATTAAGACTAATTTTATAGCCAAAGCAAATTACCATGCTGTTCTAAAGGACTCTAAAAATAATTTAAGTGAAGCATGAGATATCAATAATTTCTATAAAATAAAACCACCACCATGCTCTAAAAAGGTATAAGTGAAGCACTAGAGCAAAATTTATCTAGCTCAAAAGATATAAGTGAAGCACATAGAGTATTCTAATAAATTCCGATTCATGTGTGTCTCTCCAGAAGGTGTGTACAGAAATGATGATTGTGGTAAAATAAAAAGCAAAGACTCAAATCA
The DNA here is from genome assembly GCF_003073215.2 of Triticum urartu. Taxonomy (NCBI): domain Eukaryota; kingdom Viridiplantae; phylum Streptophyta; class Magnoliopsida; order Poales; family Poaceae; genus Triticum; species Triticum urartu. Next base: position 359,393,087 of record NC_053028.1, read on the forward strand.
TACAAGAAGCTCCAAGAAAAACACATATCATGTGGTGAATAAAAAAATAGCCTCAAGTAAATTTACCGATAGACGAAGACGAAAGAGGGGATGCCTTCCGGGGCATCCCCAAGCTTAGGCTTTTGGTTATCCTTGAATTTTACCTTGGGGTGCCTTGGGCATCCCCAAGATTAGGCTCATTCCACTCCTTGTTCCAAAATCCATCAAATCTTTTTCCAAAAACTTGAAAACTTCACAACACAAAACTCAACAGAAAATCTCATGAGCTCCATTAGTATAAGAAGACAAACCACCACTTTAAGGCACTGCAATGAACTCATTCTTTATTTATATTAGTGTTAAACCTACTGTATTCCAACTTCTCTATGGTTCATACCCCACGATACTAGCCATAGATTCATCAAAATAAGCAAACAACACACGAAAAATAGAATCTGTCAAAAATAGAACAGTCTGTAGCCATCTGTAGGTTTCGAATACTTCTGTAACTCCAAAAATCCTGAGAAATTAGGACATCCTAAATAATTTGTATATTTATCTACTGCAGTTGGAATTGGTATTTTATCGCTCTCTAGTAAAAAAATGAAAATTATTCTCATGAGCGCATACTTACTGTTTTTTCAGCAAGATCAAATAACAATCACCCAAGAAGATCCTAAAGGCTTTACTTGGAAAAAACACTAATTAAAACATAAAAACACAATCATAACAGAGGATAGATGAATTATTTATTACTACACAGGAACAAAAAGCACGGAACAAAATTAAAATTGGGTTGCCTCCCAACAAGCACTATCGTTTAACACCCCTAGCTAGGCATAAAAACAAGAATAGATCTAGGTATTGTCATCTTTGGTATGCAATCCATAAGTGGATCTCATAATTGATTCATAAGGCAATTTAATTTTCTTACTAGGAAAGTGTTCCATGCCTTTCCTTAATGGAAATTGGAATCTAATATTTCCTTCTTTCATATCAATAATTGCACCAAATCGTTTTAAGGAAAGGTCTACCAAGAATAATAGGACATGTAGGATTGCAATCTATATGAAGAACAATGAAATCTATGGGCACATAATTCCTATTTGCAACAATAAGAACATCATTAATCCTTCCCATAGGTTTCTTAATGGTGGAATCCGCAAGATGCAAATTTAAAGAACAATCATCAAATTCACAGAGACCTAACACACCACGCAAAGTTTTTGGAATCGTGGAAACACTAGCACCCAAATCACATAAAGCATGGCATTGATGATCTTTAATCTTAATTTTAATAGTATGTTCCCACTCATCATAAAGTTTTCTAGGGATAGAAACTTCTAATTCAAGCTTTTCTTCATAGGATTGCAATAAAGCATCAACGATATGTTTGGTAAAATCTTTGTTTTGATCATAAGCATGAGGAGAATTTAACATGGATTGCAACAAGGAAATACAATCTATTAAAGAGCAATTATCATAATTAAATCCCTTGAAATCCAAAATAGCGGGTTCATTGCTATGTAAAGTTTTGACCTCTTCAATCCCACTTTTACCAATTTTTGCATCAAGATCTAAAAACTCCGAATCATTGGGACGCCTTCTAACTAAAGTTGACTCATCTCCAGTCCCATATTTTTCAAGATTATTATTGGAAAAAATATATTTAATAGGATACACATCAATCACTTTTAGATATTCATCATTGTTATCAGGAAAACTAGAAGAACACGCTTTCACAAAGCAATCTTTTTTAGCACGCATCCTAGCGGTTCTTTCTTTGTACTCACCAATGGAAATTATCATGGCTTTGATAGACTCATTGATGGCATGCTTAGGTGGAATAGATTTAAGTTTCAAAGAATCAACATCAAGATAAATTCTATCCATGTTCCTAGCCAACTCATCAATCTTAAGCAATTTTTCTCCAAGGAAAGCATTGAAATTCTTTTGCGAATTCATAAATTCTTTAACACTAGTCTCAAAATCAGAGGGCATCTTATTAAAATTTACATAAGAGTTGTTGTAGGAATTGCCATAATTATTAGAGGAATTACTAGGGAACGGCCTAGAATTAAAATTTCCTCTATAGGCGTTGTTACCAAAATTGTTCCTACCAACAAAATTCACATCCATAGATTCATTATTATTCTCAATCAAGGTGGACAAAGGCATATCATTAGGATCAGAAGAAACACTTTTACTAGCAAACAATTTCATAAGTTCATCCATCTTTCCACTTAAAACATTAATCGCTTCTATCGCATGAACCTTTTTACTAGTGGATCTTTCGGTATGCCATTGAGAATAATTAACCATAATATTATCTAGGAGTTTAGTGGCTTCTCCTAAAGTTATTTTCATAAAAGTGCCTCCCGCAGCTTAATCTAAAAGATTTCTAGAAGCAAAATTCAATCAAGCATAAAAAAATTGTATAATCATCCATAAATTCAAACCATGTGTAGGGCAATTACGTATCATTAATTTCATCCTCTCCCAAGCTTGTGCAACATGCTCATGCTCAAGTTGCTTAAAATTCATAATATAGTTTCTAAGAGAGATGATCTTAGCGGGAGGAAAATACTTATAGATAAAAGCATCTTTGCACTTATTCCATGAATCAATACTATTTTTAGGCAAAGAAGAGAACCATGTTTTAGCATGATATCTAAGTGAAAACGGAAATAGCTTCAATTTAACAATATCATTATCCACATCTTCTTATTTTGCACATCACACAAATCAACGAAGTTGTTTAAATGGGTGGTGGCATCTTCACTAGGAAGGCCAGAAAATTGATCTTTCATAACAAGATTCAACAAAGCGGTATTGATTTCATAAGATTCAACATTGGTAGTAGTAGCAATCGGAGTGCTAATAAAATCATTATTGTTGGTATTGGAAGAGTCACACAATTTAGTATTATCTTGAGCCATCGTGACAAACAATCAATCCAACACACAAGCAAACAAGAGCCAAGCGAAAAGAAGCAAACGGAAAAGGGCGAATAAAACGGCAAAGGTGAAGTGGGGGAGAGGAAAACAAGAGGAAAATGGAAAATAATGTAATGCGAGGGATAAGAGTTTGTGATGGATACTTGGTATGTCTTGACTTTGTGTAGATCACCCCTGCAACGGCGCCAGAAATCCTTCTTGCTACCTCTTGAGCATGCGTTGGTTTTCCCTTGAAGAGGAAAGGGTGATGCAGCAAAGTGGCGTAAGTATTTCCCTCAGTTTTTGAGAACCAAGGTATCAATCCAGTAGGAGACTACACGCAAGTCACCTAGTACCTGCACAAACAATCAAGAACCTTGCAACCAACATGATAAAGAGGTTTTCAATCCCTTCACGGACACTTGCATAAGTGAGAGCTCATAAAGATAATAAGATAAATATTTTTGGTATTTTTGTTGTATAGATTGGAAAGTAAAGATTGCAAAATAAATAGTAAACTAGAATTATAGATCGGAAACTTATATGATGTAAAGTAGACCCGGGGGCCAAAGGTTTCACTAGTGGCTTCTTTCAATATAGAAAAATATTACGGTGGGTGAACAAATTACTGTCGAGCAATTGATAGAAAAACGCATAGTTATGAGAATATCTAGGCATGATCATAAACAAAGGCATCACGTCCGTATCAAGTAGACCAAAACGATTCTGCATCTACTACTATTACTCCACACATCGAGCGCTATCCAGCATGCATCTAGAGTATTAAGTTCATAAGAACAGAGTAACGCATTAGGCAAGATGACATGATGTAGAGGGATAAACTCAAGCAATATGATATAAACACCATCTTTTTATCCTCGATGGCAACAATACAATACATGTCAGTTCCCTTTCTGTCACTAGGTTCGATCACCGCAAGATTGAACCCAAAGCTAAGCACTTCTCCCATTGCAAGAAAGATCAATCTAGTAGGCCAAACTAAATCGAAAATTCGAAGAGACTTGCAAAGATATCAAATCATGCATATAAGAATTTAGAGCAGAATCAAATATTGTTCATAGATAATCTTTATCATAAACCCACAATCCATCGGATCTCGGCAAACACACCGCAAAAAGTATTACATTGAATAGATCTCCAAGAACATCGAGGAGTACTTTGTATTGAGAACCAAAGAGAGAGAAGAAGCCATCTAGCTAATAACTATGGACCCGAAGGTCTGTGGTAAACTACGCACACATCATCGGAGAGGCTATGGTGTTGATGTAGAAGCCCTCCGTGATCGAATCGCCCTTCGGCAGATCGCCGGAAAGGCCCCAAGATGGGATCTCATGGGTATAGAAGGTTGCGGCACTAGAAAAGTGGTTTCGTGGCTCCCCTGGACGTTTTTAGGTTATAAGAGTATATATACGCGAAAGAAGTAGGTCGGTGGAGCTCCGTGGGGCCCACTGTTGGGGAACGCAGTAATTTCAAAAAAATAGTATGCACACGCAAGATCATGGTGATGCATAGCAACGAGAGAGGAGAGTGTTGTCTACGTACCCTCGTTGACTGTAAGCGGAAGCGTTATAACAACGCGGTTGATGTAGTCATGCGTCTTCACGATCGACCAATCCTCAGCACCGAACGTACGGCAACTCCGCGTTCAGCACACGTTCAGCTCGGTGACGTCCCGCGAGCTCACAATCCAGTAGAGCTTTCGGGAAGAGCTTCGTCAGCACGATGGCATGGTGACGGTGATGATGATGCTACCGACGCAGGGCTTCGCCTAAGCACCGCTACGATATGACCGAGGTGGATTATGGTGGAGGGGGGCACCGCACACGACTAAGAGATCAATGATCAATTGTTGTGTCCATGGGGTACCCCTGCCCCCGTATATAAAGGAGCTAGGGGGAGGCAGCCGACCAAGGAGGAGGGCACGCCAAGCGGGGGAGTCCTACTCCCACCGGGAGTAGGACTCCTCCTTTCCTAGTAGGAGTAGGAGAAGGGAAGGAAGGGAGAGTGGAAGAGAAGGAAAGGGAGGCGCCGCCCCCCCTCCTTGTCCAATTCGAACTAGAGGGTGAGGGGGCGCGCGGCTGCCCTTGGCCGCCCCTCCTCTTCTCCCATTATTGCCCATTAGGCCCAATATACTCCCCGGGGGGTTCCGGTAACCCCCGGTACTCCGGTATATGCCTGAAACCTCCCGAAACACTTCCGGTGTCCGAACATAGTCGTAGAATATATCGATCTTTACGTCTTGACCATTTCGAGACTCCTCGTCATGTCTGTGATCATATCCGGGACTCCAAACTACCTTCGGTACATCAAAACACAAAAACTCATAATACCGATCGTCACAGAACTTTAAGCGTGCGGACCCTACGGGTTCGAGAACTATGTAGACATGACCGAGACACGTCTCCAGTCAATAACCAATAGCGGAACCAGGATGCTCATATTGGTTCCTACATATTCTACGAAGATCTTTATCGTTCAAACCGCATAATAATATACGTTGTTCCCTTTGTCATCGGTAAGTTACTTGCCCGAGATTCAATCGTCGGTATCTTAATACCTAGCTCAATCTCGTTACCGGCAAGTCTCTTTACTTGTTCGGTAGTGCATCATCCCGTAACTAACTCATTAGTCACATTTCTTGCAAGGCTTATAGTGATGTGCATTACCGAGAGGGCCCAGAGAGACTCCTCGTCATGTCCGTGATCATATCCGGGACTCCGAACTACCTTCGGTACATCAAAACACAGAAACTCATAATACCGATTGTCACAGAACTTTAAGCGTGCGGACCCTACGGGTTCGAGAACTATGTAGACATGACCGAGACAAGTCTCCGGTCAATAACCAATAGAGGAACCTGGATGCTCATATTGGTTCCTACATATTCTACGAAGATCTTTATCGGTCAAACCGCATAACAATATACGTTGTTCCCTTTGTCATCTGTAAGTTACTAGCCCTAGATTCGATCGTCGGTATCTTAATACCAAGCTCAATCTCGTTACCGGAAAGTCTCTTTACTCGTTCCGTAGTGCATCATATCGTAACTAACTCATTAGTCACATTGCTTGCAAGGCTTATAGTGATGTGCATTACCGAGAGGGCCCAAAGATACCTCTCCGACAATCGGAGTGACAAATCCTATTCTTGATCTATGCCAGCTCAACAAACACCATCGGAGACACCTGTAGAGCACCTTTATAATCACTCAGTTACGTTGTGACATTTGGTAGCACACAAAGTGTTCTTTTGGTATTCGGGAGTTGTATAATCTCATAGTCACAGGAACATGTATAAGTCATGGAGAAAGCAATAGTAGTAAACTAAACGATCAAGTGCTAAGCTAACGAAATGGGGCAAGTCAATCACATCATTCTCCTAATGATGTGATCCCGTTAATCAAATGACAACTCATGTCTATGGTTAGGAAACTCAACCATCTTTGATCAACGAGCTAGTCAAGTAGAGGCATACTAGTGACACTATGTTTGTCTATGTATTCACACATGTATTATGTTTCCGGTTAATACAATTCTAGCATGAATAATAAACATTTATCATGATATGAGGAAATAAATAATAACTTTATTATTGCCTCTAGGGCATATTTCCTTTAGTCTCCCACTTGCACTAGAGTCAATAATCTAGATTACATAGTAATGATTCTAACACCCATGGAGTCTTGGTGCTGATCATGTTTTGCTCGTGGAAGAGGCTTAGTCAACGGGTCTGCAACATTCAGATCCGTATGTATCTTGCAAATCTCTATGTCTCCCACCTGGACTTGATCCCGGGTGGAATTGAAGCGTCTCTTGATGTGCTTGGTTCTCTTGTGAAATCTGGATTCCTTTGCCAAGGCAATTGCACCAGTATTGTCACAAAAGATTTTCATTTGACCCGATGCACTAGGTATGGAACCTAGATCGGATATGAACTCCTTCATCCAGACTCCTTTATTTGCTGCTTCCGAAGCAGCTATGTACTCCGCTTCACACGTAGATCCCACCATGACGCTTTGGTAGAACTCACCAACTGACAGCTCCACCGTTCAATATAAACACGTATCCGGTTTGCGATTTAGAATATTCCGGATCAGTGTCAAAGGTTGCATCGACGTAACCATTTACGACGAGCTCTTTGTCACCTCCATAAACGAGAAACATATCCCTAGTCCTCTTTAGGTACTTCAAGATGTTCTTGACCGTTGTCCAGTGATCCACTCCTGGATTACTTTGGTACCTCCTGGCTAAACTAATAGCAAAGCACACATTAGGTCTGGTACACAGCATTGCATACATGGTAGAGCCTATGGCTGAAGCATAGGGACCATTTTTCGTTTTCTCTCTATCTTCTGCAGTGGTCGGGCATTGAGTCTCACTCAACTTCACACCTTGTAACACAGGCAAGAACCCTTTCTTTGCTTGATCCATTTTGAACTTTTTCAAAACTTTGTCAAGGTATGTGCTTTGCGAAAGTCCAATTAAGCGTCTTGATATATCTCTATAGATCTTGATGCCCAATATGTAAGTAGCTTCACCGAGGTCTTTCATTGAAAAACTGTTATTCAAGTATCCTTTTATGCTATCCAGAAATTCTATATCATTTCCAATCAACAATATGTCATCCACATATAATATTAGAAATGCTACAGAGCTCCCACTCACTTTCTTGTAAATACATGCTTCTCCAAAAGTCTGTATAAAACCATATGCTTTGATCACACTATCAAAACGTTTATTCCAACTCCGAGAGGCTTGCACCAGTCCATAAATGGATCGATGGAGCTTGCACACTTTGTTAGCTCCCTTTGGATCGACAAAACCTTCTGGTTGCATCATATACAACTCTTCTTCCAGAAATCCATTCAGGAATGCAGTCTTGACATCCATTTGCCAAATTTTATAATCATAAAATGCGGCAATTGCTAACATGATTCGAACAGACTTAAGCATCGCTATGGGTGAGAAAGTCTCATCGTAGTCAACCCCTTGAACTTGTTGAAAACCTTTCGCAACAAGTCAAGCTTTGTATACAGTAACATTACCGTCAGCGTCAGTCTTCTTCTTGAAGATCCATTTATTTTCTATGGCTTGCCGATCATCGGGCAAGTCAACCAAAGTCCACACTTTGTTCTCATACATGGATCCCATCTCAGAATTCATGGCTTCAAGCCATTTTGCGGAATCTGGGCTCACCATCGCTTCTTCATAGTTCGTAGGTTCGCCTTGGTCAAGTAACATGACCTCCAAAATAGGATTACCATACCACTCTGGAGCGGATCTTACTCTGGTTGACCTACGAGGTTCGGTAGTAACTTGATCTGAAGTTTAATGATCAATATCATTAGCTTCCTCACTAATTGGTGTAGGCATCACAGGAACCGGTTTCTGTGATGAACTACTTTCCAATAAGGGAGCAGGTACAGTTACCTCTCAAGTTCTACTTTCCTTCCACTCACTTCTTTTGAGAGAAACTCCTTCTCTAGAAAGGATCCATTCTTAGCAACAAATGTCTTGCCTTCGGATCTGTGATAGAAGGTGTATCCAACAGTTTCCTTTGGGTATCCTATGAAGACACATTTCTCCGATCTGGGTTCGAGCTTATCAGGTTGAAGCTTTCACATAAGCATCGCAGCCCCAAACTTTAAGAAACGACAACTTCGGTTTCTTGCCAAACCATAGTTCATAAGGCGTCGTCTCAACGGATTTCGATGGTGCCCTATTTAACGTGAATGCAGTCGTCTCTAAAGCATAAGCCCAAAACGATAGCAGTAAATCAGTAATAGACATCATAGATCGCACCATATCTAGTAAAGTACGATTAGGACGTTCGGTTACACCATTACGCTGTGGTGTTCCGGGTGGCGTGAGTTGCGAAACTATTCCACATTGTTTCAAATGTAGACCAAACTCGTAACTCAAATATTCTCCTCCATGATTAGATCGTAGAAACTTCATTTTCTTGTTACAATGATTTTCCACTTCACTCTGAAATTCTTTGAACTTTTCAAATGTTTCAGATTTATGCTTCATTAAGTAGATATACCCATATCTGCTCAAATCATCTGTGAAGGTGAGAAAATAACGATACCTGCCACGAGCCTCAATATTCACCGGACAACATACATCAATATGCATGATTTCCAATAAATCTATTGCTCGCTCCATTGTTATGGAGAACGACATTTTAGTCATCTTGCCCATGAGGCATGGTTCGCAAGTACCAAGTGATTTAGAATCAAGTGATTCCAGAAGTCCATCAGTATGGAGTTTCTTCATGCGCTTTACACCAATATGACCCAAACGGCAGTACCACAAATACGTCGCACTATCGTTATCAACTCTGCATCTTTTGGCTTCAACATTATGAATATGTGTATCACTACTATCGAGATTCAACACAAATAGACCACTCTTCAAGGGTGCATGACCATAAAAGATATTACTCATATAAATAGAACAACCATTATTCTTGGATTTAAATGAATAGCCGTCTCGCATCAAACAATATCCAGATATAATGTTCATGCTTAACACTGGCACCAAATAACAATTATTCAGGTCTAAAACTAATCCCGAAGGTAGTTGTAGAGGTAGCGTGCCGACGGCAATCACATCGACTTTGGAACCATTTCCCACGCGCATCGTCACCTCATCCTTAGCCAGTCTTCGCTTAATCCGTAGTCCCTGTTTCGAGTTGAAAATATTAGCAACAAAACCAGTATCTAATACCCAGGTGCTACTGCGAGCTCTATTAAGGAACACATCAATAACATGTATATCACATATACCTTTGTTCACCTTCCCATCGTTCTTATCCGCCAAATACTTGGGGCAGCTCTGCTTCCAGTGACAAGTATGTTTGCAGTAGAAGCACGTAGTCTCAGGCTTAGGTCCAGACTTAGGTTGCTTCCCTTGAGTAGCAACTTGTTTGACATTCTTCTTGAAGTTCCCCTTCTTCTTCCCTTTACCCTTTTTCTTGAAACTGGTGGTCTTGTTGACCATCAACACTTGATGCTCCTTCTTGATTTCTACCTCTGCAGCCTTTAGCATTGCGAAGAGCTCGGGAATTGTCTTATCCATCCCTTGCATATTATAGTTCATCACGAAGCTCTTGTAGCTTGGTGGCAGTGATTGAAGAATTCTATCAATGACACTATCATCCGGAAGATTAACTCCCAGTTGAATCAAGTGATTGTCATACCCAAACATTTTGAGTATATGTTCACTAACAGAACTATTCTCCTCCATCTTGAAGCAAAAGAACTTATTGGAGACTTCATATCTCTCAATCCGAGCATTTGCTTGAAATATTAACTTCAACTCCTGGAACATCTCATATGCTCCATGACGTTCAAAAAGTCGTTGAAGTCCCGATTCTAAGCCGTAAAGCATGGCACACTCAACTATCGAGTAGTCACCAGCTTTGCTCTGCCAGACGTTCTTAACATCGTACAGGCCTGCCACCCAGCAGTGCTTCCAGGACGTAATTCTTTTGTGCAGCAATGAGGATAATCCTCAAGTTAAGGACCCAGTTTGTGTAATTGCTACCATCATCTTTCAACTTTGCTTTCTCAAGGAACGCATTACAATTCAACAGAACAACGGCACGGGCCATCTATCTACAATAACATAGAGAAGCAAAATACTATCAGGTACTAAGTTCATGATAAATTTAAGTTCAATTAATCATATTACTTACGAACTCCCACTTAGATAGACATCCCTCTAATCATCTAAGTGATCATGTGATCCATATCAACTAAACCATAACCGATCATCACATGAGATGGAGTAGTTTTCAATGGTGAACATCTCTACGTTGATCATATCTACTATATGATTCACGCTCGACCTTTCGGTCTCAGTGTTCCGAGGCCATATCTGCATATGCTAGGCTCGTCAAGTTTAACCCGAGTATTCTGCGTGTGCAAAACTGTCTTACACCCGTTGTAGATGAACGTTGAGCTTATCACACCCGATCATCACATGGTGTCTCGGCACGACGAACTTTGGCAACGGTGCATACTCAGGGAGAACACTTTTACCATGAAATTTAGTGAGAGATCATCTTATGATGCTACCGTCAAACAAAGCAAAATAAGATGCATAAAGGATAAACATCACATGCAATCAATGTAAGTGATATGATATGGCCATCATCATCTTGTGCCTTTGATCTCCATCTCCAAAGCACCGTCATGATCACCATCATCGCCGGCGCGACACCTTGATCTCCATCGTAACATCGTTGTCGTCTCGCCAACTATTGCTTCTATGACTATCGCTACCTCTTAGAGATAAAGTAAAGCAATTACAGGGCGATTGCATTGCATACAATAAAGTGACAACTATATGGATCCTGCCAGTTGCCGATAACTCCGTTACAAAACATGATAATCTCATACAATAAATATAGCATCATGTCTTGACCATCTCACAACACAACACGCCCTGCAAAAACAAGTTAGACGTCCTCTACTTTGTTGTTGCAAGTTTTACGTGGCTGCTACGGGCTGAGCAAGAACTATTCTTAACTACGCATCAAAACCACAAAGATATTTCGTCAAGTTAGTGTTGTTTTAACCTTCACAAGGACCGGGCGTAGCCACACTCGGTTCAACTAAAGTTGGAGAAACTGACACCCGCCAGCCACCTATGTGCAAAGCACGTCGGTAGAACCAGTCTCGCGTAAGCGTACGCGTACTGTCGGTCCGGGCTGCTTCATCCAACAATACCGCTGAACCAAAGTATGACATGCTGGTAAGCAGTATGACTTGTATCGCCCACAACTCACTTGTGTTCTACTCGTGCATATAACATCTAGGCATAAACCTGGCTTGGATGCCACTGTTGGGGAACGCAGTAATTTCCAAAAAAAATCTACGCACACGCAAGATCATGGTGATGCATAGCAACGAGAGGGGAGAGCGTTGTCTACGTACCCTCGTAGACCATAAGCGGAAGCGTTATAACAACGCGGTTGATGTAGTCATACCTCTTCATGATCGACTGATCCTCAGCACCGAACGTACAGAACCTCCGTGTTTAGCACACTTTCAACTCGGTGACGTCCCACGAGCTCACGATCTAGTAGAGCTTCCGGGAAGAGCTTCGTTAGCACGACGGCGTGGTGACGGTGATGATGATGCTACTAACGCAGGGCTTCGCCTCAGCATCGCTACGATATGACCGAGGTGGATTATGGTGGAGGAGGGCACCGCACACGGCTAAGAGATCAATGATCAATTGGTGTGTCCATGGGTGACCCCCTGCCCCCGCATATAAAGGAGCTAGGGGGGAGGCGGCCGGCCAAGGAGGAGGGCGCGCCAAGGGGGGAGTCCTACTCCCACCGGGAGTAGGACTCCTCCTTTCCTAGTAGGAGTAGGAGAAGGGAAGGAAGGGAGAGAGGAAGAGAAGGAAAGGGGGGCGCCCCCCCTGTCCAATTCGGACTAGGGGGGTGCGCGGCTTCCCTTGGCCGCCCTCCTCTTCTCCCACTAGGGTCCATTAGGCCCAATATACTCCCCGGGGGGTTCCGGTCACCCCCGGTACTCCGGTATATGTTCGAAACCTCCAAAAACACTTCCGGTGTCCGAACATAGTCGTGCAATATATCGATCTTTACATCTTGACCATTCTGAGACTCCTCGTCATGTCCGTGATCATATCCGAGACTCCGAACTACCTTTGGTACATCAAAACACAAAAACTCATAATACCGATCGTCACAGAAATTTAAGCATGCGGACCCTACGGGTTCGAGAACCACGTAGACATGACCGAGACACATCTCTGGTCAATAGCCAATAGTGGAACCTGGATGCTCATAATGGTTCCTACATATTCTACGAAGATCTTTATCGGTCAAACCGCATAACAATATACGTTGTTCCCTTTGTCATCGGTAAGTTACTTGCCCGAGATTCGATCGTCGGTGTCTTAATACCTAGCTCAATCTCGTTACCGGCAAGTCTCTTTACTCATTCCGTAGTGCATCATCCCGTAACTAACTCATTAGTCACATTTCTTGCAAGGCTTATAGTGATGTGCATTACCGAGAGGGCCCAGAGAGACTCCTCATCATGTCCGTGATCATATCCGGGACTCCGAACTACCTTCGGTACATCAAAACACAGAAACTCATAATACCGATTATCACAAAACTTTAAGCATGCGGACCCTACGGGTTCGATAATTATGTAGACATGACTGAGACACATCTCCGGTCAATAACTAATAGCGGAACCTGGATGCTCAAATTGGTTCCTACATATTCTATGAAGATCTTTATCGGTCAAACCACATAACAATATACATTGTTCGCTTTGTCATCGGTAAGTTACTAGCCCGAGATTCGATCATCGGTATCTTAATGCCTAGCTCAATCTCGTTACCGGAAAGTCTCTTTACTCGTTCCATAGTGCATCATCCCGTAACTAACTCATTAGTCACATTGCTTGCAAGGCTTATAGTGATGTGCATTACCGAGAGGGCCCAGAGATACCTCTCCGACAATCGAAGTGACAAATCCTATTCTTGATCTATGCCAACTCAACAAACACCATCGGAGACACCTGTAGAGCACCTTTATAATCACCCAGTTATGTTGTGACATTTGGTAGCACACAAAGTGTTCTTGTGGTATTCGGGAGTTGCATAATCTCATAGTCATAGGAACATCTATAAGTCATGGAGAAAGCAATAGCAGTAAACTAAACATTCTATTGTTAAGCTAATGAAATGGGTCAAGTCAATCACATCATTCTCCTAATGATGTGATCCCATTAATCAAATGACAACTCATTTCTATGGTTAGGAAACTCAACCTTCTTTGATGAACGAGCTAGTCAAGTAGAGGCATACTAGTGACACTATGTTTGTCTATGTATTCACACATGTATTATGTTTCCAGTTAATACAATTCTAGCATGAATAATAAACATTTATGAAGATATGAGGAAATAAATAATTACTTTATTATTGCCACTAGGGCATATTTCCTTCACCCACGAGGGTGGGGGCGCGCCTCCCTACCTCGTGGCCGCCTCGTTGCTTCCTTGACCTCCACCCCAAGTCTCGTGGATTGCGTTTGTTCCAAAAAAGATCCTCGTGAAGGTTTCGTTCTGTTTCGATTCCGTTTGATATTACTTTTCTGCGAAACACTGGAATAGGAAAAAAAACAGCAATTTGCACTGGGCCTTCGGTTAATAGGTTAGTCCCAAAAATAATATAAAAGTGCATATTAAAGCCCATTAAACATCCAAAACATATAATGTAATAGCATGGAACAATAAAAAATTATAGATATGTTGGAGACGTATCACAGACCCACCACGGCAAATTCTTAGAGGGTATCCTACACAGATCCAATGGCGCTCCGAGCGGTTGTCGACGACGAGTAGCTGTTCACCATGCATGCCGTGGTGGACACCCACAGAAGGTTCACAGACCTCTCGATGGTGTACACCAACGACCCGGTCTAGGTGGAGCACTCTATACACATCATGGAGTAGTTGCTTGCCGAGGAGAAGTACAAGGTGGTCGGGTTCGACCTCGAGTACACCCGCGCTCGTGCCGGGTCTCATCCCAAGGTCGTGATGTGGAGCATCTTATGGACATCACCATGTCAAGAGTCTGTTTGGCCAGTGACACGTGCGACATCTACTTCACATACATAAAGGTGAATCATCTCCTTTACACGTGCTCACTTGACCCCTTCGAGGATGATATACTTCTTGACACTTCTCCCATGTGCATGCATAGCTATTATCGGAGCTTCACGGATGTTGAGGAGGAGTGCAAGCGCCAAGGAACAACTACACCATCCGCGAGGGAAGCCTGGAAGCGACGACGGAAGAAGACGGAGGCAACTCCCAGGACCCGGACATCCTGCCCTGGCCCGGACATCCGGCCCCTGAAGATGTCAACAACAGCAGCAGCCCTGCAGCCGAAGTGTTACAGGCCCTGGACATCCAGCGTCAGCCCTGGAAATCTTGCGCCTCGTCAACACCCGGACATCCGGCCTCGCCCCCGAAAATTCAGAGAAGCCATTCCAGAGAGCACCATGACCAGCTCCGTCGGGCCGGACATCCGGCCTGCCAGCCCGGACATCCGGCTCCCCGTGAAGCCTCGGACATCCGGCCCGACGCCCGGACATCAAGCCCTCCCTGCCTGCGTGCAGTGCTTCTGGGACGAGGCCCATGTACCCCTTCGCCCCTTAGACTATATATACTTCCCCTCCATCTACGTTTTAGGGTTAGCAAAGTAGTAGCTCATTTAGAGATAGAGCTTTGCTCATCCATTACGGATCTACTCCATGAGAGAGACCGCGGCCCCTCTTCGGAGAAGATCCACCTTGGACAAGACCCCCTTGTGGGAAGATCTTTCTAGGATTCAAGCCCCCATATCCTTTGGATTTGGGATGAACTCTACCATCAAGACCTCCTCATGGAGATGAACCTTACCTTGTATTTTTCCCTTTGTTGTTCATGTACCTTGTGGATCTTGTGTGTTTGATTGTCTAGTGGATATGTGATTGGACTTGTTCTTGAATGTTTCCCCTTGTGTTTTCTCTCCGTTCTTCCCCGCGTTCTTCGTGTTCTTCACGGTATCCGCTCCTTTCATGAAAGATCGGCCGTATAGGGTTCCCCCCTACATCATCTTGGTATGTAGAGCCACGTTGATCACGATTTCGGAGCCTCCCCTCTTTGTTTTCTAGCCTAGTTTTGTTGATTTCGTCTTAAAATTCGAAAATCCCCACCAAAAATAGCCCCCAATTTTTTTGTGATTTGTTCGTTTGATGAAGTTTTGCTGGATTTGATCCATGGATTTGCTTGGTTTCAAGTGGATCTAGCATATCCCCAAGTTTCTCCACTTTCCATCCACGAAATCTCTGAAATTTTGCCCCAAAAATCATCTATTTCCGCCCCGAAATCGAGTTTCGAAGTCCAAATCTAGATCTGGAATCGTCGCGCCGGACATCCGGGCCACCTGGCCAGACATCCGGGCCCCAAGCCGGACATCCGGCTCCTGGAGCGCAATTGGCGCATGGTTCTGGACATACACCCCCGGAAATCCGGCCCGAGCCCCGGATGTCCGGCCCCTGGCTTTTCAGCCTTCGGTGTTTCACCGTTTTGACCATAACTAATTCATCCGGAGTCCGTTTTTGACGTTCTTTATCTCATTTTGAAGCTCTTGACATCCCCCTTCTCACAAAAATAGTACCGTCACCATTTGACTCCATCAAAGTTTTAGAACTTTGGCATCTTTGCCTAGGGCTTCCACCATATCATCTGCAAAACCACCACCGACTTCCGCAACCTAACCTTTTTTGTTCCTTATAGCATTTGAGGTTATTTGAGGTGTGATTTGAGTCGCCTAAGGTGTTTAGGATACTTATGGATGATTGCCTCTTCATCAACCACCACCACCATAACTTCCGCATAGGCTTGACCACCATACACTTCCGCCACCCTAACTTAACCCAATTTTGATTGAGCTTGCTTGAGTTGTGGTTTCTATCTCCTAAGGTGTTTTGGCTACTTAGGGACTGTGCTTCCAACTCCGATACCATGTATAGTCCACCACCTTACCCTCCATTTCCGCATTGCGTACTCCGCGACCCATCATTGCCATTCCGCAATTCCATTGAGCTTCCACAAAACCATCACCGCATCCCGCTACTACCATTTGACATTTGAGATTTTGTGTTCGCAGTTTTTCCATTTCCTAAGGTGTTTCGGCTACTTAGGGACGAGTCACCATCATCTTGGTATCTCCATGAAGATCACCGCCACTCATCATCGCCTCGAGTTCGTCATCGACATTGACCACTTCACCATCATCCGTCCGTGGCTTACAAACGACAAACCCTTGACGCTAACCTCCATATCATCTTGGTATCGTGGTATCCCTCCATTGTATATTCCCTTGCAATTGCATTGATAACCCCTAGCCCATTTTGCGTTACTTACCTATCGAGAATAGCCATTTGAGTATTGCCGGGCCACATTACTTGTGCACATTAGTGATCTACACCATCCATGGCATACATACCATATCATATTGGTATCATATCATCCCTTGTGTCACAAGATTGTTCCCGTATATACCCAATTGCTATCTTGGTTTGTGCATTTCGCATTGTGGCCGTATACAAAAAAAGAATAAGCTTTTAAGCAAAAGAGAAAGGGAAAAGAAGCTTGTAAGAAAGTGCCATAGCATCATACCACATTGCATATAAGATTGTCATATCCGATCATCTTGAGACAAACACTGGGAACATCATATACATAGCATACTTGGGATAGAAGTCATTGCATATTTCTCTCCTATAGGTTGTGCACAAGTGTCGTATCCGCCTATTGAGCAATCGTGCTAGCATCTCTCTAGATTTGTGCAACAAGAGCATTTTCCGTGGATTCCACATTTTGAGCTCATTCCTTGGTTGCATGACCCATTTATCTATCCGTGTGTGCGTTTCCGTGTGCCATTCATTGCTATTGGTCTACTTGTCTCACTTTCGAATTTTTGAATCTCTTTCAACATTATTGACTCTTGCTAACATTTTACATTAAATTTTTGTGCCACTATCCTCACCGAGCTACTCCATAAGCTTTAGTTTGTAGGTGTGAGTGAACAAGTACGGTAACAATTCCACTATTCTTTCATCTCACATTGAGTGAAACGGGATACATCCTCAACTTTGGGAAAAGGTAACTTGGTATTGTTTATCTCATTTCCTACTCACCTCTACTCGAGTCTTGTGATGGATAGGCAAGGCATTTCACCTTTGGTCTACAATAACAACGAGGAGTTCGATGCCACGAAAAACTACACCGACGCCAAGATGCAGGCTCAAATGGAAGAGATCAAGGCCCTCATCAAGTCCTACAAACGATCTTCCTCATCTTTGAGAAGACGCTCAAGTATACATGCTTCCAAGCTACCATATCCGGCAAGGTCACATCGGCATCGACACCATCACCACCACGAACGTGAAGGTCAAGAGCTCAACACCAACAACCGCTCAACGACTTCACCTTCTCCCTTGGCATCTTTGCCAAGCGACTTCAAGGCATCTTTGCCTTCGGATATACGACATCTTCACTAATAAGCACCTCAAGACTACGCTCAAGAGAAGCTCCCCAAGCTCAAGTCCGCGACTTCCACGAGCTACTATGACCTCGACACCGACCATGAGATTCCTTTCTATGGGACTCTAGAACCCGAGGAGTATCTTGAGTGGGAGAGTTTGATGGACGACTACCTCAAGCTACATCAAGTTCCTCCTGAAGATCACGTGAAGTGTGCCACAAGGAACTTCCACGACTACGCGTCCACATGGTGGCTTGACGCACCTTCGGAGACCTACGACATGAGTTGGCCCAAGACGAAGAGAGCTTTGCGGTGAGAGTTCTTGCCTCCAACCTACATGGACAAACTTCAACGCCAATTGGAGAACACCATCCAAGGATCCAAGTCCATCGACGAGTACTTCAGGGAGATGAAGATTGCCTTGTGACGAACCGGCGTGGACGACCCCATTTCGATGAAGTTCCACTTCATGACGGGATTGAACAACGACATCTCCAAGACTATCTTCCTCGAGAACTACAAGTCCCTTGACGACAACTACATTGGTGCTCGCAAAGCGGAACAAGAACTCAAGAAGGCCAAGGCTTCTCCACCCCAAGCACACTTCGCGGTGACCAAGCTCTACGACAACGAGCATGAGGATAGTACCACCAAGATGTCCAAGACCGACGAGCTCCAAGACGATGCTCCCAAGTTCGACTTCACTGACATCCCTTTTTGTGGCATTGATGGTGCCAAGTCTACTTCGACTCTTTTTCAACACGGTGTGGCGACGACCACGACTATGGAGCCCATCAAGGACCAAGCTTTGGAGGCGAGCGACATGGTGACAAGCAAGGATGATGCTTCCATCTTAGGAGGCGAGAGTGGTGATGTGCCATCTTCGGCTTTCATCCACGGCGACGACGATGATATGGTTGAGCATGGGATTTTCCCTTCGACCACGGCGATGTGTGATGACATGAGTGACTTTTTCCACCATATTGAAAGTGAGAGTGACTTCACCACTAGCCCCATATATGATGTGTTGCCACAATTCCCGTGTAAGGAGAGCCACAACCCCCACAACTTGAGTGAGATGAGTGACTCCACCATACGTGAGATTGAGTGCACCTACCTTGAGGGAGTGAGTGAACCACCACATAGAGAGAGTGAGATAGTTGATAGGTCATGTGAGGCCACTTTCAAAACTAACGACTTGACCTCTGCCTCTATTGTGTCTTATCATTTGATGCTAGGTCCCGTCTATGATGACTTACCGATTCGCGATGACTTCGTCCTCCCTTTGGACAAGACGATGGCCATGGTGGAATATGATGCACCCCCCACTTGGTTCCATCAAGATGAAGATGACCACCATTTGGTCTTTCCCACCTCACCTACACCACTTGAGTGGAATGAAAACGGTAACATAGGTGACGGTGATGCTCTAGTCCCACTATAGGACATTCTTGACATTGATTGCTTGCATGATGTTGATCAACCTATTACCATGCTTCATGCTAGTGCGACTTCCCCATGCGATGATTTACCCATTTATGATGAGTATGATGATTGTCATGTGGAGTCTATTAGTTGTGATGCCATGTTACATAGGATTTCTTGTAATCATTCTTTAGGTCCCATCATGTTTGACAATCCGCTTGACTTGTCATATGCTATGCATGAGATCAATCATATGTCATATTTGCAATCTCTTCATAGTGACTATGCATATGCTATTAAAATAAACCCAATTTGCACATATGGCATAGATGACAAGCCCATGCTTATTGGCATTTGTTTTTCTTGTGATGATATTGATATGCTCCCTTTGCATCATTTATCTCATATGCCATGCCATGACCACCTAGCTTCGGATATGCATTGTTTTGGATGTTGTCCATTTTCTCCATATGATGTTTCCAATATTGCTCATGAGGAGACCCCCATAGTTTCATCATACATTTTAGGAGATTTTGATTCATCCCATTCATTGCATGATCCCAATACTTGTGTGCGCCATATGTTTCCCATGAATAACCATGCTATTGTTGGGCCACATACTTGCACGCTCAATTTGTGTCCCCATCGTGTTATACACAATAACTATTCTTTCATGATGGATGACATGTTCCTATACCATGCATCAAATTTCTTTGACCGGTGCTTATATTGTGCTAACTCTCACGTGCATATACACATCATGATGGATGATGTGTACATTTACCACACACACAATTTCTTTCGCTTGTGTCTATTTTGTGTAGGTACCCATGAATACTTATCAACCTCACAATCCCATGAGTTGGCAAAATGATCTCTAGAGAGCAATGATGACTTGGGATCCCATGGATTGTCTTTCCCACCGCTCTCTTCACGCAAAGACTTCGCGCATTTCTTCTACATGACCCTCACTTAGCTATGGGCTATTGTCCATTACATATTCTATGCCCATCTTGCCATGTTCACTTTGCATGATATGTTCATTCATATACCTTTGACATGCATTTGTGACCCATGCTTTGCATTACACATGATGATTGATTCTAGTACTTCTATGTGTATTTGGAAGCTTGGTGGATATATTACTTGTTATTGCCATGTTCCATCTATGACCCAATCCTATGATGATATTATGATCTTGCTTTGTCCTCGTGCTTGCAATATGTAATGTGCATTGCCTTTGCCTATTATTTGCTCACATGATATGATTTCCATGATTTCCTCTAGTGTGTTGCATCTTTGCTCCACTAGTTTACACGCCTTGATTACTGTGCTTGCTTATGTTGCATCACTGATGATTCATAGTTGCTCATTTCATGCGGTTGATGACAACTATTACCATGCTTTGCACATGATTGTTATTGCTTCTTGTCATATATCTCCATGTGTTGCCTCTCATGCTAGATGATTTTCCATGTATTGAGTGCGACTATGCCTTTAGTCTTGATAATGAGTTTGCCCCCATAGCATTCTCGCATATATTTGGAGATTTTGACATATTTCTTGTGAAGCATGCTTGTCTTACCTGTTTGCACCATATACCTAGTGCCATGAATATTGCCATTGTTGCATCATATTATTCATGCACTTGTGCTCCTAATGGTTATGTGCAAGAGAAGAGAACCATCATGATGGATGATGTGTTTATCTACCATGTGCATACATTCTTTGCTTCCTTGTGTGCATGTGTAGGATACTTGGACCTTGTGTCGACTTCCGCTTCACATGAGTTGACCATTCGAGCTCTTGAGAGCGAGCCTCATACATTCGACTACGACTCACTTCTACAACACCTTTCCTACCACTTTGGCATTGTGAAGAATGCACAAGGACATGCCTTCAAGGTGACATATTTATTGAGCATGGATATTGCGGATCATACTACTTATGTTGCTTGCACCATGAGACTTATTGTTCATCTTGGACCACTTGATTGCACACATGTTAGAGATCTTGCTTCGACTTGTCATTTTCATCGTTCCATGCATCATGATATGTATGCCTTGTGTGTTGCATCCAATTCTTGGATTACTTGCTCCCCTCATATGTTTGGTTGCAACAATGTCATCACTTCACATATGCCATGTCCCATTGATTGCTACATGCTTGCCTTGATTGCCTCACACATGATGAACAATTGCTCTTTCCATTGTGTTGAGTGCCACACGATATTCACTACACCCCATGCACATTATGCTTGGATTGTCTTGCACTTGACCAATGTGTTTAGACACTTCATTTTATTTGGTGTTGTGAATGTTTCCTATGCCTACCATAGACCTTTCATTGAGCAATTTGTGAATGTTTGCTATGAACTTGAGGTAGATGCTTCTTCTCTTGTCAGACATGTGCATCACTACCTCACATTCACATGCTTGTCCCCATGATTTCTTTGCTTGTGCTCTATTGATATGCTTACATGCCATGTCACAATCCTTTGTCACACCATATGCTTTGCATGGTGACGACACTTGTTTGGTGAATAACCTCTTGAATGCTTGGTTTTGCACTAACGCTAACCACATTTGTTTTTCCAAGTGTTTGTTGTTCTTACTCCTCTTGAAGGAATCACAAGACGGTGCGACATTGGAGAGTGCCCATTTTGAGCTTCAAGATGACAAGTACTTGGTGAACGTCCACTTCTACACGGCGAAGCCATCTCTTTTCCCATGGTGATTTGGTTTCTGATCCGAGGTCGGATCTTTCCCAAGGGAGGGGAGATGATGCGGCGCATCCTATGGACATCACCATGTCAAGAGTCTGTTTGGAAAGTGACATGTGCGACATCTACTTCACATACATAAAGGTGAATCATCTCCTTTACACGTGCTCACTTGACCCCTTCGAGGCTGGTATACTACATGACACTTCTCCTGTGTCCACGCATAGGTATTATCGGAGCATCACGGATGTTGAGGAGGAGTGCAAGCGCCAAGGAACAACTACACCATCCGCGAGGGAAGACTGGAAGCAACGACGGAAGAAGACGGAGACAACTCCCAGGACCCGGACATCTGGCCCCTGAAGATGTCAACAACAGTAGCAGCAGCCCTGCAGCCAAAGTGCTACACGCCGCAGACATCCGGCGTCAGCCCCGGACATCCGGCGCCTCGTTAACACCCGGACATCCCGGCTCGCCCCCGGAAATCCGTACAATCCATTCCAGAGAGCACCATGACCATCTACGTCGGCCCGGACATCCGGCCTGCCAGGCCGGACATCCGGCTCCCCGTGAAGCCCCAGACATCCGGCCCTCCCTGCCTGTGTGCAGTGCTTCTGGGCCGAGGCCCATATACCCCTTCGCTCCTTAGACTATATATACTTCCCCTCCACCTACATTTTAGGGTTAGCAAAGTAGTAGCTCATTTAGAGATAGAGCTTTGCTCATCCATTATGGATCTACTCCATGAGAGAGACCGCGGCCCCTCTTCGGAGAAGATCCACCTTGGATTCAAGACCCCCTTGTGGGAATATCCTTCTAGGATTCAAGCCCCCATCTCCTTTGGATTTGGGATGAACTCTACCATCAAGACCTCTTCATGGAGATGAACCTTACCTTGTATCTTTCCCTTTGTTGTTCATGTACCTTGTGGATCTTGTGTGTTTGATTGTCTAGTGGATGTGTGATTGGACTTGTGCTTGAGTGTTTCCCCTTGTGTTTTCTCTCCGTTCTTCCTCGTGTTCCTCGTGTTCTTCGTGGGATCCGCTCCTTTCGTGAAAGATCGGTCGTATAGGGTTCCACCCTACATCATGTCGCCATTTCCCAGATGTGCGTGCGCCACCACGTCCTCGTCGGGATGGTCTTCTTGGTGCCTGATCATGCACAACATTTCGGACTTAGGTAGTAGCCATGTCTTGAGGGGGTCATACAGAATATCACTGTAATACCCCGAGACCGATGTGCCAGGTCCTCCAGTTATTCATTGTTGTTGCCTTGTCATTGCTTGCGTGTCATGCATTGCATATCATGTCATCATGTGCATTTCATTTGCATACATGTTCATCTCATGCATCCGAGCATTTTCCCCGTTGTCCGTTTTGCAATACGGCGCTTCTATGTCACCCGGTGCCCCTTTCTACCTCTTTTCGTGTGCGGGTGTTAAACGTTTTCGGATTGGACCGAGACTTGTCATGCGGCCTTGGTTTACTACCGGTAGACCGCCGGTCAAGTTTCATGCCATTTGGACTTCGTTTGATACTCCAACGGTTAACCGAGGGACCGAAAAGGCCTCGTGTGTGTTGCAGCCCAACACCCTTCCAAAGTGGCCCAAAACCCACCAAAAGCCCCTCCATCATCTCGGTCGTTCGATCACGATCGTGTGGCCGAAAACTGCACCTCATTTGGACTCTCCTAGCTCCCTCTACCTATAAATATGTGGCCTCCCCCGAAAATTCCGCGGTACAAACCCTAGATCTCTCCTCTCCGCGCCGCCGGACAAATGTCTCCTCGCCGGACATGTCCGCCTCCATCTCCGTAGCCAACCACAACACGCCACGTCGTCTCTCTGCACCTCCCACCGCGGCGGCCCGCCCGAGCCCACGCGCGGCCGCCGCGCGAGCCCATCGGAGCCCGGCCGGTCCCCCGCGCTCGTGCCTCCATCGCCGGTGGCCTCCGCCTCCTCGCCGGAGTACCCGCCTGCGCCACCATCGCCTTGCGGCCCCCGCCGCATTTCTCCTCACCGCCGACGACCCGTGCCACACTACTGGATCCCCCCAGGCTCGGATCTGATGCTAGGTGCCACATCGGACCCTGGCGCATTCGCCGGAGTTCTCTCCCGACCTTGCCGACGTGCTAGCTCGCCGGAGCATCGTCTGTACCCCGATCCGGCCGCCCACTGCCGGATCTCTTATCACTTGCCCATATTCATCGCATCATAAATCCCTCACCGTAGCTCTGATTTGCACGTGTAGCATATCGAAATGTTCGTCTCGACGAGTACATCATTTCATCTCACTGCATCATTTTCATTTGAGCTCATCTTGATGCCCGAAATGCTGTTGGAAGAGGGCTATGTGGTGAATTTGTTAGATCTGTTTCAGCAAATAGCTATTTGTCATTTTTGCCTTGTTTAATGTGTGCATGATATGCTCCTGAGCTCTACATGTGTTTTGTTATATGCCATGCCATCTTTACAAGGGTGTATGCCATGTATTTTTGTGACATTTGTGGTGACTAGCACAAGCATGCAAAGTAGCGTAATCGGTAATGCTGATTTCAGGGACTTAGAATTTCACCAAGTCCTTGTTCTGTTTTTGTCGTTATGCCATATGTTCATGTTGTTTCCTAGTGATCCGTGCCTCTTTTGAGGATGATCAGTAAGGATGTTTTGTTATCATTGTGTTGCCCTATCCATCCATGTCTTTGTTTGCATTTATGGAGCAACCTAGATTGAGTCAATCGAGCTCTACTTTTGCTATAAAATGTTTCTGCCAGATTGTTAACTTGTTTAGCGATTTTGCCGAGGATGTTGCTATTGATCCGTGCATGCTATGTTGTAGTTATTGCCATTTATAGCTTCTATGCCATGTCTTCTTGACGGGTGTATGCTTAGTTTGTCATGCCATGCTCTGTAGTGAGTGCATCGAGCTTGTAAACATGCCTACTCGTTAATTGATTTGCATGCTCCAGTTTTTCACTAAGTCTAAGATCTGTTTTTGTTTTTGCTATGTTCACATGCTTGCAATTGTATTTTCTGATCCCTTTTGGCTCAAGGTCACTAAGTCACTTTTGTTAAGTCCTTTGAGTAGCTTTGTTCCATGCCTTGCTTTTCCATGTTATGTTCCAGTAGTATCTAGTTTTCATGCTCTAAAGAGTGCTTCCTGATGATAAATTCCAGACTTGTGTTAATTTCACCAAGTCTGAAACCTATTATCATTTGCACTTTTGCCATGCTTATTTGTACCTGTTAATGAGTGAATTAGCCGTAGCTCAGTGTTCATCTTTTGTCAAGCATCTTGAGTGGATCCCTGCCATGTATCTTGTTGACATGTTTGAATGTTGTAGCATATTTATCTTGATGCATTTAGATGGCTACTTGTTGTTTATCGCAAACCGGTGCCATATTTGTTTTGCTTGCCATTTCCAAACCGTGCATTCGATTCCGGTGATCTTTATATCGATTTCAACTGAAATTACCTCACCTTTCCAGTGGCACTCTTGGATTTCCAAGTTGAGGCCAGGTTCAATCATTTCTTTGCAAATCATGCATATGCATCACATACCGCATCCCGCATATCATACCATGTTCGTGTGTTTGTTGTTTACTATGTTGTGTGCTTCTTTCCGATGTTGCTTCTTCGGGTTGGTTCCGGTAACGATGCGTTTGTGAGGACCCATTCGACTATGTCCGTTTGTCTTCTTCATGGACTCGTTCTTCTTCCTTGCGGGATTTTAGGCAAGATGACCATACCCTCGAAATCACTTCTATCTTTGCTTGCTAGTTGCTCGCAATTTTGCTATGCCTATGCTGCGATACCTACCACTTGCGTATCATGCCTCCCATATTGTTAAACCAAGGCTCTAATCCACCTTGTCCTAGCAAACCGTTGTTTGGCTATGTTACCGCTTTGCTCAACCCCTCTTATAGCATTGTTAGTTGCAGGTGAAGATTGGAGCTTGTTCTATGTTGGCACATGGATATTTTGTTGGGATATCACAATATCTCTTATTTAATTAATGCATCTATATACTTGGTAAAGGGTGGAAGGCTCGTCCTTATGCCTGGTGTTTTGTTCCACTCTTGCCGCCCTAGTTTCCGTCATATCGGTGTTATGTTCCCGGATTTTGCGTCCCTTACGCGGTTGGGTTATAATGGGAACCCCTTAAATGTTCGCTTTGAATAAAACTCCTCCGGCAAGGCCCAACCTTGGTTTTACCATTCGTAACCTAGCCTTTTTCCCTTGGGAGTCGTGCATCCCGAGGGTCATCTTTATTTTTAAACCCCTGGGCCAGTGCTTGTCTAAGTGTTGGTCCAACCTAGAGCACCGTGCGGGGCCGTCCCTTGGCAATTTGGGTTACGTTGGCTCCCCTACGCTTAGCTTATCCGGTGTGCCCTGAGAACGAGATATGTGCAGCTCCTATCGGGATGTCGGCGCATCGGGTGGTCTTGCTGGACTTGTTTTACCATTGTCGAGGATGTCTTGTAACCGGGATGCCGAGTCTGATCAGATTGTCTTGGGAGAAGGAATATCCTTCATTGACCGTGAGGGCTTGTGATGGGCTAAGTTGGGACACCCCTGCAGGGTTTTGAACTTTCAAAAGCTGTGCCTGCGGTTATGGGTAGATGGGGATTTGTTAATGTCCGGTTGTAGAAAACCTGAAGTTTACCTTAATTAAAATGCATCAACCGCGTGTGTAACCGTGATGGTCTCTTTCCGGCGGAGTCCGGGAAGTGAACATGGTGTTGGAGTTATGCTTGACGTAGGTTGTTCTAGGATCACTTCTTGATCATAGTTTCTCGAACGTGTTTGCCTTCTCTTCTCACTCTCATTTGCGTATGTTTAGCCACCATATATGCTAGTTGCTTGCTGCAGCTCCACATCATACCTTTACCTTACCTATAAGCTTAAATGGCCTTGATCGCGAGGGTGTGAGATTGCTGAGTCCCCGTGACTCACAGATACTTCCAAAACCAGTTTGCAGGTGCCGATGTTACCGAGCAGGTGACGCAACCAAGCTCAAGGAGGAGCTCGATGAAGATCTTCCCCTTTATGTTATTTCATTCTAGTCGATCAGTAGTGGAGCCCAGTTGGGGTCGATTGGGGATCTGTGTAGAATTTGGGGTAGTCTTCTTTTATTTTGGTTCCGTAGTCGGACCTTGACTGTATCTGGTTGATGTAATGTTTTATTCATGTAATTGTGTGAAGTGGCGATTGTAAGCCAACTATGTATCTTTTCCCTTATTGTATTACATGGGTTGTTTGCGAAGATTACCTCACTTGCGACATTGCTTTCAATGCGGTTATGCCTCTAAGTCGTGCTTCGACTCGTGGGAGATATAGCCGCATCGAGGGCATTACAAGTTGGTATCAGAGCCGTCCCCGACCTTAGGAGCCCCCTGCTTGATCGAATCGCTGGCATTATTGAGTCTAGAAATGTTTCGAGTCATTTAGGAATTATATATATCGGAGAGTTTAGGAATTCTTTTTACTCCCCAGTCCCTTCGTCGCTCTGGTGAGGCATCCTGACGTAGAGTTTTGACTCTTCTCTTCTCAAATTTCACTAATTTTTTTAGGATCATGTGGGTATCTTGGAATCGTTCCAATGGTTTTGTGACGAGAACATTGTTCTTGGTGCCTCCTGTCATTTAGGGGTTGTGGCAGTGTCCCGGGGAGTTCAGCTCCGAGGTGTTGTCGTCACAATTTTATCGTTGCAGTTCTGGAATACCTGAGATTAGTTTTGCCGACATCGAAAATCTCTTTTATGCAGTTGTTGGTGAGATAGCCTCGACGCCACCCTGTACTGGGGCGGGAGTTCGGGAGTATTTCCCTAACTCGTATAACGGATGCTTTTCGAAGGTTGAGGTAGACGATTTCCGAAGGTTTCTTGGTTATGTGTTGAAGGATGGATACAGCTGGATGTAGGATTTGTTAGTTTGGGTGAGATATTATGCTTCCACTGTATCCCCAACACCTGATTGCATAACCGGAAAATTTCGGGAGTTTATAAGTGGGATTTCAAGTAGCTCTTAAGATATCTTTCTGACAGATGTATGATATGAGATTGGGGTTCGACGTCTAGTGGTCCGCCTATCCACGGTTGGTTTTACAGTGGTCTCGTTGTGTCTTAAAGAGTCCTTGGCTATGCCGACTCGGGGACGCTTCGTATGTCATGTGCACTGCCTTGTACATGATGGTGCTGTACGATCGAGCCCGTGTAGGCCCCACCACGAAAACTTCGGACGAAATCTCTATCATATGTTTGTTCCGGCTTATTTTGCAAGCCAATCCTTTGTTTTGTTTTGAGTTGTGGTATTCGAGTTGCTTCAATGTCAAGTGTTGATTCCATACCTTCCCCAAATGGTATTCTCATACTCCGATGTGAATACAAATCCTTCATGATAATCGAGATTGTCATGTCAATCCTTTTCAACCGGCGTGTTTCTCTTCAAGTGGATCCGATCACTTCAACATTCGCAAGACCAATTATCAGTTCTTCTCAATGGTGTTTATTTCATACGTCTCCAAGTTGCCTTTATTTTTTCCGCCCACCCACCCTTTTTCTTCAAGGACTCAGATTTCTTGATCAAGTGTCCATCCTATTCATCTGAAGTCTCTTCTTTCTTTTCTTTCAATGTTCTTACCCGGTGTTTCTCATGAAGATTTTAACGGAGCTTCAAGTTCATCATTCTTCGTTCCTTTTTCTCCTCTGGTGGATTCAATTCAAGCTTTTGGTGCTTCTTTACCCTTTTCCTCATTTCTATGCCTTTTCCTGCCGGTGGACCTCTTAATCGTCCATTTCTCGCTATTCAATGATTCCGGAGTGCTAAAGATATCTTAGAAAGATCTTCTTGTCTTTCAAGATCAGTTCAACCTATTTCGAGGTTGTTATCTCATTCTAGCCATTTAAATCTTACCGGTGCATTCTCTCTTTTAAATCGTTATACGGTGTTTCTTTTGAGTGGGCCCTAACCCACAGGTCTTTTTCCAGGATCTTACATGACTCTTCTAATTCTACCGGAGCTATTCTAAAAATTTCTTTTCGAAGTTTGATGTAAGAATGATTTATCATCAGTCAAATGTCTTTCTCCAAAATCTTTCAAATTCATTTCATTGTTGATTCAACTTTTCTATTCTTCTTTATTCCGGAGTGTCTCAACAATTCACGGTGGTGTTTCTCATCGTCATTCTCAGATTTTGAAGACCGAAGAAGAGTTTTTCCTCCATATCTTATCCGTTCTCTCGAAGATTCGTCATTCTAGCTTGTTGCCTTCCTCTCATAACTGTTTTCGATTGTGAGAATTCTTTTCACCCATCCGGAGCAATTCAAGAGTCTTCTCAGTTTTATTATCCGGAGTCCATAAATTCAGGTTTATTCATTCCAGCTTTTAGCTCTCATACTCAAAATCTTACCGGTGCGTCATTCAACTACGCTCTCTAGTCAGCTCGTAATCTCTTTGTTCTCATGGATCTAAATTCTCTCAAACATCTTTGTTCATTTGCTAATTCTTACCGGTGATTCACCCCTTTACTTCGTTCATTTCCAATTCTTACGGTGGCTATTCAGGATTTTTCTTCCTTGCTATAACATCTAGTTATTCGTTCTCAATCCTAACGATGGTTTGTGCAAGAGTTCTCGTCATTCGTTATCGTATATATTCATTCGTTCTTCCCAATCCTACTGGTAACTTGTTGAAGACTTTCTCAAGTTATGCTATATCTATCTTAATCCTTTCTACGAGAATAAGTAGTGTGCCAAATCCATTGTTTATCACCAATTTAATTGATGAAGGATAAGCATAATGTAATTCTTATTCTTGTTTCATCCTAATGATTAATTCTTTATTCTGGAGGCCCTTCAAATTCTCGGTTTCATTTGTTTCATCTTCTCTTTTCCCGGAGTTCCAACCTCTTTCAATTATATTATCACGGAGATCTCTATCTAAATCATTGCAAGGCTTCAATCTTATTCTTTTCATCATTCAATTATTTCGGATCATTCTTTTATTACCAGAGTTCTTCATGAAGGTTCTACATGATGGATTCATCAAGGATTTAATTCCTTCTCGAAGTGTTCATCGACATTCTTTGCTAAGAAGCTCAAGTTTTCTTCATCTTGCTACCCGGAGTGCAATTCTTTCTTCCGCATCATTGGAGGTGGTATTATGTCATTCTTGATAATTTGAGTTCATGTTGCATGATTCACACGTTCTTAAGAATGAGGTATTTTAAATCCATGAATCTCTTCATTGGAATTATCTTGGGTTATATTTCACCTAAAACTTTCCCTAAGGATTGTTGCTAATTATGGTGCTTAAATGATCCAATTTCTTCATTTATCCTCCCAGGGAAATAAGTTTCTCGTCTCCTTGTTGATATCAATCCAATCTATTATTTTTCGTCAGTGGCAGAATTTCACCTCATAATTTGAGATGTATTCCATAAGACCATATTAAGCTTATTCTTTTTCGTTGTTGGTGTTCCAACAACTCCGTTCGACCCTTCTCCTAAGGATGCCTTCTCAAACTCTTTTGTGACAGAAGTTGGCATTTTCTTCTCCATTCTTTTATTTCAATTATCTATATTCTATTCTTTCGTTCCGGAGGCCTTGTGATGTTGCTCTTTTCAATCATCATCTCGAATTGTGAAGATCATGTTCTTTTCGTGCTTATCCATTTAACTGGAGTGTGTGCCCGCTGCTCAAGTTCTTTCATTTTATCAAGTCTTGCATCCCTTCTCAACCAGAGTGTTGTTGGAATTTGTTCTTCCTTGTTCCTCTTTCTTAACGGAGTGCTTTCAACTTTGTTCTCCTCCATGGCTTTCTTTCTTTCATTTTGCTCAACCTTTTCAAGGTTCTTTGGTTTCACTCGTTTGTCAAAGAAGCAACTTAGTTTTACCTCTTCTCTTTCTCTTCCGTTTTTCCCTCCGGTGCCATTCTAGATCTCAGGACGAGATCCTCTCGTAGTGGTGGAGTGTTGTAACGCCCCGAGACCGATGTGCCAGGTGTCCTCCAGTTATTCATTGTTGTTGCCTTGTCATTGCTTGCGTGTCATGCATTGCATATCATTTCATCATGTGCATTTCATTTGCATACATGTCTGTCTCATGCATCCGAGCATTTTCCCCGTTGTCTGTTTTGAAATCCGGCGCTTCTATGTCACCCGGTGCCCCTTTCTACCTCTTTTCATGTGCGGGTGTTAAACGTTTTCGGGTAGGACCAAGACTTGTCATGCGGCCTTGGTTTACTACCGGTAGACCGCCGGTCAAGTTTCGTGCCATTTGGACTTCGTTTGATACTCCAACGGTTAACCGAGGGACCGAAAAGGCCTCATGTGTGTTGCAGCCCAACACCCTTCCAAAGTGGCCCAAAACCCACCAAAACCCCCTCCATCATCTCGGTCGTTCAATAACGATCGCGTGGCCGGAAACCGCACCTCATTTGGACTCTCCTAGCTCCCTCTACCTATAAATATGTGGCCTCCCCCGAAAATTCCGCGGTACAAACCCTAGATCTCTCCTCTCCGTGCCGCCGGACAAATTTCTCCTTGCCGGACATGTCCGCCTCCATCTCCGCAGCCAACCACAACACGCCACATCGTCTCTCTGCACCTCCCACCGCAGCGGCCCGCCCGAGCCCGCGCGCGGCCCGCGCGAGCCCATCGGAGCCCGGCCGGTCTCCCCCGCGCTCGTGCCTCCATCGCCGGTGGCCTCCGCCTCCTCGCCGGAGTACCCGCCTGCGCCACCATCGCCTTGCGGCCCCCGCCGCATTTCTCCTCACCGCCGACGACCCGTGCCACACTACTGGATCCCCCCAGGCTCGGATCTGATGCTAGGTGCCACATCGGACCCTGGCGCATTCGCCGGAGTTCTCTCCCGACCTTGCCGACGTGCTAGCTCGCCGGAGCATCGTCTGTACCCCGATCCGGCCGCCCACTGCCGGATCTGGCCGCCGGCAACCCATTTCCGACCTCGCCATCCTCGCCAGGTCCCGCCGCCGACACCTCCCCTCGCCGGTTTTCCTCCTGACGTCGCCGTGACCGCCCTGCTCGTGCGAGTGCACGAGGAGGAGGACGACCTCCCTCTGCATGGGCTTCGGCAACCACCCGGCCCAGCTCCGTCTCTCTCCGGCCCAAGGCCACGCGGGTGAGAAGCCCTGCTACCCGCCGCCCTGAGCATTGTATTTCTAAAATGCGCTCATTTGTTTTTTCGAAACGCCAAGACCTTTTTCCATCTTATCACATGCCCATATTCATCGCATCATAAATCCCTCATCGTAGCTCCAATTTGCGTGCGTAGCATATCGAAATGTTTGTCTCGATGAGTACATCATTTCATCTCATTGCATCATTTTCATTTGAGCTCATCTTGATGCGTGAAATGCTATTGGAAGAGGGCTATGTGGTGAATTTGTCAGATCTGTTTTAGCAAATAGCTATTTGTCATTTTTGCCTTGTTTAATGTGTGCATGATATGCTCCTGAGCTCTACATGTGTTTTGTTATATGCCATGCCATCTTTACAGGGGTGTATGCCATGTATTTTTGTGACATTTGTGGTGACTAGCACAAGCATGCAAAGTAGCGTAATCGGTAATGCTGATTTCAGGGACTTAAAGTTTCACCAAGTCCTTGTTCTGTTTTTGTCGTTATGCCATATGTTCATGTTGTTTCCTAGTGATCCGTGCCTCTTTTGAGGATGATCAGTAATGATGTTTTGTTATCATTGTTGTGCTCTATCCATCCATGTCTTTGTTTGCATTTATGGAGCAACCTAGATTGAATCAATCGAGCTCTACTTTTGCTATAAAATGTTCCTGCCAGATTGTTAACTTGTTTAGCGATTTTGTCAAGGATGTTGCTATTGATCCGTGCATGCTATGTTGTAGTTATAGCCATTTATAGATTATATGCCATGTCTTCTTGATGGGTGTATGCTTAGTATTTCATGCCATGCTCTGTAGTGAGTGCATCGAGCTCGTAAACATGCCTACTCGTTAACTGATTTGCATGCTCCAGTTTTTCACTAAGTCTGAGATCTGTTTATGTTTTTGCTATGTTCACATGCTTGCAATTGTATTTTCTGATCCCTTTTGGCTCAAGGTCACTAAGTCACTTTTGTTAAGTCCTTTGAGTAGCTTTGTTCCATGCCTTGCTTTTCCATGTTATGTTCCAGTAGTATCTAGTTTTCATGCTCTAAAGAGTGCTTCCTGATGATAAATTCCAGACTTGTGTTAATTTCACCAAGTCTGAAACCTATTATCGTTTGCACTTTTGCCATGCTTATTTGTACCTATTAATGAGTGAATTAGCTGTAGCTCAGTGTTCATCTTTTGTCAAGCATCTTGAGTGGATCCCTGCCATGTATCTTGTTGCCATGTTTGAGTGCTGTAGCATATTTATCTTGATGCATTTAGATGGCTACTTGCTGTTTATCGCAGACCGGTGCCATATTTGTTTTGCTTGCCATTTCCAAACCGTGCATCCGATTCCGGTGATCTTTATATCGATTTCAACCAAAATCACCTCACCTTTTCAGTGGCACTATTGGATTTCCAAGTTGAGGCCAGGTTCAATCATTCCTTTGCAAATCATGCATATGCATCACATACCGCATCCTGCATATCATACCATGTTCGTGTGTTGGTTGTTTACTATGTTGTGTGCTTCTTTCCGGTGTTGTTTCTTCGGGTTGGTTCCGGTAATGTCGCGTTTGTGAGGACCCGTTTGACTACGTCTGTTTGTCTTCTTCATGGACTCGTTCTTCTTTGCGGGATTTCAGGCAAGATGACCATACCCTCGAAATCACTTCTATCTTTGCTTGCTAGTTGCTCGCTCTTTTGCTATGCCTATGCTGCGATACCTACCACTTGCTTATCATGTCTCCCATATTGTTAAACCAAGCCTCTAATCCACCTTGTCCTAGCAAACCATTGTTTGGCTATGTTACCGTTTTGCTCAGCCCCACTTATAGCGTTGTTAGTTGCAGGTGAAGATTGGAGCTTGTTCCATGTTGGAACATGGATATTTTGTTGGGATATCACAATATCTCTTATTTAATTAATGCATCTATATACTTGGTAAAGGGTGGTAGGCTCGGCCTTATGCCTGGTGTTTTGTTCCACTCTTGCCGCCCTAGTTTCCGTCATATCGGTGTTATGTTCCCGGATTTTGCGTCCCTTACGCGGTTGGGTTATAATGGGAACCCCTTGACAGTTCGCTTTGAATAAAACTCCTCCAGCAAGGCCCAACCTTGGTTTTACCATTCGCCACCTAGCTTTTTCCCTTGGGATTCGTGCATCCCGAGGGTCATCTTTATTTTTAAACCCCCGGGCCAGTGCTTGTCTAAGTG
Organism: Triticum urartu; assembly: GCF_003073215.2. NCBI lineage: Eukaryota > Viridiplantae > Streptophyta > Magnoliopsida > Poales > Poaceae > Triticum > Triticum urartu. The sequence continues at coordinate 359,427,608 of NC_053028.1, forward strand.
TTGGTCCAACCAAGAGCACCGTGCGGGGCTGTCTCTTGGCAACTTGGGTTACGTTGGCTCCCGTACGCTTAGCTTATCCGGTGTGCCCTGAGAACGAGATATGTGCAGATCCTATCGGGATGTCGGTGCATCGGGTGGTCTTGCTGGACTTGTTTTACCATTGTCGAGGATGTCTTGTAACCGTGATGCCGAGTCTGATCGGATTGTCTTGGGAGAAGGAATATCCTTCGTTGACCGTGAGAGCTTGTGATGGGCTAAGTTGGGACACCCTGCAGGGTTTTGAACTTTCGAAAGCTGTGCTCGTGGTTATGGGCAGATGGGAATTTGTTAATATCCAGTTGTAGAAAACCTGAATTTTACCTTAATTAAAATGCATCAACCGCGTGTGTAACCGTGATGGTCTCTTTCTGGCGGAGTCCGGGAAGTGAACACGGTGTTGGAGTTATGCTTGACGTAGGTTGTTTTAGGATCACTTCTTGATCATAGTTTCTCAAACATGCTTTGCCTTCTCGTCTCGCTCTCATTTGCGTATGTTTAGCCACCATATATGCTAGTCGCTTGCTGCAGCTCCACATCATACCTTTACCTTACCTATAAGCTTAAATAGTCTTGATCATGAGGGTGTGAGACTGCTGAGTCCCCGTGACTCACAGATACTTCCAAAACAAGTTTGCAGGTGCCGATGTTACCGAGCAGGTGACGCAACCAAGCTCAAGGAGGAGCTCGATGAAGATCTTCCCCTTTGTGTTGTTTCGTTCTAGTCGATCAGTAGTGGAGCCCAGTTGGGGTCGATCGGGGATCTGTGTAGAATTTGGGGTAGTCTTCTTTTATTTTGGTTCCGTAGTCGGACCTTGATTGTATCTGGTTGATGTAATGTTTTATTCATGTAATTGTGTGAAGTGGCGATTGTAAGCCAACTATGTATCTTTTCCCTTATTGTATTACATGGGTTGTTTGCGAAGATTACCTCACTTGCGACATTGCTTTCAATGCGGTTATGCCTCTAAGTCGTGCTTCGACACGTGGGAGATATAGCCGCATCGAGGGCGTTACAATCACTAAGGAGAGATGTCACCTCGTTCTCCAGAGCTCTAGCTCGTGCTCCTGTCATAGGTCCTCTTGGCACTTGGTGAGACAATGATAGGTCCATGGGGATGACCATAGGATGCTCCGCATCATCTCCCCTCCCTTTGGAAAGATCCGACCTCGGATTGAAATCCTCATCACCATGGTAGGGAGAGAGATCTTTGACGTTGAAGATGTCGCTCACGGAGTACTTGTTACATGGGATGTCGATCTTGTAGGCGTTGTCATTGTAGCGTTCAAGTGCCTTGAAGGGTCCATCGGCTCGTGGTAGAAGTTTGGACTTGTGTTCGTTGGGGAAGCGGTCCTTGCGAAGGTGTAGCCACACAAGATCTCCAATGTTGAATACCATGGGTTGCTTGTTGATGTTGAGCTTGGTCGCGAGCCATTGTACTTGGCGCTCGATGGTATGCCTTGTATCTTAATGCATCTTCTTGAGGTAGTTCACTCGAGCACTCGCGTCCATGTTGATGCGCTCTTGTAGTGGTAGATGAAGAATGTCTAATGGGGACAACAGGTTGAAACCAAAGATGACCTCGAAGGGGGACTTGCCGGTAGTCGAGTGTCTTCACGGTTGTAGGTGTACTCGGTGATGGGTAGGCACTCCTCCCACTCCATGATGATCTTCTTGATCAACATGCCTAGTAAAGTAGAGAGTGTCTAGTTTGTGACCTCTGTTTGGCCGTCGGTTTGAGGATGGTATGCCGAATAGAACAAGAGCTTGATTCTAAGCGTGGCGCATAAGGCCTTCCAAAAGTAACTCAAGAACTTGACGTCATGGTCTGAGACAATTTTCTTGAATACTCCATGGAGATGCCAATTTCCCTATAAAAGAGATTTGTAACATGTGAAGCATCGTCTATCTTGTTGCATGGAATGAAGTGAGCCATCTTAGAGAATCGGTCCACAACAACAAACACGGAATCTTTGCCATTCCTAGTTCGAGGCAAACCAAGCACAAAATCCATGCTAATATCTTCCCATGGGTGGTACGGAACAGGAAGTGGCACATATTGACCATGGGATTGAGCTTTTGATGTCGCTTTGCGGCATGTATTGCACCGGTTGGTGAAGCGTGAGACGTCACAGAACATCTTGGGCTGAAAATAGTTCTTGGAGAGCATAGCGAATGTCTTGTCGCGTCCAAAGTGTCCCATTAGTCCTCCGCCATGAGATTCTTGCAAAAGTAACAAATGAAGAGAAGACTCGGGCATGCATAGTTTGTTAGCTCTCATAATATAATCATCTTTGATGTAATAGCGTTCCCAAGATGTATGCATTAAACATTTGGCATAAGGAATAGAAAAAGTAGGATCATGCACATACAAGTCTTTAATGTGCAAAAACCAATGACATTCAATTCAAGTTTGGTGACAACCATGCATATGCGGGAAAGAGCATCCGCCACAACATTTTCCTTACCTTTGATGTATTTGATGACATAAGGAAATGACTTAATGAACTCACTCCACTTAGCATGACGCTTTTTCAACTTAGTTTGACCCTTGAGGTATTTAAGCGTTTCATGGTCGGTGTGAATGAAAAATTCATTAGGGCGAAAATAATGTTCCCATTCATCCAAAACTCGCACTAAAGCATATAGATCTTTGTCATAGATGGGATAATTGAGTTGCGCTCCGGAAAGTTTTTCAGTAAAGTAAGCTATGGGGCACTTCTCTTGCGTTAACACACCTCCTATGCCATTACCACTAGAATTGCAATGAATTTCAAAAGGTTTATCAAAGTTGGGTAATGTAAGCATGGGAGCATGAGTAAGCAAATTTTTAAGTTTGTTAAATGCGTTATATTGGGATGGTCCCCAAAGAAAGGGTACATTTTTCTTAGTCAAAGCATGTAAAGGAGATGCAATGGTGCTAAAATACTTAACAAATCTATGGTAGAAATCGGCTAAACCAAGGAAGCTATGCACTTTTTGCAAGTTGGTTGGTTGGTGCCAAGTTTTAATAGCATTGATCTTAGATTCATCAACATGAACACCCTTAGAAGACACAACAAAACCCAGGAAAACAAGCTTATCAACACCGAAAAGGTATTTATCCATATTAGCATAAAGGTGCTCTTTCCTAAGGGTTTGCAACACAGTTCTAAGATGGGTGACATGATATTTGAGAGATTTCATAAAGACAAGAATGTCGTCGAAATAGACCATAACAAATACACCAATATTCGGCCTAAGAACAAAATGCATGACTCGCATGAAAGTATCGGGTGCTTCGAATAAACCCATTGGAATATCAAGCCATTCATATAAGCCACATTTGGTCTTAAATGCGGTTTTCTATTCATCACCTTCTTGGATGCGTATTTGGTAGTAGCCACTATTAAGCTCAATTTTAGAGAAAATTGTGGCTCCGCTAAGCTCATCTAGCATATCATCTAGGCATGGAATGGGGTAACGATAACACATAGTTATAGCATTGATAGGATGACAATCAGAACACATGCGATATGTACCATCTTTCTTGGGAACAAGAATTACCGGTACGGCACAAGGGCTCAAACTTTCTCGTACATGGCCGTTGTCGATGAGTTGCTGTACTTGCTGTTGGAACTCCTTTGTTTCCTCGGGGTTGACGCGGTAGGGAGCCTTGTTAGGAAGGGGTGCTCCGGGGATGAGGTCGATGCGGTGTTCGATGCCTCGTAGTGGAGGTAGACCCAGAGGTAGCTCATCGGGGAAAACGTCTTGGAATTCCTGCGAAAGAGAAGATAACACTAAAGGTAAAATGTGAGAGGTGTTAGTTTTTGGTGCCTTGTCCTTGAACAATAGGACATAGTGGATAACACATGATGGGTTCTCACACACTTCTCTCATCTCACTTTTGGTGGAAAATAGCACTAAGTTCTTCTTATCGCTCATCATGGAGGCACTCAATTTGGGCTTGTGGCGCTCACTCTCTTTTAGGTGGTTCGCTCTCTCACTGATCTCTCCATGATGGGTGGCTTGCTTGTCGTTGATCACTTTGGCTAGGTGGCTGATTGAGGCGAAGGTGTCCCGATGTTTCGATGAGATAGATATCGTTTTCTGTGGGAGCCGACTTTGACGATCCGACTAGGAACGTGCGAAGACGCCGCACCTTAGCAATCGCTAAACCAACTTCCGAGGGTTATTGACCACGCCGGAGCACGATCAACCTGACCATGAGGGTCTATTTCCTGCAAGCAAACGAAGAACAAGCAAGAAACTAATATAGCAATCTAGATATTGCGAATAAAATAGGAAATCTTTATTAATGAAGGTGGGGTTCTATGACGTCTTGGTCTAGTCGTTGGACACAAACGAAGTACGCGAAGTTGCAGCTATGGCGAACTTTTAGTCTAAACAAAACCCAAAGTCTAAACCATTCCCTAAGGGTTGTATATATGGAGGAATAGGGGGAAATTTCGTGGCCCTTGGAGGAGGGGTCCGAAAACAACCCTAACTCTTGTTTCCCCACACATACGGACTCTAAAAACAGCCCATACTTAAGTATTTCGGAAATACATGGGCCTGGCCCAATAATAAGGTGACATAGAACCTAGAATAGCCTCTGGACGAAATTTATGAAGTGGCATCTTGTATATTTTGTCCAAGCCTTAATGCACTCCTTATGGTGGCTCCAAAGTCGTGAAGTCATCACTTGTAACTCCGTTCTTGATCCCCTTGCGCATGCCATCATCTCCATGCTTGGTCTTGCTCCAGTGTTCATCCCTCTTATACATGCCAAGCCCTTCATTTGTAAGCAAAACAAATGTGTCCAATTTAGGCAGCATCATAATCATTACCAAGAAACGAAAGTACCTGATAATTTGATTGGCGTGCGCGAGATCTAGTAATTGGTCCAGTATGTATAGCAGCAGGGGTTGTGGGTGTAACAATGGTATTGATGTCCTAATCATCCTCCCTTCTTGAAATGAAGTCGTCCTCGACAGAAGCTCATCTTCCTCACCCAAATAAGGCTTCAAATCTGCAATGTTAAAAGTGGGACTAACCCCAAAATCTGCAGGCAGCTCAAGTTTATATGCATTATCATTTATTTTCTCTAACACCTTAAAAGGACCATCAGCACGTGGCATTAGCTTTGATTTGCGCAAATTAGGAAATCTATCTTTACGCAAATGTAACCAAACAAGATCTCCAGGTGCAAACACAACATGTTTTCTACCCTTATCTCCAGCAAGTTTATATTTGGCATTCATATGCTCAATGTTTTCCTTAGTTAACTAATGCATTTTTAAAATCAATTCAACACGTTCTTTAGCATCAAAATTAACCTTCTCCGAAGATGGAAGATGCAACAAATCAATAGGTGCACGAGGTATGAAACCATACATAATTTCAAAAGGGCACATTTTAGTAGTAGAATGCAATGAACGATTATAAGAAAATTTAATATGAGGCAAGCATTCTTCCCACATTTTCTTATTATTCTTCAAAACAGCCCTAAGCATAGTAGACAATGTTCTATTGACTACTTCAGTTTGTCCATCAGTTTGGGGGTGACAAGTAGTACTAAAAAGCAATTTAATCCCCAATTTAGCCCATAAACATCTCCAAAAGTGGCTAAGAAATTTAGTATCATGATCTGAAACAATAGTATTTGGCACACCATGCAAGAGAATAATTTCATGAAAGAACTAATCAGCAACATTAACAGCATCATCGCTTTTATGACATGGTATAAAGTGTGCCATTTTCGAGAACCTACCCACGACAAAAAATATGCCTTTGTTCGAGGTAAACCTAAAACAAAGTCCATAGATATATCCTCCCAAGGAACACTAGGTACAGGCAAAGGCATATATAAACCATGAGGATTGATTCATGACTTAGCTTTTTGACATGTAGGGCAGCGAGCGACAAAACGCTCAACATCCCGTCTCATCTTTGGCCAAAAGAAATGTGTAGCGAGTACGTCCTCCATCTTCTTCACGCCAAAATGTCCCATTAATCCTCCTCCATGTGCCTCCTGCAACAACAAAAGACGAACAAAGCTAGCTGGAATGCATAGCTTGTTAGCACGGAACACAAATCCATCATTAATGACAAACTTGTTCCACGGTCTTCCTTCTTTACAATTCTGCATTACATCTTTAAAATCAGCATCATGCACATATTGATCTTAGATGGTCTCCAAACCAAATATTTTGAAGTCAAGTTGTGAAAGCATAGTATAGCGACGAGACAATGCATCAGCAATAACATTTTCTTTACCCTTCTTGTGTTTAATGACATAAGGGAAAGTCTCAATGAATTCAACCCATTTAGCATGTCTACGATTCAGTTTAGCTTGACTTTTAATATGTTTCAACGATTCATGATCAGAATGTAAAACAAATTCTTTTGGCCATAAATAATGTTGCCATGTTTCTAAAGTCCGAACAAGAGCATATAATTCTTTATCACAAGTAGTATAATTCAGACTAGGCCCACTCAATTTTTCAGAAAAGTATGCAATAGGTTTGCCATCTTGTAATAACACACCTCCTAATCCAATTCCACTAGCATCACATTCAAGCTCAAAAGTCTTATTAAAAGAAGGAAGTTGGAGTCAAGGAGCATGTGTAAACTTATCTTTCAATACCGTGAAGGCTTCTTCCTGTGCGGTACCCCAAACAAAAGGTACATCCTTCCTTGTAAGCTCATTGAGAGGTGCAGCAATGGTGCTAAAATCTCTCACAAAACACCTATAGAATCCAGCGAGGCCAAGAAAACTCCTCACTTGTGTGCCGTTTTGGGCTGCGGCCAACTCTCAATAGCTTCAATCTTTGCTTTATCAACTTCAATTCCCCATGGAGTAACAACATAGCCAAGAAAAGATACTCGGTCGGTGCAGAAGGTGCACTTAGCAAGGTTACCAAACAAACGTGCATCACGTAGAGCAATAAAAACATCACGTAAATGTTCCAAATGTTCCTCCAAAGATCTACTATAAATCAGTATATCATCAAAATATACTACCACAAATCGTCCAATTAAAGCATGTAAAACTTCGTTCATTAGTCTCATGAAAGTACTAGGTGCATTAGTTAACCCAAAAGGCATGACTAACCACTCATATAAACCAAACTTAGTTTTAAATGTTGTTTTCCATTCATCTCCCAATTTCATATGAATTTGATGGTATCAACTACGCAAATCAACTCTGGAGAAAATTGTAGAGCCACTCAATTCATCAAGCATATCATCTAGCCTAGGAATAGGATGACAATAACGAATAGTAATATTATTAATGCCTCTACAATCAACACACATACGCGACGTACCATCCTTTTTAGGCACTAGTATAATAGGAACAACACAAAGACTAAGATATCCGCGTATGTAACCTTTGTCGAGCAGCTCCTGTACTTGATGCATAATCTCCTTCGTCTCCTCTGGATTGGTACGATATGGTGCATGGTTGGGTAGTGATGCACCGGGAATTAAGTCAATTTGATGCTCAATCACTCGAATAGGTGGTAATCCCGGTGGTACGTCTTGTGGGAAGAAGTCAGCGAAGTCCTGCAAAATGTTAGTGACAGGAGGGGGCAAAGAGGAAGGCATGTCCTCGAATGAAAATAATGCCTCTTTGCACACAAAAGCATAGCAAACAGATTTGTTGAAATCTAGCTCATCAATATCAGATTTTGTGGGAAGTAAACATGCACTTTTCAATTTAATTTCAGAAGCAACACTAGATGGTTTATTATTAGGTTTCATTTGTTGCTCAAATTCTTTTGCCACAATCTGATTTTCACTCTTATTTTTCTCCTGTTTTTCTTTATTAGCTCTATTAATATCATCTTTCAAAATGGATTCAGGAGTCATAGGAAGCAATGTAATATGGCTATCCTTATGAACAAGAGTATACTGATTATTTCTACCATTGTGTACAATTTTTTTATCAAATTGCCATGGTCTAACAAGTAATAAGGAACATGCTTGCATGGGTACCACATCACAATCAATATAATCAGCATATGTAGAGATACTAAAATGCACACGAACAGTACGTGTTACCTTAACCTTGCCGCTGTTGTTGAACCATTGGATGTAGTAAGGATGTGGATGCAGTCTTGTGGTGAGAGATAGCTTCTCCACCATCTCCATGCTAGCCAAGCTGTTGCAACTCCCTCCATCTATGATGACGCGAATAGAACGTTCCTTCAAAACTCCCTTTGTATGGAACAAATTATGCCTCTGATTTTTCTCAGCTTGTGTAACCTACACACTCAAAACACGTTGAGCATCTAAACATTCATACCTGTTAGCATCTTCAGCAGCCATGTATTGCGTCTCATGATCAGAATCCTCTCCACCGTGTTCTTCATGTGTAATAAGAGACAAAGTCTCCTCATCATAGTCACTAGTGGACTCATACCCACCATCCTCAGTAGCAATCATCACACGTTGATATTTGCATTGTCTCGCAAAATGTCCTCTTCCCTTACAACAATGACAAATAATATCACTTGTGTGCCCTGTTGATGCCATGGAAGAAGAAGAGCTCTGCGCAGGCCCGACAGGTGTGCTGTTGGCAGATAGTGGTGGTTGTGCTTGCTTTCTTGTATCACGGCTGGAGGTGGCACCTAATGGAGATGCTAGTGCAGTGGAAGTAGAGGATGCACGTGGTGTCCATGATGAAGATCGACCTGCAGAAAAGTTAGTTCGTGCCAATACCTGTCGATCCTGCACTTCACGTTCAGCTTTACAAGCAAGATGATATTAGTATACTCATTATACTCTAGAATGGTCTGAATCTCTCTATTTAATCCACCCATAAAACGTGCAAGCATAGCTTCGTTCTCCTCAACAATACCACATCTAATCATGCCAGTTTCTAATTCCTGATAATATTCTTCTATAGAATTTTTTCCTTGTCTTAAACACTGCAATTTTTGAAGTAATTCACGTTGATAATATGGTGGAACCCAACGAGTATGCATAGCTGTTTTCAAAGCAGCCCAAGTAGCTGGAATAGGATATAATCTACAATGCTCAGACCACCAAACACATGCAAAACTAGTGAAAGCACAAACAACAGCAGGAACACATCTCTCCTCGGGATATTATAAACATGTAAATCGTTGTTTAGTTTCTAACTCCCAAGTAAGATATATATCAGGAACATATCTACCCTCAAATGGTGGAATATTCAATTTCAGTTTAGGGAGATGGTCATGATCTCGTACCTGACGGGGAGCCCTACCATTGCCATTATTTGCATGTGGACGACCTGGTGGTTGTGGTGCTGGTGGTTGCACGTAGTTCTAATTTTGATCAACCTCATCCTCGTAACCTCCCGCAAAATCATCCTCCTCCGCATCAGCAGTAGGAGCCACAGAAGTATCAACAGCAGCACCAACAGTTTGGCCAGGCGCAAGAGTGAGACAGCTCGCTCGGCGGAGGGCTGTTTCACGACGTGGAGGTAGTCGTCGTTGTTGTTGTAGATGTGCGTTAGGTGCAGCCGGTGGTGGTGGTGGAAGACGTGTGAGCAATTCATTAAACTTGTTATTGAGCTTTGTTTCGAACGTCTTCTCCATGGCCACTTCAAATCTATTTAGCACATCTTGCACCTGTCCACTCATCATTTGCTGAAATTTATCATGCAACTCCTTATTGGTCATTTTCTCCCAGTCAGCCTCGTCGGCTTGTGATCCTGCCATGGTTAGCAGCAATAGAAATACATGAGAATATGATCCTACAGAGTACTAACAAGAGGTGGTGGTGGGTGTCACAAATCCGTCAAGCAAATCTCAAATTCTTACCAGTTCTTACCCAACAGCAGGCGGTGATCAGCAACCGTCGTAGTCAAAACTCTCAAAGCTTGGATAGAGCGATTACCAGGGAGAGTCAAACGCATGACGTAGATGTATGTGGATCTAGGAAGGCTTACAATATGGTAGCAAAAAGGGTCAGGAATAATCAATTCAGAGATGCAAAATTGTATAAACGCTCAACAAAGGTACTGTACTGGTCCTAGGCTAGACCATGCTAGAGACGCGAGCCTAGAACACTAACAAAATCACGGCGCTGCACGTAAACAAGGGAAAAGCACACTCTGGAACTTTTTTTGCGCTCTTCTTTTTTTGCGAAAAATCACTATAATGGCGAGTGTCTCAAAACTCTTCCCTCGTCAAACTGACAGGATGGGCACGGATTTTTTTGACTTTTTTCCGGAAATCAGGGCAGCGACGACGAACAAGTGCTCAAAAAATCACTATGATGGCATGTGGCTCAAAAGACTCAGAAAAGCCTAAAAATAGGATAGGGAAAAAATATTTTTGGTCGCCGAAATTTTGGCCTAAAAACTGCTCGGGGGTCTCCAGACTCTTTTTTTTTGAGACCTACTCAGGCAAGGAAACACAAAATGAAAACTAGATGGACCTCGAAAACAAACCTAATATGAAAGAACTTGGATTGGTGGTGGACAGCCAGATGTATATGTGGACTCAGATTGGTGGTAGACAGGCAGATGTATATGTGGACTTGGATTGGTGGTGGACAGGCGGATGTATATGTGGACTCAGATTGGTGGTGGACAGGTAGATGTATATGGCAGCGGTAAGGAATATGTTGGTGGTGGTGGTATGTGGTAGGAACGATGATGATGGTGCGGCGGCGGCATGACAACTTGTGAACAGAACTCAAAACTCTAAAGGAAACTAGATGCTAAGACCAGCAACTAGACACGACCTAACCCTAATTTTTTTGGCTTTTTCGTGGACTGTAGGTATGAAGAACAGACTCGATCTAAACTATGAAAAACTGTAACATCTCACCGAGCAACCTGGAAATCAGATACCACTTGATAGAGGCGAAGGTGTCCCGATGTTTCGATGAGATAGATATCGTTTTCTGTGGGAGTCGACTTTGACGATCCGACTATGAACGTGTGAAGACGTCGCGCCTTAGCAATCGCTAAACCAACTTCCGAGGGTTATTGACCACGCCGGAGCACGATCAACCTGACCACGAGGGTCTATTTCCTGCGAGCAAACGAAGAGCAAGCAAGAAACTGAGATTGCAATCTGGATATTGCGAATAAAAGACGAAAGCTTTATTAATGAAGGTGGGGTCTGTGACGTCTTGGTCTGGTCGTTGGACACAAACAAAGTACGCGAAGTTGCAGCTATGGCGAACTTTTAGTCTAAACAAAACCCAAAGTATAAATGACTCCCTAAGGGCTGTATATATGGAGGAAGATGGTGGAATTTCGTGGTCCTTGGAGGAGGGGTCCGAAACCAACCCTAACTCTTGTTTCCCCACACATATGGACTCTAAAAACAGCCTATACTTAAGTATTTCGAAAATACATGGGCATGGCCCAATAATAAGGTGACACAGCACCTAGAATAGCCTTTGGACGAAATTTATGAAGTGGCATCTTGTATATTTCGTCCAAGGCTTCATGCACTCCTTATGGTGGCTCCAAAATCGTGAAGTCATCAATTGTAACTCCGTTCTTGATCCCCTTGCGCATGCCATCATCTCCATGCTTGGTCTTGCTCCAGTGTTCATCCCTCTTATCCATGCCAAGACCTTCATTTGTAAGCAAAACAAATGTATCCAATTTAGGCATCATCATATTCTCATGAACATTATAATCATTACCAAGAAACGAAAGTACCTGATAATTTAATTGGCATGCGCGAGCTCTAGTAATTGGTCCAGTATGTATAGCAGCAGGGGTTGTGGGTGTAACAATGGTATTGATGTCCTCATCAGTGACATAGATCATAGAATGTACTCCTTTTCCTTTCATCTTGAATCTATAGTGATTTGTATGCCCGTTGTGTATGACGCCTCGGTCAAATTGCCATGGCTATCCAAGAAGGAGGAGGCAAACGGACATCAGAACGACATCAGACTCCCAAGTGTCTTCGTGAGCTCCGATCTTGAAGGAAACTTGCACCATATGCTCGAGTTGGATAGTGCCAGAGTCGCTTAGCCATTGAACCTTGTAGGGATGCGGGTGCTTCATCTTGACCAATTGGAGCTTGGAGCATAGTTCTTCACTTGCCAAGTTATGACAACTACCTCCATCAATGATGACCTTCACGGACCTTCCATTAATGTCGGCCTTGGTGTGGAAGATGTGGCATCTTTGGTCTTCATCTTGTTGATGTTGAAGTGTCAAGACCTTGGAGACAACAAGAGCGGGGCTCAAATCTTCGTCACAAAAGACTTGATCATCTTCATCTTCGTTCACGCGCCGGTGCATGGCCACTTTCTCAAGGGCTTCCATCTCCTCTTCACTCATGGAGTCATATGTTCTGTCGTCATTAAGGACCATGGTGCGCTTGTTGGTACACTCAAAGGACTTATGGCCTCGGCCGCCGCGTGTGAAGCACTTGATAGAACTTGTCTTGATGGTCTCATCGGTTAGAGTAGGTGATGATGAAGCTCTCGACTTGAAGTTTCTTGTAGTAGGAGGACGACTTGAGGTAGTTGAAGTTTTCTTGTAACTCGACTTGTCGACATTGCTTGTAGAAGGCTTGGTTGAAGTAGATGGTGTTGGAGCCTTTGAAGCTTGGGTGTTGGAGAGACCATAGGACTTGGATGAGAACTTGGCATACTTGAAGTCATCTTGCACTTGACGTTCCACTTTATAGCTTGGTGCACTAGCTCGATGAGGTTCGAGTATGGTTGGAAGTCGGCGATCTTATTGATAGGATGATTGAGTCCATTCAAGAAACGTGCCATTGTTTTCTCATCATCTTTCGTGACATTAGCTCGTATCATGGCAATCTCCATTTCCTTGTAGTACTCTTCAATGCTCTTTGTTCCTTGCTTGAGTAGTTGGAGTTTGTTGAATAGGTCGCGATTGTAGTAGGTTGGCACAAAGTGTGCTCTCATGACATCCTTCATTTGCACCCATGTTGTGATGGGTGGTTCACCTCTTGCCTCTCGGCGCTCAATGACTTGTTCCCACCAAATGAGGACGTAATCTTGGAACTCAAGGGATGCCATAGGGATCTTCTTCTCTCCCTCATAGTTGTGCAAGCGGAAGATTTTTTCAACCTTCAATGCCCATGAAAGGTACTCTTCAGGATCGTTGCTTTCGGAAAAGTTGGGCATGGTGAACTTGATTTTGTCATAGCGTTGCTCTTCATTGTGTTGTGATCGAGGGTGATGACGTCCTTGATGAGGAGGATTGTTTCCCTCAACTTGCTCTTGTTGCGGGGGATTTCCATTGTCTTCCTGCTCTTTGGTGAACTTGAGGTTCTTGTCAAGCTTGTGGAGGAGCTTGAGGAACTTGACGATGCACTCGGGATTGATAAATCCTCTCTTGAACTTCATCGCGAAGTGCTTCTTCTTGTCTGCGCATATGGCGGTTGCGTGTGGCAACGGCGCGACTTGTGTTGTGGAGTGCATGTTGCGCCTCAAGTGCTTGAGTTTCTCGCTGGTGTTGTTCTTGATGTTGTGCCTCAGCATCTTGTTCGTCTTGGTGTAGATGCGCTCGCTCTTCCTCTTGTTGGCATAGACGTTGCCGTTCTTGTGCTTGCGCAAGGGTAGCTTGATTTTGGCGATGCCGATGTGCTTGCTCGTCAAGTTGCTCTTGTGTAGGATTGCCATGTAGAGGATTGCGGTTTGCTTGATGGTCTTGGGGCGCGGCTTGATGAAGAGTGTTTGACGTCATTGTACTTGAGTTGTCGGACGAGTGTCGACTTGAGTGGCCCCGTCTTGAGTATGACGAAGTGGTAGAAGAGCGGTTGACCAACAAGGCACAAATCTCATCCATTCTTGCGTCATTCTCTTATTTGTGTTCGTCGACCTTGTTGTCAAAGTAGTCTCTTGTGCGTTGCTCGGAGAGACGCAAGTCGGTGGCGAGGTTGTTGATGCGGTCACTCAATGCTTGTTGTTCTTGATGCAAAGCTCTTTACGCACCAGAAGTAGTTCTTGGTGATGCAGTTGTTCGGGTCGTCGTCTTGTTCGATGAAGAGTGGGTTGGTAGGAGAACTTGGCCTATCCATCATTCCAAGCAAATATGTGAGTGGGAGAAGGAGAAGAACTTATACCCAATGTACCTTGACCGATGTTGAGGATGGATCAATGATCGCTCAAATGTGTAACAAGGAAATAGCACAATTGGTACCAATTCTTGTCAGTTCTCACACCTACACAAGTAAAATCTTATAGTGGAGCTCGGTTAGGATGGTGGCACAAAAATTGATGCAATTGTTAGTAAGACTCAATAATGTTGAAAAAGATTAGCAAATTTGCAAATGCAACAAGTCGACCAATAGAAAAATGGAAGGAGACAGAAACACACACACAAAAATAGATAAATGGGGCTGTGCAAACCAAAAATGAGCGGAAAATGTGGAATCCACAGAAAATGCTCTTGTTGCACAACTCTAGAGAGACACTATCACGATTGCACAATAGGCGGATACGAAACTTGTGCACAACCTGCAAAGCAAAAATGCAACGACTTCTATCCCAAGTATGCTATATGTATGGTGTTCCGGTGATATGATCCAAGATGATCGAGTATGACAATCTTAATGTAGTATGATGCTATGGTTCCTACTTATAAGCTCTTTGCTTATCTTTCTATTTTGCTTAAAAGCGTGTTTGGGTCCTTCTCTTGTGAGCTCTTTTATCATGCAAAACTTCACGAACCAAGAAAACAATTGTGTATGCGATGACAACCTTGTGACACAAGAGATGATACCAAGATGTGTACCAAGATCATATGGTAAGTATGCTATGGGATCTATGATCACTAATGTGCACAAGTCACGTTGCCGGCAATACTCGAAGGCTTGTTCCGATAGGAAAGGTACGCAAAGTTGGTGATGCGGAGCATCCTTCCATCATCCCCATGGACTCTACACCAACACATCAAGCCCCACATGGACCTGTGACAAGAGCGAGAGCACATGCTTTGGAAACCTAGGTGAACTCCTTCCTACTTGACTTGCATACGGATACGAATGGGACTTGGTTGCTACCTCACCAAAATATGCTATGTCTCATTAGGTACGAAGAGGAACACTACCATGAAGCTCAGGAGCATCACCAAGGAGAAGGAGGACCACCCCAAGGCCTCATGAACCAAGACAGAGCGCAACAGCAGCAACACTAGAAGTCCCAGGTGACCCCATGCGCAAGGGCCCCGGAGACCCCGTGCCCATGGACTGCCCAGGAAGTTGGCGCTGGAGCACCCCATGCGCACAGGCGTGTACCGTGCCCACGGGCCCAACTTACCCCATGCGCACAGGCCTCCCAAGATGGCCGGCTGAGATTGCATCTCGCCCTCCTCTTCATCTCCTTCGACCCCAAGGCTATATAAGTCGTACCTAGAACCATGTTTAGGGTTAGCAAAGTATATGTGAGACATTTGTGAGCTTTGCTCCTTGTATCCCCTCCTCTTGGAGATCTAGACCCCTTTTGGGAAGAATCCTTGGGATTATCAAGCCCTCCTCTTGGAGAAGATCAAGACCTCACCTAGTGGGAAGAACTTACCTAATGCTACTTTCCTTGAATTGTTCATGTAATCTTGTGGATCTCATGTGTGCTACTCTAGTGGATGTGATATTTGGGTTTGTTTGAGTGTTTTGTGTCTTGTGCTCTTGAGTGTTCTTGCTCTTTTCCCCCTCCAAGTGTGAAAAGATCCCCTCTAGGGTTTTGCCCTACAACATCTTGGTATCATGAGAAAGTTTGATTCACATCTTGGAGTCCCACCCCCCACTTGCTAGCTTGATTTTATTGTTTTTCGTCCAAATTCGAAAATCTCCACCAAAAATAGCCCCAAATTTTTTTCTTGCAATTTGTTGGATCTTGTGAGATTTGGTTGTTTTGGTCCATGAATTTGGTGTTTGGCAAGTGGATCTACCCAACTTCCTACTTCCCCACCTTTCCTTCCTTCGAAATTGGCCAAAAATTTGGAAATTCTCTCGGATCAGGAGCAGTTCACCCGCTCGAAGAGCACCCCGTGAAAACGGGCGATCGGGACCCCGTGCACACGGAACCCTGTGCGCACGGGCCTCACTTACCCGTGCGCACAGACCCTCCAGAAACTTTCGGCCATTCCTGTTTTGCATAGTTTTGATTCCAAACCACCACTCGTGTTCTTCCGCACTATTTCTCATGGTTGTTTGAGTATCGGGCTGCGGTTTCTCGTGTGTCCTAAGGTTTTTTGGCTACTTAGGCGCGTTTGGACATCATCATCACTGCTTCTCGACCATCGACTCGGACTCCACACCGGCTTCGACAAATTCATCTCCATCCCAACCGTAACCAAGGACGGTAAACTCGACAACACTCACCTTTCCTTTTGCATTGATAACCTGAGCCTTTTGTGTCACTCACCCATCGAGACTAGCAAGTTGAGTATTACCGAGCCACGCTTTTGTGCACCATAGTGATCGTGTTATCATCGTTGTGCATTAAGTCTCTCCCGTGCATATCTTACAATACTTGTCTCATATCATACTTTGATCGAGCATCAAGCATAGAAAAAAAGATTTTAAGCAAAAGAGGAGACACGTAGAGCTTGTAAGCAATAGCATTGAGCCTTGTTGCATAGTCACATCATCTTGGTCACCACATACATAGCATAGTTGGGATTGAAGACGGCACGTTTCTCTCATAGGTTGGTGCACAAGCATATCTTGCACATTTGAGAAATCGAGCTAGCGTCTCTCTAGTATTCGCACAATAAGAGCATTTTCCGTGGTTGCACATTTGAGCTCACCCCTTGGTTGTGTGGATCCCGTCTATCTTCTGTGTGTGTGTTCCTAGTGATACCCTTGGGTTTGATCTATTTGCTTTACTTGCATCTTTGTGAACCTTCTCAACCTTATTGATACCTTGTCTAACATTTGCTTGAAATTTTTACCACCCTCCTAACCGAGCTACTCCATAAGCCTTCTACCTGTAGGTGTGAGAAAGAAACCCGGTTCCAATTATACTTGTGGCATTACATTGGGTGACACTTGTTACATACTCAATCCTCGGAAAAGGTAACTTCGGTATTCTCATTTTCCTACTCACCTCACTTGGATACGATGGATAGGACAACTTCGTCGGCTAACCCGCTTTTCAAGGAGCAAGAAGGTGATCACGGCTATGTCACCAAGAACCACTTCTTCATCGCACAACGTGCTCTACATCAAGAGAGCGAAGCGTTGGGTGAATGCTTGGAGCAACTCGCCTACGACCTTCATCAATCGGAAACATGGAACCACGACTACATCGATGAAAAGTTCAATACACAAATGGAGGAACTCCGCAACCTGATCGTGCGATGCCCGTCTTCCTCATCCTCGTCATCAAGACGGCTCCACTCAAGCCATCGATCAAGTCGGCAATCTTCCTACTACTCCTCCTAACAAGTCCTCCCCGAGCTCGAGTCCCTCGTCATGAAGATCCTCAAGATCGCCAACCTCCAGAAAATCCATTCCATGGCAATGGCTTACAAGACCGAATCCTAACTCGTGAAGGGTCGCGACAACAAGTGCAAGAACCAAAGGACAAAGGGCAAGTACCTCCACAAGTACCTCATCAAGAGACTCAAGATGATGACGCCATCCGTCAAGCACAAGCACTCGAGGCACAACACGCACTCCGCGAGTCCACTCGAGCCGTTGCGGAGCGCAACCGCCAAGTGCGAGAACAAGAGGAAGCTCTTAGTCGGGATATCCAAGAAGAAGTCGCGCATCATGAAGAACAACAAGAATGGCGCAACAAAGTGCATATTCCTCGTCCTCCTCCACGACAAGAGTGACACCAAGTGGAACAAGTTCTTCATGACCCTCCTCTGTGCCAAGAGCAACAACATGACAAACGAGCATTCGAGGACCTCCCTCCACGACAAGGGCAACATCACAACCGCCACTGTGATGAAGAACTACGCTACAGCAAGCTCAAGTTCACCATGCCCAAGTTCTTCGGAAGCAACGATACCGAAGAGTATCTCTCATGGGCCTTGAAGGTGGACAAGATATTCCGTCTTCACAACTACGACGAGCAAAAGAAGATCGCCATGGCCTCACTCGAGTTCCAAGACTACGTCCTCATTTGGTGGGAACAAGTGATCGACCAACGACAAGCACGTGGAGAACCACCAATAACAACTTGGACGGATATGAAGGATGTCATGAGAGCTCGCTTCGTGCCTACACACTACACCCGTGATCTCTTCAAGAAGTTGCAACTCCTCAAGCAAGGCACGAAGACGGTGGAAGAATACTACCAAGAGATGGAGATCGCCATGATACGAGCCAATGTCAAGGAAGACGACGAGAAAACAATGGCCCGCTTCTTGAACGGCCTCAACCACCCCATCAAGCGGATTGCCGACTTCCAACCATACTCAAACCTTCTCGAGCTAGTTCACCAAGCGACCATGGCCGAGCGAAAAGTGCAAGATGACTTCAAATACGCCAAGTACTCGTGCAAGAATTTCGGCTCCTACTCTCAAGCTCCCGCGACTTCGGCAACTCCTACCTCAACTAGAACACCACCAAGTACCGGCGACAAGTCAAGTTCCAAGCAAGCTACGCCTTCCTCGACCCGCTCTCCAGCAAGCAACAACAAGTCCAAGAATCCATCATCTTCGGCGCCACCAAACGACCCCTTCAAGACAAGTTCTTTCAAGTGTTTCACATGTGGAGGCCGAGGACACAAGTCCTTCGAATGCACCAACAAGAGGACAATGATTTTCAACGATGATGGCACATATGACTCGATCAGCGAAGAAGAAATGGAAGCCCTTGAGCACATCGCAATGCACCACCACGTGAACGAAGATGAAGATGATCAAGTGTTTTGTGACAACGATTCAAGTCCCTCTCTCGTGGTCTCCAAGGTCTTGACGCTCCAACACCATCAAGATGAAGACCAACGATGCCACATCTTCCACACCAAGGCCGGCATCAATGGGCGTTCCGTGAAGGTCATAATCGACGGAGTAAGTTGTCACAACTTGGCAAGCGATGAGCTATGTTCCAAGCTGCAATTGGTCAAGAAGAAGCACCCTCATCCCTACAAGGTGCAATGGCTAAGCGACTCCGGCACTATTCAAGTGGAGCATACGGTACAAGTTTCATTCAAGATCGCCGCCTACGAGGACACCTTGGAGTGTGACGTCGTCCCTATTGATACATCCAATTAGCATCATGCTTTTATATCGATATTTATCGCATTATGGACTGTTATTTCACTTTATGTCACAATACTTATGGCTATTCTCTCTTATTTTACAAGGTTTACATAAGGAGGGAGAATGCCGGTAGCTGGAATTCTGGTCTGGAAAAGGAGCAAATATTAGAGGCCTATTCTGCGCAACTCCAAAAGTCCTGAAACTCCACGGAATGTCTTAAAAGAAATAAAGAAAAATCCACGCCAAAGATGAAGGCCAAGGGGCCCACACCCTGCTCACAAGGGTGGGGGGCGCCCCCCTAGGGCGCGCCCCCCTACCTCGTGGGCCCCCTGGTGGCTCCCCGACGTCCATCTTCTCCTATATGAGGTCTTTCGATGAGAAAAAAATAAGGAGGAACTTTTCGGGACGAGACTCCGCCGCCACGATGCGGAACCTTGGCGGATCCAATCTAGAGCTCCGGCAGAGCTGTTCCGCCGGGGAAACTTCCCTCCGGGAGGGGAAAATCATCACCATTGTCATCACCAACGCTCCTCTCATCGGGAGAGGGCAATCTCCATCAACATCTTCACCAGCACCATCTCATCTCCAAACCCTAGTTCATCTCTTGTATCCAATTCTTGTCTCAAAGTCCGGGATTGGTGCTAGTAGGTTGCTAGTAGTGTTGATTACTCCTTGTAGTTGATGCTAGTTGGTTTAATTGGTGGACATGAATATTATTACCCCTCTGATTATGAACATGGATATGCTTTGTGAGTAATTACGTTCGTTCCTGAGGACAAGGGAGAAGTCTTGCTATGAGTAGTCATGTGAATTTGGTATTCGTTTGATATTTTGATAAGATGTATGTTGTCTAGCCTCTAGTGGTGTTATGTGAACGTCAACTACATAACACTTCACCATTATTTGGGCCTAGAGGAAGGCATTGGGAAGTAATAAGTAGATGATGGGTTGCTAGAGTGACAGAAGCTTAAACCCTAGTTTATGCGTTGCTTCGTAAGGGGCTAATTTGGATCCATATGTTTCATGCTATGGTTAGGTTTACCTTAATATTTTTGTTGTAGTTGCGGATGCTTGCAATAGAGGTTAATCATAAGTGGGATGCTTGTTCAAGTAAGAACAGCGC
The DNA here is from genome assembly GCF_003073215.2 of Triticum urartu. NCBI lineage: Eukaryota > Viridiplantae > Streptophyta > Magnoliopsida > Poales > Poaceae > Triticum > Triticum urartu. The sequence goes on from NC_053028.1 coordinate 359,447,909, forward strand.
CCAAGCACCGGTCCACCCACATATCAAATTATCAAAGTATCGAACGCGAATCATATGAACGTGATGAAAACTAGCTTGACGATATTCCCATGTGTCCTCGGGAGCGCTTTTCCTATTATAAGAGTTTGTTCCAGCTTGTCCTTTGCTACAGAAGGATTGGGCCACCTTGCTGCACTTTATTTACTTTTGTTACTTGTTGCTTGTTACAACTCATCCTATCACAAAACTATCAGTTACCACTTATTTCAGTACTTGCAGAGAATACCTTGCTGAAAACCGCTTATCATTTCCTTCTTCTCCTCGTTGGGTTCGACACTCTTACTTATCGAAAGGAATACGATAGATCCCCTATACTTGTGGGTCATCAAGACTCTTTGGCGCCGTTGCCGGGGAGTGTAGCGCCTTTGGTAGGTGGAATTTGTAAGGAAAAATTTATATAGTGTGCTGAAATTTACTGTCACTTGTTACTATGGAAAGTAATTCTCTGAGGGGCTTGTTCGGGGTATCTTCGCCCTGTCCAGTAGAGCAAAGAGTTGCTCCTCAACCTACTGAACCTATTGAAAATGAAATTCCTTATGAGTATCCTTCGGGTATGATAGAAAAACTGGTAGATAACCCTTTTACAGGAGATGGAACAAAGCATCCTGATGAGCACTTAATATATGTGGATGAAGTTTGTGGATTATTTAAGCTTGCAGGTATACCCGATGTTGTTGCTAAGAAGAAGGTCTTCCCTTTATATTTGAAGGGAGACGCATTGATATGGTATAGGTTATGTGATGATATGAGATCATGGGACTATAAAAGATTGAAGTTGGAATTTCATCAAAAGTATTACCCTATGCATCTTGTTCATCGTGATCGCAATTATATATATAATTTCTGGCCTTGCGAAGGAGAAAGCATCGCTCAATCTTGGGGGAGGCTTAAATAAATGTTATATTCATGCCCCAATCATGAGCTCCCGAGAGAAATAATTATGCAAAGTTTTTATGCTCGGATTTCTGAAAACAATCACAACATGCTCGATACTTCTTGTGCTGGCTCTTTTATGATGAAGACTATTGAATTCAGATGGAATTTATTGGATAGAATTAAACGCAACTCTGATGATTGGTACCTCGACGAAGGTAAGGAGTCGGGTATGACACCTAAGTTTGATTGTGTTAAATCTTTTATGGACACCAATATTTTCCGTAAGTTTAGCACTAAATATGGACTTGACTCTGAGATAGTAGCTTCTTTCTGTGAATATTTTGCTACTTATGTTGATCTCCCTAAGGAGAAGTGGTTTAAATATCATCCTCCCATAGAAGTAAAAGTAGCTGCTCCTATTAAAGTTGAAGAAAATACTGTCACTTATAATGATCCTATTGTTCCTACTTCTTATATTGAGAAACCACCTTTCCCTGTTAGAATAAAGGATCATGCTAAAGCTTCAACTGTTGTTCGTAAAAGCAATATTAGAACTTATACGCCTCCTGAGAAAGTTAAAGTAGAACCTAATATTGCTATTGTTAAAGATTCCTTGTCTGATAATATTGATGGGCATGTTATTCAGTTCAAAGGTGAAACTGCTAGAATTGCTAAACCTTGTGATAAAGATAAACATAGACATGTGGTAGGCGTGCCTGTTATTTCTGTTAAAATAGGAGATCATTGTTATCATGGCTTATGTGATATGGGTGCTAGTGCTAGTTTTATACCTCATGACTTATACAAAGAAATTAAGAATGAAATTGCACCTGTTGAGTTAGAAGATATTGATGTCACTATTAAAATTGCCAATAGAGATACTATTTCACCAATTGGAATTGTTAGAGATGTTGAAGTCTTGTGTGGGAAAACTAAGTATCCTGCTGATTTTCTTGTTCTCACTTCTCCGCAAGATAGCTTTTGTCCCATTATATTTGGTAGACCCTTCTTAAATATTGTCAATGCTACCATAGATTGCACAAAGAATGTTGTTACTGTTGGCTTGGATGATATGGTTCATGAGTTTAATTTCTCTAAATTTAGTAAACAACATCGTGAGGAAGAATTACCTAGTAAGGATGAAATTATTGGTCTTGCTTCTATTGCCGTACCTCCTAGTGATCCTTTAGAACACTATCTGCTAGACCATGAAAATGATATGTTCATGAATGAAAGAAGGGAAATAGATGAAGTATTCTTTAAATAGGAACCTATTCTGCATCACAATTTGCCTGTTGAAATTTTAGGGGATCCTCCTCCACCCAAGGGTGATCCTGTGTTTGAGCTTAAACCTTTGCCTGATAATCTTAAATATGCTTATCTTGATGAAAAGAAGATATATCCTGTTATTATTAGTGCTAACCTTTCAGAGCATGAAGAAGAAAGATTATTCAAAACTCTGAAGAAGCACCATGCTGCTATTGGATATACTCTTGATGATCTTAAGGGCATTAGTCCCACTCTATGTCAACATAAAATAAATTTGGAAGCAGATGCCAAACCAGTTCGTGATCCTCAACGACATCTGAATCCTAAAATGAAAGAAGTGGTAAGAAAAGAAATACTAAAGCTTCTAGAGGCAGGTATAATCTATCCCGTCGTTGATAGTGAGTGGGTAAGTCCTGTCCATTGTGTCCCTAAGAAGGGAGGTATTACTGTTGTTCCTAATGATAAATATGAATTGATTCCGCAAAGAATTATCATAGGTTATAGGATGGTAATTGATTTCCGCAAATTAAATAAAGCTACTAAGAAAGATCATTACCCCTTACCTTTTATTGATCAAATGCTAGAAAGATTATGCAAACATACACACTATTGCTTTCTAGATGGTTATTCTGGTTTCTCTCAAATACCTGTGTCGCCTAGAGATCAATCAAATACTACTTTTACATGCCCTTTTGGTACTTTTGCTTATAGACGTATGCCTTTTTGTTTATGTAATGCACCTGCTACCTTTCAAAGATGCATGATGGCTATATTCTCTGACTTTTGTGAAAAGATTTGTGAGGTTTTCATGGACGGCTTTTCCATCTATGGTTCCTCTTTTGATGATTTCTTGAGCAATCTTGATCTAGTTTTGCAGAGATGTGAAGAGACTAATCTTGTCTTGAATTGGGAAAAGTATCAGTTTATGGTTAATGAAGGTATTGTCTTAGGGCACAAAGTTTCTGAAAGAGGTATTGAAGTTGATAAAGCCAAGGTTGATGCTATTGAAAAGATGCCATGTCCCAAGGACATCAAAGGTATAAGAAGTTTCCTTGGTCACACCGGATTTTACAGGAGGTTCATTAAGGACTTCTCAAAAATTTCTCGGCCTCTGACTAATTTATTGCAAAAAGATATACCATTTGTCTTTGATGATGATTGTGTAGAAGCATTTGAAATACTTAAGAAAGCATTAGTCTCTGCACCTATTGTTCAGCCACCTGATTGGAATTTACCCTTTGAAATCATGTGTGATGCTAGTGATTATGCTGTAGGTGCTGTTCTAGGGCAAAGAGTTGATAAGAAATTAAATGTTATTCATTATGCTAGTAAGACTCTAGACAATGCTCAAAGGAATTATGCTACTACTGAAAAAGAGCTTTTAGCAGTTGTATTTGCTTATGATAAGTTCAGATCTTATATTGTTGATTCTAAAGTAACTATTCAAACTAATCATGCTGCTATTAAATATCTTATGGAAAATAAAGATGCTAAACCTAGACTTATTAGATGGGTTCTCTTGCTACAAGAATTTGATTTGCATATTGTTGATAGAAAGGGAGCTGAGAACCCCGTTGCAGACAACTTGTCTAGGTTAGAAAATATTCTTGATGACCCACTACCTATTAATGATAGCTTTCCTGATGAACAATTAAATGTTATAAGTACTTCTCGTAGTACTCCATGGTATGTTGATTATGCTAATTATATTGTTGCTAAATTTATACCACCTAGCTTCACATACCAACAAAAGAAAAAGTTCTTCTATGATTTGAGACATTACTTTTGGGATGACCCACATATTTATAAAGAAGGAGTAGATGGTGTTATTAGACGTTGTGTACCTAAGCATGAACAGGAACAGATCCTACGCAAGTGTCACTCCGAGTCTTATGGAGGACACCACACTGGAGATAGGACTGCACATAAGGTATTGCAATCTGGTTTTTATTGGCCTACTCTCTTCAAGGATGCCCGTAAGTTTGTCTTGGCTTGTGATGAATGTCAAAGAATTGGTAATATTATTAGACATCACGAAATGCCTATGAATTATTCTCTTGTTATTGAACCATTTGATGTTTGGGGCTTTGATTATATGGGACCTTTTCCTGCCTCTAATGGATACACACATATTCTAGTTGTTGATTACGTTACTAAGTGGGTAGAAGCTATTCCAACTAGAAGTGCTGATCATAACACTTCTATTAAAATGCTTAAGGAAGTTATTTTCCCGAGGTTTGCAGTCCCTAGATATTTAATGACTGATGGTGTTTCACACTTTATTCATGGTGCTTTCCGTAAAATGCTTGCTAAATATGATGTTAATCATAGAATTGCATCTCCTTATCACCCACAGTCTAGTGGTCAAGTAGAGTTGAGCAATAGAGAGCTCAAATTAATTTTGCAAAAGACTGTTAATAGGTCTAGAAAGAATTGGTCCAAGAAGCTTGATGATGCATTATGGGCTTATAGAACTGCATAAAATAATCCTATGGGTATGTCTCCATATAAAATGGTCTATGGAAAAGCATGTCACTTACCTCTCGAACTAGAACATAAGGCATATTGGGCTATTAAAGAGCTCAACTATGATTTTAAACTTGCCGGTGAAAAGAGGTTATTTGATATTAGCTGACTTGATGGATGGAGAACCCAAGCTTATGAAAATGCCAAGTTGTTTAAAGAAAAAGTTAAAAGATGGCATGACAAAAGGATACAAAAGCGTGAGTTTAATGTAGGTGATTATGTATTGCTATACAACTCTCATTTAAGATTTTTTGCAGGAAAACTTCTCTCTAAATGGGAAGGCCCCTATGTTATCGAAGAGGTCTATTGTTCCGGTGCCATAAAAATCAACAACTTCGAGGGCACAAATCCGAAGGTGGTAAACGGTCAAAGAATCAAACTTTATATCTCAGGTAATCCCATAAATGTTGAAACCAATATTATTGAAACTGTAACCCCGGAGGAATACATAAGGGACACTTTCCGGAACGTTTCAGACTCAGAAAAGGAATAGGTATGTGGTACGGTAAGTAAACCGACTCCAAAACAATTTTTAAGGCAATATTTCTCCGTTTTGGAATATTTAGAAAAATAGAAAAATAAGTAGCAGTCCGGGAAGGACACGAGGGCCCGACGAGGGTGGTGAGCACGCCCCCCTACCTCGTGAGCACCTCGTGTGCCTTCCGGACTCCGTTTTCTTGCACGATACGTATTTTAGTTGGTAAAAATTCATTATATAATCTCCCGGAGGTTTTGACTCCCGTATCACGCAAACCTCCTCTGTTCTTGTTTTGAGCTATTTTCTGTCAGGGTTTTTCAGGCTAGGCATCATGTCATCTCCCTCCTCCAACAATGGTGACAACGATGCTTGGCTAATGAAGATAGATCTGAAGAGGGAAGAACCCATGAGGGTCAACAAGGATGAAAGGATCAAGAAGGCCACAGAGGATCAACCTCCAGCAGCAAAAGACACCCTTCAAATTGATCATAACCTTCTTACCCCAACTGAGATCGAAGCTTTCAAGATGATTGAGTTGGCTCGTATACAAAACAAGTATCTCACACAAGAAAATATTTTGTTGAAGGAGCATATTGTTGAACTCAAGGGTATTATTCGCAAGCTGGAGGACCTCTTACGCTCGATGTGCAATTATCCATCACCGCCACCTTCTTCACCAACCAAGGAGATATAATCACGTGGGTATGGGTACTCCCCTTGGCAACTGCCAAGCTTGGGGGAGGTGCCCCGGTATCGTATCACAATCACAACTCCTATCTTTACCGTTTTTCTTAGTTCGATCCTATTAGTAGTATCTTGATCTAGTAGAATAAAGTTTATGGCATGATCTAGTTTTGAGTTTTGCTTTATGATCTCTCTACGTAATCGAGTCCGTGAGTTATATATAATAAAGATTAGTGTTGAGTCAAGGGCTTGATTATTTTGCCATGATCTTGGGTGAATAAAATAAAAGAGAAAAAAAGAATAAAAAGAAACAAAAAGTTCATATTGATCTTATTGAGAGTAATGACTTCACATAGAAAGAGTATGATGATTAAAAGTTGTTGGGAGTTGGCAGACATAGCTTTGGTCATTGTTGCAATTAATAGTAAGTAATAAGGAAAGAGAGGTTTTCACATATAGATATATTATCATTGACATCTTTTATGATTGGGAGCACTCATTAAAATATGACATGCTAAAGAGTTGATGTTGGACAAGGAAGACAACGTAATGAGTTATGTATTTCTTATATCTGAGATACAGTATGTTGTCATGGATCCTCTAACTTGTTGAGCTTGCCTTTCCCCCTCATGCTAGCCAAATTCTCAGCACCAAGTAGAAATACTACTTGTGCTTCCAAATATCCCTAAACCAATTTTGCCATGAGAGTGCACCATATCTACCTATGGATTGAGTAAGATCCTTCAAGTAAGTTTTCATCGGTGCAAAGCAATAAAAATTGCTCTAAATATGTATGATTGATTGTTGTGGGAGAAATAAGCTTTATACGATCTTGTGATGTGGAAGTAATAAAAGCGACAGGCTGCATAATAAAGGTTCATATCACAAGGGGCAATATAAAGTGACGTTCTTTCGCATTGAGATTTTATATATCCAATCATAAAAGCGCATGGCAACCTCTGCTTCCCTCTGCAAAGGGCCTATCCTTTATTATTATCTTCTACCTTATGCAAGAGTCATGGTAATCTTCACCTTTTCTTTTTCATTTTATCCTTTGGCAAGCTCAGCATGTTGGAAAGAACATGATATATATCTAATTGGATGTAGGGGAGCATGAACCATTATTGTTGACATTACCCTTGAGGTAAAAGGTTGTGGGGCAAAACTATAAGCCCCTATCTTTCTCTGTGTCCGATTAAAACTCCGTAACCACAAGTATCGCGTGAGTGTTAGCAATTATGGAGGACTAAATGATAGTTGAGTATGTGGACTTGCTTTTTAGCTCTGACATAGACTCTTTTCGATGTTATGATAAATTGCAATTGCTTCAATGACTGAGATTATAGTTTGTTGGAGCCCAATAAGGTTTATGATTTATGATTTTGCATTGTGAATAGATCATCACTTGAACATAAGTAATCATATGACAAAATCTATATATGTTGCTGTTATGAGAATAATCATGATGCCTTCATGTCCGTATTTTATTTTTTATCAACGCCTCTACCTCTAAACATGAGGACATATTTATTGTTATCTGCTTTTCGCTTGAGGACAAGCGAGGTCTAAGCTTGGGGGAGTTGATACATCCATTTTGCATCATGCTTTTATATCGATATTTATCGCATTATGGACTGTTATTTCACTTTATGTCACAATACTTATGGCTATTCTCTCTTATTTTACAAGGTTTACATAAGGAGGGAGAATGCCGGCAGCTGGAATTCTGGTCTGGAAAAGGAGCAAATATTAGAGACCTATTCTGCGCAACTCCAAAAGTCCTGAAACTCCACGGAACGTCTTAAAAGAAATAAAGAAAAATCCACGCCAAGATGAAGGCCAGGGGGCCCACACCCTGCTCAAGAGGGTGGGGGGCGCCCCCCTAGGGCGCGCCCCCCTACCTCGTGGGCCCCCTGGTGGCTCTCCGACGCCCATCTTCTCCTATATGAGGTCTTTCGATGAGAAAAAAATAAGGAGGAACTTTTCGGGACGAGACTCCGCCGCCACGAGGCGGAACCGTGGCGGATCCAATCTAGAGCTCCGGCAGAGTTGTTCTGCCGGGGAAACTTCCCTCCGGGAGGGGGAAATCATCACCATCGTCATCACCAACGCTCCTCTCATCGGGAGAGGGCAATCTCCATCAACATCTTCACCAGCACCATCTCATCTCCGAACCCTAGTTCATCTCTTGTATCCAATTCTTGTCTCAAAGTCCGGGATTGGTGCTAGTAGGTTGCTAGTAGTGTTGATTACTCCTTGTAGTTGATGCTAGTTGGTTTAATTGGTGGACATGAATATTATTACCCCTCTGATTATGAACATGGATATGCTTTGTGAGTAATTACGTTCGTTCCTGAGGACAAGGGACAAGTCTTGCTATGAGTAGTCATGTGAATTTGGTATTCGTTTGATATTTTGATAAGATGTATGTTGTCTAGCCTCTAGTGGTGTTATGTGAACGTCGACTACATAACACTTCACCATTATTTGGGCCTAGAGGAAGGCATTGGGAAGTAATAAGTAGATGATGGGTTGCTAGAGTGACAGAAGCTTAAACCCTAGTTTATGCGTTGCTTCGTAAGGGGCTGATTTGGATCCATATGTTTCATGCTATGGTTAGGTTTACATTAATACTTTTGTCGTAGTTGCGGATGCTTGCAATAGAGGTTAATCATAAGTGGGATGCTTGCTCAACTAAGAACAGCACCCAAGCACCGGTCCACCCACATATCAAATTATCAAAGTATCGAACGCGAATCATATGAACGTGATGAAAACTAGCTTGACGATATTCCCATGTGTCCTCAGGAGCGCTTTTCCTATTATATGAGTTTGTTCTGGCTTGTCCTTTGCTACAAAAGGATTGGGCCACCTTGCTGCACTTTATTTACTTTTGTTACTCGTTGCTCGTTACAACTCATCCTATCACAAAACTATCAGTTACCACTTATTTCAGTACTTGCAGAGAATACCTTGCTGAAAACCGCTTATCATTTCCTTCTGATCCTCGTTGGGTTCGACACTCTTACTTATCGAAAGGACGACAATAGATTCCCTATACTTGTGGGTCATCACCTATGGCCGTGTGCCATCTTCTCTTAGGTCGACCTTGGCAATTTGACCGCGGAGTCACCCACAATGGACGAACAAACCACTATAGCTTCAAGATGAAAGGCAAGGAATATGTGCTTCGACTTATGTCACCAAGCCAAGTAATCGCCGACAAGAAAGATTCCACCCAACGTAGAGAGCCTAGTGAGAGAGTGAACCACCAAAAACAAAGTGAGAGCCACAAGCCAAAATTGAGCGCCTCTTCGCCAAGAGAGAAAAACTTAGTCCTCCTAGCCACAAAAAGAGGGATGAGAGACATATGTGAGAACCCATCGAGTGTCATCCACTTTGTCCTCCTATGAAAAGATGAGGTGGCAGAAACTAACAATCCTAATCCTCTGCCTCTAATGTTTTCTAACTTGTTGCAGGAATTCAAAGATGTCTTCCCCAATTGGCTACCCCTGGTCTCCCTCCTATACATGGCATTGAACATAGGATCGACCTCATCCCCGACGCACCTCTTCCGAACAAGGCTCCCTACCGCGTCAATCCCAAAGAAACTAAGGAGATCCAATAGCAAGTACAACAACTCATCGACAACGGTCATGTACGTGAAAGCTTGAGCCCTTGTGCCGTTCTGGTTATACTTGTGCCCAAGAAAGATGGTAGTTTTCGCATGTGCTCCGATTGTAGACCCATCAATGCTATCACCGTTCGTTATAGGCATCCCATACCTCGCCTAGATGATATGTTAGATGAGCTTAGTGGCGCGACCATTTTCTCCAAAATTGATCTCAAAAGTGGCTATTATCAAATACGCATACAAGAAGGTGACGAATGGAAAACTGCTTTCAAAACTAAATTTGGCTTGTACGAGTGGTTAGTTATGCCTATGGGTTTGTCAGAAGCTCCCGGTACTTTCATGCGACTTATGCATTTTGTGCTTCGTCCTTACATTGGAGTGTTTGTTGTGGTCTACTTCGATGACATTCTTGTTTTTAGAAAATCCATCAAAGATCATGTGACACATGTTAGGACCGTGTTGCAAACTATTCGCAAGGAACGTCTTTTTGCAAACATGAAAAAGTGCACTTTTGGAGTTGGCAAGCTTGTTTTATTGGGTTTTGTTCTTTCTTCCAAGGGTGTCCATGTTGATGAGTCCAAAATTGAAGCAATTAAAACTTGTCCACAACCTACTAATTTGCAACAAGTGCGTAGTTTTCTTGGTCTTGCGGGTTTCTATCATCGCTTTGTGAAGGATTTTAGCTCTATCGCCGCACCGCTACATGCTTTGAGTAAGAAGAATGCACCCTTTGTTTGGGGACCTTTGCAATCAACCGCTTTTGATGAGCTCAAATCCTTGCTTACTCATGCTCCGATTCTTGCTTTGCCTAACTTTGACAAAACTTTTGAGGTCCATTGTGATGCTAGTGGTAACGGAATTGGAGGAGTTTGAATGCAAGAAAAGCGTGCTATTGCATATTTTAGTGAAAAACTCTCCGGTGCTCAACTTAACTATCCCATCTATGACAAAGAATTGTATGCTTTAGTGCATGTTTTACATGTTTGGGAGCATTACCTTAGACCGCATGAGTTTGTCATACATACCGATCATGAGACTCTAAAGTACCTTAAAGGCCAAACCAAGTTGAATAAACGACTGCTAAATGGAGTGAATTTATTGAATCTTTCCCCTATGTGATCAAGTACATTAAGGGCAAAGAGAATGTTGTGGCGGATGCCCTTTCCTGCAAATGCATGTTACTTACTCAACTTGAATTGAATGTTGTTGGATTTGATCATATCAAACATTTGTATGAGCATGATGTGACTTTTGCTATTCCTTATGCTAAGTGTGTGACGCATACTTCTTGGGAACGATACTATATCAAAGATGGTTACCTTATGAAAGCTAACAAACTATGCATTCCCGAGTCTTCTCTTCATTTGTTACTTTTGCAAGAAGCTCATGGAGGTGGACTCATGGGACATTTTGGACGCGACAAGACTTTTGCCTTGCTCTCAAAGCACTATTTTTGGCCTCACATGTATCGCAATGTTGCACGTTTCACCACACGGTGCTCTACATGTTGCAAAGCTAAGTCACAATCTCAATCCCATGGTTTACATATGCCCCTACCTATTCCACATCAGCCTTGGGAAGATATTAGCATGGATTTTATACTTGGCTTACCTAGAACTCAAAATGGCAAGGATTCCATATTTGTTGTCGTAGATCGCTTTTCTAACATGGCTCATTTTATCCCATGCAATAAGATAGACGATCCTTCACATGTTGCCAATCTCTTTTGCAGGGAAATCTTGAGGTTGCACGACATGCCAAAGACAATTGTGTCGGACCGGGATGTCAAGTTCTTAAACTACTTTTGGAAGACGCTTTGCGCCAAGCTTGGAATCAGGCTCCTCTTCTCCACCGCGTATCATCCTCAAACCGATGGCCAAACGGAAGTCACCAACCGGACGCTTGCCACTCTCCTACGCGTGTTAATAAAGAGGAATATCAAGGAATGGGAGGAGTGCCTACCTATCGCCGAGTATGCCTACAACCGTGCAAGACACTCTACAAACGGCAAGTCCCCCTTTGAGGTTGTCTACGGCTTCAACCCATTGTCGCCATTGGACATCCTTCCTACCACTTCAACAACGAGCAAACATGGACGCTAGTACAAGAGCCGCCTACCTCAAGAAGATGCATGAAGAAACACGTTCTACGATCGAGTGCCACGTACAACGACTCGCCTCCAAGCTCAACACCCACAAGTCTCCCATGGTGTTCCAACCGGGTGATCAAGTATGGATACGTCTACGCAAGGACCGCTTCCCCAAGGAAAGAAAGTCCAAGATACTCCCGAGAGACGATGGACCCTTCAAGGTGCTCGCACCCTTCTACGACAACGCCTACAAGGTCGACATCCCACGCGACAAGTACAACGTGAGCGACATCTTCAACGTCAAAGACTTGGCCAAGCACCATGGTGATGATGATCACGATCCGTGGTCGGATCTCTCCCAAGGGGGGGGGAGATGATGCAGAGCATCCTTCCATCATCCCCATGGACTCTACACCAACACATCAAGACCCACGTGGACCTGTGACAAGAGCGAGAGCACGTGCTTTGGAAACCGAGGTGAACTCCTTCCTACTTAACATGCATATGGATACAAATGGTACTTGGTTGCTACCTCACCAAAATATGCTATGTCTCATTAGGTACGAAGAGGAACACTACCATGAAGCTCATGAGCATCACCAAGGAGAAGGACGACCACCCCAAGGCCACGTGAACCAAGACAGAGCGCAACAGTAGCAACACTGGAAGTCCCAGGTGACCCCGTGCGCACGGCCCCCGAGACCCCGTGCCCACGGACTGCCCAGGAACTTGGCGCTCGAGCACCCCATGCGCACGGGCGTGTATCGTGCCCATGGGACCCCCGTGCACACGGGCCTCCCAGGATGGCCGACTGAGATTGCATCTCGCCCTCCTCTTCATCTCCTTCGACCCCAAGGCTATATAAGTCGTACCTAGAACCATGTTTAGGGTTAGCAAAGTATATGTGAGACATTTCTGAGCTTTTCTCCTTGTATCCCCTCCTCTTGGAGATCTAGACCCCCTTTTGGGAAGAATCCTTGGGATTATGAAGCCCTCCTCTTGTAGAACATCAAGATCAAGACCTCACCTAGTGGGAAGAACTTACCTAGTGCTATTTTCCTTGAACTGTTCATGTAATCTTGTGGATCTCATGTGTGCTACTCTAGTGGATTTTATATTTGGGTTTGTTTGAGTGTTTTGTGTCTTGTGCTCTTGAGTGTTCTTCCTCTTTTCCCCCTCCAAGTGTGAAAAGATCCCCTCTAGGGTTTTGCCCTACAACAATTGGGCTATGGTGGCTATCAATGTAATGACAAGGAGTAGACAAAGATGTCCTCGAGTGATGTAGGGTGGAACCCTATTCGGCTGATCTTTCACAAAAGGAGTGGATCCCATAATGAACACGAAGAACACGAGGAGGGAAATGAGGGAAAACACGGGGGGAAAACAAGAGAAACACTAAACCAAAAAGAAATAGTCACATATGTGCTAGATCCTCGAGTACATAGGAGATCACATGGTACACGATCAACTAGGGACGATACAAAGGTAGCTAGTCTTATCCGTGAGGATGTCCTGAATCCATGAGGGGATCTTCCCTTAGAGGGGTCTTGAATCTAAAGGGATCTTCTCCGAAGAGGGGCCGCGGTCTCTCTCGTGGAGTAGATCCGATGTGGATGAGCAATGCTCTATCTCTAAATATGAGCTAAACCAATGCTAACCCTAGCTAGGAGGAATCAGAAGTCTATATATAGTCTTACTGCAAAAGGGGAGAAGTGGGGGTACATGGGCTGCGACCCAACACATGGCAGCGCACAGGCATCAGACGCGCGGGAGTTACCGGTCGTCCGGCGGCTCGTGAGGGTCCGGACGTCTGGTGCATGTCGGACGTTCGTAAATTCGACTCGGGTGGTCTTTGGTCGGACGTCCGATCGGGGTCGGACATCCGGGCGTCGGTCGTCCGTGGGGCGTCGGAAATCCGTGGTTTTTGGCTCGGGTGTGGAAGCGTTGGTCGTCCGAAGGGGTCTGGTCGTCCGGAGCCTAGAGGTTGTCGGACGTCCGGGGTTCGTCGGTCGTCTGGAGCCTAGGGACTTCTAGCAGTTCTTCTTCTTGTACCATGAACTCGGCGTCCTCACCGTCTTGTCCGTTGAGTGTAGTCGGTCCATGTACTTCCTCCAAGCACCTGATCACACATAGGGTTTCCACTTGAGGTAGTATCCAATTCTCATGCATGGAAAGTGGTAGTTCGGAGAGGAGTGAGTTCACCTTATCATTGATAGCCTTAGCTCGGGCTCTTGTCATTGGTCCAAGTGGTGTCGTAGGGGACGTAGGTAGGTCCATGGTGATGACCTTGGGTGCTCCGCATCATCTCCCCTCCCTTGGGGAAGATCCATCCTCGGATCAAATTCGTCATCACCATGGAACGGCGAGAGGTCCTTGATATTGAAGATATCGCTCATGTGGTACTTGTCGCGCGGGAGGTCGATCTTGTAAGCGTTGTCGTTGTAGCGTGCAAGCACCTTGAAGGGTCCATCCGCTCGTGGTCGAAGTTTGGACTTGCGTTCTTGGGGAAAGCGGTCCTTGCGAAGGTGTAGCCACATGAGATCACCAATGTTGAAGACCATGGGGTGCTTGTTGATGTTGAGCTTGGTCGCAAGTCGTTGTACTTGGCGCTCAATAGTATGTCTTGTATCTTCATGCACCTTCTTGAGATGAGTCACACATGCACTCGCGTCCAAATTGATGTGCTCTTGTAGTGTTAGAGGGAGGATGTCCAATGGTGACAATGGGTTGAATCCGTAAACGACCTCGAAGGGGGACTTGCCAGTTGTTGAGTGTCTTGCTCAGTTGTAGGTGAACTCGGTGATAGGTAGGCACTCCTCCCACTCCTTGATGTTCTTCTTGATGAGTACTCGAAGTAGAGTGGAGAGTGTGCGGTTAGTCACCTCCATTTGGCCATCGGTTTGTGGATGATATGCTGTGGAGAAGAGTAGCTTGATTCCGAGCATGGCGCATAGGGCCTTCCAAAAGTAGCTAAGGAACTTGACGTCGCGGTCTGAGACGATCGTCTTTGGCACTCCATGTAGACACAATATTTCCCTACAAAAGAGATTAGCAACATGTGAAGCATCGTCTATCTTGTTGCAAGGAATGAAATGTGCCATCTTAGAGAAATGGTCCACAACGACAAATACCGAATCCTTTCCATTTCTAGTCCTAGGCAATCCAAGTACAAAATCCATGCTAATGTCTTCCCATGGTTGATATGGAATTGGGAGAGGCATGTAAAGGCCATGGGATTGAGTTTTAGACTTAGCTTTGCGACATGTAGAGCATCGGTTGGTGGAGCGGTTGACGTCGCAAAACATCTTGGGCCAATAGTAGTTCTTAGAGAGCGTGGCGAAAGTCTTGTCACATCCAAAATGTCCCATTAAGCCTCCTCCATGAGATTCCTGCAAAAGCAACAAACGAAGAGAAGACTCGGGGATGCAAAGCTTGTTAGCTCTCATAAGATATCCATCTTTGATGTAATAGCGTTCCCAAGAGGTGTGCGTCAAACATTTGGCATAAGGAATAGCAAAAGTAGGATCATGCTCATACAAGTCTTTTATATGCTCAAAGCCAATGACATCCAATTCAAGTTGAGTAACAAGCATGCATATGCGGGAAAGAGCGTCCGCCACAATATTTTCCTTACCTTTGATGTACTTGATGACATAAGGAAAAGACTCAATAAATTCACTCCATTTAGCATGACGCTTCTTCAACTTGGTTTGTCCCTTAAGATACTTAAGCGTTTCATGATCGGTATGAATGATAAATTCATGAGGGCGAAGATAGTTTTCCCATTCATGCAAAACACGGACTAAAGCATATAGCTCTTTGTCATAGATGGGGTAATTGAGTTGCGCTCCAGAAAGTTTCTCACTAAAGTAAGCTATGGGGGGCTTCTCTTGTGTTAACACACCTCCTATGCCATTACCACTAGCATCGCAATGAATCTCAAAGGGTTTGTCGAAGTTGGGTAAAGCAAGCACAGGAGCATGAGTAAGCAAATTCTTAAGCTCATTGAAAGCGGTATCTTGGGATGGTCCCCAAACAAAAGGCGCATTCTTCTTGCTCAAAGCATGCAAAGGCAAGGCAATGGTGCTAAAATCTTTCACAAAGCGACGATAGAAACCTGCAAGGCCAAGAAAACTACGCACTTGTTGCAAGTTTGTTGGTTGGGGCCAAGTCTTAATAGCATTGATCTTGGACTCGTCTACATGAACACCCTTAGAAGATACAACAAAACCCAAGAAAACGAGCTTGTCAATGCCAAAAAGGCATTTTTCCATGTTACCAAAAAGATGCTCGTTTCGAAGAGTTTGCAAAATGGTTCGAACATGGGTGACATGATCTTGAAGAGATTTGATATAAACAAGGATATTATCGAAGTAGACCACGACAAACACACCAATGTAAGGGAAAAAGACATGATTCATAAGGCGCATAAAACTACCCGGTGCCTCCGATAGACCCATAGGCATGACTAACCACTCATACAACCCAAACTTGGTTTTGAAAGCGGTTTTCCATTCATCACCCTCTTGTATGCGGATTGTAGCGACCCGGCCTCAAACAGTCAAGTCTCTGTGCTTCAGTGTCATCCCTGGATCGGTAATGCTGACACACACAGTACTCGAGGATTTATAACAGAGTAGCAATCACACACTTATTACATCGAATGTCTCCAAAGAGAACTTATTACAATAAATATGGCTTAAGGCCATCTAATACGATAACAACGGAAAGCTTGGAAGATAAAGTGAGTCCATCAACTCCAACGGCATAGCGGAGCTGCACGGCAACGACCTAACGAACCTTACTCCTCGTCTGAAAAGTCTGCAACATAATACGTTGCAGCCCGAAAATGGGTCAGCACATGGAATATGCTGGCAAAATAACACAGTAGAGCAAGAACAGAATAATGCTATCACTACATGCATATTTGGCTGGTGGAAAACTCTATGGTTATAGTTTTGCGAAAAGCCAATTTTTCCCTACAACAAAGGAATAGATTTAAATTTAACTATCATGGTAGTTGAAACATCATTGAGAAGGTTCCTCCAACTCAATCCCAATTAAGGTAATTAACAACCCAACAATATTAGTTTAGAGTTATGAGATACTTAAGATACTCCAAGTACTAGATACTCAAGATTGTCCATAACCGGGTACACGGCTAACCATGATTAGTTTATACACTCTGCAGAGGTTTGCGCACTTTTCCCCACAAGAATCGATCTCCTCCGTTGGTTTTCTCGCACTACAGGGTGTTTGAGAAACGGATGACCGAGACACAGTCTTTCAGAAACATTAACTCTCTACTCCGGGCAGACCATACCAAACCTACAAACCCACTACCTTCCGATCCACCTCTTCAAGAGCTTCACGTAACTTACTCAACTATGCTAGAGCCCATAATAGCTTGTGGCTGCACACGTAAGTTTCTAGCATGAATAATCTCAGTTCCCTTTGAGCCTGGGTGGCGGTCCATAGGAAGATCACACGGGTACTCCGGGATTTCCAAAAAATACAGGCAACACTGGGTACGGTAGGTGCCTCAATCCACCCAGATGTGTATTTAAGTTGCCACCTTAAGATGAACCATTAATTAACAATCTCACATCTGTCATGGATTTCACTCACCCAAACCACGTCTACGAGCATAGCATAGCAATATAAGCAACGCGTAGAAGTAACTCCCAAGGGTTTGAATGTAACAGGGCAATAGGTTCTACCTCATCAACTACTTCCCAACCCACATGTTAATGACATCCTAACCATGCAATGTTTGAGGATTGGAACTAATGCATAAAAACTGGGTGATAAAGGGGTATGATCAAAGTGTTACTTGCCTTGCTGACGATCCGCATAACCTAGGGACTCCAAATAACACGCTTCGCACTCCGGGAATTCTATCGCAAACAAACAATAGCATACATAAGCAATCAAGCTAAGAAACACGGGTAAATCTCAAATAAAAAGATCTAACCAGAAAGTTCAACTTAAGAACTCCGGTTTGCAAAAAGAATCAAATCAAACGGAGCAACTGAACTCAACCGGCGAAAGAAACAAGATCCGTTTACTAATCTGGACCTAGGTCAAATTTTACAGTAGCAAAAACTTGTGCAAGTTGGTTGAACGTAAAGAGGGTCTCGAGACGAAGATCTAGGCACTTGAATCGCCTGATTCCGACTAACGAGCGAAAAGAAAAACTAAAACGAAAATCGGATCAGAAATCGTGATCCGAAATAATCACGGAATAATCCGATAAAAAGAAAACTGACGAACAGGCTAACGAACGAGCGTTCGTTAACTGTAACTAACGGATGAAAACCGTTCGTTAAAACGAACGTCTGCTACACAAAAAACCGAAGAAAAATTGGCGAACCGAAAAAATGACTAGGGTTTTCTAACGAAAACCGATCCGGCTTTCTAAAACAACTGAACGTCCTAACCTCCGGCGAGGTCCGGCTCGGCGGGACTCCAGCAACGGGCGGCGCTACGCGGGGTGGCGGCGGCGCGGGCAACAGGCGGCGGTGCGGCAGCGGCAGAAGTGGCAAGGTGGCGGCGACGGCTCGGCAGCAGCGGCGGGCGGCGCGGCAGCTTCGGCGGCGGGGGCGGCGGCTCGTGGCGGGGTGGGGCTCCAAGGTCGGCGGGGGGTGCGGCTTTAAAGGGGGCAGGGCGGGGGTGCCTTGGGGGAGGGGGCACCGCGCGGGAACGGGAGTCCGATCCGGACTCCCTGTCGGCGGCGGCGGCGCAGTCTCCTGCTAGGAGACGGCGGCGCAGGGAGTTTGGCCGGCGCTGGGCTTCGGCCCAGCTAGGCCTAGGCGCATTTTTTTTAAACAATTCCGCCGAAACTCAGAAAAATCCTAGAAAATAAAATAAAATTCTAAAAATGCCAAAACAAATTTTCTCCGTCTAAATAAAATATTTATAACGAGATGAACATTTTCTTGGCCCTGAAATGCAATTTTGAAAACGTGCAATTTTTCTAATGCAACCAAAAATCCAAATAAAAGCAAAAATTGATTTTAAAATTTTTCCTCCAATATTTCATTTATTTTGGAGAAGTCATATTATCTCCTCTCATATATTAATATGACATACTTTCGGAGAGAAAAATAATTAAAACCAAAATCCTTGTTTCAATATTTGATAAAATCAAATATGAAATCTGGGAAATCCCCAATTCTCTCCGAGGGTCCTTGAGTTGCTTAGGATTTCAAGGATCGCGAGACGAAATGCAATAAAACATGATATGCAAGAATGATCTATGTATAAAATTCCAAATT
Source organism: Triticum urartu (assembly GCF_003073215.2). Classification (NCBI taxonomy): domain Eukaryota; kingdom Viridiplantae; phylum Streptophyta; class Magnoliopsida; order Poales; family Poaceae; genus Triticum; species Triticum urartu. The sequence continues at coordinate 359,466,781 of NC_053028.1, forward strand.
GAAAATTTGGGATGTTGCACGGATTTGATAGTAACCACTCTTAAGATCAATTTTGGAAAATATAGTGGCACGACTAAGTTCATCAAGCATATCATCAAGGCGTGGAATGTGATACCTATAGCGAACGGTGATAGCATTGATAGGTCTACAATTGGAGCACATGCGAAAGTTACCGTCTCGTCTTGGCACAAGAATGACCGGGACGGCACAAGGGCTCAAACTTTCATGCACATGTCCATGGTCTATGAGATGCTTTACTTGCCTTTGTATTTCTTTGGTTTCTTCGGGGTTGACGCGGTAGGGAGCTTTGTTCAGAAGCGGTGCTTCGGGGATGAGGTCGATGTGGTGCTCGATGCCTCGTAGTGTAGGTAGTCCCGAAGGTAGCTCGTCGGGAAAAACATCGTGAAATTCCTGCAAAAGAGAAGTGATGCGGAGCATCCCACGTTCATCCCCATGTACACTCCGACTACTCTCCAAGCCCCAAGAGAACATAAGAAGAGACCTCAAGTATACGCCATCGGACACAAGGTGAACTCGCTCCTCTCCGAATCGTCACTTTCCACATGTGAGACATGGCTACTACCTCAAACATGTGTGCTATGCATGACCAGGAACCAAGAGGAAGCCCATGGACAAGAAGGCGAGGACACCAAGCACGAGGAACAAGAAGAAGAGCTGCGGAAGAAGCTCCAGCCACCGGACGACCGGTCGGGACTGGACGTCCGACGCCTGAAGACCCACTAGACGACCGGCCTGGACCGGACGACTGGCGATCCCGCACCCGAGCCAAACGAGCAGACGTCCGATGCGACCGGACGACCGGCTACCTCCGGCAATCCGGCACTCCAGCGTCCAAGCCAGATCAAGCGGACATCCGACGTCTACCGGATGTCCGGCCGCCCGTGAGCCACCAGACGACTGGTCCTCAGCGGACGTCTGGTACCTGTTTGCGCACAGTGTTCGGGCCCGAGGCCCATGTATCCCTCTCTCACTTACCCCTTCATGGACCTAGACTATACATACTCCTCCACCTCCTCCTAGATAGGGTTAGCATTGTGATAACTCATTTGAGAGATAGAGCTTCGCTGATCCATATCGGATCTACTCCATGAGAGAACCGCGGCCCCTCTACGGAGAAGATCCTCGTGGATTCAAGACCCCTCATGGGAATATCCCCTCGTGGATTCAAGACCTCCTCACGGAGAAGAATCGGTTACCTCTTGTATCGTCCATTGTTGATCATGGATCATGTATCTTCCTTTGTGTTCATGGATCTAGCATATGTGTGACTACATCATGTTGGTTTGAGTGTTTCTCTCGTGTTTCCCCTCATGTTTCCCCTCGTGATTGTTCTCGTGTTCTTCGTGTTCTTCGCGGGATCCGCTCCTTTCGTGAAAGATCGGGCCACTGGGGTTGTACCTTACATCATCTTGGTATCATGAGCCACGTTGAACACGATTTCGGAGCCTCCCCTCGTTGTTTTCTAGCCTAATTTTGTTGTGATTTTCCCCAATTTCGAAAATCCCCACCAAAAATAGCCCCAATTTTTTTGTGATTTGTTGGTTTGACGAAATTTTGTTGGATTTGATCCATGTATTTGCTTGGTTTCAAGTGGATCTAGCATCTCCCCAAGTTTCTCCTTTTTTTCATCCACGAAATCTCCTAAATTTTGACCGCAAAATCCCTAATTTCCTCCCAAAATCGCGTCCCGAATCTCGGATCCCGAGTTGACCCCAACCCACCGGACAACCGTGGCTTTACCGAACGTCCGGAGACCCAGGAAGCACCGGACGTCCGACCTTACCGGACAACCAGAACCCCTAACCCGAGCTGAAATTAGCGGATTTCCGACCCGACCAGACGTCCGGCGACCGGACAGCCGTCCATTTCCGGACGTCCGCTACTTGTAAAAAAGTGACTTCGCTCAAATTTTGTTTCGGCCATAACTAATTCATCCGAACTCCGATTTTGATGTTCTTTAGCTCATTTTGAAGCTTTTGACATTCCCCTTGCCACAAAAATACCAACAACATCTTTTGACTCCATCGAATTTTGTGAATTTTGGCATCTTTGCCTAGGACTTCCACCACATCATCCGCTACACCATCACGGACTTCTGCAACCTAACCCTTTGTGATCCATATTGCATATGTGGTGGCTTGAGTAGTGATCTGAGTCTCCTAAGGTGTTTCGGCTACTTAGGGACGATTGCTCTTCATCAACCACCACCATAACTTCCGCATAGGCTTGACCACTATACACTCCCGCCACCCCAACTTAACCCAATTTTGTTTGTCTTGTGGGTTGTGTCTCCTAAGGTGTTTCGCCTACTTAGGGACCGTGCTTCCAACTCCGACACCGTGTATAGTCCACCACCTTACCCTCCATTTCCGCATTGCCTACTCGCAAAACCCATCATTGCATTTCCGCAATCCCATTGAGCTTCCGCAACCACCACCGCATCCCGCTACCACCATTTTGACATTTGAGATTTTGAGTTCGTGGGTTTTTCTGTTTTCTAAGGTGTTTCGGCTACTTAGGGACGAGTCTCCATCATCTTGGTATCTCCATCAAGATCACCGCCACAGATGGTAACCTCCATATCATCTCGGTATCGTGGTATCCCTCCATTGTATATTCCCTCGCCATTGCATTGATAACCCCTAGCCCATTTTGCGTCACTTGCCTATCGAGACTAGCCATTTGAGTATTGCCGGCAACGTTACTTGTGCACATTAGTGGTCTACACCATACATTGCATACATACCATACCATATCGGTATCATCTTGGTATCATATCATCCTTTGTGCCACAAGTTTGTTCCCGCATATATACAATTGCTCTCTTGGTTTGTGCATTGTGCAAAAGTGGCCATACAAAAAAAGAAGAATAAGCTTTTACGAAAAGAAGCTTGTAAGCAAGTGCCATAGCATCATACCACATTGCATAAGATTGTCATATCCGATCATCTTGGATCATACCACCGGAACACCATACATACATAGCATACTTGGGATAGAAAGTTCATACATTTTGCATATCATAGGTTGTGCACAAGTGTCGTATCCGCCTATAGAGAAATCATGCTAGCGTCTCTCTTGAGTTGTGCAACACGAGCGTTTTCCGTGGATTCCATATTTTGAGCTCATTCCTTGGTTGCACGACCCCATTTATCTATCCGTGTGTGTGTTTCCGTGTGCCACATATTGTTATTGGTCTACTTGTTACATTTGCGAATTTGTGAATCTCTTTCAACATTATTGACTCTTGCTAACATTTTGCATCAATTTTTTTGTGCCACTATCCTCATTCGAGCTCCGCCATAAGCCTTACTTGTGTAGGTGTGAGAAACCGACAAGAATTGGTACCAATTGTGCTATTTCCTTGTCCACATTGAGTGATCATTGATCCATCTTCAACATCGGTCAATGTACATTTGGTATAGTTCTTCTCCTTTCTCCACTCATATTTGCTCAAGTATTGTGATGGATAGGCAACGCATTTCATCTCTGGTCTTTGACAACAATGACGGCGTGAACAACTACATCACCAAAGCGTCAATCCTCGATCTACAACGACAAATGCAAGGCGCACAATCAAGATTGCAAGAGCACATCAAGAACCTCTCCATCGACATTCGTCACTCCAAAGCAAGGAAAAGGGACTACATCGACAACAAGCTTTCCACACAAAAGGAGGAGCAAGATGCAAGGATGGAGGATATTCGGACCTTGTTGATCAACCGTTCTTCCCCTTCATCATCCTCAAGGCGGCGACGTTTGTGACGCCCCAAGACCGATGCTCGAGAAGACTTCCATATGTTCCGGGTTTCGCCGTGTGTTTCATTTGTGCCTGCCCTTTTATTTTTGCTTTGCATCATGTCATCATGCCATCATCTCATAAATCTTTTGCAACTCAAATAAATAAATGGCATGGATCTTTGATCCATTTAAACCGAGGGAATTCACATGGTGATTCTCTTTACAACATATCCTCCCAATATTAGGGAGCTATTTTAAATATTTCTTTAATTGGGATATCACCGTAACACACTTGCAAATTATCTCAATGCCTTTGTTATCTTAATTCTTGGTCTCCAATCTTGCCATATATTCTTTCATCATATTCCGGAGCTCCACCAAAAATCCGAACATTTTTTTGGACCTTCCCAACCCTCACTTCCTATTCAAATCATTTGAATTTAAATCAAATGAGTTTGAATTTAAATCTTTCAATCTTGGCCTTTTTCTATTTTCTCGGAAAAAGCACATTTTTGTGAGTCCGGGAAAATTATCCGCGCGTCCAACTTCGTCCCCTAACCTCTCTTTCTTTTCTTCCTTATCTCTATTTTTTTATTTAGAGTGAGAGAGAGAGTGCCCAACAGGACATTTAGACCCAGCTGCACCTCAAGCCAGCCGCAGCCCACTTGGGCCTCCCTAGGCCCACTCTCGCGCCGACCTACCTAGACTACCCGCACCGAGGCCAGCCCGCACGCCTCGTAACCCTAGCCCTCGATCCCACTTCTCCTTCTCCCTCGTTTCCTTCCTCTCGCGCCGCCAGGGAGAGAGCGCTCGCTCTCAATCCCCTCCTCTTTCCCCGTCATCCCTCTCCTCAAACCCCCCTTGTCCTCGTCCCGAGCCACCACCAACCACCACGAGCAGCCAAGCCCCGCCATGGCCGCGCCCCTGCTGCTGAGGCCCTGCGCCCGCAGACGTCGACCTCTGGCGCCCCAAGTCCCGCGCAACGTGCCTAGTCTCCAGGGCTGCGCCTCCTCGCCGCCCGGACCCGTCGTCCTCAACCCCACCTCTCCTGCTCGTCGATCGCGCCGCCGAAGCCCTGCATCGCGCCAAGCGTCGCCGACGCCCCAAGTCCACGTCACCGACCTCCTGCCGTGGCCTCCTCCTCGCTTCAAGACCACGCCGTCAAGCTCCAGCACCAGGACCCTCCGTGCTCTTGCCCATTCCGCCCCGCAGCTGCTTGCCAGCAGATGCTCCGCCGCCGTCCAGGATCCATAGCAAAGCCTTGCTGCTCCCCGCCTCACCCCACGTTCACTGGCGTCTTCAACCACCCGAGGCCCTCCTCCGTGCCATCGCTGGCCCCTGTTGTCGTTGTCAAGACCCTCCAAATCAGGGAGTACCATGGCCGCCACAGAGACATTTGGATTCACCAATTCCGGCAAGTACCACGACTTACAGAACACGAACGACCACCGCTCCGAACGCCAAGTACTACTACAAACCCGAAGAATTCGGATGCATCAAGTCCCCGAGGAGACCCGTTTTTCGTCAAGTTCGACTACCCGTACCATCAGTACCACTACGGCCGGAGACCTCGGACACAACAAGGACCCATTCAAGCTATCAATATCGCAAACGCCAAGTTCCACGACGACCCAAGTACCGCGAGAACGTTTGTACCTCTACCATCGCCGTGGATCCGACAAGTACCCCTATAACAAGTGTACCTCTACTGTCGTCTTCGGAAGCGCTAAGAACGTCAAGGACCCCTTCGAGATGACGAGACCGACAAGTTCAAATGACCCCAAGTACCTCTTCGAAAACGAGCCGTATACCGCTACCGTCGCAAGAATCGAGACCGACAAGTCCGAAGATGCTAGTACCACTACTACCCACTACGCCCGTGTATGACTTCTTCCACTACGAACGTCCCGAGAACGTCTACTTCCCCTACACCGCATCAAACTCGAACCGCTCCGATAATGCACGCTACAAAGGTATAACCCCGAGACGACGCCCGTGAACGAATGTTGTGTGATGTATGATGTGCTCGTGGTTGCACCGTGTCCGAGTTGTTCTTTGCGAGTTCCTCGTTGCCTTGCCGTCAGCTTGTGAGAACCCGGTATCCGGGATCACCCCACCATCCTTGCATGGCACGCTCCCATCGCTTTTCCTTTTGCACCGGTATCTCCATCAGCTACCGGAACCGATATGTTGCAGTGACATCATTTTCGGATTCGTTGCCGTGGCACCCCTTTTCGTTTCCACCATGATGACAAAATGCTTCATAATGCTCTTGTCAACTTTTAATAAAAATTTCATAAACTTGTTCATGTCATCCGCATCATGATAACAACAATTAAAATGTTTAAATTGTTGTTGCAATAAATTACTAAGGCATATGAGGTTTTGCCGGAATTGTTGTTTTGTTGTTACAGCCTCATTTAAACTTGCCTAGATAGATAGTTTCATTATGCTTCACCTCTTGCCATGTTAATCAACATTTAATATTGTTGGGTACATAAACAAGATCAAACTAAATAACTGGAATGTGGTGTTCCGTCAATATGCAATGGAGTTGCATGTTGAGCTCCACTTAATTTGTAGGATTGTTTGTGCATTTTGCCACGCCATGCCTCATTACACCGGGCATGCATCATAACTGGTTGTGCATCATGTCATGTTATGTGTTGGTTGTTTACTATGTTGTGTGCTTCTTTCTGGTGTTGCTTCTTCGGGTTGGTTCCGATAACGTCGCGTTTGTGAGGACCCGTTCGACTACATCCGTTTGTCTTCTTCATGGACTCGTTCTTCTTCCTCGCGGGATTTCAGGCAAGATGACCATACCCTCGAAATCACTTCTATCTTTGCTTGCTAGTTGCTCGCTCTTTTGCTATGCCTATGCTGCGATACCTACCACTTGCTTATCATGCCTCCCATATTGCCATGAGCCTCTAACCCACCTTGTCCTAACAAACCGTTGTTTGGCTATGTTACCGCTTTGCTCAGCCCCTCTTATAGCGTTCCTAGTTGCAGGTGAAGATTGGAGTTTGTTCCTTGTTGGAACATGGATATTTTGTTGGGATATCACAATATCTCTTATTTAATTAAGGGACAATTGCATTTTTACCCCTAGTTGGTTCCTACCCACGGGTTTTTCCCTTACTTTTCGAGCTTGCTCAGTTTTGCCCTTACTTTTTCCGTCGAGGTTCCTCGAATGCCCTTTGACAGTTTGACCAAAACTTTGGAAATTCATAACTAATTCATATCAACTCAAAAAAATACAAATAAGATATCAAAATGTTTAGATAAACATAACCTTTATGTGCATATCATTTGCATTCAGGACAAAAGCACCCTTTAAACTACCTGAGGTAATTAATTTTATTAACATTATTAAAAATAAAAAGGTATAAACAATATTTTTTCATGAATAAAAATTACATGCAAATGTAGGTGATGTTTTCTGAACATCCTGATATCTTATTTGCATTTTTTTGAGTTTGTATCAACTTGTTATGAAGTTTCCAAATAATGGTCAAAGTCGTTAGAACATTCTTAACAAGATGATACGAACTTGGAAAAATGCAAATAAGATATCTGGATGTTCAGAAAACATCACCTACATTTGCATGTAATTTTTATTCATGAAAAAAAAATATTGTTTATACCTTTTTATTTTTAATAACGTTAATAACATTAATTACCTCAGGTAGTTTAAAGGGTGCTTTTGTCCTGAATGCAAACGATATGCACATAAAGGTAATATTTATCTGAACATTCTGATATCTTATTTTCATTTTTCTGAGTTCATATGAATTAGTTATGAATTTTCAAAGTTTTGGTCAAACGGTCAAAGGGCATTCGAGGGACCACGGCGGAAAAAGTAAGGGCAAAACTGAGCAAGCTCGAAAAGTAAGGGCAAAACCCGTGGGTAGGAACCAACTAGGGGTAAAAATGCAAATGTCCCTTTAATTAACGCATCTATATACTTGGTAAAGGGTGGAAGGCTCGGCCTTATGCCTGGGTTTTGTTCCACTCTTGCCGCCCTAGTTTCCGTCATACCGGTGTTATGTTCCTTGATTTTGTGTTCCTTACACGGTTGGGTTATAATGGGAACCCCTTGACAGTTCACCTTGAATAAAACTCCTCCAGCAAGGCCCAACATTGGTTTTACCATTCGCCACCTAGCCTTTTTCTTTTCCCTTGGGTTTCCGGAGCCCAAGGGTCATCTTTATTAAACCCCCCGGGCCAGTGCTCCTCTGAGTGTTGGTCCAACCTGTCAGCTGTCGGTGGCCACCAGGGGCAACTCTGGGCTAGCCTAACGGAACCTTGGACAATCCGGTGTGCCCTGGGAACGAGATATGTGCAGCTCCTATCGGGATTTGTCGGCACATTCGGGTGGCTTTGCTGGTCTTGTTTTACCATTGTCGAAATGTCTTGTAATCGGGATTCCGGGTCTGATAGGGTTTTCCTGGGAGAAGGAATATCCTTCGTTGACCGTGAGAGCTTGTGATGGGCAAAGTTGGGACACCCCTGCAGGGATTTGAACTTTCAAAAGCCGTGCCCGCGGTTATGGGCAGATGGGAATTTGTTAATGTCCGGTTGTAGAAAACCTGAAACTTAACTTAATTAAAATGCATCAACCGCGTATGTAACCGTGATGGTCTCTTCTCGGCGGGGTTCGGGAAGTGAACACGGTGTTGGAGTTATGTTTGACGTAGGTTGTTCTAGGATCACTTCTTGATCATAGTTCATCGTTCATGCTTTGCCTCCTCTTGTCGCTCTCATTTGTGTATGTTAGCCAACAAATATGCTAGTCGCTTGCTGCAGCTCCACATCATACCTTTTACCCTTCCTATAAGCTTAAATAGTCTTGATCGCGAGGGTGTGAGATTGCTGAGTCCCCGTGACTCACAGATACTTCCAAAACTAGTTTGCAGGTGCCGATGATATCGTGCAGGTGACGCAACCAAGCTCAAGGAGGAGCTTGATGAAGATCTTATCCTTTGTGTTGTTTCGTTCTAGTTGATCAGTAGTGGAGCCTAGTCGGTTCGATCGGGGATCTATGTAGCATTTGGGGTAGTCTTCTTTTATTTTGGTTCCGTAGTCAGACCTTGATTGTATCTGGATGATGTAATGCTTTATTCATGTATTGTGTGAAGTGGCGATTGTAAGCCAACTATGTATCTCTTTCCCTTATGTATTACAAGGGTTGTGTGAAGATTACCTCACTTGCGACATTGCTTTCAATGCGGTTATGCCTCTAAGTCGTGCTTTGACACGTGGGAGATATAGCCGCATCGAGGGCGTTACAAGTTGGTAATCAGAGCCTTCCCCGACTTAGGAGCCCCCTGCTTGATCGAATCGTTGGCTTTGTTGAGTCTAGAAAAATGTTTTGAGTCATTTAGGATTATATATATCGGAGAGTTAGGAATTATTTTTACTCCTTAGTCCCTTCGTCGCTCTGGTGAGGCATCCTGACGTAGAGTTTTGACTCTTCTCTTCTCAAATTTCACTAAAATCTTTTTAGGATGACGCGAGTATCTTGGAATCGTTCCGATGGTTTTGTGACGAGAACATTGTTCTTGGTGCCTCCTGACATTTAGGGGTTGTGGCAGTGTCCCGGGGAGTTGAGCTCCGAGGTGTTGTCGTCACAATTTTATCGTTGCAGTTCTGGAATACCTGAGTTCGCCGACATCGAAAATCTCTTTTATGCAGTTGTTGGTGAGATAACCTCGACGCCACCCAGTACTAGGGCGGGAGTTCCGGAGTATTGCCATAACTCGTATAACGGATGCTTTTCGAAGGTTGAGGTAAACGATTTCCGAAGGTTTCTTGGTTATGTGTTGAAGGATGGATACAGCTGGATGTAGGATTTGCTAGTTTTGGGTGAGATATTATGCTTCCCTTGTATCCCCAACACCTGATTGCATAACCGGAAAATTTCAGGAGATTATAAGTGGGAATTCAAGTAGTTCTTAGGATATCTTTCCGACAGATGTATGATATGAAATTGGGGTTCGACGTCTAGTGGTCCGCCTATCCACGGTTGGTTTTACAGTGGTCTCGTTGTGTCTTAAAGAGTCCTTGGCTATGCCGACTCGGGGACGCTTCGTATGTCATGTGCACTGCCTTGTACATGATGGTGTTGTACGATCGAGCCCGTGTAGACCCCACCACGAAAACTTTAGACGAAATCTCTATCATATGTTTGTATTGGCTTATTCTGCAAGCCAATCCTTTGTTTTTTGTGGTATTCGAGTTGCTTCGAAGTCAAGTGTTGATTCCATACCTTTCTGAACCGGTGTTCTCATACTCCTATGTGAATACTAATCCTTCTCAAATATCGAGATTGTCTTGTCAATCCTTTTCACCGGCGTGTTTCTCTTCAAGTGGATCCGATCTTTTCAACATCAGCAAGATCAATTATAATTTCTTCTCAACGGTGTTTGTTTCATCCATCCCAAGTTGCCTTTGTTTTCCCGCCCTCCCACCCTTGTTTCTTCAAGGACTCAGATTTCTTAATCAAGTATCCATCTTATTCATGTGAAGTCTCTTCTTTCTTTTCAATCAATGTTCTTATCCGGTGATTCTCATGGTCATTCTAACGGGGCCTCAAGGTTATCATTCTTCATTCTTTTTCTTCTCCGGTGGATTCAATTCAAGCCTTGGTATTGAGCATAGTCCTTTCGTTTTTCCCAATGCTTTTCTTATGCCGGTGCACCTCTTAATCATCCATTTCTCGCTATTCAATTGATCCGGAGTGCTCAAGATATCTCGAAGATTCATGTTTCCACTCTACATTCGTTCAACATCTTTCGAGGATGTTCTCTCTTTCAAGCCATTTAATTCAATCGGTGCAATCTCTCTTTCAAGTCACTCAACGGTGCTTCTTTTGAGTGGGCCCTAACCCACATGACTTTTTCCAGGATCTTACCTGACTCTTCTAATTCTCCCGGAGCTTTTCAAATTCTTTTCCATGTTTGACGTAAGAATGAGTTATCATCAATCAAATGCCTTCTCCAAGATCTTTCACATTCTTTTCATCATTGGTTCAACCTTTCTATTCGTCATCCTGGAGTATCTCAACCATTCTTGGTGGTGTTTCTCGTCGCCATTCTCAGATTTTGAAGACCGAAGAAGAGTTTTTCCTCCATATCTTATCCGTTCTCTCATAGATTCGTCATTCTAGCTTGTTGCCATCCTCTCATAATTGTGCTCAATTGTGAGAATTCTTTCCACTTATCCCGAGCAATTCAGGAGTCTTTTCAGTTTGATTCTCTGGAGCCCATCATTTCAGAAGACTTTTCCATTCTCAGCTTTCAGCTCTCGCTCTCCAAATGTTACCGATGCTTCATTCAAGTATTATCTAATCAGCTCATGATCTCTTCATTCTCTTGTATCTAAATTTCCCTAAGTATCTTTGTTCGTTTTCAAATTTTTACCGGTGATTCATCCCTTTACTTCGTTCGTTTTTCAATTCTTACGGTGGTTTGCTCAAGATTCTATTCCATGGTTATCATATTAATTTATTCGTTGTTTCAATCCTACCGGTGGTCCATTGAGCTTATGATCTATCTCTCTTAATCCTTTCCACGAGATTAAGTTGTTTGCAATCCGTTGCTTGCCATCAAGCTAAATTGGTGAAGGATACACATAAAATAAGTCTTATTTCTTGTTTCATCCAAGCATTCTAATTTCTTCTTTCCGGAGTGGTTCATCATATCACATTCTCGGTTCGAGATGCCTTATCTCTCCTTCCGGAGTTCCAAGTCACCACTTTATCTCGTCGCAAAGCTTCATCCAATCAATTGCAAGGATTCACCTTGTGTTTTCAACTTGTCTTTCCTTTTGTTTGATCATTCTTTTATTACCGGAGTTCTTCATGGAGGCTCTACGTGATGGTTCATCAAGGATTTAATTCAATCTCGAAGTGTTCATTCAGATTCTTTTCTGAGGACTTCTAGCATTCTTCATCTTGCTATCTGGAGTGCAATTGTTCTCCCTTATCATTTGAGGTGATAATTTATCATTCTTCTTTCACAAGAATGGGATATTTAAACCCATCACCTTCTTCCTTGGAGTTATCTTGGGTTATATTTCATCTAAGCCTTCCCTAAGGATTGTTGCTATTTATGGTGCTCATAAGTGACCCAAGTTCTTCTTTTATTCTCTTGGTGAAATAGTTTCTCGTCTCCTTGTTCTTATCAATCCAATCTTTTTCCATGAGTGGCAGGTTGTCACCTCATAATTTTGAGATGTATTCCATAAGACCATATCAAGTTTATGCTTTTCGTTGTTGATAATCTAACAACTCCATTCCAGCATTTGTTGTAAGCATGATCTCTCAAGATCTTGTTACCCTCCATCCATTCCATTCCATTCCATTCTTTCATTTCGTTCGGAGGCTTTGTAATGTTGCTCTTTTCACTCATTATCTCGAATTGTGAAGATCATGATTTTTTCTTGCTTATCCTTTTAACCGGAGTGTGTGCCCGCTGCTCAAGTTCTTCTCATCTTATAAAGTTTCTTATCACTTTTCAACCGGAGTGCTGCCAAAAATTTGTTCTTCCTCGTTCCTCTTTTCTAACGGAGTGTTTTCAACTTCGTTCATCTCCGTTGTATTCTTTTCTCAAAATGGCTTAACTTTTAAAGGTTCTTTGGTTTCAATCGTTTGTCAAAGAAGCAACTTTGTTTTACCTCTTCCTCTTCTGTTTTCTATCCGGTGCCATTCTAGATCTCGGGACGAGATCCTCTCGTAGTGGTGGAGTGTTGTGACGCCCCAAGACCGATGCTCGAGAAGACTTCCATATGTCCCGGGTTTCGCCATGTGTTTCATTTGTGCCTGCCCTTTTATTTTTGCTTTGCATCATGTCATCATGCCATCATCTCATAAATCTTTTGCAACTCAACTAAATAAAGGGCATGGATCTTTGATCCATTTAAACCGAGAGAATTCACATGGTGATTCTCTTTACAACATATCCTCCCAATATTAGGGAGCTAAATTAAATATTTCTTTAATTGGGATATCACCATAACACACTTGCAAATTATCTCAATGCCTTTGTTATCTTAATTCTTGGTCTCAAACCTTGCCATATATTCGTTCATCATATTCTGGAGCTCCACCACAAATCCGAACATTTTTTTGGACCTTCCCAACCCTCACTTCCTATTCAAATCATTTGAATTTAAATCAAATGAGTTTGAATTTAAATCTTTCAATCTTGGCCTTTTTCTATTTTCTCAGAAAAGCACATTTTTGTGAGTCCGGGAAAATTATCTGCGCGTCCAACTTCGTCCCCTAACCTCTCTTTCTTTTCTTCCTTATCTCTGTTTTTTATTTAGAGTGAGAGAGAGAGTGCCCAACAGGCCATTTAGGCCCAGCTGCACCTGAGGCCAGCCGCAGCCCACTTGGGCCTCCCTAGGCCCACTCTCGCGCCGGCCTACCTAGGCTACCCGCACCGAGGCCAGCCCGCATGCCCCGTAACCCTAGGCCTCGATCCCACTTCTCCCTCTCCCTCGTTTTCTTCCTCTCGCGCCTCCAGGGAGAGAGCGCTCGCTCTCGATCCCCTCCTCTTTCCCCGTCGTCCCTCTCCTCAAACCCCCCTTGTCCTCGTCCCGAGCCACCACCAACCACCACGAGCAGCCAAGCCCCGCCATGGCCGCGCCCCCTGCTGCTGAGGCCCTGTGCCCGCAGACGTCGACCTCCGGTGCCCCAAGTCCCGCGTGACGCGCCCAGTCTCCAGGGCCGCGCCTCCTAGCTGTCCGGACCCGTCGTCCTCAACCCCGCCTCTCCTGCTCGTCGACCGCGCCGCCGAAGCCCTGCATAGCGCCAAGCGTCGCCGGCGCCCCCAAGTCCACGTCGCCGACCTCCTGCCGTGGCCTCCTCCTCGCTTCAAGTCCACGCCGTCAAGCTCCAGCACCAGGCCCCTCCGTGCTCTTGCCCATTCCACCCCGCAGCTGCTTGCCAGCAGATGCTCCGCCGCCGTCCAGGATCCAGAGCAAAGTCTTGCTGCTCCCTGCCTCACCCCACGTTCGCTGGCGTCTTCAACCACCCGAGTCCCTCCTCCGTGCCATCGCTGGCCCCTGTTGTCGTTGTCAAGACCCTCCAAATCAGGGAGTACCATGGCCGCCATCGAGTCACTTGGATTCACCAAGTCCGGCAAGTACCATGACTTACAGAACACGAACGACCACCGCTCCGAACGCCAAGTACTACTACAAACCCGAAGAATTCGGATGCATCAAGTCCCCGAGGAGACCCATTTTTCGTCAAGTTCGACTACCCGTATCATCAAGTACCACTACGGCCGGAGACCTCGGACACGACAAGGACCCCTTCGAGCTATCAATACCACAAACGCCAAGTTCCACGATGACCCAAGTACCGCGAGAACGTTTGTACCTCTACCGTCGCCGTGGATCCGACAAGTACCCCTACAACAAGTGTACCTCTACCGTCGTCTTCGGAAGCGCTAAGAACGTCAAGCAGCCCTTCGAGATGACGGGACCGACAAGTTCAAATGACCCCAAGTACCTCTCCGAAAACGAGACATATACCACTACCATCACAAGAATCGAGACTGACAAGTCCGAAGATGCTAGTACCACTACTACCCACTGCGCCCGTGTATGACTTCTTCCACTACGAACGTCCCGAGAATGTCTACTTCCCCTACACCGCATCGAACTCGAACCGCTCCGATAATGCACGCTACAAAGGTATAACCCCGAGACGACGCCCCTGAACGAATGTTGTGTGATGTATGAGATGCTCGTGGTTGCACCGTGTCCGAGTTGTTCTTTGCGAGTTCCTCGTTGCCTTGCCGTCGGCTTGTGAGAACCCGGTATCCGGGATCACCCCACCGTCCTTGCATGGCATGCTCCCGTCGCTTTTCCTTTTGAACCGGTATCTCCATGAGCTACCGGAACCGATATGTTGCCATGACATCATTTTCGGATTCGTTGCCGTGGCACCCCTTTTCGTTTCCGCCACGATGACAAAATGCTTCCTAAGGCATATGAGGTTTTGCCGGAATTGTTGTTTTGTTGTTCCGGCCTCATTTAAACTTGCCTAGATAGATAGTTTCATTATGCTTCACCTCTTGCCATGTTAATCAACATTTAATATTGTTGGGTACATAAATGAGATCGAACTAAATAACTGGAATGTGGTGTTCCGTCAATATGCAACGGAGTTGCATGTTGAGCTCCACTTAATTTGTAGGATTGTTTGTGCATTTTGCCATGCCATGCCTCATTAAACCGGACATGCATCATACTTGGTTGTGCATCATGTCATGTTATGTGGTGGTTGGTTACTATGTTGTGTGCTTCTTTCTGGTGTTGCTTCTTCGGGTTGGTTCCGATAACATCGCGTTTGTGAGGACCCGTTCGACTACGTCTGTTTGTCTTCTTCATGGACTCGTTCTTCTTACTTGCGGGATTTCAGGAAAGATGACCATACCCTCGAAATCACTTCTATCTTTGCTTGCTAGTTGCTCACTCTTTTTCTATGCCTATGCTGCGATACCTACCACTTGCTTATCATGTCTCCCATACTGCCATGAGCCTCTAACCCACCTTGTCCTAGCAAACCGTTGTTTGGCTACGTTACCGCTTTGCTCAGCCCGTCTTATAGCGTTGCTAGTTGCAGGTGAAGATTGGAGTTTGTTCCTTGTTGGAACATGGATATTTTGTTCGGATATCACAATATCCCTTATTTAATTAATGCATCTATATACTTGGTAAAAGGTGGAAGGCTCGGCCTTATGCCTGGTGTTTTGTTCCACTCTTGCCGCCCTAGTTTCCGTCATACCGGTGTTATGTTCCTTGATTTTGCAATCCTTACACTGTTGGGTTTTAATGGGAACCCCTTGACAGTTCGCCTTGAATAAAACTCCTCCAGCAAGGCCCAACATTGGTTTTACCATTCGCCACCTAGCCTTTTTCTTTTCCCTTGGGTTTCCGGAGCCCAAGGGTCATCTTTATTAAACCCCCCGGGCCAGTGCTCCTCTGAGTGTTGGTCCAACCTGTTAGCTGCCGGTGGCCACCAGGGGCAACTCTGGGCTGGCCTACCGGAGCCTTGGACAATCCGGTGTGCCCTGAGAACGAGATATGTGCAGCTCCTATCGGGATTTGTCGGCACATTTGGGTGGCTTTGCTGGTCTTGTTTTACCATTGTCGAAATTTCTTGTAACCGGGATTCCGAGTCTGATCGGGTCTTCCTGGGAGAAGGAATATCCTTCGTTGACCGTGAGAGCTTGTGATGGGCTAAGTTGGGACACCCCTGCAGGGATTTGAACTTTCAAAAGTTGTGCCCGCGGTTATGGGCAGATGGGAATTTGTTAATGTCCGGCTGTAGAAAACCTGAAACTTAACTTAATTAAAATGCATCAACCGCGTATGTAACCGTGATGGTCTCTTCTCGGCTGGGTCCGGGAAGTGAACACGGTTTTGGAGTTATGTTTGACGTAGGTTGTTCTAGGATCACTTCTTGATCATAGTTCATCATTCGTGCTTTGCCTCCTCTTCTCGCTCTCATTTGCGTATGTTAGCCACCAAATATGCTAGTCGCTTGCTGTAGCTCCACATCATACCTTTTACCCTTCCTATAAGCTTAAATAGTCTTGATCACGAGGGTGTGAGATTGCTGAGTCCCCGTGACTCACAGATACTTCCAAAACTAGTTTGCAGGTGCCGATGATATCGTGCAGGTGACACAACCAAGCTCAAGGAGGAGCTTGATGAAGATCTTTTCCTTTGTGTTGTTTCGTTCTAGTTGATCAGTAGTGGAGCCTAGTCAGGTCGATCGGGGATCTGTGTAGCATTTGGGGTAGTCTTCTTTTATTTTGGTTCCATAGTCGGACCTTGATTGTATCTGGATGATGTAATGCTTTATTCATGTATTGTATCTGGATGATTGTAAGCCAACTATGTATCTCTTTCCCTTATGTATTACAAGGGTTGTGTGAAGATTACCTCACTTGTGACATTGCTTTCAATGCGGTTATGCCTCTAAGTCATGCTTCGGCACATGGGAGATATAGCCGCATCGAGGGCGTTACAACGTTCAAGTCACGAGTTTCGGAGCACAAAAATTATGCAAGTGCAAGTCATCCACGTCCACATCTCCATGGCGACCAACATCACGTTCGTGATCCACATCGTCATGAAGGGCAAGTCACCTCCAAGCATCATGTGCACGATGACGAGGAACGCCATCGAGCTCAAGCACGACAACGACACCATCATCATGAAGATGCTCGAGATGCGCCTACCTACAAGTCCCAACAAGCTCTACATCAAGCTACGCCCAAGCTTCATGAGAAAAAGAGAAGACCGCGAGACAAGCACCACCAAGACGGAGCTACGGCTACACCAACCATTTCGGCATCTTCGCCAAGTGTTCTCGAGGCATCTTTGTTTTTGGATGTATGGCATCTTAGCCTACTTACCATGAGTTCGCCTACATCGACATCTTCACCAATGAGGCGACCACCTACGAGTGAGGGCGACACTTCCATCTTCGGAAGCCCCTCAAGGAAGATGGCCGAGCACGGGAAATTCCGTTCGGTCATGGAGACGAGCTACCTGGTGCCACACCATGGTCCTCCAACAACAAGATGGTGACAAGAAGGTCGAGCAAGAGCCATCCCCTTCGACCACAGCGATAAGCATGAAACTTTTCAACAACATGAAGACGACGCACATATTGGACTCATACTCCGAGTCAAGCTACGAGACCGCACATGAGACCTTATCTTTGGTCTTAGAGGAGAGTGATGATGTGCCATCTTCGGCCTTCATCCACGGCTATGACTACGACATGATTGAGCATGGAGACATTTGCACCAGCATCTCTCTGACACCGACATGTGATGAGATGCCCCAATTACCATGTGAGGAGAGCCACCACCACATGAGTGACATGAATGACTCCACCATATGTGACATTGAGAGCATTTCCTATGAGAGGATGAGTGTGATCACCACTAGCCCCACACTTGGGAGCATGCCACACATCCTATGTGAGGTTGAGAGCCATTTGAGTGACTCCACCAACCATATGAGTGAGAGCATCCAAGAGGGAGTGAGTGAGCCACAACACTTAGTGAGTGAGGTAGTTGATATGGCATGTGAGGCCACTATGATTTCTAACGACCTAACCTCTACTCCGAGTGTGTTTTCTTCTTTGGTGCCAGGTCTCCTACATGATGACATGCCTATCCTCGGTGAGTCCATACCTCCAATGGAGACGACGATGGCCATGGTGGAAGAAGATGCACCCCCCACATGGTTCCATCAAGATGAAGATGTCCACGCCTTGGTCTTCGACACCTCACCTACAACACATGAGGGATGCTCAAAAGGTAACATAGGTGATGGTGCTTCTCTTGTCCCACTAGTGGACTATCTCACCAATGATTGCTTGCATGATGTTGATCCACCTATTCCTATGCTTCATGCTAGTGCGACTTCTTCATGTCATGACTTACCTATTTATGATGAATATGATGACGAGCATGTCGAGTTGCCTAGTTGTGATGCTATGCTCCATAGGATATCATGTGGAAATTCTATTAGTCACATCATGTTTGACAATCCATTAAACTTGTCATATGCTATGAGTGAGATCTCCCATATTGCATCATTTCAATCTCAACATACTAACTATGCATGCCCCATTAAAATTAATCCCATTTGCAATTATGGCATAGATGATGAGATGATGGTCATTGGCTTTTGTTTTTCATGTGATGATATTGCCATGCTTCCTTTACATGATTTGCGCAATTCATCTACTATCCCATGCCATGATCACAATGTTCCAAATATGCATTGTTTTGGATGTTGTCAATATTCTCCATGTGATGTTTCTACTAATGATCATGAGGAGACCCCCATAGTTTCCTCATACATATTAGGAGATTTTGATGTATTCCATACTTTGCATGATTCCCATAATTGCTTGCACCATATGGTTTCCATGAATAACAATGCTCTACATATATCCCAGGATGCATTACACAATTTGAGTCTCCATTATGATATACATAACAACAAACCTATCATGATGGATGACATGTTTCTATATCACGCATCTCATTTATTTGAGCATTGGCTATTTTGTGCTAACCAACACAAGCACGTGCGCATCATGATGGATGATGTGTACATATACCACGCACACACAATTTTCCCTTTTTCTTTGTTTTGTGTAGGTACTCACGTATACTCGTCAACCTCTCAATCCCAAGAGTTGACGAAACGAGCTCTTGAGAGCAAAGATGACTTGGGATCCCGTGTACTATCCTTCCCACCGCTCTCTTCGTGCAGCGACTATGCGCACCTCTCTCACTTGGTGTAGCGACCCGACCTCAGACGGTCAAGCCTCTGTGTATCTGTGCCATCCCTGGATCGGTATGCTGGCACACACAGTACATCAATGTATATATCAAAGTGCAATCACATGTATAAATAACGTAAAACTGATATATACCTCATAAGTCTCAGCGGAAACAAATAATCGGGTGTGGAGTCCCATCAACGCCATCGGCAGGTTGAGTGTAGACCGTAACCCTATGACGTAACTCTTACTCGTCGGAAGAAACATATCTGCAACATGAGACGTTGCAGCCGTGTTGGTCAGTACATTGAATGTACCGGCAAGATCACTGTAAGAAAAACAGATGATAAACTATACTATATGCAATATGGCTTTGTGGCTCTGTATCTGAGTTTTGTTTGCATAAAAGCTGGTTTTATTTTCCCTACATCAAAGGAATTATCCGGGGTCTGTACTACGGAGTTTTCTATCATGACATGGTTCCGCCAACCGATGTCTCATAGCCCAAATCATCATAAGTTGCCCACAATTAATTTATCAGTCCGGTGTTAAGAGTTCCGAGATAGATCCAAGTCCAGAGGCTCAAATTGTCCGTAACTAGGGACACGGCTAATCGATTAGGTTTTAACCCTCTGCAGAGGTTTGCACACTTTACCCGCAAGATTCGATCCCTCTCTTTACATTCTCGCACTTCAGGGTGTTTGAGAACAAGATGACCGAAACATGGTCTTCCGAAGAGTTCCTCTGACCACTGTCCGGTGCTCATCCAATCCTACCGTAGTTCTACATCTGCTAGCACTGTCCCAGCCAGAGTCACAACTAAGGTCAACCAAGCCAGAGCACATAGTGACTTGGGATTGCACAGGTAAGCTTCCGGGCATGAAGTATTCTTCCGTCTCTTTGAGTCTGGGTGAAGCTTTCCGCAAGATGTCATGGCGCTTCACCATGCATCCCGGCCAACCACTGGTTTCTCCAGGGTGCCCGTCAACTGTCCTTCACTCAGTTGTAACACCCCGGATGTAATTTACCTAATATGTACTCCAACTCTTGCCGTTTCCGGCACTAAGTTATTTTATTTCCTCGGGTTCGGGTTTTTGTCTCCGTGTGTTGTTGTCGTTGTCATGCATCTCATATCATGTCATCATGTGCACTGCATTTGCATACGTGTTCGTCTCATGCATCCGAGCATTTTCCCCGTTGTCCATTTTGCATTCCGGCGCTCCGTTCTCCTCCGGTGGTCATTTCTACCTTTCTTTCGTGTGTGGGGGTTAAACATTTCCATATTGGACCGAGACTTGCCAAGTGTCCTTGGTTTACTACCGGTAGACCGCCTGTCAAGTTTCGTACCATTTGGACTTCGTTTGATGCTCCAACGGTTAACCGAGGGACCGAAAAGGCCTCGTGTGTGTTGCAGCCCAACACCCTTCCAATTTGGCCCAAAACCCACCAAAACTCTCTCCATCATCTAGAGCATTCGATCACAATCGCGTGGCCGAAAACCGCACCTCATTTGGACACTCCTAGCTCCCTCTATGCCTATAAATAGCCCCCCTCCGAAATCCATGGGTTCTTCTCCCCCGAAACGCTAAAAAAATCGCATCGCGCCGTGCCGAACATGTCCGTACCCGGCCGGACGCTTCGCGCCGCTGCTCCGGCCCACAAGCTGCGTTCCACGTGTCGCGCTGCCGCCCCTCCCGCCGCCGGCCCGTCCCGGCCCAAGGCAGGCCCTCCGCCGCTCCCGTCCGGGCCGAGGCGCTCGCCCGCACCCCGCCGCCGTCTCCTTCATCTCCGGGGGCGCGCCGCTCCCTCCGCCGCGGGCCACCGTGCCATCCGCCGCATCCCTCGCCGGCGGGACGTCCGACCTCGCCGCGCCGGCCGGCCACCGCCGCCACCGCTCCGGCGAGCTCCGCCGCTCGTCTCCACCGCCCCGACCTTCTTCCCCTTCCTCCGGCGCCCTCCTCGCCAAGTACCTCGACGAATGCCGGCGAGCTACAGTAACTCCGGCCAACCTCGGTTTCCGCACATGAACAGTACCTCCCAGATCCAGATCTGAGACGGTTGACTTTCCTCCCGAAACCCTAATTATTTTGCTATGTTCATCGTGACGTAACTTTGCATCCGTAGATCCGTTTTGGCCGTGTAGCATATCAAAATGTCCGTCTCAAAGAGTATATCATTTCATCTCATTGCATCATTTTCATTTGAGTTAATCTTGAAGCCCGAGATGCTATTGGAAGAGTGCTATTTGAGTTAATTGTCAGATCTGCTGCTCGAAATAACTATTTGTCATTTTTGCCATGATTAATGTGTGCATGATATGCCCATGAGCTCTACATGTGTTTTGTTATATGCTTTGCCATCTTTCCAGAGGTGCTATCCATGTATTTTTGTGATGTGTGTGGTGACTAGCACAAGCTTGTAAAGTGGTGCATTCGTTAATGCTGATTTCAGGGACTTAGCAATTCCACTAAGTCCTTGATCTGTTTTATCAATATGCCATATGTTCATGTTGTTTCCTAGTGATCCGTGCCTCTTTTGAGGATGATCAGTAAGGATAATTTGTTAATCTTGTAGCGATCTATCCATCCATGTCTTTGTTTGCATTTATGGAGCACCCTAGCTTGAGTCAATAGAGCTCTACTTTTGCTATATCATGAATCTAGGCAGATTGTCTACTTGTTAGCGATTTTGCCGAGGATGTTGTAGTTGATCCGTGCATGCTATGTTGTTGTTCTTTCCATTTCTAGCTTGCATAATGTGTATTCTTGATGGGTGTATGCTTAGTTTGTCATGCCTTGATCTATAGTGAGTGCATCGAGCTCGTAAACATGCCTACTTGATATCTGATTTGCATGCTCCAGTTTTTCTCCAAGTCTGACATCTGATTATGTTTTTTCCATGTTCACATGCTTGCAATTGTATTTTCTGATCCCTTTTGGCTCAAGGTCACTAAGGGACTTTTGTTAAGCTCTTTGAGTAGCTCCATTCCATGCCTTGATTTGCCATGTTAAGTTCCTGTAGCATATAGATTTCTTGCTCCAAAGTGTGCTACCTGATCTGAAATTCCAGACAAGTGTTAATTTCACTAAGTCTGAAATCTGTTTACCAATTGCACTTTTGCCATGCTTGTTTGAACCTGTTAATGGATGAATTGACCGTAGCTCAGTGTTCATCTTTTGTTAAGCATCATCAATGGATCCCTGCCATGTACTTTGTTGCCATGTTTGACTGCTGTAGCATGTTCCTCTTGTTGCATTTAGATGGCTACTTGTTGTTTATCGCAGACCGTGTCATCTTTGAATTGCTTGCCATTTCCAAACCGTGCAACCGATTCCGGCGATTTTTATATCGATTTCAACCGAAATCACCTCACCTTTCCAGTGGCACTCTTGGATTTCCAAGTTGAGGCCAGGTTCATTCATTCCTTGTCAAATCTTGCATATGCATCACATATCGCATCCCGCATAGCATACCATGTTTGCATCATGTTGTTTGAGCTTCGCACGTGGTTGATTGTGTTCTTGTTGCTTGTTTGTCTTATTTGGGTAGAGCCGGGAGACGAGTTCGCTAAAGAGGATCCCGTTGAGTTTGCTTTCGAGGATCCAGTCAACTCTGACAACTTTGCAGGCAAGATGATCATACCCTCGAAATCACTTCTATCTTTGCTTTGCTAGATGCTCGCTCTTTTGCTATGCCTATGCTACGATGCCTACCACTTGCTTATCATGCCTCCCAAATTGCCATGTCAAACCTCTAACCCACCATGTCCTAGCAAACCATTGATTGGCTATGTTACCGCTTTGCTCAGCCCCTCTTATAGCGTTTCTAGTTGCAGGTGAAGATTGGAGACCATTCCTTGTTGGAACATTATTTTTCTTGTTGGGATATCATTACATTATCTTGTTATCTTAATGCATCTACTTGGTAAAGGGTGGAAGGCTCGGCCTTTTGCCTAGTGTTTTGTTCCACTCTTACCGCCCTAGTTTCCATCATATCGGTGTTATGTTCCCGGATTTTGCGTTCCTTACGCGGTTGGGTAATAATGGGAACCCCTTGACAAATCGCCTTGAATAAAACTTCTCCAGCAATGCCCAACCTTGGTTTTACCATTTGCCACCTAGCCTCTTTTTCCCTTGGGTTTCCGGAGCCCGAGGATCATCTTTATTTAAACCCACCCGGGCCAGTGCTCCTCTGAGTGTTGGTCCAAACTAGAGTCCTGTGCAGCGCCCCCTCGGGGAAACTCGAGGTTTGGTTTTAGTTGTATGGAGCGCTCATCTGAGTGTGCCCTGGGAACGAGATATGTGCAGCTCCTATCGGGATTTGTCGGCACATTCGGGCGGTGTTGCTAGATTGGTTTTAACTTGTCGGGTTGTCTTGTAGAACCGGGATACCGAGTCTGATCGGAATGTCTCGGGAGAAGGTATATCCTTCGTTGACCATGAGAGCTTGTCATGGGCTAAGTTGGGACTCCCCTGTAGGGATTTGAACTTTCGAAAGCCGTGCCCGCGGTTATGGGCAGATGGGAATTTGTTAATGTCCGGTTGTAGATAACTTGAACCTTAACTCAATTAAAATGAATCAACTGTGTGAGTTACCGTGATGGTCTCTTCTCGGCGGAGTCCGGGAAGTGAACACGGTGTTGGAGTAATGCTTACCGCAGGTTGTTCTCTAGTTTTTCGTTCGCGCTTTGCCTTCTCTTCTCGCTCTCTTTTGCGAACAGGTTGGACACCATATATGCTAGTCGCTTGCCGCAGCTCCACATATTACCCTCCTTACCTATAAGCTTAAATAGTCTTGATCATGAGGGTGCGAGATTGCTGAGTCCCTATGGCTCACAGATTACTTCCATACCAGATGCAGGGCCAGACGACTCCGTTCCAGATGATGCGCTTGAGCTCAAGTGGGAGTTCGACGAGGACTCACGCCGTTACTATGTGTCTTTCCATGATGATCAGTAGTGTTGCCCAGTTGGGGCGATCGGGACCGTGTCGCATGTTGGGTTGATCTTTTATTTTGGCACCGTAGTCGTGCCATGAGTGATTGGATGATGCAATGCTATTTATGTACTTTGTTTGACATGGTGAGTGTAAGCCAACTATGTACCTTCCCCTTTTATTATCTATTTACATGGGATGTTGTGAAGATTGCCTTACTTGCGATATTGCTTTCAATGCGGTTATGCCTCTAAGTCGTGCTTCGACACGTAGGAGATATAGCCACATCGAGGGCGTTACAAGTTGGTATCAGAGCCTTCCCCGTCCTTAGGAGCCCCCACTGCTTGATCGTTTTTAGCAGCCGTTGTTGAGTCTAGAAAAAATGTTTTGAGTCATTTAGGAATTATATATCGGAGAGTTTAGGAATTCTTTTTACTCCCCAGTCCCTTCATCGCTCTGGTAAGGCATCCTGACATAGAGTTTTGACTCTTCTCTTCTCAAATTTCACTAAAAAAAATTTAGGATCACGCGGGAATCTTGGAATTGTTCCAATCGATTTGTGATGAGAACATTGTTCTTGGTGCCTCCTGTCATTTAGGGGTTGTGGCAGTGTCCCGGGGAGTTGAGCTCCGAGGTGTTGTCGTCACAATTTTATCGTTGCAGTTCTGGAATACCTGAGTTTAGTTCGCCGACATCGAAAATCTCTTTTATGCAGTTGTTGGTGAGATAACCTCGACGCCACCCAGTACTGGGGCGGGAGTTCGGGAGTATTGCCATAACTTGTATAACGGATGCTTTTCGAAGGTTGAGGTAGATGGTTTATGAAGTTTTCTCGGTTATGTGTTGAAGGATGGATACAGCTAGATGTAGGATTTGCTAGATTTGGGTGAGATATTATGCTTCCCCTGTATCCCCAACACCTGATTGCATAACCGGAAAGGTTCAGGAGTTTCATAGGTGGGAATTCTTGTAGCTCTAGCTCTTCTTCCACGGATATTTGGTTTGAGATTGGGATTTCTTACCGAGTATTCGTTCTTGTTCCGTACCTTGTTGATTTATTCCTCTACCTAAATTCTAACTGGCTTCTCAATTTATGGATATGTGACCATTTCAAGTGGAATGCATTCGTTCTTATGTTCGGATGTGAAGACTATTTGTTGCAATTTCAACCCGCTTGATTCAGCTTCAATTTTATCTGCCAATCTGCTAACGGATGTCACCATCTTCAGGATGGCTCCCGCTAACAGCAGCAATCAGAATCAGAATCAGGATCCGCCACCACCTCCTCCTCCTCCGGAGGCATGGCAAGCTGTGATGGCCGCAACCAATGCAAACACGTAGTTGATCATGCAAATTCTTCAAGAGCGCAATCAAGCGAACCAAGGCAACCAAGGCAACAATCAGAATCACTTTGCTACACTCAACCAGTTCCTTGCTAACCAGCCAAAGACCTTCAGCAATTGTGTTGAGGCAACTGATGCCGACGATTGGCTCATGGACTTGTGCAAGAATTTCGAGTGCAGTAACATCAGGCCGAGGACTTTGTCAAGTTCGCTTCCTTCCTAGTCAAAGACCAAGCTGCAGAATGGTTCCAGCAGTACAAGGATTCGAGAGGAGGCCGTGTGATTACCTGGGATGAATTCCGTTAAGACTTCAAAGCTCATCATATTCCTCAGAGCGTGGTTGAAAGCAAGCGTGAGGAATTCCGCAACCTGAAGCAAGGCTCTTTGTCTGTCTATGACTACAACAAGTTGTTTCAGAAGCTCGCCCGCTTTGCTAAGCAGGACGTCCCTGACGAGAAGAGCATGATATACCAGTTCAGGGGTGGTCTCAGAGAAGAAATCCAGCTAGCTCTTGTTCTCTTTGAGCCCTTGAGGTATGATGAGTTCTACAACATGGCATTGAAGCAAGAGGCTGCTCAACTGAAGTGTGATGCTTCCAAGAAGCGAGTCAGAGATGCTACTCCTTCTTCCTCTACTCAAGTGGCCAAGAAGCAGAAGTATTGGCTTCCTCCTCCTCCGCTCCGTCAACCTTATCAGAATAGCAAAGGTGGCAGTGGATCTTCCCACCCACCCAAACCCTGGCTTTCAGAACAAGACTTCGTCTCAAGCTCCAAGATCGAGTGCTCAGTATCACCGTCCGCTTTCAGAGGTCACGTGCAACAAGTGCCAACAGAAGGGTCACTATGCCAACAAATGCTTCAACCAGAGGCGTCTCCCTCCTCCTCCTCCTCCTGTGAGATCGGCAAGTACAGCTGTGGTCAAGCATAACCCCAAGCACGCCAAGGTCAACTTGCTGAATGCAGCTCAGGCAGAGGACTCGTCAGATGTCATCATGGGTAACCTTCCTGTTAACGATATTCCTGCAAGAGTTCTTTTTGACACTCGTGCATCGCATTGTTTCATTTCCCAACCTTTTGCATCAAAGTATGAGTGCGATTATCAGTATCTGCAAAGTTCCTTGCAAATCGTGTCACCGGGCAAGCAAATGACAGCTAATACCTGCGTCCCGGATGTTACTATCACGTTGGGCGACTATAAATTTCTAGCTTCTCCTATTTTTCTGGGCGACTCGGATATTTATATTATTCTCGGAATGGATTGGCTTTCTAAGCACAAGGCGCATCTTGATTGTGCAGCCAGGCAGATTCAATTGACTCATTCGTCTGAGGATGTAATTGTCTTTGCCGCTCGTGATGATACAATCCGTCTGTTTTCTCTCAATGAGAAGGGTGAACTGGATGCCATCTCGCAAATTCTAGTCGTTTGCGAATATCAAGACGTGTTTCCAGAAGAGCTTCCAGGAATGCCTCCGCACCGGCCAGTTGAATTTGTCATCGATCTTGAGCCTGGCACGGAACCGGTTTGCAAGCGTCCTTACAAGCTCGGACCTGAAGAGTTGAAGGAGCTGAAGAAGCAACTCGATATTCAAGAATGAATGGGTCTCATCCGACCTAGTTCCTCTCCGTGGGGTTGTGGAGTTCTTTTTGTGAAGAAGAAGGATGGAACATACCGACTTTGTGTTGACTACCGTCCATTGAACAAGAAGACTATCAAGAACAAATACCCACTTCCCAACATCAACGAGTTGTTCGAACAACTAAAAGGTGCCCAAGTATTCCCCAAGTGACAAAAACAGATTTATCTAGTAGATAATTTTCTCCCAAATTAATCTAAACCAACACTAATTTTAGAAAGAATGCAACCAAAAATTCAACAAAGAAAATACTAGATGCAAATTGCTAAAGGCTAAAAAGATAGCTGCAGCGGATGAACTAATCTATTTTTTGGCTTTTGTGTGGGTTGTAGGACTAAAAAACAATCTAATCTAATAAAACTGTAAATCTCTCACCGATGAACCTGAAAACTGATACCACTTGATGTGAACTAGCGGCCCGATCTTTCTATGAGAGAGAGATAACTGCGATTTTGGGTGGGATTTGACCCTCGCGATCCGGCTACCAACCGTACACGGAGAACCGTACATGACTGATATCCACGGCAATCGCTAAACCAACTCCACAGCGTTATCGACCGAGCCAATGATGCGATCGACCTATCCACGAAGGATTTTTCCTGCAAGCAAATCAAAGAACATGCAAGAAAATAATAGCCAAGCAATCTCAAAATTGCGAATATGCTAGATGGGATTAATCTCACAAGATGGGTTTCTGATAGGATGTCTTGACGGTCGCACTAGCCGCTACGAGCAAAGACAAATAAAAGTAGCAATATAGCTAAACTTCTCTAAACAAAACCCGAGTCTAAACCCTAACCTAGATTAGCTATTTATTAAAGGGTGTAGACGCGCCGCGCCGCACAGACGATGTCCTGGTCTGCGCCGTCTCTGGCTCTCCTTAGATTTAATCCAGGTTGTTCTTTTTTTTATCGTCTGGTCGTGGTGCACCCTAGAAGCTGCGTGGCATGGGGTGGCCTTTGACACCTTCGATGAAAAACTTCTGGCCCACTTCCTTGGTTGATACGTAGCATGTAGTGCATACCCATGGCCCACTTGGATGCATGCAGGGCTGATCCATCCTTAAAAATTCCAAAGTCTATGCATGCATGTGTACACAATGCATGTATGAAAATTAGTACATGCATCTTCATCTTGCATCTCCAAATCCTCTCTGATGCGGAGCATCCCAAGGTCATCCCCATGGACCTACCATCGTCTCACCAAGTGCCTAGCAGACCCATGACACGAGCACGTGCAAGAGCCCTTGAAACCAAGGTGACATCTCTCCTCTCACATTTCCACTTTGATGCACATGAGACATGGCTACTACCTCATACGGACACAATGTGCATACTCAGGTATCATGGAGAATGTAAGGAGCAAGGAGAAGAAGAAGAGGAAGATGGACGTGAAGACGGAGAAGAAGGAGAGCTGCAGGAACAGTCCCACTCA
Organism: Triticum urartu; assembly: GCF_003073215.2. Lineage (NCBI taxonomy): Eukaryota > Viridiplantae > Streptophyta > Magnoliopsida > Poales > Poaceae > Triticum > Triticum urartu. The sequence continues at coordinate 359,495,221 of NC_053028.1, forward strand.
CCGAACGACTGGCCGGGACCAGACGTCCGGAGCCTGAAGCAACAGCCGAGCCCTAGCGAGCGGACGTCCGGTCCAGACCGGACGGCCGGTGCCCCTGCACGCGAGCCAAATGAGCGGACGTCCGGCCTAGACCGAACGACCGGCGCGACCGCACCCGAGCCCATATCAGCGGAAGTCCGAAGAGACCAGACGTCCGGCACCCCCATCATAGAACGGATCCAGCGGATGTCCGGAAGCCACCAGACGTCCGGTCGCTCATGAGACACCGGACGACCGATACCCAGCGGACGTCCGGTACCTGGCTGTGTCCAGTTTCGGGGCCAAAGCCCATGTACCCCTCCTTTCGCCCCCCATTTGCACTAAGACTATAAATAGACCTCCTATTCCTCCTAGCTAGGGTTTGCAAAGGATTAGCTCATATTTCGTGTGAGAGCTTTGCTCATCCACTTGGTTACCTTCTCCTCGGAGATTGCGCCTCCTATGGAGAAGATCCCCCAAGCGGATTCAAGACCGCTTTACGGGAAGAACCTCAAGACCTCCTTTCGGAGAAAACCGGTTACCTTTGTATCGTCCCTTGGTGATCGTGGATCTTGTATCTTCCTTTGTGTTCATGGATCTAGCGCATGTGTGATCATACTTGTTGGTTTGAGTGTTCTCTTGTGTTCCCCTTGTGATATTCCTCTCGTTTCCCTCCTCGTGTTCTTCGTGTTCATCGCGGGATCCGCTCCTTTCGTGAAAGATCGACCGATTAGGGTTCCTACCCTATATCATCTTGGTATCAAGAGCCACGTTGATCATGATTTCGGAGCCTCCCCGTTGTGTTGCTAGCCTAGTTTTTGTTGATTTTGTCCCAAATTCGAAAATTCCCCAAAAAAATAGCCCCAAATATTTTTTGTGATTTGTTGGTGTGTTGAAATTTTGTTGGATTTGATCCGTGGATTTGCTTTGTTTTGAGTGGATCTAGCTCTTTCCCCCTTTCCCCACCCTTTCCATCCACAAAATCGCCCGGATTCGACGATTTTCACCTCATCCACCTCGTACACATCCAGTTCATCTCGTGCCCGAATAGTGCCCAGGCACCGGACGTCCGCTCGCCACCGGACGTCCGATGACCGGACGACCGCTCACCACCGGACGTCCAAAGTTACCTGACGAAACTGAATTTTCTTCAATTTTGGTAACCACCACTGCCCCACATTTCCGCATACGCACTCCTACCACCTATACACCATCACCACTTCCGCATACCAACACCATTTCTTACCCGTTTCACAATCCGACACGTGTTGCCACTTCGATCTTTGAGAATTTGAGTTGCGGTTCCGTATCCTTTTGTGTTTCGGCTATCTAGGTATGGTTCGACATCAACATCACTGCCGCTCATATTCGCCACGGATTTGTCATCAACATCGACCACCTCGACTACATCTTGGTATTCGTTCCACCATTTTGACACCATACCGCAAGCAAGAACGGTAACCTCACCTTGGTATTGGACATATCACTCTTGCCATTACATTGATAGCCATCATAGCCTTACTCCTTTGCGTTGCTTACCCATCGAGACTAGCCATTGAGTATTGCCGGCAACGAGACTTTTGCACATTAGTGATCATACTTCCCATATCATACATACATCATTGTTGCATATCTTTGTATCATCTCTTGTGTCACAAGGTTGTCATCGCATACACAATTGCTATCTTGGTTCGTGAATCATTGCATGAGAAAAGACCTCAAACATCAAAGAGCCAAACAAGCTTTTAAGCAAAAGGGAAAGATAAGCAAAGAGCTTTTAAGCAAGAACCATAGCATCATACAACATTAAGATTGTCATATTAGATCATCTTGGATCATATCGTAGAAACACCTTCCATAGAGCATACTTGGGATCGAAGTCGTTGCATTTTTTCTTAGTAGGTTGTGCACAAGTCTTTGTATACGCCTATTATGCAATCGTGCTAGCGTCTCTCTGGTGTTGTGCAACAAGAGCATTTTTGTGGATTCCACATTTTGGCTCATCCTTGGTTGCCCAACCCCACTTATCTTTTTGCGTGTGTGTTTCCATGTACATTATATTGCTTGGTCTACTTGTTGCATTGCAATCTTGCGAATCTTTTCCAACATTATTGATGCTCACTTACAATTGAATCAAATTTTGTACCACCATCCTAACCAAGCTCCACCATAAGCTTTTACTTGTGTAGGTGTGAGAAACTGACAAGAATTGGTACCCATTGTGCTATTTCCTTGTCCACATTGGAGTGATCATTGATCCACTTTCAACTTTGGTCAAGGTACATTTGGTATTCGTTCTTCTCTTTCTACCACTCACATTTTTATCTTGGAATGATGGATAGGCCAAGTACTTCGACCAACCCACTCTTCATTGAGCACGACGACGATATGAACTCCTACGTCACCAAGAGCCACCTCTTTGGTGCACAACGTGCTTTGCATCAAGAGCAACAAGCAATGAGTGAACGCATCAACAACCTCACCGCCAACTTGGGACTCTCCGAGCAATGTACAAGGGACTACTTCGACCACAAGCTCGACGATCACAAGCAAGAGAATGACGCAAGGATGGACGAGATTCGCGCTTTGTTGCTCAACCGCTCTTCTTCCACTTCGTTCTCTTCAAGAAGGAGCCGTTCAAGTCGACACTCCGACTTGACCCTCCCTGGCTCAAGTACACCGACATCGAACACTCTACGTCGTGCCACGTGCAACGATCGTCAAGAAAGCCTTAATCCTCTATGCAACACCAACTCTCAAGAGCACCGACAACATCAAATCCAAGCGGCTTTTGCACTAGCACGAGAACGGCAACGACAATGACAACATGAAGAGGAAGAGCGCGCGCGTCTACACCAAGTTGCACAAGATGTTGAGGCACAATGCCAAGAACAACAACTCCGTGAAGCTCAAGCACTTGAGGCGCAACAAGCCCTCCAATATTCAAGTCGGGCCATACCCAACCGAGGCCGACAAGCTCGTGAACATGAAGAAGCACTTCGCGAAGAAGTTCAAGAACGAAGATTTCAAGCTCGCATGCATCGTAAAGTTCCTCAAGTTCCTCCTCGAGCTCGACAAGCTCCTCCACAAGCTCGCCAAGAACATCAAGTTCATCAAGAGCATGACTGTAACACCCCGGATATGACTTTCCCAATATGTATTCCAACTCTTGCCGTTTCTGGCCTTAAGTTATTTTATTTTCTCGGGTTCGGGTTTTTGTCTCTGTGTGTTGTTGTCGTTGTCATGCTTCTCATATCATGTCATCATGTGCATTGCATTTGCATACGTCTTCATCTCATGCATTCGAGCATTTTCCCCGTTGTCCGTTTTGCATTCCGGCGTTTCGTTCTCCTCCGGTGGTCATTTCTACCTTCTTCTCGTGTGTGGGGATTACACATTTCCGGATTGGATCGAGACTTGCCAAGCGGCCTTGGTTTACTACCGGTAGACCGCCTGTCAAGTTTCGTACCATTTGGACTTCGTTTGATGCTCCAACGGTTAACCGAGGGACCGAAAAGGCCTCGTGTGTGTTGCAGCCCAACACCCCTCCAAGTTGGCCCAAAACCCACCAAAACCCTCTCCATCATCTAGAGCGTTCAATCACGATCACGTGGCCGAAAACCACACCTCATTTGGACTCTCCTAGCTCCCTCTATGCGTATAAATAGGTCCTCCTCCGAAAATCCGGATCTCTCCCCCGTCCAAACCCTAAAACCACCTCGCGCCGGCCGGACACGTCCGAATCCGGCCGAACATGTCCGCCGCTGTCCCCTCGCCCTCTCCCGTCGCGCCACGTGGCTCCCCGCCGACCCGCCGCCGTCGAGGCCCGTGGGGCCCAGATCCGGCCCCCGCGGCCCGAAGCCGTCCGCCGCCCGCGCCCGAGGCGCCGCCCGACCGCGCTCGCCGGCCCCGCTGCCTCCGCCGCGCGTCCTGCCGCTGACCTCGCCGCTCCGGCGACCTTCGCTTCCGGCCGGCCGCCGCCGCCTTCGCCCACTGCCGCCTCGACGACCGTCCAAGCCCGCGCCGCCGTGCCCCAAGTCCGGTGAGCCGCCCCGGCCTCTTCTTCCCCGACAGCTCCGGCCACCGCCCCTCTTCTCCGGCGAGAGGATCCGGCCCTCCTTGTGAAACGTGCCCCGAATCTCAGATCTGGATTCAAAACCCTAGGGTTGACCTTTTTTCTCCTAAGTCTGTAGATTATTTGCTCCTGTTCATCGTGCTATAATTTTGCATCCGTAACTCCGTTTTGGGCATATAGCATATCAAAATGTTCATCTCAGAGAGTACATCATTTCATCTCATTGCATCATTTTCATTTGAGTTCATCTTGATGCCCGAAATGCTGTTAGAAGAGTGCTATTTGAGATAATTGTCAGATCTGCTGCTCCATTTAGATATTTGTCATTTTTGCCATGATTATTTTGTGCATGATATGCCCATGAGCTCTACATATGTTTTGTTAAGGGTTTTGCCATATTTCCAGAGGTGCAACCCATGTATTTTTGTGATGTGTGTGGTGACTAGCACAAGCTTGCAAAGTGAGGCATTTGTTAATGCTGATTTCAGGGACTTGGCATTTCCACTAAGCCCTTGAGCTGGTTATCTCATATTGCCATATGTTCATGTTGTTTCCTAGTGATCCGTGCCTCTTTTGAGGATAATCAGTAAGGATGTTTTGTTAATGTTGTAGTGCTCTATCCATCCATGTCTTTGTTTGCAATTATGGAGCTCCCTATCTTGAGTCAATCGAGCTCTACTTTTGTCATCTCGTGAATCTGGGCAGATTGTCTACTTGTTAGCGATTTTGCCGATGATGTTGTAGTTGATCTGTGCGTGCTATGTTATTGTTCTTGCCATTTCTAGCTTGCATTTTGTGTATTCTTGATGGGTGTGTGCTTAGATTGTCATGACTTTCTCTGTAGTGAGTGCATTGAGCTCGTAAACATGCCTACTTGTTATCTGTTTCAGCATGCTCCAGTTTTCACTAAGTCTGTGATCTGATTATGTTTTTGCCATGTTCACATGCTTGCGATTGTATTTTATGATCCCTTTTGGCTCAAGGTCACTAAGGGACTTTTGTTAATCTCTTTGAGTAGCTCCTTGCCATGCTTTACTTTGCCATGTTCAGGTCCTGTCACATGTAGTTTTGTTGCTTCGAAGAGTGCTATCTGATCTGAAATTCCAGACAAGTGTTAATTTCACTAAGTCTGAGATCTGTTTGCCAAATGCATTTTTGCCATGCTTGTTTGAACCTGTTATTGGATGAATTGGTCGTAGCTCAGTGCTAGACTTTTGTTAAGATTCATGAATGGATCCCTGCCATGTATTTTGATGCCATGTTTGAGTGCTGTAGCATGTTCATCTTGTTGCATTTAGATGGCTACTTGCTGTAAATCGCAGAAGGTGGTCATATTTGAATTGCTTGCCATTTCCAAACCGTAACTCCGATTCCAGCGTTCTTTATATCGTTTTCAAGAGATTTCATCTCATCTTTCCAGTGGCACACTTGGATTTACAAGTTGAGGCCAGGTTCATGCATTCCTTGTCACATCTTGCATATGCATCCCGCATAGCATATCATCTTTGCATCATGTTGTTTGAGTTTGCACGTGGTTGATTGTGTCCTTGTTGCTTGTTTGTCTTGTTTGGGTAGAGCCGAGAGACGAGTTTGCTAACGAGGAGCCTGTTGAGTTTACTTTCGAGGATCCAGTCAACTCTGACAACTTTGCAGGCAAGATGATCATACCCTCGAAATCATTACTATCTTTGCTTTGCTAGATGCTCGCTCTTTTGCTATGCCTATGCTACGATGCCTACCACTTGCTTATCATGCCTCCCAAATTGCCATGTCAAACCTCTAACCCACCATTTCCTAGCAAACCGTTGATTGGCTATGTTACCGCTTTGCTCAGCCCCTCTTATAGCGTTGCTAGTTGCAGGTGAAGATTGGAGACCGTTCCTTGTGTGGAACATTATTTACTTGTTGGGATATCATTATATTGCCATGTTATCTTAATGCATCTATATACTTGGTAAAGGGTGGAAGGCTCGGCCTCTCGCCTAGTTTTTTGTTCCACTTTTGCCGCCCTAGTTTCCGTCATATCGGTGTTATGTTCCCGGATTTTGCGTTCCTTACGCGGTTGGGTTATAATGGGAACCCCTTGACAGACCGCCTTGAACAAAACTCCTCCAGCAATGCCCAACCTTGGTTTTACCATTTGCCACCTAGCCTTTTCCCTTGGGTTTCGTGGACTCAAGGGTCATCTTATTTTAATCCCCCGGGCCAGTGCTCCTCTGAGCGTTGGTCCAACCTAGAGCACCATGCGGGGCCGTCCCTTGGCAACTTGGGTTACGTTGGCTCCCGTACGCTTAGCTTATCCGATGTGCCCTGAGAACGAGATATGTGCAGCTCCTATCGGGATTTGTCGGCACAGCGGGTGGTGTTGCTGGACTTATTTTACCATTGTCGGAGTTGTCTTGAAGAACCGGGATACCGAGTCTGATCGGAACGTCTCGGGAGGAGGTCTATTCCTTCGTTGACCGTGAGAGCTTGTCATCGGCTAAGTTGGGACTCCCCTGCAGGGATTTGAACTTTCGAAAGCCATGCCCGCGGTTATGGGTAGATGGGAATTTGTTAATGTCCGGTTGTAGATAACTTGAACCCTAACTTAATTAAAATGAATCAACTGAGTGTGTTACCGTGATGGTCTCTTCTCGGCGGAGTCCAGGAAGTGAACATGGTGTTAGAGTAATGCTTGCGCAGGTTGTCCTCTAGTTTCTCGTTCGCGCTTTGCCTCCTCTTCTCGCTCTCTTTTGCGAACAGGTTAGCCACCATATATGCTAGTCGCTTGCTACAGCTCCACATATTTTACCTTGTCTTACCTATAAGCTTAAATAGTCTTGATCGCGAGGGTGCAAGATTGCTGAGTCCCTGTGGCTCACAGATTACTTCCAAACCAGATGCAGGGCCTGATGATTCCGCTCTAGGTGACGCGCTTGAGCTCAAGTGGGAGTTCGACGAGGACTCTCAACGATACTACGTGTCTTTCCCTGATGATCAGTAGTGGTGCCCAGTTGGGGGTGATCGGGACCGTGTCGCATGTTGGGTTATCTTTTATTTTGGTGCCGTAGGCGGGCCATGAGTGTTTGGATGTTGTAATGCTTTTTATGTACTTTGTGTGACATGGCGAGTGTAAGCCAACTATGTTATCTCCCCTTTCATTATCTATATTACATGGGATGTTGTGAAGATTGCCTAACTTGCGACATTACTTTCAATGCGGTTATGCCTCTAAGTCGTGCCTCGACACGTGGGAGATATAGCCGCATCGAGGGCGTTACAATGATGACAATGGTAATCCTCCACGACAAGAGCAACATGAGGTTGACAACCCTCCTCACCAAGAGCAACACGAGCTTGATAATGATCGACAACATGGGCGTCATCATCCCCGACCCCAACACAATGAAGAGCAACGCTGCGGCAAGCTCAAGTTCACCATGCCCAAGTTCTATGGAAGCAACGATCCCGAAGAGTACCTTTCATGGGCATTGAAGGTCGACAAAATATTTCGTTTGCACAACTATGAAGAAGAGAAGAAGATCGCAATGGCATCCCTTGAGTTCCAAGACTATGTCCTCATTTGGTGGGAACAATTTATCGAGCACCGAGAGGCAAGAGGTGAACCAACCATCACTACTTGGGCACAAATGAAGGATGTCATGAGAGCATGCTTTGTGCCTACCTACTACAACCGCGACCTCTTCAAGAAACTCCAACTACTCAAGGAAGGAACCAAGAGCATTGAAGAGTACTCCAAGGAGATGGAGATTTCCATGATACGAGCCAATGTCACAGAAGATGATGAGCAAACTATGGCACGTTTCTTGAATGGGCTCAACCATCCTATCAAGAAGATCGGCGACTTCCAACCATAATCAAACCTCATCGAGCTAGTGCATCAAGCTACAAAAGAGGAATGTCAAGTGCAAGACGATTTCAAGTATGCCAAGTTCTCATCCAAGTCATACGGTTTCTCCAACACCCAAGCTTCAACGACTCCAACACCGTCTACCAAGCATTCTACAAGCAACGTCAACAAGTCGAGTTCCAAGAAAGCTTCATCAACTCCAAGTCATCCTCCTACTACAAGCAATTTCAAGCCGAGAGCTTCATCCTCATCCACTCCAACCGATGAGACCGTCAAGACGAGTTCCTTCAAATGTTTCACATGCGGAGGCCGAGGCCACAAGTCCTACGAGTGTACCAACAAGCGGACCATGGTCCTCAACGATGACGGCACCTACGACTCGATGAGTGAAGGAGAAATGGACGCTCTTGAGCAAGTCACCATGCACCGACAAGTGAATGATGAAGAGGAACAAGTCTTTTGCGATGAAGATTCTAGTCCCGCTCTTGTTGTCTCCAAGGTCTTGACTCTACAACATCACCAAGAAGAAGACCAACGATGCCATATCTTTCATATGAAGGCCAGCATCAATGGACGCTCCGTCAAGGTCATCATAGATGGAGGGAGTTGTCATAATATCGCAAGTGAAGAACTTTGCTCCAAGCTCCAATTGCCCAAGATGAAGCACCAACATCCATACAAAGTGCAATGGCTTAGCGACTCCGTCACTATCCAAGTCGAGCATCAAGTACAAGTATCCTTCAAAATTCTGCTCAAACAGGGATATGTCAATCATCACAAAAAGTTCAAACAGTGTCATGGCGTCATCATTAACATCAGACGGAAACAACTTACACGCGTCGTCCCAGCAATACATGGTGCCATCTGCTTTGTCGATCGCGTAGATGATGCCATTGTGTTCAATAGCATCACATAAGTGTGTATCAGCTTTGACAACGATCCACTGCGAGCCGAGCTGTCTTGAGCTAAAGAAGGCACTGGCGGAAAGATAGGCGAGTCCCTTGTCGAACAATGCAATTAGCTTGAAGTCTGCGTAATCCGCATGTCGTGTGGGCACTTGGCATATTACAATCTTCTTCAAAACAAGGTGCGTCCAACTGACGACGTAATCTAGATGACTTGGACCACGAAGGTAAAACTCTATATCATCCAACGGAGGAAGGATAATCTCATGGGAGGTCTGGAAGTTCACGAGCACCAACTTTTCCCCGTCTTCTCTGACGGCAGCCATCTAGTGGGAGTTCATGCCGACCCAGTACATGCCTGCAAGAAGTTTCGGGCGATGGTGATCGGATCGAAGTCGAGGGAAATGATGTACGGCGACCCACTACATACCTGCAAAGAAGTTTCGGCTAATGGAGGTAGGATTGAAGTCGAGGGGCATCATGTACGCCTCCGTATCATGGTGAGCAAATCTCGCAAGACCAGATAGCAGCAAGCAGGGTGTCTTGAAAAGCTTAGGTCTCGCTTCAACGATGGCCGTGTGCATGCCCCTCGAGCATGCAGCCAGCTGTAGTGCGCTCAACATATCCTTACACGAACAACAGAGGTCGAGGACGTCACTGGGGAGATTGCACCAATCACGGCTCATATGGGTGCTGCACAGTTCGCGTTCGGCCATGGTGGAGTTTGGAAGGTGGGGTCTTGGGGGGCTTGATTTACGGGGGAGAAGGCTTTCGGTGCTGGAGCGGCTAGCGAGGGAATAGTGGTACTGCGGGAGGCGAGGGTACGCGGGGGCACAATGAGATGATGAAGAGTGACCTCAGGATCTCCGGCGAGACGGAGATGGATATGGAGTGGTGCTAGGGGAGAGGGAGACGAGGCGAGGCATGCTATACAGCGGCGGTGACAGTGACTGCACAGTGCACAAGGTGAGGCTGACTTTGGTAACCCGGACACGCCGCCTGGACTCGTGTCACCTCAGGCAGAGGGTTTTGTCACTTCACTGTGAGGGCCGGATGAATAATAGTATTTTTACCATCAAGTGTACCACAGTTGTACTACTACTAGTAGTAGGAGTAGTAGGAACATGAGTAGTACTCCCGTGCTAGCATGCCTCTGGGTTCACTTCATCCTCCAGGTATCATCCATATTGCGAGCAGAACCAAATTCTCGTGCATGTGGAAGCGCGAAGAAGGACTTTCTTTTTTGAGGATAACCGCATATTCCTCAACCGTAGTAGGAACGTGAGTACTACTCCCTCCGGTCCTCTTTTGTCTGCGCATAACTTTTTTCAGTATTTCCCTAATTAGTCTGCGTATATACCCTTTTCCATGCGCCCATTTCCCTCCATGCCCCGCATTCACAGCATTAATTAGCATACACATGAGCAGCTGCAGCCAGACTCCAGCCAATAAACTGCAGCATGCAAGTGGGCCATTCTGTGCACGTGGGAGAGAGAAAAGGCAACCGAAGAGCCGGTCCAATCCATTGCATGCAGAAGTCAAACCACCGCAGCTCTCCTCATGCATGCACATAACTTCTCCCATTTACTTCTCCATTGGGAACCGATTTTCCTCGGCTTCTTCACTACTCCTTGATCTTCATTTGCATCCAAACCACACTACATTCACATTGTTTTAACCTCTTCACATCCTCCTGGAGTAATTCGGAAGACCCTATAAATAATCATCTTCTTCAGTTAGACTATCCATCTAATCCTAATTCTCCAAACCATAGCCCTCCGGTCCAGCAGTTCCAAATGGTGAAAGAGATCGAGATGCAGGTTTTTAGCGTCCAACATGTCCTCGTCGAAGGCTAGTTGAGCATAGTTGCCACAGTCACCAACCACCCAAGGGTTGTTCGGAAGTGGATCTACAATGTATCCAACTCCCTCCAAAAGGTGTAGATGAATGTCATCGGTCTTGACGCAGAGTACACCGAGCGTGCCACTGGGAAGATCCAACGCGCCGCCATCCTTCAGTTATGCCTTGAAGATGATGTTTTGGTGTATCACATCATACACACGCCCTCCATACTAGGTGAGCTTCACGATTTCTTGTCTCAGGAGAACATATACTTCTGTGGGGCAGCTGAGGGAGTCCTGGATTAGGGGGTGTTCGGGTAGCCGGACTATACCTTCAGCCGGACTCCTGGACTATGAAGATACAAGATTGAAGACTTTGTCCCGTGTCCAGATGGGACTTTCCTTGGCGTGGAAGGCAAGCTTGGCGATGCGGATGTTCAAGATCTCCTACCATTGTAACCGACTCTATGTAACCCTAACCCTATCTGGTGTCTATATAAACCGGAGGGTTGTAGTCCGTAGGCAATCAACTCCATATACAACAATCATACCGTAGGCTAGCTTCTAGGGTTTAGCCTCCTTGATCTCGTGGTAGATCTACTCTTGTACTACCCATATCATCAATATTAATCAAGCAGGACGTAGGGTTTTACCTCCATCAAGAGGGCCTGAACCTGGGTAAAACATCGTGTTCCCTGCCTCCTGTTACCATCTGGCCTAGACGCACAGTTCAGGACCCACTACCCGAGATCCGCCGGTTTTGACACTGACATTGGTGCTTTCATTGAGAGTTCCTCTGTGTCATCGCCTTTAGGCCCGATGGCTCCTTTGATCATCAACAATGATACGGTCCAGGGTGAGACTTTTCTACCCGGACAGATCTTCGTCTTCAGCGGCTTCGTTCTGTGGGCCAATTCGCTCGGCCACCTGGAGCAGATCGAAAGCTACGCCCCTGGCCATCAAGTTAGGTTTGGAAGCTTAAACTACATGGCTGACATCCGCAGAGACTTGATCTTCGACGGGCTCGAGCCACGGCCAAGCGCGCCGCACTATCTCGAGGGGCATGATCTAGCTCTACCGCCGGACAGTGTCCTGGAGGCCGCACACGCATCGGTTCTGACCCCTAACTCGGAGCCTATTGCGCCAATCGAGGATGAGCGGTTGGACGTCACCTCGGGGGCTGCGATCCCGAAAGCGATCGAGCCGAACACTAGCCCCGCACTCTGCACGACCCGTGACTCCGAGGATTCGGACTCCTCCCCGGACTCCGAACCCCCGCGCCCCTGCCAATCGAATCCGATTGGGCATCGATAATGGAGTTCACCGCCGCAGAGATCTTTCAGCATTCTCCTTTTGGCGACATCCTGAATTCTCTTAAGTCTCTCTCTTTATCAGGAGAGCCTTGGCCGGACTACGGTCAGCGAGGATGGGATACGGACGATGAAGAAATTCAAAGCCCACCCACCACCCACTTGGTAGCCACTGTCGACAATTTAAACGACGTGCTCAACTTTGACTCCGGAGACATCGACAGCATGGATGACGATGCAGGAGATACCGACGAACCAACGCCCATAGGGCATTGGACAGCCACCTCATCTCACGATGTGTACATGGTGAATACCCCTAAAGGAAGCGACAACGAGGAAAAAGGCGATGGGACGGGAGATCGACCCCCCGAAAAGCAATCAAAGCATCGGCGTAAACGCCGACCCAAGCCCTGCCTCGACAAAAACCCAGCCATAGAGCAGGACAAGCCGGTAGACGACGAACAGGCCTTAGAGCAACCGTCCGAACAGGGCAACATGGATAGAGAAACCGAACATCCCTCCTCCGGCGAAAACGGCATTCTGGACGACCTCACACCGAATAAACCTATGGAGCAGAAGAGTCTCCACGAGAGGCTCATTGCAACTACACGCAGCCTAAAAAAGCAGAAGCGGAAGCTAAAAACAGCGGAAGATGCACTCCGGATTAGATGGAGCAAAGTAATCAATACCACAGATAAGTACGGCGATAGTCGCCGCACTAAAAGCTATCCGAAAAGAAGGCTACTGGCTGAATTCGACGAAGAGACCCTAGAGCCCTCGCATTCAAAAAATGAAAAAGCCACACGGTCGGATAGACGACCCCATAAAGCGGCAAGCGGCGCCGCACCTAAATCGGCATGCGACCCACTTAAGGACTCGCATCATGGCCCAGTCAGGTCCATTTATGGGCCATGAAAGCAAGCTCTCGTAAGCAACGCTATGAAGCCATCATCAGAATCCGGCACACCCAAATACAGGGGCGCCGCACACCCCCTATGTTTCACCGATGAGGTCCTGGACTATGAATTCCCAGAGGGATTCAAACCCGTAAACATAGATGCATATGATGGAACAACAGACCCTGGAGTTTGGATCGAGGATTATATCCTCCACATACACATGGCTAGAGGAGATGATCTCCACGCCATAAAATATTCTACCCCTTAAGCTTAAAGGGCCAGCCCGGCATTGGCTTAAAAGCCTTCCCGAAAACACAATTGGAAGCTGGGAAGAGCTCGAGGATGCTTTCCGAGCAAACTTTCAAGAGACCTATGTCCGCCCTCCGGATGCAGACGATCTTAGTCACATAACTCAACAACCCGAAGAATCAGCTCGGCAGTTCTGGAATAGATTCCTCACTAAAAAGAATCAGATAGTCGACTGTCCGGACGCTGAAGCCTTAGCAGCTTTCAGGCATAACGTCCGAGACGAATGGCTTGCCAGACACCTCGGCCAAGAAATGCCAAGAACAATGGCCGCACTAACAAGCCTCATGACCCGCTTTTGTGCAGGGGAGGACAGCTGGTTGGCAAGGTGCAGCCCCAGCGACCCAAGTACATCTGAAACTAGGGATGGAAACGGAAAACCGCGACGCAACAAGGACCGTCGCTGGACTAAGGACAAAAGTCCGAAGAGCACGGCAGTCAATGCCGGATTCAAAGGCTCATGACAAAATCAGGAAAAATCGCCCCCCAGGATAACAGGGACGATCCATCCAACCTAAATAAAATCCTGGACAGGATATGTCAGATACACAGTACTCCCGGGAAGCCTGCTAACCATACCCACAGAGACTGTTGGGTTTTCAAACAATCCAGCAGACTCAATGCCGAACACAAGGGGCTCGACACACCAAGCGAAGACGAGGACGAACCCCAAAAGCAGAGCACCAGGAAACAAAAGAACTTCCCACAAGAAGTAAAAACAGTGAACTCACTTAACATAACAAAACGTGCGGCGCCCGTAAAGGTACGCACCACACGGCCCATCCCCAAAGGGTCCTGCCACTGGTTGTCAAAACCGATCATCTTCGATCATCTAGATTATTCTAGGAATATCAAGACTGTAGGATGGACTTCCTTGATACTCGATCCAATAATTGGCGGACTCCAGTTTTCAAATGTCCTTATGGACGGCGGCAGTGGACTAAACCTGATATATAAGGATACAATCCAGCACATGGGGATAAACCCAGCAAGAATCCGCCGCAGCAAAACCTCCTTTCAAGGGGTAATACCTGGTCCGGACACCCATTGTATGGGTTTTCTCCGGCTCAAAGTCATATTCGGCTCTGCCGATAACCTCCGCCGCGAAAAGCTGACCTTCCATATCGCCCCGTTCTCAAGTCACTATCAAGCACTACTGGGACGTGAAGCTTTCGCTCGCTTTAACGCAATACCGCATTATGCATCTCTTACGCTTAAGATGCCCGGTCCACGAGGCATCATCTCTTTGATGGAGAAGCACTAAAGTGCGCCTCCCCAAGCGGAGGACTGTGCGGCCGCTTTGACAGCCCCACAGCAAAATGGCCTCACCGGCCAAAAAAACTTCGAAATAGGTCATTCAAGACCATGAACACGGATAGACGAGTTCGGTGCAAAATCATCATTGATGCAGGCCTAGAAGCCATATACCCCCGCACTAGGGGCTCCACGCATATACAATAAGAGACAATAAAGCTCAATCTTATATATCTTACTTTATACTCTGCTTATTTTAAACTTTTTCGGCACGACCCATTTTCAACTCAGTTCCTCTCTTTTACAGATGAACGTCGTGCGGCGCCCGTCCAGGATACGGCACAACGGAGACACAGGCGCAGACGTGCAGTAGGGACCTGTCCTAAAGGATTCTTTTCAGATTAAGACCCTGCGTAAACCTTTTTTACTGTCTCTTGTTGCTACACATCCCCTGGTTTTTTCTTTCTGATATAACCAAGGAGGAGGCTGGCGTCTTGGCATGTGGCCACATCAGAATTTTTGCACGTACCTGGACACTAGGGGCTTTTTTAATAAAGAGTGTTGTTTCGCCCGCACTCATAAAGACCGAACACCTTAGGGAGTGTTCGGTGTCGCGAGTTTTGGCATTATATGCATCAGCTCCGAATCATGTCTTTGGTCAAATGTTGGGTTGCCCGGCTCCTAAGTTCGGCTACCTTACGTTCCGCTCTATCGGCTAAGGTAGCACCAGGAGAACTACTGCGATTGTGCCCCGGTTCGGCCGGGCGAGCACCTCAGTAGAGAAAGCCGAAAACTGACTATCATGATGTAGCGTGAGACTGGTCAGCCACTCGATGACCTATCGGAATCTATCGGATTCCTCCGCTTTAACGAAGGGCCGCTTCCCGGTTAGGCACATACGCGCCCCGAACTCGGACGAGCGCAGTTGCCACCAAGGGGCTACCTAAATAGTCTCACTGTCAAACTCCTATGGCTAAGTGAAAGTGTTAAAGCATTATAGTCCGGTTGCCTGGCCCGCTGCGCTATCACCTCCTTTGTAGGACCAAGACGTTGGGTTAAGTGTGAAAATGCGTCTTCTGCGAGCACCCCCGCACTATGTGCATGGGGGCTGAAGCCAATGACTGCCATCTTTCAGATTCTGTATATATATATATATATATATATATATATATTAAAACGGCCGCACAGGAGGTGTTCCCAATACTTGGAGGCACAAGTATAAAAAAGGCCACTACAGTTTATCAAAATATTACTTTATAATTACATATGCTATCATAACATAGCATCTTTCGGGCACTGCGTCTCTATTACACGAGCGCCTTCAAGAACTTCCTGAAAATAGTGCTCGGAGGGTACTCGGCTTTTGTCTGAATCTCGGGACGCAACAACGGTGGTCTCCATCTCTGCCCAGTATGTCTTAACACGGGCAAGAGCCATCCTAGCGCCCTCTATGCATGCAGACCTCTTCATTGCATTTATACGCGGCACCGCGTCACGGAATTGCTGCACCAAGCTGAAATAACTCTTCGGCTCCGATCTCCCCGGCCACAGGTGACCCATGATGTACTTCATGGCGAGTCCAGACAACCTATTCAGTTCGGCCCATTGAGCCAAACGATCATCCACTGCCAGTGGACGCTCTAGATTGTGAAACTGTGACCAGAAAAGCTTTTCCACTTCGCGATCTTTCTGATCTCGAAAGTTTTCGGTCGCATCAGCAGCACTCGCTGCCAAGTCCAGATAGGTATCCTCCACACTCCACATCCGGTCCAACGGAGCAAACTTCGGATCACAAATTTCCTTCGCAGCATAAAGGGCTTTCCAGCCGCAATCTGTTCGGCCTGACGCAGCTCCTCCTTCGCAGCTCTCATCGCAGAGCGCACGTCCTTGGCATTGGCAACGGCCTTCTCTAAGTCCGTCTGTTTCTCCTGGTCTTCTTTTTCAAGAAGTCTGCAACGGTCTGTAGCGCTTTTTAACTTTTCGGCCATCTCGGCCATCTCTTCTTTGCTTCGGCAATGAGCAGCCTGTTCGGCTCTTAGCTCTTCAAGGGCTTTCCTGGTGGCCGCATCACTTTCGCTGGCTTGATCTTTAGCTCGGGCAAGTTCTGCCCTAAGACTCTCCACGGCGGCCGCACCATCTGCGTCAAGCACACACATCATAAGACACAGGCATAAAACTGTTCTTACCTGATGCCTCCCGAGGAATTACATACCTTGAGCCTCATCAAGCCGCTTATCGACAAGCGTGATGTCGGCATCTGCCACATCCAGTTGCCGCTTTAGTTTGGCAAAATCGTTAGTTCGGCTCGATTCCGGACACCCTGCCGCCTAAATTCAAAGGCGACATCTTAGACCTGGGATTATGATCCTCCGCGTGCCGTCATTTCTTGACGACGCACAGAGTCTCAGGGGCTACTATCTACACAGGGCGCATCTTATTCATGCGCAACTGACAAAAGTATACATTATCTAATGTACCTCGAAACCCGTCAGTAAACTTTTGACGGCCTCATACAATCTGCTCTCTACGGATGAAATCCTTTCAATCACCGTGCCCATCAATGCGCGGTGCTCCTCTGAGATAGAAGCTCGCCCCAGCAGAATCTTTAGCTCCTCCGGCCGAGCACCAGACGGTGCCAGGCTCGTCCCATGACCTCTATCAAAGGCCGGACACGGAGAACCTCGGGGGGGGGGGGGGCGCATAGCCACCTTCTCCCCCTGCCGGATTTGGAGAAACCCTCCGCGACGACACCTCAGGGTTGCCCACCTCGCTAGGCGGCACGGCAGGGGGAGGAGTCCCGCTCTCCATCATCTCCGAAAGGAGATCCCCCGAAGACGAGCTCTGCTGAGAAGGGCTAAGGTCCGAGCTACAAGATAAAGGTTTGGTTAATCTTCTCAGATATAAATCAAGGACTTCCCTCATCCCTCAAAAGGAAAATCTTTTCTCCACTTACGGCTCGCTGGAGGGCTGATCCCCTTGAGGGCATAGTCCGGCCGAGGAACTCGTCGGCGTCGGACCCTCTGACGAGGATTTTCTCCCCCGTTTCGAGGACATGGTTTCCGGGTCGTCAGAGGCGGCTCTCTTCTTCCCCTTAGGAGAGGAATTGTCAATTCCTCCCTTCGGAGAAGCCTCCTTCGAGGAGGCCATAGCTTCCTTGTCCTCTCCCTCCAAAGGCATTATCTCCAGCATCCTGACCAGCACGGGATCCGGCCTGGTTTCAGGAAGGGGAGCCGGACACCTGATCAGCTTCGCCTTCGCTATCCACTCCTGTTTAAAAGGACGGCTCTTTTAGGGGCAAGTTTATGACAAATATACGGATAGAAGGTCCGGGCACAAGGTTGCTTACTTGAGTATCCGGGCGATTGCAGCTTAGGCCTGCGTCCTCGGTTAAATCCGGACACATCTCTTGTGATCCGAAGAACAGTCTATACATCTCCGCGGGCGTTGCGCCCATAAAGTTCTGGAGAGCTCGCGGTCCCTCTGGATTAAACTCCCACAGGCGAAGGGGGCGACGTTTGCCGGGCAATATTCGGTGAATCAGCATGACCTGCGTCACCTTGACCAAGCTGAGGTCTCCTTCCAAGAGATCCTTAATTCGGCCCTGTAATAGGGGCACGTCTTTGGGCAAACCCCAATCTAACCCTCTGTTAACCCATGACGCTAGCCGTGGTGGGGGACCCGAGCGAAAGGCAGGAAGCGCCACCCACTTGGTGCTCCGGGAAGCGGTGATATAAAACCACTCTCGTTGCCACAAGCCTAGCTCCTCTTGAAAAGAGCCCTCGGGCCATGGAGCATCAGCATTTTTGCTTATAACAGCGCCTCCGCACTCTACGTGCCGTCCCTTGATCATCTTTGGCTCCACTTTGAAAGTTTTGAGCCATAATCCGAAGTGAGGGGTAACACGGAGGAATGCTTTGCATACAACGATAAACGAGGAGATATGGAGGATGGACTCCGGAGCTAAGTCGTGGAATTCCAGCCCGTAATAAAACAGCAGTCCCCTCACAAAGGGGTCCATCGGGAAGCCTAACCCCCGAAGGAAGTGAGACACGAACACTACGCTCTCACCGTGCTGGGGAATGGGGATAGCCTGCCTTTGAGTAGGCAACCTATGCGAAATTTCTGCGGTCAAGAACTTAGCCTCTCTCAACTTTAGCACGTCCTCCTCCGTGATGGAGGAGGGCATCCATCGGCCTTGAAGGTCGGAACCGGACATTGTCGAAGGTCTGAGGCGCCCGGAATCTGGAGCCTAGGGTGTTGGAACTCGAGGCGACGGGCGAACTTGTATTGGGATTGGAGAAAAGGAGTAAGGCCCTGGTCTCTTTATAAGAGGTTGAATACCAGGAGCCCTCCCCGTAACCGTTTGGGACTCGCCTTTAATCGAGAAAACATGCTAATGGGCACGATTGGGTTACTCACGTCCGTATTGATGAGAATCCCGTAAAAGGGGGGCACACGATCTCTGCTTTGACAAGACGTGCCAAGGAAACCGCCTCGCAAAACATGCTGAGGTGGAAAAGTGAAAACGATTCGAGTGAAGGACTTGGCTGTAGTGTGATGATGCACTATGGAATACATCAGCAGATTTGATTTGTGTTAATATTATTCTCTCTATGGCAATATGTGGAAGCTTATTTTGCAGAACCGGACACTACTCTTGGTGTTTACAATCTTCTATGAAGGACTTGGAGGAGGAACCCGCCTTGCAATGCCGAAGACAATTTGCGCGCCGGACTCGTCGTCATTGAAGCCTGGTTCAGGGGCTACTGAGGGAGTCCTGGATTAGGGGGTGTTCGGGTAGCCAGACTATACCTTCAGCCGGACTCCTGGACTATGAAGATACAAGATTGAAGACTTCGTCCCGTGTCTGGATGGGACTTTCCTTGGCGTGGAAGGCAAGCTTGGCGATGCGGATGTTCAAGATCTCCTACCATTGTAACCGACTCTATGTAACCCTAACCCTATCCGGTGTCTATATAAACCGGAGGGTTGTAGTCCGTAGGCAATCAACTCCATATACAACAATCATACCGTAGGCTAGCTTCTAGGGTTTAGCCTCCTTGATCTCGTGGTAGATCTACTCTTGTACTACCCATATCATCAATATTAATCAAGCAGGACGTAGGGTTTTACCTCCATCAAGAGGGCCCGAACCTGGGTAAAACATCGTGTTCCCTGCCTCCTATTACCATCCGGCCTTGACGCACAGTTCGGGACCCACTACCCGAGATCCACCGGTTTTGACACCGACAGCAGCCATCGCAGGGGACAAGCAAAAGTTGGAGCCATACAACCTTGATTTGAAAAGCATCCCTTACCTACAAAACAAAATAAAAATTCTTGTAGAAGATTGTGATAAACCAACACCATCCGTATTCGACGTAGCAAATTTTGTGCTCGGAACAAATCTTTAGAAGGGTGACGAGACGTTGGCATTAAGGTCGTCTGGATGGGAGAATTACCTCTTGACGTACGAGCGGATGAAATATGCTGCCCTCGATGCCCGTGTGAGTTTCGAGATAGCTGCAAGGTCCAGAGAGCTTGTTGCGAAGCCGTCTCCCACAGAAGATGAGAAGAAGAAGAAGAAGAAGAAGAAGAAGAAGAAGAAGAAGAAGGGCATTGTGGATGGATGAACTATTTCCTCGCTTGTAAAAAAATTTCCCTCTCTATGTATATTGATATAGATGGACTATTTCGATGGTGTGCATGTCTTTGGAACAAGTAGTAGCGTGGGCCTGCTTGACTATAAGGAACTATTTACCCGCCTAGCTTTCTCTACTACACCTTCCAGTGATCGCTATGCAATGCATGTGTCTGTAGACATGACAACTTGTCCATGGAAGTTCAACTATGGCGACCATCATGTTTCATCCACTGCCACTCGCGATTCCCACGATGCCACTCCAACCCACGGCCCCACGTCCCCCGACGTGCGCCTCACCCCTCTCGGCCGCACCGCCCCTCTGCCTTTGTGTGCATGACATGTGGGCCAACTGAAATGCGGCGAGCATCAAGTTTCTACCACAGCCACACGCGATTCCCACGATGCTGCTCGAACCCACGACAACACATGTCCCCCGACTTGTGGCTCACCCCTCTAGGCCCCACTGCCCCTCTGCCTTCGGGAGCATTACATCTGGACCAGCCACCTATCGGGTCCACATGTTTTTGATTCAAAGGCAGGTGTCGTAAGGCGCTGAAGCTCAGACCCGAGGGCCCCAAGAGGTAAATGTAACTCCTGCGCCAGGCCTTGTGGTGCTACCGCTGCACGAACTCGTGGCAAACTCGAGATTTGTTTCTTTACTATACATGCATGCATGATTAAATGGACATTGTAATCTCAACATGTGATGGGGAGCTCTAAATTTGAATTTGAAACTTATAAAATGAAAAAAAATAAAACAAATAAACTGGGAGAGAGGGAGTATACCGTTGGATGTGTCCCATACGAAACAAGTCCCCTGGTTTGTCACCGCGAAGATGCGGTTAGAAATGAGCACAACATCTTCGTACTCGTACGGCAACAAATCGGCCACAGACAACATCGTCCACCTTTGACCGCCATGTGCAAGGTTCGTGCTATCTTCTTCAATCTCACCGTGGTTCCATCATACCAATTCAGGCGGTGGCTCGTTGCATGGCTGATCCCAATGATGGACAAAGGTTCTACGGGAATGGTGTCACCGTTGTAAATGCTGTGCAAATTGATGTTGGTACCCTCCCATACGTATGCAAGCCAATCTCCACTCGCACTGAGCCTAACCTATGAAACAGTGGCCAGGGGGAGAATTAGGAAATGGACACGGAAGTAGTCTTTAGAATGCATTTACTATGTGATCAAACTCATCTTACCTGCTCATCGGACAAAATCCGAGTGCCCCTTAATGTCGGCATCTCAAGGGGCGTCAACTTGCAACTATGGCCACGCCGAGAGGAGAGACCCCCAAGGAAACATCCTCGTGCATTGCACAGAACATCAAGATGCATTTGTATGAGTAGTTTATCTTGTGAGAGAAAAAGATGAGAGAGGGAAGGCCTTATTTGCAAAAGTGGAGAGGGGTGTAGGCTTCTTTTTGCAAAATTTCCACAGTTTTCTTCCTATCCATCATATATAAATCGGACTGCCTATAAAAAAGCAGAGTTGGTGATGATGGTGTGCCTGCCATCCTTCAATATGGGTCGTCCGATCTATATCTAACAGATAGGAAGGAAACTATGACAATTTACACGCACTCCTCTCCACATTTGCAGATAAGGCTTTCCTTCGTTCATTCTTTTCTCCCACAAGATCTTGATGTTCTGTGCAACGAACGGGCATCTTGCTAGTATAAGAGGGGTGTGTGTATTTTTTTGCAAATTGCCATATTTTCCTTCCTATCCGTCAGATATACTGCAGAATGGCAGGCACACGATCATCAACAACTCTGTTTTTTTATAAGAATAAGAGTAGAGTAGAGATAGAGATAGAGACTACTACTACCAATGTGTTGGCCCGTGCGTTGCAATGGATACAAAGTAGTAGAATAATAATTGCTCACGGGCTTGAAATATAAACACTCTAGTTTTGATATACATATATCAGTAAAAGTAAATCATGCTTCACTCAAAATATATTCCTTGGGATGTTTTGATGGTTTGAAGATAACAGGTTTTAAAAATTTTGGAGCTATTTTTTAACATTTTGTAGCATGGCAGGACATCCGGTGCACCTAATCATCTGAAAAGAAAATTGAAGTTTGGGTCGGTGGCACACCATGTGGCAAGATGCCCGTGTGGCCTTCTTCTATAACTAGCAAGATGCCCGTGCATTGCAGGGAACATCAAGATGCATTTTTTACAAAATACCTGTTGTGATTGACCCTTGCAGGAGTAATCCCATGTGTAAAAACTAATGATATCTCGAGAATTTTATCGGAAAAATGGTATCTTTGGAACAAGTTTTCTCTACTACTGCTCCTTGCAGTGAGCGTTATGCAATGCATGTGTCAGCATACATGACAGCTTGTCCATGGAAGTTGAACCACGGCGACCATCATGTTTCTTGTTTCTACCACTGTCACACCCACACGTGATTTCCACGACGCCGCTCCAACCCACGGCACGACGTCCCCTGACGTGTGCCTCATCCCTCTCAGCCCAACCGCTCCTCTGCCTTTGTGTGCATGACATGCGGGCCAGCTGAACTGCGGCGACCATCAACTTTCTACCACAGCGACACCCGATTGGACATGGTTTGCCTGCTCCGATCCGTACTCCCGCACCATCGAATTTTCATCCAGCGGCTGTGACACATTTCTTCCCGGGCATCAATCCTCAGCTGGAGTACTTCTGTACTACAATTAGTACCCGCCGTGTGGCCATCTACGCCTTGTGACGCCTCGACGCCCAGCTGTGGCACCCTCGCCACGGCCACGCCACCACCAGCCGGTTCATCTCAAACGAGTGAGTAGGGAACCACGCCATGACCATGAGAATGACATGTGGGCCAGCCACATTTAAGCTCTGCATGTCATTGAGTCATAGGCCGGTGCACTAAGCCACTAAAGCTCGGTCCCATGGGCCCCGAGAGGGAAATGTGCCCGTGCGTTGCGACGGATAGGAAGGCCTTGTGGTGCTCCCGCAGTACGAGCTCATGCCAAACCCGGATGAGATTTGGTAACCAACTAGTAAGCTACATGTGCATTGCACGCATGAGATTTGGTAACCAAATCTCTACTCTCTATATCTATATCTATATATGTATCTATATCTATATCTATACTCTTATAAAAAACAGAGTTGGAGTTGATGGTGTGCCTGCCATCCTGCTATATAGGCCGTCTGATTTATATCTGACGGATAGGAACGAAACTATGGAATTTTGCAAAAAGATGCCCACACCCCTCTCCACATTTGCAAATAAGGCCTTCTCTTGTTCATCATTTTCTCCCACAACATAAACTACTCATACAAATGCATCTTGATTTTCCATGCAACGCATGGGCATCTTGCTAGTTATGAATAAATAACACTCTATCAACGAGCCCCATCAGACACCAAATTTCTTGGCTTCCGTGCTACAGCTAGATCTTCCCTTCGTTTCTGTTTTCCAACACGGCGGCGGGTGGGGTGTGGTTTGTCAATGGTCGGTTTGCTCAGCGGTGGTCCCACATGAAAGTGAAAATGCTAGGCAACACGCCTTCGCTAGCTATGTGGCGTGCCGGGCGGGCCGTGGAGTAATCCCGATTCCCGGGTGTGTGGGGGTGCGACGCGAACACGGCAGGGCTTTTCCTTTTATTGGCAACGTGCCCGTGCGTTGCGATGGATCCAAAGTAGTAGAATAGTAGTACTTGTTCACAAACTTGAAAGAAATCACTCTTGTTTTGATATACTCCTAATATATTACTTTTTACTCAAAATATATTTTTCAGGCTGTTTTGATGAGGTGAGGGAGGGATGTGGTTGCTTTCAAGATAATAAGGGGTTTTCTGCAAATTGGAGCAGAGAAGTGGGCTATTGTTGCAAAAATGCCACAACTTACCTCACATCCGTTAGATGCAGATCTAATGGTCAGAAACGACGGATGGCAGACACACCACCATCAGCAACTAGGTCTTTTATAGGAGTGGGAGTAGAGAAAAATGTATAAATTGTAGCATTTGGTTCTGCTCCTTGGCACGATCGATAGATAGAAATAACGATTGGAAATGCTAGGGCGGGGCTATTTCCGCCAGATAAGCAGGGTACGTAGTAGCTAGGTTGGCACATCGTCGTTTGGTCACATGCGGTCCGACATGTTCTAGTGTTTCTAGCGAGATGCCCGTGCGTTGCACGAAGTTGATGGAAAAGGTAAGTACAACTTATAAATTGACGGATGGAGTACTAGTTATAGTGATGCATATAATTAAGCAAAGGGATCGCACATGTCGATATTGACTGGAACGAGAATGCAATAGCACAATAAGAATTAAGGCCATGATGATGCGATCGTAGTGGTGGTTACAAGAGGCAAGAAGAAAGATGCATCCATCAACGTACGACCTCCTCCTCCTCAACTTAGTGCGCCGGGCCACCGACCGACGGCTAAGGAGTGGCGGCTTTTATGGTGAGGTCAAGGTGCTTCTCAGCAAAGGTATCCAAGTCTTCCAGCCGGTTGAGGAAGGCCAACGTCGTAGCGTCCTCAATGGCCTTGTAGATACCTATGTACACGATTTGCTCGTACATGTGGATGTGTAGGTCGACGAATTCTTGCAGGGCGAGGCGCCTCGCGGCGAGCGCGACCTCCAGGTGGACATTCTTCGTGGCGTCGGCGGGCAATCGCAGGGCCACCAGTGCTTGAAAGAGGTTCTGTCCATGGAGGCCGATTAGGGTGGCAGGCAATGAGGAGCCCGGGTGCGCGGGCTGGAGGAGTATGGTGATGCCGTCCCCGAGCTTCTTGAGGATGGTGAACTTGTTGGTGGTGGCAACGATCATCTGGTCCAACTGAGAGTCGTAGTTGGCGTCAACGGCGTCCATCCACGAGCCGGTCGCGAACACCGTCTGGAGACGACCTCGGCGCCATGCCGCAGGCCGGTGTCCTGGACCATCTCGCACAGCCGCTTGCCGCTCGCACGCATCGCTGCCATGGGTCTGCAGTGAGCACTTTTGCGCTTAGAGTAGGTGCTTAGGCAAATGCTTAGGTGTGTACGATGTGGTAGATACATTGGAATGGAGGGCCCTCTTTATATGAGTGTAAACTGCGTTGCATTCACATCGTGCAGCCTCTTTTCCCAGTCCTCCTCCCATTACTTCCCTCATGCATGCACGATGCTAATTGAAGGAGGGTGCATCATTGACCGTTCTACATTTCAGGAACCGCTACCGCTCCCTCGTCTGCATTAAAGCCGTATCGGGAACTGCGCCGCCCGTTGTCAAATCGAATAGTACTGCGCCGCCCACTGCACGCCTGGCTGAACACGCCTCCTCGCCTCCATCAAACCCCTCCGTTAAACCCGCATGCAAACCAAGAAACCTACTCCAGCCACACGTCCGTTCATGAGCAGGCCGGAATTAAACGCAACACCGGCCGAGCTCCTCCCGTCCACCCACAGTTTAAACTAGGCCAGACACCGGACAAGCTTCTACCGTCCGCCCTCTATTTAAACGAGGTCATGCAGACAGCGGGCAAGAATTGCACCCCTCCGCTCCCCCATCTCCTCCTCCACCATTTTCTCCACTCTTCCGATGGCTTCCCAAGAGCCATTCTCAGGCATACTACCCGGCTGGGTGGCCCGCCGAGCCCTTCAGATACGGGCGAGGCCGCTTGGTGATACGTCTCCATCGTATCTACTTTTCCAAACACTTTTGCCCTTGTTTTGGACTCTAACTTGCATGATTTGAATGGAACTAACCCGGAATGACGCTGTTTTCAGTAGAATTGCCATGGTGTTATTTATGTGCAGAAACAAAAGTTCTCGGAATAACCTGAAACTTCAGGAACATCTTTTCGGAAATAATAAAAAATCCTTGCAAAAGATGAAGACCAGGGGGCCCACACCCTAGCCACGAGGATGGGGGGCGCGCCTGCCCTCCTAGGGCGCGCCCCCTACCTCGTGGGCCCCCTGGAGCTCCTCCGACCTCGACTCCAACTCTATATATTTGCTTTCGGGGAGAAAAAAATAGAGAGAAGGATTCATCGCGTTTTACGATACGGAGCCACCGCCAAGCCCTAAAACCTCTCGGGAGGGCTGATCCGGAGTCCGTTCGGGGCTCCGGAGAGGGGAATCCGTCGCCATCGTCATCATCAACCATCCTCCATTACCAATTTCATGATGCTCACCGCCGTGCGTGAGTAATTCCATCATAGGCTTGCTGGAAGGTGATGAGTTGGATGAGATTTATCATGTAATCGAGTTAGTTTTGTTAGGGTTTGATCCCTAGTATCCACTATGTTCTAAGATTGATGTTGCTATGACTTTGCTATGCTTAATGCTTGTCACTAGGGCCCAAGTGCCTTGATTTCAGATCTGAACCTATTATGCTTTCATCAATATATGAGAGTTCTTGATCCTACCTTGTAAGTCTATAGTCACCTATTATGTGTTATGATCTGTTAACCCCGAAGTGATAATAATCGGGATACTTACCGGTGATGACCAAAATTTGAGCAGTTCATGTATTCACTATGTGTTAATGCTTTGGTCTGGTACTCTATTAAAAGGAGGCCTTAATATCCCTTAGTTTCTGCTAGGACCCCGCTGCCACGGGATGGTAGGACAAAAGATGTCATGCAAGTTCTTTTCCATAAGCACGTATGACTATATTCGGAATACATGCCTACATTACATTGATGAATTGGAGCTAGTTCTGTCTCACCCTAGGTTATGACTGTTACATGATGAACCACATCCGGCATAATTCTCCATCACTGATCCATTGCCTACGAGCTTTCCATATATTGTTCTTCGCTTATTTACTTTTCCGTTGCTATTGCTATCATCACTACAAAATACCAAAAACATTACCTTTGTTATCGTTACCTTTTGCTACCGTTACCACTACTATCATATTACTTTGCTACTAAATACTTTGCTGCAGATATTAAGTTTCCAGGTGTGGTTGAATTGACAACTCAGCTGCTAATACTTGAAAATATTCTTTGGCTCCCCTTGTGTCTAATCAATAAATTTGGGTTGAATACTCTACCCTCGAAAATTGTTGCGATCCCCTATACTTGTGGGTTATCAAGACTATTTTCTGGCGCCATTGCCGGGGAGCATAGCTCTATTCTTTGAGTCACTTGGGATTTATATCTGCTTATCATTATGAAGAACTTGAGAGATCCAAAAACTAAGATTTATCCCTAAACTACGAGGGAAGGTAAGGAACTGCCATCTAGCTCTGCACTTGATTCACCTTCTATTTTGAGTAAGCTTGCGACACCTAAACCTGCTTCTGCTATTCATTCTGATATGTCACATGTTATTGATGATGCCACTTCTGCTATGCATGACACTTATGATGAAACTACTTCTATGCTTGATACTACTGTGCCACTTAATGAATTTCTTGATGAACAACTTGCTACGGTTAGAGAGAGTGAAAATATTGAATCTGATAATATTGATGAAAGTGATGATGAATACTCTCCCTCTAATGAATATGAATCACCTGTTATTCCCGAGGGTTATGTTTTTC
The DNA here is from genome assembly GCF_003073215.2 of Triticum urartu. Taxonomy (NCBI): domain Eukaryota; kingdom Viridiplantae; phylum Streptophyta; class Magnoliopsida; order Poales; family Poaceae; genus Triticum; species Triticum urartu. The sequence continues at coordinate 359,522,837 of NC_053028.1, forward strand.
AAAAAGAAGCTCCTCTAGCTATTTTATATTGCAAAGATAGATATGAACTCAAGAGGTTATTAGCTAAATGGAAGCATCAATCTCTTAATGCCAGAATGAAACCTGACCCTGCTTTTGCTACTTCACCTATCTGTGTTACCGATAAGGATTATGAATTCTCGGTTGATCCTGATATAATTACTTTGTTGAATCTGGTCCTTTTCATGGCTATGAATCTGAAACTGTTGTGGCACATCTTACAAAATTAAATGATATAGCCACCCTGTTCACTAATGATGAGAGAACTCGTTACTTTTATATCCTTAAAATATTCCCGTTCTCATGAACGGGTGATGCTAAGATATGGTTTAATTCTCTTGACCCTGGTTGTGTGCGTAGTCCCCAGGATATGATTTATTACTTCTCTGCTAAATATTTCCCTGCTCATAAGAAACAAGCTGCCTTAAGGGATATATATAATTTTGTGCAAATTGAAGAAGAGAGTCTCCCACAAGCTTGGGGGAGGCTTCTCAAGTTACTTAATGCTTTGCCTGATAATCCTCTTAAGAAAAATGAAATAATTGATATATTTTATAATGGACTAACTGATGCTTCCAGAGATACCTGGATAGTTGTGCTGGTTCTGTTTTCAGGGAAAGAACACCGGATAAAGCTGAAATTCTATTGAATAATATGTTGGTAAATGAAAATAATTGGACACTTCCTGAGCCAATTCCTGAGCCTATTCCTAAACCAACTCCGAAGAAGAGAGGTGTTCTATTTCTCAGTCCTGAAGATATGCAAGAGGCAAAGAAATCTATGAAAGAAAAAGGTATTAAAGCTAAAGATGTTAAGAATTTACCTCTTATTGAAGAAATACACGGTCTTAATTTACCGCCTGTTGAGAAACATATGATTTTAATCCATTACCTATTGAAGAAGTACATGGTCTTGATAACCCGAGACATGTAGTAAAGGTAAATTCTCTCTATTGATATGATAAAGCTGAAATCCCATTTACTAAGTTTGCTAGCCCATGCTTAGATGAGTTCGATAAATTTATGGCTAAGCAAGAAGATTTTAATGCTTATTTTGGTAGACAATTGAAATACAATTCAAATATGCTTGAACACTGGGTGATTATATGGCTAATGTCAAAGGTGAACTTAAACTTATTAGTAAACATGATTCTATGGTTACCACTCAAGTAGAACAAGTACTTAAAGCTCAAAATGATTTGCTCAATGAATTGAATTGTAAGAATAATGATTATGCTGTTAGAGTGGCTACTAGAACTGGTAGAATGACTCAGGAACCTTTGTATCCTGAAGGCCACCCTAAGAGAATTGAGCAAGATTCTCAAAGAAATAATATAGATGCACCTAGTCCTTCTAAAAGGAAGAAAAAGAAAAATGATAGGACTTTGCATGCTTCTAGTGAACCTATTGCTCAACAACCTGAGAATCCAAATGACATTTCTATTTCTGATGCTGAAACACAATCTGGTAATGAACCTGAAACTAGTGATAATGTTAATGATAATGTTCATGATGATGCTCAACCTAGTAATGATAATGATATAGAAATTGAACCTGCTGTTGATCTTGATAACCCACAATCAAAGAGTCAACATTATGATAAGAAAGACTTTGTTGCTAGGAAACATGGTAAAGAAAGAAAACCATGGGTTCAGAAACCCATGCCTTTTCCTCCCAAACCATCCAAGAAAAAGGATGATGAGGATTTTGAGCGCTTTGCTGAAATGATTAGACCTATCTTTTTGCGTATGCGATTAACTGATATGCTTAAAATGAATCCTTATGCTAAGTATGTAAAAAAATTGTTACAAATAAGAGAAAGATACCGGAAGCTGAAATTTCTACCATGCTTGCTAATTATATTTTTAAGGGTGGAATACCAAAGAAACTTGGAGATCCAGGAGTACCCACTATCACATGCTCCATTAAAGGAAACTATGTTAAAACTGCATTATGTGATCTTGGAGCCGGTGTTAGTGTTATGCCTCTCTCTTTATATCGTAGACTTTATTTGAATAAGTTGACACCTACTGAAATATCTTTGCAAATGGCTGATAAATCAACTGCTATACCTGTCGGTATTTGTGAGGATGTGCCTGTTGTAGTTGCGAACATTACTATTTTAACGGACTTTGTTATTCTTGATATTCCTGAGGACGATAGTATGTCCATTATTCTTGGAAGACCCTTTTTGAATAATGCAGGGCTGTTATTGATTGCACTAAAGGCAATGTCACTTTTCATGTTAATGGTAATGAGCATACGGTACACTTTCCGAGGAAACAACCTCAAGTTCATAGTATCAACTCTATTGGAAAAATTCCATCGATTATATTTGGAGGTTTTGAATTTCCTCTTCCTACTGTCAAGAAGAAATATGATATTCTTATTATTGGGGATGTGCATATCCCCGTTGAGGTAACATAGTGTTATTCGGAATTTCTCCGGTACCATGTTATTTGGAATGAGTTCATTAACAAGACTTGATCAACCTTGTTAGTGGATTCCTTTTGACGAGCATGAGATGGATGAAACTAGAAGGCACAACCTTCTGTACCCTCTTTCTACTTTATGTTATTTATATTAAATAAAATAAAAATAAGTATTTTCCGTCTGTTATCTGAATTATCCATGCAATATAAAAATACCTCGAAAATAAAATTTCTCCAAATGCCCTAAAATTTAAATATGATTTTTCTAGAATATTTAAGAATATTTGGCACTAAGAACACAGCACGGGGGGCATCCACCTGGCCACGGGGGTGGAGGGCGTGCCCTACCCCCCTGGGCGCGCCCCCTGCCTTGTGGGCCCATGGTGGCCCTCCTCCACTAATTCCTGCACCCACACACTTCTTCTTCCTCCTACAAACACGAATATCCAGCTCAAGCACGAGTTCTAGCTCATTTTGCTGCGATTTACGATCTCCTTGCTCAAAGCACCTCTCACAAAACTGCTTGGGGAGATTGTTCCTTGGTATGTGACTCCTCCATTGGCCCAATTAGTTTTTGTTCTAGTGCTTTATTCATTGAAAATTTGTGCTGCCTAGGTGACCCTGTTCTTGAACTTGCATGTCAAATTTATATGGTCAAAAGTAGTTCTAATGCATGATATAGGCTCTAGGCACTTGTAGGAGTTGTTGCTATCAATTTTGTTGAGCTTGGTTCACTTTTGTTTGAAGTTACTAAAAATTTCAGAATTTTTAAAAGAATAATGAAGAGATTTTTGAGGCGCTCATCGAGCCAAAGCTCGAAGGAAAAGAAAAATCAAGAAGCAAAGAAGCCCAAATATAATCTGCCTCGTACCGCGGAGGTTAGGCCGTGTGAATGGCCCTCCGATGATTTCTTGAGAGCAGCCGGGATTTATGATGATTTTTATGAATTGGCTGAGAATGCAGGCCTCACCGCCTTCCTCCACGACCAACGCGACCAGTATCTCTTACTCACCAATATCTTTGTGCAAAACTTTCATTTCCATTCTAGGAGCTCACCACCTACGGTGGAGTTTTATTTATATGATGAGCATAAGGAGATGTCACTTTATGATTTTTGTCGGGTTTGTTTGGTCCCTTTCGAGGGCATGACAGAGGAACCACATCGCGGCGATGTGGATGGGTTTATTGATACCATCACTGTAGGGGAAACGAGGAAGGTTTCCGATGCACGAATCACTAACATACATTTTCCTGTTTTACGCTACTTTGCAATATTTTCTAGTCGTTGCTTAATTGGTCATGGAAACTGTGGAAACCTTAGTGTTCCTGATATTTTGTTCCTGATATTATTATTTTGTTCCACGGTTTATTCAATGATAACTCTGTTAGTATGGGCGGTATTATTGCTAAACGGTTAAGTCTAAACCGTACAAAGGGCCCCATCTTTGGAGGCATCTATGCTTCACGCCTAGCTGCACATTTTAACATACCTATTAGGCATTATGAGAAGGAAGAGAAATTGCTGCCTCGTGTTTATTTAGATTATAAGAGTATGGTGGCACACGATTTTACTGTTAAGAATAGGGAATGGGAGCTTAAATACAAATTGTTCTTTCATAAACATCATCCTGAGACTATTACCTTGCCTGCTCCTTCCTTGTTTGATTTATCTTCAGGCCAGTACCTTGTTCCGTTAGAGGCTATTCACGCCTACCGGAACCCTACATCAGCCACAGAGCCAGAGTTGGAACCACAAGTTGATCCTCCACGACAGTCTAATTACCATTGGGATCCAGAGATGATTGCCAACCAGTGGCAATCAGAGTCTTCTTCATCGCAGTACGACCCCCTATTACTATGGATATCTGCCAGGCCAACCATGGCCATAGACCAACTTAGGCCAAAAGCCTAAGCTTGGGGGAGTACGTATTTCCCACCGACATTATATTCATGTTCACACACTCATTGCCAGATGTCGGTGCTCATACTTTTTCATTGTATCATCCATGCTAGTTTATTTTCCTTTTATGCTTTCTTCTTGTGTGTTTAATATACCTTAAGAAAAACCAAAAAAATTAGTTGTAGCTTTTAATTAGTTTACTTTCGATGCATGTAGTAGTAATTAAAAAGAAAACCCAAAAAGATTTCATGTTCTTCTTGTGCTTGTTGGGAGCTTTCCCGTGTAAATAATTTTATTTCTTTTATTTTATTTGGGGGTCGATAGGAGAAGACCATAATTAAATTGTTGAAGTGGCTCTTACATGCATTATTGTTGATCTGACAAAAGAGCCCATATTGCCTTGTCTTCTCCTGTTTATTGAATGCTTGCAGATTCCAGCTTAGTCCAATGCACGTGCACTCCTATTATTATTTACACTATTAGGTCGTGCAAGTGAAAGGCAATTATGACGATATATGATGGACTGACTGAGATGAGAAAAGCTGGTATGAAATCGACCTCTCTTGTTTTTGTAAATATGATTAGTTCATCGTTCCTGATTCAGCCTATTATGAATAAACATGTTTGCAATGACAACTAGAGATCATAGTTTCTTGTGCCATGCTTGATTAGCTAGGAGCTTATAATGGTTTACCTTGCATGCCAACATGCTATTAAAATGGTTGTGATGTGGTATGATAGGGTGGTATCCTCCTCTGAATGATTTAAGTGACTTGACTTGGCGCATGTTCACGCATGTAGTTAAAACAAAATCAACATAGCCTTCACGATATTTATGTTCATGGTGGATTATATCCTACTCATGCTTGCATTCGGCGTTGATTAATTTTAATGCATGTTCATGACTGTTGTAGCTCTCTAGCTGGTCGCTTCCCAGTCTTTTGCTAGCCTTCACCTGTACTAAGCAGGAATATTGCTTGTGCATCCAACTCCATAAACCCCAAAGTTGTTCCATATGAGTCCACCATACCTACCTATATACGGTATCTACCTGCCGTTCCAAGTAAATTTGTATGTGCCAAACTCTAAACCTTCAAATAAATATCTTGTTTTGTATGCTCGAATAGCTCATGTATCTACTAGGGTTGCCCGTATCTTCCATGTTAGGCGGCTTATTCTCCAGAGGAGTGGACTCCGCTCCTCACTCACGAGAAAATGGCTGATCACCGGGATGCCCAGTCCCATGCTCTATGCAAACTAAATCAAAATAATTGCAAACAAAACTCCCCCTGGGACTCTTGTTAGTTGGAGGCACTCATTGTTTCGAGCAAGCCATGGATTGATGCTTGTTGGTGGAGGGGGGGTATAAACTTTACCATTCTGTTTGGGAACCGCCTATAATGTGTGTAGCATGGAAGATACCGCTCAAAATATTATTCACCTCTATTTCAAAACCGAGCTCTGGCACCTCTACAAATCCCTGCTTCCCTCTGCGAAGGGCCTATCTATTTACTTTTATGCTGAGTCATCATCCTCTTATTAGAAAGCACCAGTTGGAGAGCACCGCTGTCATTTGCATTCATTACTGTTAGTTTACATTGAGTATGACTTGACTAGATCACTTTTACCATGAATTACAATGTCTAGTCAGTCCTTGATCTTTAAAGGTGCTCTGCATTTATGTTTTGCGGTCTCAGAAAGGGCTAGCGAGATACCATCTTGTTATATCATATTATGATTGTTTTGAGAAAGTGTTGTCATCCAAGATTTATTATTATTGCTCGCTAGTTCATTATGCCATTGATATGAGTAAACACGAGACCAATGCGTTATTGTGAATATCGTTAGTTCATAATCTTTGCTGGAAACTTGAATGCTGGCTTTACATATTTACAACAACAAGAGCAAACAGAGTTTGTAGAAGTTTTTCTTTATCACTTTCAGTTTATCAACTGAATTGCTTGAGGACAAGCAAAGGTTTACGCTTGGGGGAGTTGATACGTCTCCGTCGTATCTACTTTTCCAAACACTTTTGCCCTTGTTTTGGACTCTAACTTGCATGATTTGAATGGAACAAACCCGGACTGACGCTGTTTTCAGCAGAATTGCCATGGTGTTATTTATGTGTAGAAACAAAAGTTCTCGGAATGACCTGAAACTTCACGGAACATCTTTTCGGAAATAAAAAAAATCCTTGCAAAAGATGAAGACCAGGGGGCCCACACCCTAGCCACGAGGGTGGGGGCGTGCCCCCTACCTCGTGGGCCCCCTGGAGCTCCTCCGACCTCGACTCCAACTCTATATATTTGCTTTTGGGGAGAAAAAAATAAAGAAAAAGGATTCATCGCATTTTACGATACGGAGCCGCCGCCAAGCCCTAAAACCTCTCGGGAGGGCTGATCTGGAGTTCGTTCGGGGCTCCGGAGAGGGGAATCTGTCGCCATCGTCATCATCAACCATCCTCCATCACCAATTTCTTGATGCTCATCGCCGTGCGTGAGTAATTCCATCGTAGGCTTGCTGGAGGGTGATGGGTTGGATGAGATTTATCATGTAATCGAGTTAGTTTTGTTAGAGTTTGATCCCTAGTATCAACTATGTTCTGAGATTGATGTTGCTATGACTTTGCTATGCTTAATGCTTGTCATCAGGGCTCGAGTGCCATGATTTCATATCTGAAACTATTATGTTTTCATCAATATATGAGAGTTCTTAATCCTGTCTTGCAAGTCTATAGTCACCTATTATGTGTTATGATTTGTTAACCCCGAAGTGACAATAATCGGGATACTTACCGGTGATGACCGTAGTTTGAGGAGTTCATGTATTCACTATGTGTTAATGCTTTGGTCCGGTACTCTATTAAAAGGAGGCCTTAATATCCCTTAGTTTCCACTAGGACCCCGCTGTCACGGGAGGGTAGGACAAAAGATGTCATGCACGTTCTTTTCCATAAGCACGTATGACTATATTCGGAATACATGCCTACATTACATTGATGAATTGGAGCTAGTTCTGTGTCACCCTAGGTTATGACTGTTACATGATGAACCACATCCGGCATAATTCTCCATCACTGATCCATTGCCTACAAGCTTTCCATATATTGGTCTTCGCATATTTACTTTTCCGTTGCTATTGCTATCATCACTACAAAATACCAAAAACATTACTTTTGCTATCGTTACCTTTTGCTACTATTACCACTACTATCATATTACTTTGCTACTAAATACTTTGCTGCAGATATTAAGTTTCCAGGTGTGGTTGAATTGACAACTCAGCTGCTAATGCTTGAGAATATTCTTTGGCTCCCCTTGTGTCGAATCAATAAATTTGGGTTGAATACTCTACCCTCAAAAACTGTTGCGATCCCCTATACTTGTGGGTTATCACTTGGTTCTTCATCAACCTCGCTTGGCCCGACGGAGCCAGTTGCCGCCCCAATCCGGCGCGTGGTTCAACAACTCGCCGCTCTACTTCAGCTCGATGAGGAGTGGCGAGTTGCTCCACGCCGGCACGACGGCGAGCATGCCGGAACGGGCGTCGTCGCTGCCGCGTCATACCGCGCCACCGGTGTCTGCAGTGGCCGCGCCTCCCGTGTCTGTGGGCACGCCTCCCATGCCTGCGTCCGCGCCTCCCGTGCCTGTGGCAATGCCATGCAGGAAGAGACAGAAGTCGGGTGTGTGGAGAGCGATGAGTCGGTGGCCAGCTTCTCCGTGTCCGCCGCCATTATCGATGAGAAGTAGAACACGGGAGGCCTCCGCCACTTGGGTCCCAAGAAGGCCACCGCCGAGGCGACGACTACGCATTTAGGTGGTTTCTTTGCTGCTTCGTCTCTTCTGAGGACCTTCGTCGACCCCACAAGTGTCTGTCGGACATGAGGAAGACAATGGGATCCGCGGGCGGCCATTTAGATTAGGTACTACCTCTCCTGTTGGCGGGAAATATTTGTTCTAAGAATGGATAAATTGGATGTGTCTATAACTAACATAAGTCTAGATACATCCATTTCTAGGACAAGTATTTCCGGACGGAGGGAGTATTAATTATACCAAGAGAGCCGGATTAGCACCGCTTAGTTCATGTAAATGTAACAAAATCCATCATGTTTATATGAAGATCCGACTTTTTTATACGAAATCCTGCATGCTTATATGAAAACAGTCCGTGTTTGCACGAATTTCATCTGGTTGGTTAGATGTATGAAAATGTATGCCGCTGGCGTTTAATGTCGTCCTCCGCGGAAGGAAGCGGGAGGAAATTTGCCGGCTGCCGTTGGAGATGCTCTTATGATGGAAATAATAGAGTCACATCCAATCCCTTTGAGTTAATTGTGTGTATGATTCTCCCTCTATAAAAAGCTAATTGCATGTACAGTGTACACATGACTTGCCGGGAGGCTACAACTTCGTACAGAAAGTTAAAAAGAAACAAGTCCATCCTTAATCTTGTATTCTAATTACTTTGTGGGTTCCACTGTCAGTACAGTAGCGAAATAAGTATATATTAAATAAGTAATATATAATATAAAAATCTAAATTTAAAGACAGAATTCGAACTAAGGTCATCGCGTTGCGAGCATCCAGCGCTAACCCGTCCAGCACATTTTTATTGTAGACCATGTTGTAGATATATCTCCATGTCTACTTGTAACACCCACGATGCGGCTATATCTCCCATGTGTCGGGGCACGACTTAGAGGCATAGCCGCATGGTAGGTTTGTCGCAAGAGGGGTAATCTTCACACAATCCCATGTACTGAATAAGAAAGGGATAAAGAGTTGGATTATAATCGCCACTTCACACAAATACAAGTTAAACATACATCATCCAGAATAATCAAGGTCCGACTACGGAACCAAAACAAAAGGAAGACAACCCCAAATGCTAGCTCGCCGATCGACCCAACTGGGCTCCACTACTGATCAAAAGGAAACGAAACAAACCAACGAGCAAGATCTTCATCGAGCTCTGACTTGGGCTCAGTTGCATCACCTGCACTGGTATCATCGGCACCTGCAACTGTTTGGAAGTATCTGTGAGTCACGAGGTCTCAGCAATCTCACACCCGTGAGATCAAGACTATTTAAGCTTATGGGTAGGAAAGGGTAGTGAGGTGGAGCTGCAGCAAGCACTAGCATATATGGTGGATAACATACGCAAATAAGAGCGAGAAGAGAAGCAACACAACGGTCGAGAAGCTAGAAGTGATCAAGAAGTGATCCTGAAACTACTTACGTTCAAACATAACTCCAAAACCGTTGTCGGTGTCAAAACCGGCGGATCTCGGGTAAGGGGTCCCGAACTGTGCGTCTAGGCCGGATGGTAACAAGAGGCAAGCGACACGAAGTTTTACCCAGGTTCGGGCCCTCTCGATGGAGGTAAAACCCTACGTCCTGCTTGATTAATATTGATGATATGGGTAGTACAAGAGTAGATCTACCACGAGATCAAAGAGGCTAAACCCTAGAAGCTAGCCTATGGTATGATTGTTGATGTGTATGTTCTCCTACGGACTAAAACCCTCCGGCTTATATAGACACCGGAGAGGGTTAGGGTTACATAGAGTCGGTTACAATGGTAGGAGATCTGAACATCCGTATCGCCAAGCTTGCCTTCCACGCCAAGGAAAGTCCCTTCCGGACATGGGACGGAGTCTTCAATCTTGTATCTTCATAGTCCAGGAGTCTGGCTTGAAGGTATAGTTCGGCTATCCGAACACCCCCTAATCCAGGACTCCCTCAGTAGCCCCCGAACCAGGCTTCAATGACGATAAGTCCGGCGCGCAGATTGTCTTCGGCATTGCAAGGCGGGTTCTCCTCCAAATTCCATGTACCTGTTTGAATAAAGTCCGGTTTCTTGTAGATGTTGCGCTCCTTGGCTTCTACGCCCAATAATGGCCGTTTGCCACGTGTCAAACGAATATGAAAAGTCTGAGTGTTTTTTCGTTCACACCCCTAGCCGCGTAAATGAGCTGCCCTATTTAAGGGGACGAGGATTTAGATCCAACCCACACCTTCTCCCCTCCACAAGTGTTCATCAGAGCGCATCCGACAAAGGTCCATTCCACCATGGCCAGCTGCCGCAACTCCTCCGCTCGGCCTTCCAGCCCTAAGCCTGGATATTCGGAGAGATGTTCCACTCCACATAGCGAGCTAGTGACGCTCCAGACCAAGGGATTTCTCCCCCCGGCCTATATGGTCCCGGTTCGAGCCGGTCTTGCCGTCTACAACGGCGGAGAGCAAGCAGAGAATGCCCCTAATCCATCCAAAGGAGAGCGGGTGTGCCTTGTCCCTTACTTAATAAGGGGGCTTGGATTTCCCATCCACCCATTTCTCCGGGGGCTGCTGGAGTTCTACGGCCTCCAGCTACATCATCTCACGCCTGCCTCAGTATTGCATATCGTAGGCTTTGTAGCCCTTTGCGAGCTGTTCTTGGGTATTGAAGCTCATTTCGGACTGTGGAAGGAGCTATTTTGCCTTGTGCCCCGTTCCAAGAAAGGGTCAATGTATCAAGTGGGTGGAGCCAAAGTATGGCGCATCGCCGGGACCGGATATCTGTCCGGAACCCCAAAGAAGGCATCCGAAGATTGGCCCTCGGAATGGTTCTAAATAGAAGACGTCCCGCTGCCGGATCCTGTCTGGATCGGCCTCCCAGAATTCGATAGTGCTCCCTTAAAGAAGCGCCTAAGCTGGCGTCCATGGAGCCCTCAAAGGGAAAGTGACAGGAACATCGTTTACCTGATGGGCCGAATAAGATTGTTGGCCCATTCCGGACTAACCATGATCGGAGTTATGGCCGAATGCATCATGCGGGGGGTGGAGCCGCTTCAGTATAGAAGCCACCCCATGTGGGATTTCAACGGGGAGGACGACGCCACCCGCTACGGCCGTAAAGGGCCAGATTCAGTTACTGCTCTATTAAAGATCTTGTCCACTTTGTACAAGGGAGAAGAGGAGGAATTTCTCCGCGTCAACCCACAGGGTGGATTATCTATGCACAATCCCCCAAGTTGGGTAAGTGGTCGCATCTACTTGCTCATCCGTTTAGTGTTCCCATTGTTAAATACTTAGTCTGATGACCTCAACGCAGGAACTGCGCTGGGCTGTTAAGGAAATAAGCAGCCTGCCTCCACAACCCGAGGACCCAGGACAGTCTCTTGACCTGGCCTCTCAAGAGGATCCGGACATATCTGTGGAGCTGATCGATGGAGTGTTCCATCAATTGAGCGAGGACAATACCTTGGTGGCCATTACGGCCGATTACCCAGGGCTAATCCCGACGCCCCAGGTACCTGAGATCGAAGTCCCAGTACCCCGGATAGGGGTCCATCCATGCGTGTTCAATTTCCTGATTGCAACCGAACTTTGCAGGGGAGGTTGTTGAGGCGGAAGGCCGAACCTGGGGCGACAAGCCAAAGAGGGGCCGCAGGGCCCCGTGGGCAGAAAAGAGGTGCAGTCCGGACCGAGGCGTCAGCGCAAAGGTATGGCGCGCCCCTCTATCCCAGTTGTTATACCTTCAAGGCACATTTGACACTCGTGCCCTCTTCAGGACAAAGAGACCTCGCCGGACTATATCCGGAGAGGCTGCCAATCGCGCCTCCACCAGCGAGTCTCCAAAGCCTGGTCCGGGGGCGGAGGCGAATGCAAGGCGCGTGCCGGACGTTCCTCCGACGGAGGATGCGGACGGGTTGTCTGCCACCAACTCTGAGGTGGAAAGTGCCATGAACCACAGGCGTCGCCGGACAATTCTTCGCGACGCTTGCTTCTCCCAAGAGGCGTTAGATGCCTTCAATTCGGGAGATGCGCACCTCCGTGCCGCTCAAAATGGTCTAGCCAGAGCCACGGAGCAATATGTAAAAGACATACTGGTAAGAAAATTTTGGTAATATATATGTAGTAGTAGCCCCCGAGACTTGAGACAGTTAGAATAACTGGTTTAAGGATCATTTGATATGCAGGTTCTTACAGAAAAGAACTCCCTACTGTCCCAGGAGCTGGAAGAGTGCAAAGCCCAACTGGAGGCCGCACTAGCTGCGGCAGGGGAGCCTAAGGAGGCCCCCTCTGGTAATATACATTTCGAAAGATAAGTATTTTGCGAAGCACGACTTTGGTGTGAATCTGACAAATAAAATTGCAGATGGCGCCGGATTGAATCCGGAAAAGCAACATCTCCTATGCCAGCTAAAGGCTGGTGAGAGGGTGCTATTAAAGGTGATGGGGGAGAAGAACGTTCTCCAAGATGCCAACACCCGGCTGGGCGTCGAGCTGAAAGATGTTCGTGCCCAGCTACTAGACTCCGCGAAGGAGAATCAGTGGCTTCGGCGCGGCATATTTAGTAAGTGCTTGAACGAACCTTTTGAAAGAAAGTTCGGCGGGGAAGTCGACTGACAGAGCAATGTCTGTAGATGTGTTAACAGGTCGTTCGGCGGAGGAGATGCCCTGTTCTATGGGTGACCTTCTTCCCGAGCTCTCGCAACTGCTCGATCGAGTTCGGCAGGCGATGCGAGGCGTCGCCCAGGCCCTGTGGCCATCCGTCTCCATGCCTGAAGGTATTGGAGAGCTTGCGGAGAAGCTAAAGGGAGCACGGCAGCGCTTCCAATTATGGAAGATATCCGCCTGCCGTCAAGGCGCTAGGGAGGCCTGGGCCATGGTGAAGACACGGTACTCAAAGGCTGACCCCAACCACATGGCCGAGGTCGGTCCTATAGGGCCCGATGGGAAGGAGATCCCTGTAAGCTTAGTGTGCGGCCAAGTAGAGTTAGCCGCAAAGTACTCCCAGCAGGACTGTAAATTAGACAGCCTGTTAGATGGTATTGAAGAGGAATACAATCAATCAAAATGACTATGTAATCGAATTGACATTTATAATGCCTTCTAGCCGAATTGTAGATCATTTGTCATGGCCGACCTTTTCGCTTCAACCTCGGGGCCTGACGGTCCGGAGTGTGTCCTAATTCCCATGCAGTTATATAGGAACCGGGGAATGCGTGGAGACCAGGCATAGGGGTCATTAGTGCGTGAACAGACAAGTGGCCGACTAGTTATGTTATATTACGTGGTTAGTAAGAAACATCTTCCAGGGAGAATAGTTCCGTTAGGGGTTCCTTTCCCTAGGGGCCGCCCTAAAGTGCATGTCAATGCTGCGAAAAGAAACACAGGAAAAACGCCTGGGGGCACATAGATAAAGAAAAAGATCATCTTTAGTTCACCGACCAAATATTCTCTTAAGAACGCTGGTTTTCGGCTTCACCCAGTCTAAGGTACACGTCCGGCTGATCCGGCAGTAACAATCGCAGAGGTGCTCCCTTTACCACCTAGCCGAATAATCGGGAACGTAGGGGTAAGCACAGGAGTCAGGCAACCCAGCTTGGCCAAAACCTAAGTCATATCGATGCATATAATGGTGAATAAAAGGTACATGCGGAAGTTTGACACATGTGTTAGGCATGAAGCCCGTATAAATAAGCTTCTATTTAAAGAAGCCCCCAGGTTTACTGAGCGCGGATAGCGCGTCAATTTGTGAGCCTTTAAAGGTTATAAGAGAGAGAAAAAGGGAGAAGGAGAGAAATGTAAGACGGACAGTATATAAAAAATGGACAGAGTAAGGAGACAAACACAGGATCTGGCGGTAGGCATAGAATCTTCAGAGACGGGTTGCGTTCCATGGGTTCGGCTCGAGTCGGTTATCCAATGTGTTTCGCAGGCGGTACGCTCCACCAGTCAGGACTTGGTCAATTATGAAGGGACCTTCCCACTTGGGCTTGAGTTTGTCCTTTTTCTTGTCCGGCAGGCGTAGAACTAATTCGCCAACGTTGTAATTTTTGGCCCGTACTTCTCTGCTTTGGTATCTTCGAGCTTGCTGTTGATAGAATGCGGAACGGGCTTTCGCCACGTCACGCTCCTCCTATAATGCGTCCAAACTGTCCTGCCGATCGAGCTCGGCTTCTCTTTCCTCGTACATGCGCACTCGAGGTGAGTCATGAATTATGTCACAAGGCAGAACTGCCTCTGCGCCGTACACCATGAAGAATGGTGTGTATCCGGTGGTGCGATTCGGCGTGGTCCGCAGCCCCCAGAGTACGGAGTCGAGGTCCTCTACCCAGTGCGTGTTAGATTCCTTGAGGGACCGCACTAGTCTGGGTTTGATGCCGCTCATGATAAGACCATTTGCACGTTCAACCTGGCCGTTAGTTTGTGTGTGATAGACGGAAGCATAATCGAGCTTTATGCCCATGTTTTTGCACCAGAGTTTTACCTCATCGGCCGTAAAGTTCGTGCCATTATCAGTGATGATGCTGTGGGGGACTCCGTAACGGTGTACAACCCCGGATATGAAGTCTATCACAGGTCCGGATTCGGCCGTCTTAACAGGCTTGGCTTCTATCCATTTGGTGAACTTATCCACCATGACCAGTAAGTATTTGTGCTTGTGGGTTCCGCCTTTAAGGGGTCCAACCATATCAAGCCCCCAGACTGCAAAGGGCCAAGTGATGTGGATAGTTTGGAGGTCGGTGGGTGGCATATGGCTTTTGTTTGCAAAGAGCTGGTAGCCGGCGCATCGTTGGACTAAGTCCTGAGCGTCTGCCCGGGCCGTCGGCCAATAAAAGCCTGTAAGGAAGGCCTTGCTTACCAGGGACCGGGCTGCAGCGTGATGACCGCCGAGTCCGGCATGGATTTCAGCCAGGAGATTCCGCCCCTCCTCTTCGGAGATGCACCTTTGAAGGACTCCGATAGTGCTTCTCTTATAAAGCTCTCCCTCATGGACTCTGTAGGCTTTGGATCGCCGTACTATGCAGCGTGCCTCATTTTGGTCCTCGGGGAGTTCTTGCCTAGTAAGGTAGGCGAGGAATGGTTCTGTCCACGGGGCGATGACGGCCATTATTACGTGGGCGGAAGGTGTTATTTCAATGGCAGAGCCTCCGATTGTGTCAGAATGTTCGGTGTCGGGCAGTGCGGTTGGGTCCGGGCTGTTATTGTTCGGCTCCCCTTCCCATGCCACGGATGGCTTGAAAAGCCTTTCCAAGAAGATGTTGGGGGGGACTACATTGCGTTTTGCGCCGATGCGTGCCAGGACATCTGTTGCCTGATTATTTTCCCGGGCTATATGGTGAAATTCAAGTCCCTCGAACCGAGCTGACATTTTTAGGACGGTGTTGCGGTAAGCTGCCATTTTTGGATCCTTGGCATCGAAGTCTCTGTTTATTTGAGAGATTGCGAGGTTCGAGTCCCCGCGCACCTCTAAGTGTTGGATGCCCATGGATACTACCATCCGTAGACCATGTAGAAGGGCCTCATATTCGGCTGCATTGTTGGAGTCCGTGTACAGAATCTATAGTACGTATTGAACTGTGTCTCCTATGGGGGACGTCAAAACGACGCCAGCCCCCAGTCCAGCCAACATTTTGGAGTCGTCGAAATGCATGATCCAATTTGAATATGTGCCATACTCTCTAGGGAGTTTGGCCTCCATCCATTCTGCGACGAAGTCGGCCAAAACTTGTGACTTGATGGCTCGTCGTGGCTTATAAGTTATGTCGAACAGGAGGAGCTCGATGGCCCATTTAGCAATCCGGCCCATTGCGTCACGGTTGTTTATAATGTCGTTAAGTGGTACTTCTGAGGCTAGTGTTATTGAACACTCTTGAATGTAGTGTCATAGCTTCCGGGATGCCATGAATACCGCGTACGCAATCTTTTGATAATGCGGGTACCATGATTTGCAGGGAGTGAGGACAGTGGACACATAATAGACCAGCCTTTGAAGGGGGAATTTGTGTCCGTCCGCTTCTCGTTCGACGACGAGCACTGCGCTTTCAACCTGATGTGTTGCTGCGATGTACAATAGCATTGGTTCGCCGGTGTTTGGCGCGGCCAGGACTGGGTTTGTTGCCAGTATGGCTTTTATTTCGTTGAGTCCGGCCGTGGCTGTGTCCGTCCATTTGAAGTGTTCGGTGCGCCGAAGGAGGCGGTAAAGGGGAAGGGTCCATTAAGCCATCCTTCCAGTACGGTTCCATGCCCTGTAGAGGGTTTTTGCCTTTTGGTGTTTGACCCGGGTGTCTGGCGATGATGCACCCTTTTATTTCGGACTGGGCTTGCCTTAAGGGCCGGATTGTCCCAAAATTTTGTTTCGGTTTTCCGGGCTCTTTCCATCGCACAGTACTTTTGTACTATGGACGCTAAGTCAGCGAAGCGTGTAATATCACGGCGAGTTATGGCGTTGAGTATTCCCTTGTCCGTGCAATTATTGCAGAAGAATGAAATTGCGTCTTCCTCGCGGCAGCCCTTTATCCTGTTCATAACCAGGAGGAATCTGGCCCAGTAATGATGTACTGTTTCTTTGGGCTCTTGCCTGATTTGGGATAGATCGCTAATGTTCGGGTGGGTGGGTGGAATTAAATCCGAAGCCTTACCCCTTATGAGGCTCAGAGGCTCCAAGCCTGGATGTCGTCCAATGAATCCAGTCCGTCGCCTGATTCTAGGTTCAAGTCTTGAGTGATATCCTCCCCTCCGCGGACATCCGGCTTGGAGGGATCGGGAATCCGGACGTAGAGAGTCCTTAAGATAAATGAAGGGTCACCGCACTGTCCCTCTACGGCAACATGATGGGTGGCTCGGGGAGAGTTAATCTCTCTCAGATCGGTTTTAGGCCCAATCTGGTCATAATCCGTAGCGACTCCCAGGGCGGCGAAGCGAACCAAGAGCTCGTTTATGGAGGAAAGCTCTATTGGATCTAACTTCTCGGCAAGTTCCGAGTTGACACGAAGATTGTTTTCGATGGCTCGAGAGGTCATCATTGGCGTAGAAGCCGAATAGGTGGTCATAAGAAAACCACCTAGCCGGTGGGTTTGGCCGACAGCCAAAGCTCCCTTAGCAACGGTGCCGTCTTTAAAGACGGGGTGAGGCATCCTTCCTGATGGCGACGACACAAAGGAACTCTCAATGAAAGCACCAATGTCGGTGTCAAAACCGGCGGATCTCAGGTAGGGGGTCCCGAATTGTGCGTCTAGGCCGGATGGTAACAGGAGGCAAGGGACACGAAGTTTTACCCAGGTTCGGGCCCTCTCGATGGAGGTAAAACCCTATGTCCTGCTTCATTAATATTGATGATATGGGTAGTACAAGAGTAGATCTACCACGAGATCAGAGAGGCTAAACCCTAGAAGCTAGCCTATGGTATGATTGTTGATGTGTATGTTGTCCTACGGACTAAAACCCTCCGGCTTATATAGACATCGGTGAGGGTTAGGGTTACATAGAGTCGGTTACAATGGTAGGAGATCTGAACATCCGTATTGCCAAGCTTGCCTTCCACGCCAAGGAAAGTCCCTTCCGGACACGGGACGAAGTCTTCAATCTTGTATCTTCATAGTCCAGGAGTCTGGCTTGAAGGTATAGTTCGGCTATCCGAACACCCCCTAGTCCAGGACTCCCTCAACCGTGTTCACTTCCCAGACTCCACCGAGAAGAGACCATCACGGCTACACACGCAGTTGATTCATTTTAATTAAGTTATGTGTCAGGTTTTCTACAACCGGATATTAACAAATTCCCATCTGCCCATAACCGCGGGCACAGCTTTCAAAAGTTCGAAACCCTGCAGGGGTGTCCCAAATTGGCCCATCACAAGCTCTCACGGTCAACGAAGGATATTCCTTCTCCCGGGGAGACCCGATCAGTCTCAGAATCCCGGTTACAAGACATTTAGACAATGGTAAAACAAGACCAGCAAAGCCACCCGATGTGCCAACAAATCTCGATAGCAGTCACACGTATCTTGTTCTCAGGGCACACCGGGTGGGCAAGACATCAGGTTGGCATAGACCCTGGTTGCCTAGGGGGCGCCGGACATCGCCCAGTTTGGACCAACACTCAGAGGAGCACTGGCCCGGGGGTTTAAAATAAAGATGACCCTTGAGTCTATAGAACACAAGGGAAAAAGGCTTAGGTGGAAAATGGTAAAACCAAGGTTGGGACTTGCTGGAGGAGTTTTATTCTAAGCGAACTGTCAAGGGGTTCCCATAACACCCAACCGTGTAAGGAACGCAAAATCAAGGAACATAACACCGGTATGATGGAAACTAGGGCGGCCAGAGTGGAACAAAACACCAAGCATAAGGCCGAGCCTTCCACCCTTTACCAAGTATATGGATGCATTAATTAAATAAGAGATATTGTGATAACCCAACATATCCATGTTCCAACATGGAACCAGCTTCAACTTCACCTGCAACAAGCAACGCTATAAGAGGGGCTGAGCAAAAGCGGTAACATAGCCAAACAACGGTTTGCTAGGAAAGGTGGGTTAGAGTCTTGACATGGCAATATGGGAGGCATGATATAGCAAGTGGTAGGTATCGCGGCATAGCAAATAGAGCGATCAACTAGGAAGCAAAGATAGAAATGATTTCGAGGGTATGGTCATCTTGCCTGAGATCCCGCAAGGAAGAAGAATGAGTCCATGAAGAAGACAAATGGACGAAGTCAAATGAATCCTCACAAACGCGACGTTATCGGAACTAACCCAAAGAAGAAACATTGGAAAGAAGCAAACAATCATGGTAAAGAACCATCACATGAACATGGCATGATGCACAACCAAGTATGATGCATGTCCGGTTTAATGAGGCATGGCATGGCAAAGTG